>NC_138669.1:6944746-7544746 GCF_964273445.1 Streptopelia decaocto
TCTGCTATGCAGGAATATTCACAATAAGCCGTGGTTCTCCTGACTTTTACTCTCATGCTTTGGGGTTTCTGTTGCGTGATACAAGAAGCTAGGGGTTAAAAAAATAATAGCAGGCGGGGGATGGATTAGATACTTAGGAAGAGGTGTGGAAGGTTTTTTTTCCTTTCTTGAGGCTGCCTCTTCCTTCTGTTCCACTTTCACATGAACTCACTTCTCCCGTGTTTGGAGCACATCTCGGCTCTTTCCTGATCTCCCTGGGCTTGTTCTGGCTCTGGGTATCATGCTTGCTATTTGTTAATTGCTTTTTCAGTTTTCCCTAGCTACATATCTATTTCTTTGAATTGTTTATCTTCATTTCCCTACCTCTTGTAGTGATGGATTTTTTTTTTTTTTTTTTTGGCTCCTTGTTACTTAATGTTTTTTTTTTTTTTCTCTCTCTCTTTGTTTTTTTTTTTCTTCTATATTCCCTCATTCTCTGAATTCAACTTTTCACTTGCTCTGGGGTTGTTAGGTGCCAGTTCTGTGACTATTAATTCTTTCTCTATGGCTTGTCCTAGCTGTCACAAGGAGGTGAGCAGCTCTCTTGGGTTAAACTCATCTCCCTTAAATGCTTTTCCTTGATGCTGCCCGTGTCCTTGGACCATTTTAGGGGAGTGAAGTGCAGAGATTATAGGTGTGAAGCGATGACTCTTCTTGAAAGAGCAAGAACGCTATTATCCAGCTTTTCAGGGATAAATTGGCCAGCTGATTTTGGGGAGGAACGGGTTTGGATCAGCACAGAGGTGCCCATTGCAAGTATGTGAATTGTAGGGGTGGCAGCAGCTCCTTGGGGACATCTCTGTGTGACACGATGAGGTTTTGTGTTGGGATGCTGGGATAGTGGGAACACACACCCCTGGGAGATGCACTTAAAGAAACGGAGTGCGCAAAAGGGTCTGAAAAGCCAACCTGCTTTGCTTAGATTGCTAAGGCTTGCCTAGGCAAAAATGGTTTTACTGGTATTTTGGAGAATTTGAGGCTCCTTCATGTTATTTGCCTGCCAAATCTTCCCTCTTTGTAAGAAAGCTGGAAAATCAAACCTCATGTGATCGAAAATCCCTTACTCCTCCTCCTATTATTATTATTATTATTATTATTATTATTATTATTATTATTATTATTATTATTATTATTATTATTATTTTCCCAGTGTTTTTATCACAGCAGGAGTCAGGGTAAGAGGATCCGTGTAACCTGCCTGCCTTTCTCTTAGTGACAGTATTGATGACACAGGGAAGCTGGTCGGAGGAGCGTCACTGCTCCGTCCTTAATTTTCCTGCGCAACTGATGGTGATTTAATAAATGAGGCACAACCGAGACCTTTCACTCCTCTTCTGCTCATCAAGCAATCACGGGCCTGTCACGCTTTGGCTTCAAATGCCTCATTTGCATCTGGCTGACCTTGACTTTCCTCGCGGACGGCGAGATGAAGAGGTGGGAGTGGAAAGGCTGGGGGCTGGTTTTTATGGGTGGATGGTGAAATAGCAGCTGGTACAGGCTCATGTGCAGGAGGTGCTGTGGAAACATCATGTTCTGTGCCATGAAAGAAGATAGTAAGTGGATTAAACAGGAGATAGAAAGGGGGAGGGCAACTGGCTAGTTGTTGTTGAAGAAAATATTGAAAGAGAAAAAAAAAACAAAGGTAAAAAATATGCTAGAGACCACCATTAACTACACTGCTCTTTGAATAACTGACTACATAGTGAACACTAGAAATGATATAAAAACCTCCTAAATGAGCGAGAACTTTTACCAAAGGGTTCCGTGAAACAAAGGAATACTGAATCTGGCAGAATTTTTATTCTAATGTAAGCGACATCCTTTTTCTCGTATAATAGCTGCATTGAATACACTGAAATATCTTCTCCATTTTTTCCTGCAGGAACTGGATAATGGTCTCATTCAGGTAAACTTCAATCAAACATTTGTCTGCATAGCAACAAGTTAAGTGGGAGCCATCAGACTGTTGTAGGAGTAAGGGCAGTGTTCAGGGCTAAGATAACTGGCTCTTGTACAAGTAGGAAAAGGAAACTAGGAGAGGACAAACCACGAGTTTTAGCAGAACAATTATAATTTATGCCAGCTCAGAGGGAACATTTAACTAAATTAAGATAAGAGTCTGTCTTCATTGCAAGTTAAGCTTTAAAACAGAACCCTACTAAAGAGGACTTAGTAGTCCCGGGCTTCAAACAGACCTTTAGATCCAAGTTTTCCTGTGGTTGGACAAAGCTCAGGGCCTAAGTGGAATTTTATGGCCTTGATCTTGTCTCTTGGGCTGTGAATTCTCCTGTGAAATTAACACAAAATTTAAAACTTCCACAGATTTCCATGAGAACCAACAGAGAAAGGTCCACTTGGATTTGTGGGACAGAGTCTCGGAGCAGAACACTTTCAAGTGCTGTTAAACCTCACTAAAACTCCTTCTTATGGGGGTGTTAATTCCAACCACCAGCCCATCAACCTGACACATTCTTTGAGAAGGAGCAAACTTTACAAAGCATGTTAAAGTATCTTCACTGGCAGGTTTACAACTGTGAGAACATTAATAAACCAAAATGGCTATTCACTGTGCAGTAGCCGCTAAGCAATTATGTTTTGTCTGTAGGCAGCCTAATGAAACCAGCAGTTAATGACCTAATGAGAATTTAAACCAGCCCGCTGCTCCAGGGAGACATCCCTTTTCTGTCCCTGCTTATCCTGCACTGGGTTTTCCAGAGAAATGTAGTGCTGCTTGATCTTCAGGTAAAAACTGCCTTATTTTCTAGGAGTGCTGATGCATTTTTCTGGGTGGTGTTTCACACGTGTCGATGATGCTGCAGGAGCCAGTGAGGAGGGAGATGCTCTGTAGCATGATATGGGGAAATCAGAGCGGTGGGATGTTCTTTTTTTCTGGTGTTTCCCTCATGTTTGTATCACAAAACAGGCAGCGGAAGACTAAGGGGTGTGTTAATGAACACGTGACGGATGCAGAGCCCAGATGATGATCTATAGAGGCCCACTGTGCTTCTCCCAAATTCAAAATATCCCTGCAATATGTCCACTTCCTATTCTTCGCACTGCTGGAGTTCTTGGAGCCTCTTTTATTTTGTACCAGGCAGCCTGAAGGGTCACACTGCTAACAAGCAAACTTGTACCATCCTCCTCCAGTCCGTCAGTGAGGAGAAGACAAAGTCATTAGCCATCTGTGTGGGGGTAATTAAGCAGCGCAGCCTGGCCGGCAGCCAGCGGGCAGGCGGGGGATGCAGGATGCTCCAGGCAGGGTGAACTGATGCTGGTTTTGCTTCTCTGGGTCACAACGTAGCACTGGAAAAGGGGCTTAGGATGTGGAAGGGTCGCTTGTCCCCTTGAGTGCAGGTTGGTCCCATCCCTTCGAGCCGCTCTGAGCTCTCCTGCAGATTTCAAAGCTCCCAGCTGAGCTGAGAATGTGCAAAGATGATGCTGGATAAGGGCATTCTGTTGACTAAAAAGTACAGTGATCAGTGTTAAAGAATAGATATGCCAAGTAATTTTAGCACCTGTTTTGAGCAGGGCAGGGTCAGAAGTTGAGGAGACATGGCTGGGCTCTCCTTATCCCTCTCTGTCACTGATTGTCACAGCCTGCAAGGTGCAGACTTGCATCCTTCTCTGCTCCAACTCAATGTGGTTATCACGCTACCTATATGAAAATCTAAGCCTTTATCTGTATATTGATAAAACTTTAGATACTCTGAAAGTTGCTGTTTTGGAGCTAATTCTAGGTTGCTTTCAATATAGTTCTTCCCGACAGTTAATATATTGTTTTTTCATTTCTTTGAACAGTCTGTCACTCTTTTGATACACAATGAATAGCAGCATCTATTTTACTCTCATTATACACGTTATTATATGATGTCTAGCCTTTTCAGGTTCTTTCTTCTCCAAGGCCTAATCACCATGCTCACTCTTATATTATTTTAATTATTTCTATTGCTTATTGGTGGACTTTTCAGTTCTGCCACCCACGTTTTGAGCCAGGTGTCTGCGACTCACTGTACCTACCATGTGCCAGGCATCAGGGCAGTCTAAAGAACAGCACTGGGATGGATTCAGCCATATTTTCTCTATGCATGCTAATATGTTAGGAACACTCTTGCTTTCTGAGCCCTCTCTCATGGCTTGAGACTTTTCTGGAATAAATACAGTTATATCAGCAAAATTATTACTCTGGGCAGGTAAATTTGGCAGGAGATAAAAGTGGTCCACAGGGCAGAGTGCATCTTACTAGAGAAATACCTGGGGAGTGGAAGGGATGAAGCCAACCCCACCGGTTGATGCTGTGGTTGTTGCATCTTGTACAAGACTGTGAAGTCAATGTGGGGGGTTTCAGGCTGAGCTTGGACCAGCTGTGCCATTTACCAGGTGAGCAAGGACCAGACTCTGCACCGCATTCCCATAGCTGGAGATGGGGGGGCTGAATTGCAGCCATCAACAAGATGAGAAACATGTTATGTTTTGTCCTATACAGCAGATATCCTAATTTAAAGTGACACTGTTTCCTAAGCTTTTGATTCTTCCGCTGCTTTCTTGCACTGATGTGCATCTCTGGAGAGAAGACCCATCCATTTCAGTCCTGTCACTTTGTCTCTCCCACCCCTGCTTCCCTTTGTACTAGTCCACTCACCCCTGAGACCACTTCCATTACTGGAGTAATCGGCACTGTTGGATCAGCCTTTGATGTGACGAGCAGTGGATTTTTGCAGTCAACACGTCCATTTAAACTGCTACGAATAAGAGATCAAATCCTTTCTTGGAGTGGAAATTAAAGAAAAACCTTTTCATGTTATGAGCCGAGTGTACAAGGCTGGAGAGAGCGAAGGTGGATAAGAGGTTGTCTCATGCGAAGAATGAATTTGTCAATTTAGCAAATTAGAGAGAGCATGCTTGCACCTTTTCAGTAGTCAGGTACCAAAATAATGTCACTGAATAGTCAGGGGTGGGAATCGCTTGCGCTTCTGAGGGTTTTGACGGCTCTGCTCACACAAGAGCCCATTTGCTGATGCCAGCTCCAGAAACAGAGCCCAGAGAGACACTTGGTCAAGGATGATTTCACTGCCTGAGAAATTGCTACAAGCCTGCTTGATAGTGTTTTCCAATCCCTTGGCATCCCTGTGGATGGGGTCCTCCATGAGACCATCCTGCTAGTGTGGTGGCACCAATGTGACTTGCATGATGCACCAGCATCTGCGAGCGCTCTGTCCCCTTTCATTCAAAGCTGTGACAGATTAGAGGGAATTTGAATTATTCAGCAGCATGAAAGGCCCCGCGAGGAAATAATTAGCAGCTGTGGTTGTGTAAGGTAAAAGCGGAGGATTTCGTGTGTTTTGGCAGTGGAGCGGGTGCTGCTGCAGAAGCTCTGATCCAGGATGCAGCAACTGGGGACATCACGGAGAGGGGGAAGAGGTTCCCTGTGGGCACCTCTGTCCCACCTGGCCCAGTGTCCTGTCCAAAATCAGCCCAACCCCTCCCAATGCAAAGCACTGCTCTTTGTGTTTTCTGCCAGAAACAGGAGGAAATGGGAGGAAAAAAAACAGCTGAGTGATGCTGGGCTCAGGACTTGGTTCTGTAAGCGGCTGGAGGCAGCACCCTGACCGTGCTTGTGGGCACTCACACCCCGTGTGCCACCCACTGAGTCCCTTCCGCAGCTGCCAGTGTGCTTCTGATTATATTTAATTAATTAACAGCAGGTTGAGATTCTGGAATCAGAATTGTGCTGGTGGAGGAACATGAAACAGCATGTTCTCCCGGCGCTGGAGCTCCTCTGACGGTACCCGCGCCTGCGTTTGCTGGGTAAGGGGGGGATGACTCAGAGGATGCGCTGGCAGCAGCTGGAGCACAGTGTTGGCTCCACGGAACCTGAACACTCAGATTCAGTGCTCCCAAGCAGGGACCTTGTGTCCCTGCAGCACCTTTTCATCCAGAAATGGTGCAGAAAAGGGTGATGAGTCCCTGGGGATGTGGTGCCAAGAGGCGATGGGATGAATTTCCCACACCAGTCCTTTCTCGCTGGGTTGTTTTGTCTCCTTGTGAGATGATGCCCTCGGATGTTTCTTCTGCTCCTTCACCGTTGCACTCAGGAAATCTGAACCTAAAAAATGCATTCTTAGGTTTTTGGTCTTTCTGCTTTGACCTGGACATCAGGAATGTCCCTATAGCTTTCAGTGTGGTTTGTTACTATGTGACACTCTGAGGAGTTTTCTGCTTTTGGCCCTGATTTTGTGACTTGGCAGGCGTGTGCTTAATTTAAAAGGTGTGGTCAGCCCTGTCACCCTCTCGGGAGCTGCTCAGATACCTGAAATTAAGCAGGTTTATATTGTTGGGGTACCTACAGCTTTAATTACGTTAATTTCTTCCTTTTCAGTTTCACAAGACTGATCTATTTAGTTTCTGGTGCATTCTTAGTTCAGTTAATTCCTGCTAGTTCCCTTGTTTCCCTACGAATACTGAAAGGAGGCCGAACCTAAACACTTGAAAGCATCAGAAAAAGGTCTGAGGGTATTTAAAAGCCAGTGTTGTGTTCTATGACTCTACCCTCCCAAAGTTCTTGCCATATTTTTTGTGATTTTTTTTTCTTTTTTACTAACTTTGCTTATGCCAGTTCCCCAGTCAGCTCACAATAGAAACCCCAGAAACCAGCCAGATGAGCAGATAAGGAAACACATGCTGTAGAGCACAAAGGTCAAATAAATACAGACAGCTCAAGGAAAAGGCTTTGCAAAGCTGAAGAGGTGAAAACAAAGGTTTTTTGGAATGGGATTCCAAGAGGGGGAAACTTTTCTGCAGAGAAAAAGAATGCTTTAGCCTCCAAAAAATATCTCATTGAATTCAGAGCAGCAGAAAAGGGGGAATAATAACTTGCATTTTGGTAAATGTGAAGACCTGGCGGGCCTATGGATTTGCTGCAGGAGCTCATGCCACCTCTGCAACCTGCCCTGCACGTTTGGTCTGATTTTTCTCATCATTTTATGGCCGCTGTCACGTGAGGAATAGTATGCAAATGCTCCAGTCTAGAAAAGCATTTAACGAAGTGCAGTAGGTAGGACTTACGTGTACTAATCTAGCTGGCTGCTGACATGGGGTTGTTGCTTTACTCCCCGTTTCTGAGTAATTTAGCTTATTAAGAAAGAGACAAGCTTTAATTAAAATGCAGTTAATTCTAGGCTCATTAGCCTGGATCATATTTCACTGCTCCTTGTACCACAGGCAGAGATAGGACTTGTATTTATTTCATTAAAAATGCAAAATGCCACCAGGTGGTCGCTCTCGGGTACAGCCAGTGACTTGCGCTGCAGTGTTTGTCACGGACGGCTGCAAAACCGTCACCCAGATCCATCCTAATGACTCCATCAGCCCAACCTGCCGTCCCAAAGGGGAGTGGTGACAAGGGACGTCGCTGAATATCTGGGTCTCTGTGTCCTCCTTGTAGCGGGGCTGTGTATCTGGCCATGCTGATCCCCCCTCTCCCTGCGGCGTGGGAGGAATGCAGAGCTGGGCTCGGTGCTTAATGGTTCCCATGTCATTTGCTCATGAAAATAAAAATTAATGAGTGATAGAGCTCTTGTCCCTCAATTACTGAACTGTGGCTGCATTCTGAAATGCTGAAGTGTGTGTCTGGGCTGCTAAACCCAGGATAAAGAGTGAAATGCAAAGGGAGATTGAGACCACCTGTGTTTGCTATTTAAATCCCTTCAAACATCAGTTATTGTTGTCTTATTAAAGACAGGGCGGCATTCAAACAGATGCAGGACACGATTCCTCTGGTGCATCTCTGGGTAAGATCACAAAGAAGCGGTGGTTGTGCCTTAGTCGCAGCTGAAATCTAAATCTCAGCAAGTGCAGCTTGGAGAGCGAAACGTGTCCTGGTGCTTTGGGCACAGTGTGGGATTTGTTGTCAAAGAATTGGGAAATGCAGAAGCAGAGGTTCCTGAAAACAGTAATTCTATGTGCAGCCCACAACAAAGTATCTGCCAAGGGATTTTTGTATTCAAACGCTTGGAGGGAAATCTAATCAGGACTTGCTAATTTTCATGAAGTCAAACACTGGGGATTCACTTCAGACTCTCGTTTTCCTGGAATAATTCAACACAAACACTGTGTATTTATACATGGACACTTGACTTTTCTGTTGTTTGATGAGACTAGAATTTGTCTTCCTCTTGTGGTCACTGCAGTCTCTCCTCTCCTGTGGTTTGCACTCCTGCCCCAGGACTGTTCATCTGTTTTGCTTTGCATATTGTTTGTTCTTCAAAGGATAGCAAACAATGCTTGCTTAAGCAAACCCACTTTGTAAGCAGATTTTATCTGGACCAGGTCCTGCATAAAAACAGAATCCAATCTCATTTCTGTTGTCATGTAACTCTCTTATTTCCCCCCCCATCATTGCTTTTCTATTTCTTCTTCCTATGCAGTTCTCCTTTTTCAGCAGCATAATTTTAAACTACATGGAATTCAGATATGGCTTCTTTTATTCTCGCATCTGCTCTGGTACCTTATCTCAGCTAGATCTCTGTTTAACACCTGGTTTTGCCTGGGCTGACAGATGTATTCTTTGAGCTGTAAATATTGCAAATCAGGGATACAGAAATCTTCTCACCCTGTGAATCTAATCGAGGTTCTTTTCTAGTATCTCGAGGAACATCTGAAGTCTCCCTTTCTTCCGACAACCTCTGGAGCTGCTTTGGGCTAAGAGAAAGCGCTGTTTGGATTCACTGTCTTGCCATGTTCCCATCTCACGTGGGGCTGGATTTTTGGGTGGGCAGACAGTTGCAGATGGTCCCAACCCGCTGCACTTTTTCCTGCTGGTGTCCAGCCCAGACAACCACAGGCTGGATGCCACGTGGGACCTTTTCTTCACTGTGGACTCTGACAAAGTTACTGGTTTGTATTTTAGCTGAAGATGTGGTCTGTCAGGATTTGAACTTTGTTTTCCAGCCAGAAAACCCTCCCCAAAGGCAGATCAGTGCTGCAGCCACATTTCTCCAAGGACGTCGGGGAGAACACAACAGAAATGGGGAGCCTGACCTGCGAAGCTGAACATCAAGCTGGGAAGATGGTGCTGACGTCTCTCTCGAGGTGTGGGGTCTTCAGCCACCAACTGCAACTGGTTTCAGGAGGTGGGTAAGTCCCCCTGTTAAGTGGCACTGAAGTGCAGGTCTCGACGTGCTGCAGAGCTCAGTATCCCCACAGCAGAGGCTCCCCTGCAAAACTTGTTTTGCTCATGAGCATCTCAACAAAATAAATTGTCTGGCCTTGTGACTCTCTCCCTAATGCCAGACAATGCCTGTCTGCATCACCCCTGGGACTGTCCCAACACAGGGATGACCCCAGGACCATAACCCCTCGCCATGCGCAGCCATCCTGTACACACCAGCCATGGAAAGCCCTGTGGTAGGAAACCGCAGTGGTGATGTTTTGGGGAGAAATGCACAGAGAAAGCAGAGCTGTGCATGCCAGCTCAACATCTCTGCTTGCACAGGTCACCGAGTCAAGGAGCTTGCAAACACGTGCAAGGACATCATTTTGGTTGGATCATCAAGTCCAACCACAACGATGCTCCTAAATGGTTTGAGGCTTTAACCAGGGCAGTAAGTTTTTTGTGCCTTGGTGCCAGGCAAGGCAGCATTCCTCTGAAAACTCTGCATGTTGAGCCTTCTGTTCCCTTTAGAAAGGAGGCTCTCCCAAGCTGCCTGTTTTGCTTTGCAGGAGGTGTTTTGATGGAGGGTGTTTTTGATGCAGGGTGACCCTGTCACCTCCTACCACCTCCCTCAATGTTGTAGTATGGTTGCAAGGAGGTTGCGTGCGGGAGGTCTTGTGCAGCGCTTTTTCCTATTCATGAATGCACCCTCGTCCTTCTGCACTGGGCAGCAAGGTGCTCCTGTTGCCACCTAAATCGGGTCCCTTCTCCTTCCCCATCCAGGACCTCACACCTGTTGAACAGAGGCACTTGCTGGGTGGGTGGTGAGTCAGCTTAGCTGGGACTCAAACCCACAAACCCCTGATTTAGGAGCCCAGGACCTTATCTATTAGGTTTGGGAAGTCCCTTTGATTCCTGTGTGTGTGTTTTCTTCTAAGATGCAACAAGCAGGAAGGGCACAAAGCAGCCAACCCTGAGCCTCTCTGCTCCTGTCTCAGGGAGAAAGGAATTCACCAAGCCCCAGAGCCTGACTCACTCGCTGTATGAGCATGAATTAACCAGGAATGTTCGAGAATTATTCCTGAATAATTCATGAACCTGAATTAATCATGCATTTTCATGAATTATTCATGAATAACTCATGGAAATGCAAGGTTTATTCATGCTCCAAAAAACCCAAGGCTTTTTCTCTTCTCTTCTGCTCTCTCTCCCTGTAAGAAACAGACCTAGAACGAGCCAAGGAAAAAAAACATAGATATGTATATGGAAAAATAAAAGGAATAATAATGCTGAAACAAAACAATCAGGAAAAAAAAGAAAGAAAAGGGTCTTTTTTTTTTTTTCTTTGCAGTGGGGACAGCAGGTGGGAGCTTTCTAAGCCAGACAAAGGAGACCTGACAAACAACTGTGGTGAAGGGACAAGCCCAGGGCAAAGAAGTGTCCGGTCACCTCCTCTCCTGGAGCACAAGCTGGGATCTGGAAAGACTGGAGACATTTTGCAAGACTCAACACCTGGAGCAGTGCAAACCAGGCAAGGACTGAGCTCTGTTGCTATCAGAATTATGATATCTTCTTTATCTCTTTCTTTCTCTATCTCTGTGTGTGTGTATTTGTGCAGCTTTGTTGCATTAGTTAAGGTAAACGAGCAACTGGTAAGTGGGGCAGGAGGGAGCAGCAGCATCATCTATGAAATCAGTGTTTTTACTTTGTGTTAAAGAAAGCTTTTTGGGGCTGGGGTTGTTTGCTGTTTGGAATGTGGAGCTTTTTAAACCAGAGCTGTGTTTCTGGGAGGTCTCAGCTATGCGTTTATCCCAGTTTCTTGGTCTGTGCCCTTCCCTGGGCTCAGGCGAGGGTCGGACGCAGCTGCAGAGCATCCAGCAGCAGGGACAGGGGTGTGGGGAGCCAGGTGGGTACTGCACAGTTAATTTGTATGTGGTGCTGCCTTATAAAAATAAACCGCAGAGTGTGTCTCGGCCAAGAGAAAAGCGTTGTATGAGGCAGATGTGAGTCGGTGGCAACAGGGCAGGCTGGCACATTTGGGGAAGGTTTTGGGTTCCTGCAGCTTTACTGTAGCTGATGATGGTGGAGGAGGGGAAGGAAAGGGAGAAAGTTCTCCATGGTGAACTGAACCTCCCAAGCAGGAGGAATCAAAACCAAGCTTGACTTAAATGAGGGTGTGCAGGCAAAACAAGAGACTGCAATAAATTGGGTCATAGCTGCATTTCCTGACAGCTTATCCCTGCTCCATCTTTCCTCTCCCTGTCCTGGCTCCCTCCCATCAGCTTTGGACACCGTGGCCGTTCTCCATGTGGTGCCCAGGACAAGGCTTCAGTCTCAGTCCCCAAACCCTTCTGCCAAATCCTGCTGCAGAGCAGAGGGGCTGGGTTGTCCCCATCTGGTTGTCCCTGTGTCTGCCTGGTTTTGTCCCCATCACTCCAGTTTCTCCAGGGATTTAAGCCTGAAGCTCTAAGGGGTAAAACAGGGTATGTCAGTGGGTCAAGACCCAGGAGACCAGCTCTTTGCAGCTTTGCTACATGGCTGTCTTGGATGCACCTTTCGCTGGTCTGTGCCTCAGTTTCCCCATGTGTGAAATTGAGGTAATTTGCTGCCTTCCTTATCAAAACACTTTGACATTTACTGTGGAAAATAACTGTACAGGCAGAGAAATGATCATTTCCTGGAATACACCTGGGTCTTTTCAAGCATGTTCTCTGTACTGCCTTGATATCACATGGATACGATCCTGTGCTGTCGCAAATTGCTGTAGACCTATTGAAGTTAATTGAGCTGTGCTGGTTTGCAGGGGCAGGGGAACTAGCCTGTCTCTGTTCAGTGTCTGCTCAAGGCATCCTGCATGTCCCCTGGTGACATATGCCAATGGATGGAGCTGCAGTTTCTCTCCAAATTAAACTGGGGTATGCTAAAGGCACATGGGGCTGTGCCTAGGTCAGTCCCAGGGAAGGGATTTAGGATAAGGTAAGCACAGAAGAGCAAGAACTGGTAGAAACGGTGCAGAGAGAAGTATTTTCTATCTGCAGGCTACAGTGCCTTGGGTAGAGCATAATTTGCTAATCTCCCCAACCCCAGGAGAGCACAAAGCTGTGCAGTGATGCTTCCCTTCTCCCCAGGACCAGGTGGGCAGCCCTGATGTCGGCCAAGCTCTATGTGCTCATCAGCTGGCCCGATGGCAGCCGGGTGATCAACATTGAGAACATCAAGGAGCCACGCAAACCCTTCCACCTCTACACAGTGGGCGAGCAGGTGCTGGCGCGCTGCCCCGGCTTCAGTGGGCTCTACTGGGGGTTGCTGGAAGGCATAAGTGGTGAGCGACATCCCTCTGTCCAGGGCTTTGCAACTTGGGGCTGCTCAGGAGCAGCCTTTAGAGAATGAGTTCAGTGCTGAAAAATCCTCTCGTCTTACAGAGCATAAAGATATTTTAGAGAAGAAGCTGTTGGAAGACAGACAGCTCCTGGAGAAGTTGAGTGAGTAGGGTCTTTTGAAGATTGCACCTTTCTTACCTCTATTGGGGTTTTAGGATGGGAGGATGCTGAGAGTATTGTAGTCCTGGCATAAACGTCACAGCCCTACAATCAGGGTAAAAAGCGCTAAGTGGGAGGTGGGAGATACACAACATTGATACCCCCTTGCATATCTTGGGTGTCTAACTTGCTTTCAGAAGAAGAACCAGCTGCCCACAGCATGATGCCACCCCAGCCAAAAAAATCCAGGAAAACCTTCCCAAAATGGACCTCGGGGAATGCATCCAGAAAATACCATGGCGATAGGACATATGTTTCCAAGCCGCTGCTGCGGGCAGCCGAGGCCAACCTGCCCCATGATGCTGGCAGCTCCTCCATAGCCAAGGAGAGATGTGCCCTGGGCAATGTGGCAGGAGGCCCCTGCACGCTGGTGGGGCCCCCCCACCCAGCCAGCACCTACACACCCCCGCCTGCATTTGTCACCATGGCTGTGCCGGGGACTTCCCAGGGTGAAGAGGACAGGGCTGGTCCACCTACCAGAGGTAATCGGGGCGGTAAATTGGGGCATTTTAGAGCTTTTAGGTCTCTCCTGTCTCATCCTGAACAGCAGGTTGGGGTGGAACTGCCAGGGACCGCTGCTTTGCTCCAGGGCTCTGTGTGTTTTCTCCCAGGGCTACAAAGGTTAGAGATTACATTTTCTGGTCCTTTCCACCTGGGGGAGGGCTGTCTAAAGAGAGATACCTGTGTGATAATGTATGATGCCTGCCATACCAGGCATCAACTCCTTCTCCTGGGCTAGCAGTTCTTTCTTCACAAGCCAAGACACAGTGCAGCCTGCCCAAATAACTGAAATACCTAAATCCTTGTGTCGCAATTGGCCAGACCTTTCCAGATTTGTTTATTTCCCTGCTTGCCCATCCACTACTACATAAGGTAAATGCACTTTTATAAAAATACACCAAAGCATCATCTACCTGCTGGCTAACAGCAGTGTCCAGGGACACTTTGGCTCCGATTACCTTGCCTGCTATGTCTTTTGTGATGGGAACAGAAGCAGCCCTTTAGATACCACCTTTTTAATAACAAAATCCCTATTGTTTAGCCCTCAAAAGCACATCTGGATCACTTTGTTTCTGCAAACGGAATAATGTGTTGCCATGTGATCTAGCAAGAGTTCTTAGGTAATCTGTTCTAGAGGCAGATTCAGGGCATCTTCAGCAGCTGGTTCATTCAGCTTGTCTCCCATTCCTGCCTGTAGATTACATTGCCCTGGCAATGAAGAGGAAGTCAGATGGCATCTTATCCCCGTGCCAGCAACACATCTGTCTGAACAGGTAACGCTTGAAAGCACAGCGAGGGCCCTGAATATTTCACACCAAATATATTAACTTCACAGCGTGGGGTCTGTCCACTCAGTTTCTATGCCCTGATGGGGCTCATGTTGAACAGAGGTTAATGTAGACTTAAACCCAAGGGGCAAAAGTTGAAGGGAGCTTGTGTTGGTAGATACTGCAGAACAACTGTGTCTCTTGTGCTTTGGAATCCTGATTGCTTGGTGGGTCAAACAGGAGAATTCCCCAAATCTGTGTGCCAGGGATTGCTCTGCATGGAAAAGAGAGTGCACAGGAGGTTGTCCACATGAAGAACCATTGATACTTCATATTTGCTCTGTAAATGAAAGCAGAATTGAATTTGCTTTGAATTCCAACCTTTGAATTCCAGATAATTCTCATCAGGAATGAATAAGAGCATGAAGCTTCTCATGACAGTGCTTTTTACCTTTTTTCTTCCAGCTGTGAAGAACGAAAACTCGATGCTTTGCAAGAGATGGATGACTTTGAGAGGGTTCAAAAAAATTTTGGTCCCGGTGAAATGGAAAGGTAATTAGCAAAAGAAGGCACTTGCTCTTAACTGTGTTTTCCTCCTCACTAAAAGAAAGAGTGGTGAGACCACAGCTGAGTGACAAAATGGTGCAATTTTAGAAGTAAGAGCTGCTGAATCTCTTTATTATCAGAGCCAGGTATTTCATTCTGATTGTAGGACCTGCAGTTAAAGATGCAACAAAGCTCTAAAATAGTGCAGAGACCACAAAGTTCTTGCCTATAACAATCAGATATGTTGCTTGCTTTATTGTTGGTTACTTTGACCGGTATCCAGTGATGAATAGGGACAGTTTTACTGCAAAGAAATGGGTGCAAAAAAATAATGTTACAGCACTTGCATTGTCATTTCCAGTGTGTCTGTTGTTTCATATCACAAACATGGGTGTTCTGGGACTAGCAGGACAGGGCTTCTGTCTTTCCTTAAAGCTGAAAAAAAAGTTAAGCATTAAAGTCTCCATGCATTGCATGGATGGGCTGGCACCCTGGCAGAGAAGTTGTCCTGTCCTTGTTTGCAGGAGGCTTGGATGGAGGTGCTACATCCTTTATCAACATCCATGGTGAGGCCACGGTGTCTTCTTGCCTCTACACATGTACTCTGGGTTTAATTTTTCAGGGCGGAGAAGATGGAGCAGCTGGAGAGGATGGTGGTGGACCTCCAACAGGATGTCCTTTCTCTGAAGAAGAAGGTGCAGAGGCTGGAATCCTTGTCCTTCCAGGAGGAGCCCCACAGGCAGCCATGTGAGGTGGTGGAGCTCTTCAATGGCTACACCAAGGAACAACTCAAAGAGACCATCCGGTTTGACCAGAAAATCAGCACTGCCTGCAAGACGCTGCTCTACAAGCTCTTCACATCCGACTACATCCAGAGCCACTCCATCACGGGCCGGAGGGGCAATACTTTCCGAGAGGCAAAGCCCATGATGGATGAACGTTGCATCAAAATAATTCGGGTGCTGTTGAAACAGAAGTTCGGGGATCATCTCAGTGACACAGTGATCACGGAGAAGATACAAAATGTGCAGAAAGCCCTGAGGCAGAAGTTTAAGACAGAATGTCTCTAATATGTGGGGGAGTTGGTGTCTCTACCTACCATGCCTATCGGTGTACCCAGGCAACCCTCCCAGAAAAGACAAGTCAGATCTGCTGCTGCTCAGCTGATTCTTCCCAAGAAACCAACCCAACTGAACAATGTGCTAAACACAACACAAACCTTCACTGCCAAACCTCTGTCTGCATTAACTGAGTTGGAAGGTTGCCCAGCCTGGCTGGTTTTGCACATCTGCAAGCAATTTGCAAGTTCCTTTCCACCCAGTCTGTGTGCAAACCTCACTGCAGGGTGCATGGAATGATCTCTGGGACTTTTTGATGGACACGCTCAAAAGCCTGAGGGTTCCCTTTGGGTCCAGGTATGGGTCAGTAGCTCAGCTTTGTTCCTGCTTGCAGGGTGTTAGGGAGAAGGAGCGGCTCTGTGGTGGGGACTCCAGCTGCAGATGGACTTTGTGTCACCCAACACGGCTTCTCTCTGCGTGTCTGTGGTTGCCTCCTTCTGCCTGTGGGGCAATATCTGTTCTCTTTGTTTCCCCTGAATGTGTTTTACAATCTTCTGCAGTAACAGAAAGGTAGACTCATTAAAACAACACCATAAAACATTCTGAGAAAAGTAATTTAATTTTTTCCTCTGTTTAAATGTAGCTATACAGAAGTGTCTTCACTAAACAAAAAGGTGCTAATTAAGAGAAGTAGTCACCCAGGGAAATCACTTTACATTAATTTTCCTTTCAAAACCAGATTATTTCCATGAAGAAATCCTGTGTATTTTTATGACATAGGAGTGGAGGACAGATGGCTCACTCCAACCTTCTTTCAGGCAGTTCAGAGATCAGAAGGTCTCCCCTCAGCTCCTGTTCTCCATCTGAACCCCCCAGGTCCCTCAGCCGCTCCCATCACACTTGTGCTCCAGCCCCTCACCAGCTCTGTTCCCTTCTCTCAACTCGCTCCAGCACCTCAAGGGCTTTCTTGTCCTGAGAGGGATGGAGAGGATGGGACCACCATCACCTCCTGTGTGGCTGAGGCTGCATCCAAAACCATTACCCTGGGCTCTCATTTTCACCTTAATCTTCCTTCCCGGTGCTTCATCACATCCCTCGCCAAGCTGCGGCCTTGAAAGCCAGCTCACCAGTGTTATTTATTAAAATGTATGCTGCTGCTGTCCTCCCCTGCTGAGCCCCCTCTGATGAGCTGCAGATCTTCACTGCAAAAGGAGGGAGAAAATGCATGGAGAGGAAGGACTTGTTGCGGGCAGTGATGGCTCCCGAAGCAAGTCATCTCTAATTAGCTCCTCAGATGAGCTGGGTGACCTTTCTGCTTGAAAGGCCCTTTGGCGGCTCCCGTGGAGGTAAACTTCAGCCTAACACACAGATATTCAGAGATCTTGAGAAGCGGGGCTGGTGGCTGATGGGTGCTCCTTGGATCCACGTACAGCGCAGCCACAGCACACACGAGTCAACACTCAGATGGGCCCTTTTTGGCAAAAAAAAAGTTGTCCTTAGCTCCTCTCAAAGGCTTTGATGTGGCGGAGAGGATTGAAGAAAAGCAACGCAGGTGGCTTTTTGTTAAATTTCGGTTTTATGGTATTTGTGAACTTGGGGCAGCGTTTCCAGGCTAATTGGGATCACTCGCAGCCAGGGGCAATCAAAAGTCACCACGAGGATGTCAATGCTCTCGCCTCTGGCTAATCAGCCTTGAGAAGGAAGATCACACGGTGCTGAGATGTGGCATCCCTTCGGGATCAAGGGGTCAGGGAAGATAGAGGAGGAGGAGGAGGGTTTATGCCAGAACCACTTCACTTGGGGATGTTCAAAGCCCATGTCTCTCTTTAAGTGACAAAGGGCAGCTCCATTAAATTGCATTAAGCTCCCACTTTAAAAGAATTACTATGAGAAGCTGGACAGGTCTTTCTGCTGAATTGAATTGCTCAGCTGAATCTGCAGCATCTTGTTAAAAATGATGGTGCTGTTCAGCTTCTAGGCTCTCAGGGGACAGGAGGACATGGGCAGTGAAAACTGGGGTCAAAACTCAGGGTGGTTTTGAGGGAGGTTTTTTACTTTGTGCAAAAGCGAGCAGAAATGGGACTTTAAATTTGCTTTGCAAATATCGGATGGTACTGAAAGGTTCAGTCCTTCCTCCTGTTGGCAGGAGCAGAAGCAGTGACCTCAGGGGTTTGTGTAATTCAAACAGGGTCTGCAGCAACTGAGCAGGGACCCTAGAAGGCTCTGAGGGTCCTCAATCCCCAGCACCCCAAAACCCTGCAATGGGACATTGCCAACCCCACCTCGCTGTGTGCTTACACCTCTTGTTTCCTTAGGAACCAGCTGAAAGCTGTGCATTAGTCACTGGCATCAATGCTGCCAGCAATACACAGCTTTTTGGGGAAAAAGGGGAATGTTCCCAGCCTGCTGGGTGTCAGCCCTTGCACTGCAGCTGGGTCACAGCTTGAGGCTTCTGCAATTTCCAGTTGCAGAGATGCTGCTGACGGGATTGCTGACTTCATGTAGGGGAAAAAGAAAAGCCAAACCAAGAGGGAAATTGGTGTTTAACCCCATTGATTTCAATTTTAGCTCCCCGATTCCACCAGGGCGATTCTAGCGTCCAGCACAGGTTGATTTTAATTTGCCCGTTTCTTGTCTCATAAGAAATATGTACTGCTAAGTCTCTCAACACCTGCACTGTGTGCATCCCTTAGAAATCGTCATGTTAGTTTAATGAAATTATGCGAGCTGTGAGTATCAGTAAGAGGAATAAGGTCAAAACATAACTAAATCTCTTCTTGGATTTTAATCAAGGCTTACAAATCCTGGCTGCCTTTACGCAAGTCTCAGGCAGTCACTGCCGTCCGATGCTCTGAGCTTGTTCGATGTGCTTGGAAACATCTTCTGATGCAGAATTAGTGGCTCAGTGGGTGGTGGAAGTGTCTGTCTCATATTTGTGGCTTTGTTTGGTTTGACATCCTCCTTCAGACAGCCAGGGGAACGGGGATGCGACCTACAGACAGCTCAGCTTGGAGGGGAAAAAATGAAATACGAAAAGGACAAGCCTTGGTCTGTATGAGTTTGAAGCTGCGTGCCACCTCCTGCCGACATCCAGCACACAACTACTCGGTTCCATAAGAAGATGGGGTTTTTTTGTTATTCTGGTAAGTCTTTATCTTATTTGGCTTCAAAAAAACAGTGAAAGAGAGAAAATGCACATAGAGATGCGGCTCCAGAGCTGTATGTGTATATTGTATTTGCACTTCTGGAGTATTTTTTGACAAAAGTAGGGTGTTTTTATCATTTTACATTTTTCTTGAAAGTATATCTGCATATTTTTCTGAGAGTGCATACACATACCTGGTAGATGTGCAAATATATCAGATTTTATAACTTTAAGCAATCTTTCTTGTCTCTGCTTCAGTCACATATTCATTACACATAGTTTTTACCAGTATTTCTCTGTCTGCAGTACATGATTACATTATTCTGACTCATGTCTATCTCCCACATCTATTCAGAGTCAAATGGAATGAGGGAGATTGTTATTAAAACACAGCAAGTACAGAAATAAAATTAACCACAGCGCCACATTTCTGTGTGCAGAATACACTGAGCAAATAAAAGGGCCTTCCACTTCTAATAAAATGTGGATATGGATTGCTTCATAAGAGCTGAAATTAATCATATTTAGAGGGAGAAAAGGGAGAACTTGGAGCCCTCTGACTGCAGGATGACTGCTCTCATTGCCTACAGGTGTAGAACATCGAAACATCATGAAGCTTCGGAACAAGGTGTGATGTTCTGCTTGGAAAGTGAGCTTCAGGACTTGATCAAACACTTGAGTCACAGGTCCACAGGTGGTTAAAGCCCCTCCCAATGAAATATTAATCACTTTGAGCTTGCCGGATTGCTTTGCGCTGCCTCCTGAGGGCTCAACCATCGCTTGGGTTCTTGGCTGTGTCTCTTGATGGTGGAGGAAGGATCCTGCAGAGGAATGGTGGCTTCTCAACCCCCTGCTTGTCCCACTCCAATCCTCTCAGGGTCCCAGGAAGGATTCGAGGTATGGACACGGTTTCACGGCTTCATCTCAGCACTGGAGGATGAGGGCTGGTGAGGAATGTGCCCCAATTCATCTTCCTTGTCAACAGCATGTACCTGCTGTGCCAGGACATCTCACTCCTCATGAGACACCATTTGCAGATATGCTTTCTTTTAATGGTATGTTTTATTGGGTGGGTTTTTTTATTTGGCACAGGGAGTTAGCTGGAGTGAAGGGGACTGCGTGCCCAACCCAATAATGGAGAAATTGGCACCCCACCAAGCTGAGGACTGCATGGTGCTGGTTGATTGTTTCTCTTAAATATAAGCGGTGTAGCCTGGAGCATCGGGCATTCAAGGGAAGAGGAGACTGTAGAACCTATGTACTCCTGATAATGAATAATCATTAGAGTCTAAAGGAGTTTATTAGTATTATCATTAATTCTAGATGTACCATGCCAGGAGATGTGGAAAGTGGGGATAGATGAGTTCATGACCTACATATTACAGGCTAGATTTTACCCTGCTAATATGAGAAAATTGATCATTTCTGAAGTGAGAAGACTGATAAAAGCACTGACTTCAGTGAAGCAGCATTGTTGCTATTATATGATCAACAGGCTCACTGGAATGGTGCTGGGGAAGGGTTGAATCTCTCTTCTATATGTCTCAAATTTAGGACTTAGTTTGCCCTCAGTTCCCAGGAGGCAGGAGAGAAACAGTAAACACCTTCCAACATTCACACCTTCACTTGTGGGCAGGATTGTCTGACGTTTCTCTATCCCATTTGTTATCCTCCTGAGGTTTTTCACACTCTGAAGAGCAATTACCAAAAGTGAAGGAAAGCCATAGAAAGCCCCCTCCAGCCTTAGCATGAGTGGGCCCACAGTCAGAGATTTAATGTTTTTCCTTTAAAGTGGTTTGGACTAAGAGTAAAATACTGTCATGATGTGGGAACCCTGCTCTTCATCACAGTCCCCAAATTATTTGAGCATGTTCCTTTGTAACCCACCATGATATGGAAACGCCCTGCACAAGAGGACTTGCTCCTCTCCTGGAAAATAAAAAGCAAAAATAGCTATAAAACACCCATAAAAAACACTGTAATTCACACAGACCAAAAGGAAGGTGCAAACTTATCTATGTTTTTTTGGGTGTACTTACAGCTTATTTTCTAATTCTCTCTTGAGCTGAGACAAGAAGTTGGATTTCCTTTCTACAGAAGTACTGCCTTTCAATTTGGAGATGTTTCTGTATTTCTTGGCTCAGAGTGGAAAAAACAAATATCAATGTATTCAGGACCCATCCAACAAGACCACTAGGGTGAAAAATGAAATCAGAGAGTTTAATGCATTGTTTTGGTAGATATATTTTACAGGTTATTGTAGTCTTGTTGTTAATTCAACTAATTCCTATTTATATAATATATATTGTGGATCTAGTTTATACTCTGAGGAGTGAGCTAGGAACATTTATTTTCAGGAGGGAAAGCAATTCCTGAGAGACACAGCAGCCCCAGGGGCAGACCTGTTTTCTGGTGAATTATTTGGGAGCTGAGACTGTCTACCTTGTATTTTTTCTCTAATTTTGGCAGGCCATGACTCCCCCTTCTGTTGTGAAAAACCTCATTTGCAGACAGCAAGCTGTATTTTGCAGCTCCTGGACGTTTCGGCTTTCCCAAGTTCTGGTGCAAAGTTGAGTAAAATCAGAGATATTAAATATCTTCTGCCTGTAGAGTTTAGCTGGATTTAATCCCTGGACTGAGTGGGTGACTCAAAGTCATATCTGCACAGTGTTCTCTAGGAAAAATAACCCGCTAACCCTGCCTGCCCCTGCAAAACTGTGTCATAAATCTGGAGTATTCTCTGACAAGTGGCCTGGAAGGTGGGAGAGGAGGAAGCTCATGTTCTCTTGTGAGAAGAAAGATAAATTAATTCTTGATTAGGAAAGACAGCAAATAGAGGTATTTCCAGCTGCATGGATATTATCCTGACACTGCCTGTTAAAGTTAAATGCCTGATAATGACAGTTACCATGAATTAGCTACATAATATGCTTTATTGTGTTTTATGGTTCCTAGGACAGACATGCCAGAAACTTTCAAAGAGAATAAAAACACAGAAGTTGAGGCCTTCATACAGGTTCATTTTGAATTTGTAATGCCTGGTTATTCAGAATATCACACAGACAAAAAAAATCCCATGTGATACCTGTCTGGTACAGGCTAAGCTTCATCATGCTCTGTCTTTATAAATAAAAATATAGACAAGTGGATGTGTCCCCAGATGACAGACTAAAACATACCTGAGCACAGAAATTGTTTTTTCATTTTCTAGTCAGAAAACTGGGATGATGATTTTGGTTGGCTGCTGAACTGCCAGCTCTCCCTTCCATTCCATAGGATGCCAACGCAAGGTCTGATTTTCTTTACTGAAGTTGGTGTGAGTTATGCTCAATACCTTCACCTGTCAGAAGTTTACATCCAAGAAAATCAAGTTATCAGAACTCAGCAGGATTCAATTTTCGGTCCCCGGATTTCATTTTGACAACAACAATCCACAGAAAGAAAAAATGCAAATGTTTTTTCCTGCAGACAGAAATGAAGAGGGCGCTGAGAGCTCTCCTGGTGTTTGATCGCTTTAAAGCCCTGCCTGCCGAAAGTGAATTGGTGAAATTCTGCTTGAAATGTGCTGGATGCATTTACAGGTGAGGAAATGAAACGAGTAAACCTTCCTCGGAGTGGAAATGCCTCCCCCAGACCTTCGTGTTTATCCACTTAAATACAAGGGTGAGGTGGTTTTTTTTCCCGGTTCATCTGTGGATTCACCCCGTCTACTTCTTCTTTAGTGATCCACTTCACCACAGAAAAAAAAGAATCAAAGAGGTTTCAGCTCTTTCCTCTACCCCAGCCTTTTCTCTCTCATAATGTTAATGAGTGATAATGCTTCATGATTTTTTTCACAGGCTATTGCTGCTGAAAATTGCTTTGGTGCACTGGGACTCTTATTCACTGGCTATATCATGAGCTTTCTGCAAAGCAGAGGAAAAAGACCAAGGAAGTGTTGTGGCTAGAAATTCTACAAAGGTCTGACCTTTATGTCCTTTGAGAATCAACTTTTAAGGAGTAGGTCCTGTCCCCCTTCACCAGACACGTTAGGAATGAGCAGCACAGCTCCTTCTCTTGCCCAGTGGCCCATAACTCACACAACCAAAAAGCAACATTTTCCATCCAAATTGAGGAGCTGTTGTGAACTGGACAAAGGTTTTGCCTTTAATAGTTAACTAAGCTTAGTTCTAGAAATAACTTCTGCAACACTCTTGCCTTTCAATACAAAACCAGCAAGTCCTTCAGACACCCGTCACTGCCTCCACAACACTGGCAAGTGCAGTTATACGTACGGACTCTGGGATTTCTTTCTGGGAACCTTTGGCTTCTTTTACTTCAAGTCCCTGGTTGCTGTAGTCCCATGAGGGACCTGAAATAGGAACAACTGATGCTCTGCAACCAGGTTCAAACCCATCAAGTCAACCGGTGTCCCATAAGTGGTGACAAAGTGAGAAACAGAGGTGGCATCATTGAGAACTGGCTTTTTTGCCTTCTCATTTTGGCATTGAAAATAAAGCTTTTGGCCTCTTCTGTCCTTCAGCATCTCCTGGGGGGGCTGAACACAGGTGTTTCACAGCACTGCGAAAACAAAACGAGAGCTGTATGAAATGTGGGTGAGGCATTGATGTCCATTTGGAAGGAGACTTTAAAGCAGCTTTATCCCAGGCTTGCAGAGGCTCTGGCTGTGCTGGCAGGCAGGGAGTGGGTAACACTGGGGATTTCTATTCTCTCAGTGTACTGTTTGTGAGAAGATTGGGCTCTGGGTATTAAATCGCCTTTAAGGGAACAGGAGCAGCTGCAAGATGTTTTTGTAGACCGAAGGTGCAGCTCTGGCAGCACTAAATCTGAAAAGTCAACAAGCAGATTAAATGGTATAGTTTAGCTCTTAGAGCTGAAATATCCAGCCTGAGGCTTGCTGCTGAAATTGGTTATGAGAGACTGTAATTGAAAGGAAATCTGATGTTTCTAAACTTCACAAAGTTTGGAAGCTGCAGGTGAACACAGATTGGGTGATGGTGTACACATATTTGTGTGTGTGTCCATCCTCTGATGAACCATTTAACGCTTCTTGTAAGCATTCATGGATCATCTTGTTCAATATTACCATAATAATTAGCACCTGCTTGCATCAAAGTCTAGAATAAGCTTATTAATTATTTATTGCATCTACTTCACTTTGCCCTTTTGTCTATGTGGAGAAGTGTGAGTGTGTGTCTGATTTGGGATTTTGATAACTATTTTATTATTATCTCATGCAACAAGTTCTTACATCATATAGATGACCAGCTCTTACATTCCATACTTGGAGAAATGATGCTCTGAAGTATCTCTTCTCCATCATTGTCTACCAGATGTGGAGTCTGGCTTTGATCAGCACCATCTAAGTTTCAGGTCAGCCTCTGTATATTTAAATACTCTCACTGAGGTTTGTGGGTTTCTGTGGGAATTCTCAGTCCTGCTGTGCAGATTGTGTTTAACAAAGCAGATTACAGCACTTCTTGCCCGCGGTGGTTTTGGATGCTATGCAGCCCCACTCACCGCAGTGGCTTGTGTTGAGGGGGTGGATTTCTAGATGAAAAAGCACAGCCGTGAACTGGAGAGACAGAGCTGAAACCAGAGCCCGGTGGCTAAATGAGCTGCTGGCTGCCAGCTGGACAGGAGATCAATGGCGAGATACATCATGGTGGTTCTATAATGAATGGAGACACGTGTTGCATGTGCCAATATGAAATGTCACCACATACCCATTCTTCAGGAAAAAGACAGGGCAACAGCGAGCGCTCTCCCTTTTCATCTACCTAGAATAGAACAGATTTCGTTCAAGGTGCCAACCTTTATTTCTCAGAAGCAATTTTACTTCTTCTTTCTTCCCTGGACATAAATGCATCTCTTTTCTTTTTGTTATTCAGAAAAAAAATGAAGAAACAAACCCTCACTTATTCCCACTGTTCAACTTTGATAAAACTATAGCTTGGAAAACTCTACATATTAATAGTGTGAATCACTTAAGTGGGGTACATTATGTTTTCACTTTCCATTATGCTTTTAGTGTAGGCAACTTATCAGGGGCTGCTGTTTAATCTGTTGTAGCAATCTTGAACATTAAAGCCAGGTTATTTCACAAGGGGATGTATTACTTTCACTGGGGAGGTTAATATCACCCATGATTATATTTGACATTTGGGCCTGGCATATTATTTTTCATACAATGTCTGAATGTAACTACCCACTTTTCACATGAGCAGTGGTTGAAGTGGGTACATTTCAAATATCTGCACACATCCATAAGTGCCATCCTAACAGCCTCATCACTGTAAATCAGAAAAGACAATTTAATGAACAAGATGGGGAGGGTGAACTCAGGAAATGAAATTTTCTGTGGTGGGTAAGCAAGCAAAGGATAAATATTGTTGTTATACATACTGGCTGAAGAAACTACAAAAGGGGAGAGGGTGCTGTGCTTCTTGGAGGAGCATTTCCCGAGCATCATCACTGCTAAGCATCCCCAAACAAATACCACTGAAATGCAGCTGGGTCTCCCAGCTTCTTGCAGAGGTTCCTTTCATAATACAACCCACAACATGGCTCAGAGATCTGCTCTTGCCAAGAAACAGGGATGAATTTGAAGAGACAGGTCCAGAAGCTGATGTCTCAGATGGAGCAACGTCTCCCATCCTTCAAAGCCAATGGACTCTGGCTGGCTGTCAGCGCAGGGATGCTTAAATATGAGCCTCAAAGGATTCTTCAGAGCTGAAAATGGGAAAAATCACCTTGAACCTCAGTGCTGGCTTGGTGAAGATGTTAATTCGCAGTTAGGGTAAGGGCCTTTTGTTTAGCAGCCAAGGAAGCCTGTGTTACGGACATCAGTGACTTGTCCATGTGTCCACATTAACAGATCTGCCAACTTCAGCTGTTCATTCTCTATTTGAACCCCACTTTCCCTGTTATGTCTTTGGCAAGAAGAGATTATTGAAGGTGAAGCCCTAGGTGGTGTTCTTGGACACAAATAACTTAGAGAACTCACTGCCACAAGATCTCAGCAATACCTAGAGCTGAGCAAGATCATCACAAAATCAGGGCCTTTCTACTTAAAATAATGGCTTCTTGGTCCTGTTGTTGTCATTAGCCAACTCTTTGCAATGTGCGGAAGCCAGCAGGGCCTTGATATAACCTTTGGATACATATATATATATATATATATATATTTAAAATCACTGTCCTATTTCTGGCTCTATTTGTTCAGCCTTTGAGCCATAGTTAAGCCTTAATGAACTATGAAAACAGAACAGCGGACTGAAAGGGAAGAAGAGGACATGAGGAGACAGCAGTTCAGGAGAGAGAAAGAGTAAGTGGAATTAAATTACCACCAATTTCTGAGTCATGACAGTGCATTATTTGATTTCATGGAGGATTCAAACAACTTACCTTGAAAAAAAATCTTCTTCCCAAAATTCTGTATTATCAAACATCATTTCCACAGTCTGTTCCTTTGATTTATTTTCAAAGCCAGCTGATAATGCTCTCATAATGTTTTCTGCCTTTGTCTTTTATCTGTTCCTAACACTGAGACTACAGGGGAGGAAAGACCCCAAGCAGCAACAGCAGCAACTCTACCCTTCATTTAACGCAGTACAGGTAATTTGAGGCAAATGGGACTGTGCAGGACTATAATAGCAGACCTAAGCAGACAAAAAAAAGCAAGAATACCCAGTTTCCAGGCTCTCTGAGCACTGCCTGGGTACAGACACCAATACACGGGGTCAGAGAGAACTGCTCTTTGCTACCCAGCATAGCCCAGCACTCCTTGACGAGACCCGAATTCAACAGGGTTGGAATTTCAGCCTGAAATTCCCCTGTTGCTCTTAGATATATATGTTAATAAAGTCTCAGAGTCACAGAAAGCAGGGCTGGGAAAGACATCAGGCCGCCACAGAAGTCTACTCCTTCATCTACCTATATAGGATGCATCATTTCTTGTCCCATTTTCACAAATCTCATAAATTTGGAGACTTCACTGTTCCTCACACAACTGGCTTTATTACTTCAGTGTCCTTACTATGAGGGAGCTGTCTCTGGTTCCTAACTCCTACCTAGAATGGGTTACAGGGGTTCCAGAGGTGAGTTCAGTGTGCAAATAACCTTACCTGTCATTTCAAAAGTGGTTGAGTGGAATATTGTATGTTTTATAAGACATACCTATGGCCTGCCAGGTGGTTTTCTATGCATCAGCCCCGAATTTTTAAATACATGTGTTTTCCCCTGTGACACAGCATTGCTGAAACAGAACTGCCCATGAAGGAAACAGCCCCGATCAGGGGAAGCACCTTGTGAAATGCATCTCCGGCCCCCTCTCCCCTCCTCCTTGTCCCCAAACATATATTCAGACCCAATTCCAATGGGGATTGCTCTACTTACGTTGCAGTTTTGGTTTGTTTTTTTTTTTTTTTTTTTTTTTATGACTGCAATTTTGTTTAACGTTGCCCCTGAAGAGCTCTGTAGTATTTTTCAGAGCTTCACGTACAAGAGCTCCTTGTATCTTTCCCTTAAGTGTTCCTATTGCTGCCAGGAAAGAATATTAGAAGAGTGTGGTCCTGCCTTCCACTGTCTCATTTGGAGTATGTGATTCATGGTTTATTGCATCCTGCTCCCATTACCAGCAGCTCTGCTTTCCTGGGGTTCGTTCTGCAGCATCTCCTACAGCCAGGGCACTAATGAACTTTAATGTCCCATGGGGTTTTATGCTTTATCCTATATCTGTCCCCTTTTATTTCAGTAACCTTGATCCTGTATCCTGCTCCTCAGGCATCCTGGCTGGAGGAGATGGGGAACATGCAAGGGATGAAATTTTCTGGATTGCTTCATTTGCTTTATTTGGGCCATGCTTTTCACAAAACTTACGTTTGAGACCCCTACTTCCTCTCTTCTAGCCATCCTTCCACTCAGAACCGAATGATTTTTAAAAATTGGCAGTGAACTGAGCACAAGAAGCAGCCGAATCAACCAGCAGAGTTGTAGAAACCTCATCTCCTTTGGAAACCAAGATTAAAATCCAGTTGCAAGGATTTTCAAAGTTCAGAGAGGGGATTCACTGGCAAAAGATGCTACATAATTCCTACCAGGGAATGCTTGTGAATGCCATTTGATTAGAGCTTGTCAGCATTGTGGGGTGGAACAGCTGGGCTTACTAATGAAAATAGGTTTTCTCTCCACATTCAACTACTTTGCAAGGCAGGATTATTTTAAACAAAATATTTTTTGTGGCAGGGGGAGAGGAAAGAAAATATTTCTCCAATATCGTAACATCTGATTGTGATATTAGGGAGCGAAACATCATTTTGAACAAACTTTTCAGAAAGAAACTGGTTATTTATAGGCGCATTTGTAAAAAGAGGTCAGAACAACTGTCTGCATTGAAGAGAAGCTCATTAATTTTTTCTGTCCCTTCCTTCTGCCATGGCAAACAGCTGCTCTCAGGCTGTGCTCAGCATGGACATCTCTGCAGACCAGCAGTGCCATCGCAGCCGTGGCCAGTGACAGATGAAATCTGCCATCGCCGTCCCCATTCAGGATGGTCTCCGTGGGGGAATGAGCCCTCCAGCCACGAAGACAAGGGTGGGACTTTCCTAGTAGGTGGTAAAACCACCAGCTGGATGAGGCCACGATTTCATTTCAGGCTCATTTGGTTAGAGGAGAAGACTCTTGAGCTGGTAGTGAATTAGGAACATCTGAGTGTCTCCGATGTTGGCGACTTCCCTGGGTTTTTGTGCTCCAGCTGAGGGTCTGTAATTTCCATCCAGGATGTCCAGCATAGGAGATTTCACCCCAATTCATCTCCAAGGGGTACCAGGTGCACACCCTGCCCCGCTCCATCACAGGTGAGCTGTGACCCCCTGTCCCAACAGCAGGAGCTCAGCCCCCTCCTCGGCCATCCTGCCCCTCTCCAGCTGCTGGTCTCCATTTGCAGGTCACTATTTTTCTAAGCGCGTTGGTGAATTTTGCAATAGTCATAGACTGAGTTACTGAGAGGCTGAGTTCTGCTTGACTGAGCCTTCTGTATTCTGGGAAATGAGATAAACGCTGGCACAGGCTTTGCATTGCTAATTAGTGCACAGTAAATGAGCTGGCATCTCGTGCAACAGGCACTGATGGTGCGCTAGCAGCACTGGCTGATTTACTGTCGTGATAACTGGGATCAATTTTATCGAATATCTCTCCTGCATGAAACATGTCGGGTCATAGTAATGAAGTGGAACATCACTGTCTCATCAAATATCTTCTGAAAAGTTGACTCCAAGCTCACTGCCAGGCCAAGAAGCTGCAAGATATTTTTATCGTGGACATGTGCAACAGGAATGGACTATTTCAGGCTCTGGTGTGGACTCAGCTCATCCCAAACTGGCCGCAAAACCATCCCAGAGTCCTGATTTCTCCCACCTCTGCCAGACAGATTTGTGCCTGCAGCTCAGCTGCTGGGGCTGGAAAATGTTCAGCGTCATGCCCACAACTCATCTTGCAGCACAAGTGAAGCCAAAAAGTCAGGTTAAAATGTGATGGAGTAGAATGGTCCTGATAATTCACTTAATGCAAGGATTGGGAGATAAAAATCCAGCAAAAAAGTTATGTACATTTGTACAGATGGTACTTACTAGGTAGAAAAATAGTGTAATGATGGCACTTTGTTGGACAATTAATATGAGCTCATTTATTTGCCCAGGGAGAGCTAAGGGTCAGTGTGTGACTGTGCTTATACCTCCACAATGGCCTTCAGTTTTGACTGTTCAAACCCAGCACCACTTTAAACAGGGTGGTTTTTTTTGTACAAATAAGAGTGAAAACAACAGTAAGTCCTTCATCGTGAAGTACAGAAACATAATTCTTCTCTCAGGCTTCTTTGTAAGTCATCGTATATTACGGCTGCAAAAGCAAACACTAGTCCACCTGCATGTTCACTAAATCATATTAAGCTCCTATAAAATACAATGCTCTCCCCACAGACACAAAGTTCTGTTGAGAAGCTCAAGGGTACCATGAATTGTCCAAAGAAGTGAAGGGCTTTACATTTTTGAAACAAAATCTTTTTGGAAATCCACCAAATGGAAGCCTTGTTGCTTGCTGCTCAGAGCCATCTGTTTCCTATCACTGCTAACGAAGGCCAGGCTTATTAGATCCAGCCTCTAGTTTTACTGTTGATTATTTGCTGGTTAATCAGAGCTGCTTCAGTTGGGATAAAAGCTGTTTTCCACGTGCAAGCCTGGCCACAATGTGCTTTGCTCCAGCTGCTTGGCTGCTGTGTGTGCATCAACACATCTGTGTGCCAGATGCAAACAGCTGTGAAACCTGTGCTGCAAAAACGCAAGTGTTTTCCTCTCGGTTATTCCTTTCCTAATCCTGATGGTTTGGGTGTTTGGCCATTTCCTGTGTGAGATGTTGCCTGTGTTGGGTCCTTGGGGCTGTGATGACGAAGCTGGGTTGAGTGACTCTGTGGACGCAGTGGGGTGAGTTGAGCTGTTCCCTGGGGTGAGAGCTGGGGTTGTTTGAGATGAGAGAGGCAAAACCCAGGCTGGGCTTTTCCTATGGGGAGAAAAGTGTGAACAAGTCACAGATCAGACTTGTCTTCCAGTATCTGGTAGTGCAGCCCCATCCAAAATCTTGCTGGGTCTAATGAGCAGATAAGGCCAATGGAGATTCCCAAGGGAGTCGGTATCTCAGGAAGAACTTGCCTGTGCTCTAAAACTTCAGTAGCTTCCTCAGTTTTGCAGGGAGCAGATGGGATTTGCTTTAACCACAGTTGCAAATCCAGGTCAGAGCCAAGGTCCTGGCTTTTTGCTCCCAGGCACAAACAACTTCAGTGCAAACAAGACTGGTATCTCCTTATCCCACCTTCACAGAACAAAGAGGAATGGCCCAAAGTTCTCAGGGTATCTGTGCCAGTGAGGAGAAACCAAGAAAACTTGGATCCTTCCCTCCTCCTGCCTGGGCATGGCTGGGTCGGGTTCTTCCCAAAACTGGACTGGTCCTGGGCTCCTGCCTCCATCACCACCTTCTCTGAAGGGCTGAATGGTTCCTCATCCTCCCAACGCTGACCCCAAGGGCTGGATACAGCATTTCAGTCTCTCCCTTTGCCTCTCCTCCCACCTCTCACCGTCACTTATTCCCTGAATTTTGGTGCAGAACATGAGGGTTATAGATTGCTCCAAGAGAAGAACAATATTTTAGAGGTGTAATTTTCACTGTTTAAAGTCATGCTGCCACAGGATCAATAATTACCAGGAAGTAAAAGCAGTTCTAATCTGACACACTGAGCTCTTCTTCAGCTAAAGGAAAGCACAGATGTTTGTTTTGAGAATTGGAGCGTGTCTTTTGGGTTTCAGGGTTTTCTTGTTGTCATTTTTGTTTGTTTGTTTGTTTGTTTTTAAGACCTCATCTCTCTGGGCAGGAACCAGAGGAGCTCTTCTAGATCTCTCTGTGTTTCTCTCCCCTTCTATAAGTACCTGGTAATGACTGCATATGAACAGTTTCTGCTGGAGGACTTTGTAGCTGCATTCAGTGAGCACTGATCATTAATATAGCATCTATTACTTCGGTTTAGATGGAAATCTAAAAAAACCTGCTGCTAATACTAGAACTCAGACTATGTCCCCTCTTTTCCTCCAAAGCCCTGTCCCTAAGGCAATGAGGACACATATGTCCTAAGATCTGGCTGGGTAGTGGTGGGGCCTGAAATGGAAATAAATACTCTTGCTTAGGAGCTACCAAAACCACCACTGGGTACTTTTTTAAAATGAGGATTTGGGATGGGAGACAGCTGAAATGGAGTTTGGAGGGCCAGGTCTCTTTTCAAGCCACAGTTGGGTGGGTTGTGTGATGGCTGCCTGCCTCAGTTTCCCTTTTGGGAGAAAAAGTGCTACTAAAAAGTTAGTTTACATTAAATAGGGGGTGAGGTATGTTAGTCTTACGATCCTGGCTTAGGAACCATATTTGTTGGTGACGATAGCTTTGTTTTCTGTGAAGGAGCATTTATTGACCGTATCAGACAAATTCAAGCAGGAGAGCCCTTGGAGGCATCACACCCAGCATCTTGGGCAGGGGATGATGGCATTTTTTTTCTCCTCTTCTTTTATTCTTAATCCTGACAAGTCCTAGGAAGTAATATAAGATAAAACTTTCTCTGTACGCAGCGTACAGATGTTATTACTGCAAGCTGGAAGTGGTACCTTGTTATGTGTCAATATTTGACTGGAGGTGATGTGGGGGCGGCATCGATTGCACTTCGACTTTGATGCATTGTCACTTCAAAGCACAAAGCTCCGCGAATAGTTTGGGCTCCGCACAGGTGTTGGCAGGTGATTATAAATCCATGCAGAGACGGGAAAATCCAGTCTTAGGGGAGAGCTTCAAAGCTGAAGCTGAGAATATTGCAAATGTTATGAAATATTTCAAAGTCTGTCAAACTGGGGCTGCGCTTTTAGATTAGGCAAAGGAACATAGGGGCTAATTTTCCTAAGACTCTTCAGCACTTCTTGTGGGCTATGGATTCTCTCTTAATCTTTAAATAGCTGCACTCTTCTGTTAGTTTTCGATTAAAGAAAAAACAAAACGCTAAGAAACCTGGCAAAAGTGTTTTAACATACAGTTAGTCTGAAGACAACCCCCAAATGGCTGCATTTAGTGAATTATACAGAATTAATGAATTATGCAGAGCATTTTACTAACACAAATGGGCAAATATATGTAAGGAAGGGTTCCATCTTGCCCCGTATGGATCCTGCACAAGGAAGGAACCAGTGCCGGAGGTGCCCAGTTGCTGCTGTCTCCTTCCCCATTATCTCCTGTTTTGCTTCTCTTGCTTATTCACCTTCATCCCTTCAGCTGTTTACCCAGACAGGAGAGGGATGTTCCTGCAGGAAACTCGCAGGAGCAGCATAAACCTTAGAGTGAGCCTGGACCTTCTTAGTCTCTTCTCCCAAGGAACAAGCATCAGGATGAGAGGAAATGGCCTCAAGTTGCGCCAGGGGAGGTTGAGGTTGGATCTTGGGAACAATTTCTTCCTGGAAAGGGCTGTCGGGCATTGGAACAGGCTGCCCAGGGCAGTGGTGGAGTCACCATCCCTGGAGGGGTTGAACGGACATGGAGATGAGGTTCTCAGGGATATGGGTCAGTGCCAGGGGTGGGTGAACAGTTAGATTCTATGATCTTGAAGGTCTTTTCCAACCAAAATGATTCTACAATTCTGTTTTCCACCAATGTTGCTTCATCAGAGCTTCTCCCTTGCTTCAGCTGTAAATCACCCAACTTCCAACATTACCCACCTTCACCAAAACATATTCCAGTGGCCTATTTCCTCCTGTAAATCACACCTGTTAATATTGCTTTTTTTTTTTTTTCCTTTTTACTGCCTTTGCCCTCCAGCCAGATGCAGCACCCATCTAATTTTAGTCCTATGAGTCACACGACAGATTTTTGACAGATTTTTATTGCCTATTAGCCAGTGTAGACGCCCACTCCACACATCCCAAGGACCAACACGTCTCCTCCTGCTCCGGCTTCATTAGTGGTGTCAGTGTAAATATATGAACAGCATTGGACTTGCAGGGAAAGACTTTTAGCAGCGTGTGTGACCACAGCCAACAGCTCCACTAATTAAATGTAGTGAAGGACTGACTGCTAATGGGTCCCAAGCGAGACACTTTTGCAGCATTTTATTTTTAAACTCCTATTCCTTTCTGTATGCAGGAAAAAAAAAAGTGAGTGGGTTTCTTGAACCTCCTCTTTGTAAGCTGGTGTTACTTGCTTAAAAACCTGTCAAAATCAAGAGGAAAGTATAATAATTTTTGATGTTCAACTGCATGATTGTTTTCGCTTTAAGCCAAACCATTGTTTTAAATGATTTCAACCATCAAAGCTTATTTAGCAGAGATTAAAATTCAAAATGAGTTTAAGAAAAGATAAAGACCCATTTAGCTGGTTTTAATTTCAATCATCTTTTGTGGGAGTTAGTGAAATACGTTCCTAGAAAAATACGTTTGGGTATCAGCAGCTGTAGAGAGCAGAAAACTGGAATTTGAGCCTAAAAGTCAAGATGTATTTATATAGCCATGATATTTTGTTTTGCAAGAATATTAAGATACTTCCAGAGGCCAAGAGATCACAGAAATTATGAAAAAAATAATTATCCTGCTTCATAGCAACTCTAGACCTGTGGAAGTAGATACAGCTTCTCCCAAAGGCAGTTTGCAGCATCGGAACTTTGGTTTGGTCTTGGCATCAGCTTGCAAACCTGATCTTGTAGGTACCTTCTGTATAATTAGGCATCTAAAGATCATAAACAAGGGTCATTGTGGAGGAGCATTGGGATTTCCTTTTGCAATAGTTGCTGAATTTCTTTTCGGTTAAAATAAAGCATTTTTCACTGTGGTGAGTCTTGTACTTTTCCTGGGTTTCCAAAATGAGTTTGAGCCTTCAATAAGGGAAACTGTGTAAACCACTAAAATACAGTCTTTGCTGATGAGTCTCCGTGGTGAAGCTCGCTCACAGGCTGCAAGATGCACAAAAACTCCGAAACGACATTTTCCCTTGATGGCTGGTTTCAAACAGAGCCATAGTCAGGCTCAGCCTTATTGCTTCCCCTGCCTGCTGCTGGGAGAGGTGGGAGCGAGCTCCTCGGAAAGGGCATCTGAAATGGGATTTACAGCCAACAGGGTCAGATCTGCAGCAGGTTGGTTGATGCTGATGCATGAAATGATGTTTCTTTGCACTGAAGGGGGGATTGGCCATGTGAGGGGCTGTGATGTTGGGTCAGCAAAATTTCTCCTGAAAGTCCATCCAGGAGGTTCTACAGCTCTTCCCCAGGGATTTCCAACAGCAGGAGTTGTTCCCGCGTCATCTTAGCCAAAAACAAACAGCACTAATACTTGTTTTTCTGTTTAAATTTCCTACTGTCTGTGCAACAAGGACATGCTTCAGCAATTCATGAGGATATGCAGAATGTGAAGCCACAGGGGGTAATATTAGCATATCATGTATCTATACTACAGAGAAACTCCAGCAAATATTTCCCTCCACTTCGAAATGAAAGCCTTACAAAGTGGTAAAGGAGAAAAGAGGTTTCCTCTTCCTCAGCCTGTGATGAGCATAGAAACCTGCACTGTGGGAGCTGAGGAAAGACATAAGGCTGGATGAAGTGCAGGTAATTAATTAATTAACTCTCGCTCCTCCATTCCCCAGTCTATAAGTGGCAGAGGCCTGGGAGGGAAGCAGAGCTGCTTCTGGAAGGAGCTGAGTTGATGGTCAAGCTGGTAATTTTGAAGAGATTTTCGTCAGGGCTCATTTAAGTGGACACAAGGCAGGCTCTGAAGGGACAGAGGGGTTTCATTATCGCTTTTTCTACCTTCAAGTGGTGCCTTTAAGCCACCAGGAACATCTCTAAAAGCCTCCATGAGAGGACAGGGAAAGCAAAGCCTCTTCTCTGGACGTTGGTAGGGTGTTATTGTGCAATCAGGTAATGCTTTAAAGGGTGACTTGGTGTTAAGAGTCAATATTCTGTGCAGTTTTCTGCTGGGGAAGAAGCATTTTATGGGCTGTAGCTACAGACTACTACAGACAAAGCCCTGCATTTGTATCTGGAGTGGGGAAGATTTACCTCTTTTTCTCTCGTCCTTTTGCCTACAAAAGGAAAAAGACAATTAAATAGGGACTATTCATCCTGGTGGAGAAAAGTGAGAGTCTCTTTTTTTTCCTTAAGGTTTCTCTGGAGTTTATCCTGTCATCAGCTAGTCCAATTGCTCTTTGAAGGAGCAGTAATTTGGGTGTATCCAGCCTATTTGCACAATATTTGTTACTTGTTAGATGGTCTTGGCTTTGGTTCTCTTGGCCTTGTTTCTGTTGATGCTGGCCAGTGTTTGACAATTCCCAGGGGACTGTCCTGATGCAGAGATCCCTGAAAAAACTGTTCTTCATCTGAGAGGAATTTCTCATTAAACAAAAAATAGTCTTGAGGTGAGTGTTCCCACTCTTGGCAAAAGGCGATGCTGCCTCTTTGAATTGTGTCAGGGCACAGCTCCTGGGGGCTGCGTATGGGGAAATTCCTCCAGAGTAAGCTGGAAAAGTTTTTCATCCACAAGTCCATAGAGCAGTATTCACCATTTTCTTTGGTGCTAAAACATTTTCTTCCTAAAATCTAATTTGATGGGTGCAACCATTGTTCCAGCAGCCAAAAAAAAGCTTATTTCTCAAACTCCTGCATTTCTCTAGGTGATTTTTCTGTGCTTTGTGCTTTACCAACAGCTCAGTGAATAGGTCAGAGGCCCTTACAAAGTGTAAAGCAGGTGATGGAGATACAAGGACAACTTCACTCATTAATGAAATACAATTAGCTTGGAGAAAGAATGCGGCATCCCTTCCTCCGTGCACCACCAAGATAGCCCTGGCTGCATGGGATCACGGGCTGAAAAACATCAATGCAAACAGAGTTTGCAGATGTCAGAAGGTGGGAGGTGAGCGAGTGGACTGTAAGTTGGCAGGAGCCCGGATACAGATGTTCCCACAAGGAAACAAGTGATCCCTGCTGTTTGCTATGGAAACCAGCAGCTGGATTTGGAGGATGCACAGGGTGGCTGTATCTGAGCCCCGCACCCGGGAAGCACGTGTTTCATGTTGAAATTGCAGATCTCCCTGAGAGCCGAGAGCAGAGACCTGAAGGGCCATCCTGAGTGGGGAAAATTAATTAATCCACCAGGTTGCAGTCCCCATTGTAAAGCATCCTTCTCCACCTGGGTGCATGGGCAGTCAGAGCCTGCAGGGTCCATGAGCAGCTTGAGGGTGACAATTAACAAGAAACTGGGGAGCAAAATGAGGGAAGAAAAACCCAGTAGTGTTTTCTTGATACAGCTTAGTGTGGATGCTGCATGAGAGTCAAGAGAAATAAAACGAGCAAGTATAAGGTGCCATGGGAGAGAAGGGAGAAGTGAGCATTTTTCTAATCCTTGAATTTGACAGCCAGTTTATATGATATAAGCTCTGAAGGCTCCTGTCTTCCCCGAGGTATTTTCTTTCTAAATAGATCTATAGATACACTAATTAGCCAAAGGAGAAGCACAGGAGTTAATCCTTAATCATGTAAATGTGTTGTTTCAATTAATTAATGCACGTGGCACTTGCGCTCTAGTGATAGGCACCCCAAGGAAAGACAGACATGAACGAGAATAATAATATTTAACAGTCTACTCCCATTTATTCCTCCAAACATTAATGGTGTCAAACCTTCCCATAATCTTTCTCCATAATTCATTGTTGTTTGGCAGTGCTGTGTTTATAAATTAGCCGGAATCACAGGCTGGAAATGATAGCTTTGCAAAAAGAAAAAACAAACAAAAATGTGTTTACTTGATGACTCAGTGAAGTGATGTAAACAAGGCAGAAGTGAAGCATTATTTTCTGGATTGGAATCAGTGTGATGGGGATGCTGCTGGGACCAGCACCCTGTGGATGGGTGCAGACTGGGGTTGGGTGACTGTGGTATGGGTGCTAATGGGGCTTTGCCAGTTCGTGTGCTCAGCTGTGCAGGGGGGTTGGTGGTCACCAAAGAGTATATTTCCAGCCATTAAAAAAATTCTTCCCTAGATAAGGACCTTATTGACCATCTTAAAAGAGCATCCAAGCCATGGAGCAGCCTGTGTGAGAACTGTAACAAATGGATCCAATTTCTGCTGGTTTTATTTTTTTTTTTAGTTGTTTTTGTTCTTCTTTTTTTTTTTTTTTTACCAAATGTTAGTGTTTCAGCTCAGACAGTCATGCAAAGGATAATAAACAGGACATGTTTATATAAACCTGGGGGGACTGCAATGTCCTTTCCACGCTGTTTCTGAGAACTGGAAGCACTGCATCAGAATTAAAAGCCACTTTATTAAGGAAAACCATAGAATCATAGAATCATTTTGGTTGGAAAAGACTTTGAAGATCACAGAGTCAAAAAAAAAAGGCACAAAAGGAATATGGAGTGAGAGAGGTGAGGCTCTTTGTGGGGTGGATGAGCCCTAAAGTGCTGCCAGTTTGGAAAGGGGCTCACAGGCAAGTTCTGGCTCCTTCGACCAAGGTGGGTTTTCTATTGGGAAAATCAAAATATCCACAAATGGTGTGATGGAAGTATCTGGGGAGCCAGCATTTACCATTTGGACTGGGCAAAGGCTGCTTTTATTAAAAAGCAGGACACTGTTGGGTTAGTTTGAGGTGTCTTTAGAGAGATGGGATGTTTGCAGAGGTTGTTCTTATGTGGTTTTTTTAGAGGTTTTTACTGGCCAACAGCAAACATGCCTTTATTGCAGCCCATCTCATTGGGGTTTGGAGCTCCAAGGTGAGGATGATGCTCAGCGTGGGGGATGCACACATTGCACAGAGATGCAGGAGCTGTATCCCTGATTGTGAGGTACCGCACAGCTCAAGAATCGATCGATACAACTGTAGATTCTTTGGAAACACACTGCTGAGGATTTTGGGTCAGTGTGAGGGGCAAACACACGTGAAGCTCTTTGGCTCCATGGGCCAAATCCATCCACCATAAATCACAATTTGATTTTTTTGAACATGTTTTTCTTTCTTTCCTGAGGCACTTGTGCCACAGCTTCTTTGAGGGCTTTCTCCTTCTCCTATCATAGAAAGCGGGCAAACAAAACTCTTCAGAAATCAGAGTTTCCTAGCATTTCTGAGGCTGGTGAAGAGGAGAGGTTTGCGATAACAGACCGTGAGCCTTGTCCTGGCTCCGCAGCATCGTGGTGTAAAACCCCGGCCACAGCCCGCGCTGGCTGAGCTGCTGGGGCTGCTTTGCAGCAAACACCTATGTTGATGCTCACTGCAATTAAAGCTGATTTTCTCAATTAATGCTGGGGGTGGGGGGGTGCAGTCTGAGTCTTCTGTGACTTGTTTTCCCTCTGGTTGCTGTGGTAACTGTTTTGTCAGGCCATCAGTTTGGGTGTTTGAGAGAGGGAAGGTTTAATTTTGCTTCAGCAAATTAGCCCATTCTTTTGAGTGCGATTGCCTTTGGTGGAAAATTCCTACTGTAGCTTCCTATTGCTTTGGAGAACATCTTCAATGAGGATCATATCTCTCTGATTGCAACTCGAAGCATGAAACCTTTCATTTGTCCCCTTACTAGACTGACTGTGATTAATTTTTCTCTTTTGAAGACCTGTCTCCAATTTTGTGACCTGATGGTTATTTAAAACCGGTCAGCTCTGAAATGAGTCCTTAGTGATAAAAAAGACTTCAGACCTATTGAAAGTAAGTGGATTGCATGGGAGAAAAACACAGGTGTGCTCTGAAAAGAAGGATATCAGTGAAAAACCATATCTGCAGGAATGTTCTGATTTACCCAAATTGAACCAACCTTGTTCCTGCCCAGCATGGAGTGGCAGCCAACCTCACTGGTGGTGGAGGACTGCGAAGGGCTTACAGTTGCAATTACTTTGCATCTTTTCCTACACTGATCAAGAACTACAGAGAAATAATGTGTAGGGTTGGGGTTGTTTTTTTGATTATTATTTCTAATGCTTCCACTTTTCAGACTTTTTTGGGGGGTGTTTAGTTGCTCTGCAGCTTAGGAACTTGGTGTTATTCTCCTGCTGAAGTGTCTTTGCGGCCAGGTTATTGCCATTTGTTGAACTGAATTGCAGCGGGGCAGCTCCAGAGAGGACAGGAAGAAATCGCCTGTTCCTGAACAGCTTGGAAAGGAATTTGAAAACTTAATATTAGATGCTAAAAAGTCAGGATTTCACTCCTTGGTCCCTCCCTTCCACACATACCCCATGAGGAGCCCTCCTCACCCTAATCCCTCGCAGCCTCAGGGCTGAAATCTCAGCAAAACCTCCCCTCTACCATATTCTTTTACACCAACTCCTGCCTGCCTGAGAGTTTGCATTTTCTTTCCTAGTTTACAATTCCCTCGAGTGGGTTAATTCCTTCCCAGAAAAACTTTCTTAGAAACCTCAGTGCAGACAGAAAATATGAACTTCTTGCTTTTTATTTCCCCCGTCTGTGCCAAAATCCCCAAGAACCATTTCTCCCGCTTTCCCAGCACCTGCACACCGAATTTACACCCAGTTGCCAACTTGGAAAAGCTGAAGCAGCCAAGCAAGGAGGCCCCTGCCAGGAGCAGTTTTGCAGGGGGTGCAGAGCATTTTCCAGGCGAGCTTGGTGCATCGGCAGCCGCCGATGAGCGATGGAGCTCTGCCACCTTGTGGGACTGTAACCCTGTCATTTCACCCGATGGGTAATGTACCAAAAAGGTCCCTTTCTTTACCTTACACTTTAGAGAATTTTTTTTTTTTTTTTAAAAAAAGGCCACATATTGGAAAACATCACTAGAAGTCCCTTGATTGTGACTCAAAGATCACGGGGAATATGCCTGATGCTGAAAAGGTACAATTTCAGTGCAACCTCTTGGAAGAAATGTGACATTTGTATCGACTCTGGTGTTCTTCCCTCATGGCTTTTTAGTTCTCGTGGTGTTCCTGTGCAGGATCTCGGGGGTTGTGAGGGGCAGGGCAAGGTCTGCAGGTCAAGATTAGGGGGTATGTGGTGTCTTGGGGCACTTGCTTGGTTTTGGGAGGTGGCTGCTGGCCAGCAGAACCCCACACTGACACAGAAGAAATGGCAGAAGCAAAACTGGATATATTAATAGCTCCTGGTATGAAATGATGCCCTTGTCAGGGATGCAGCCGGCAGCAAGTGCTGCCCAGCATGATCCTGCTCTGGAGATGCTGAAATGGTGGGGTGAAGATGCGGGGATGGATGGGGTCCTGCACCTGAGGACTGAAAAAGAAAGGGGATGGGGAGTCTCATCCTTGAGGCTTACATCATGGGGAGCAAAGGGGCTGGGAAGGACCCTCGTGAGCTGTGGGCTCTGCAAACAGACTGCTGGAAGGGCTGTAAGTCAGGCTTAACCCCCAGCCCACAGCTCTGCAGGGGCTGCCATCGGCCAGCCAGGTTTCCGCAGGCTCCAGCCTCTCTCCCCTCCCTGCCCGCTGCACCCCCCTGCAAGAAACAATTAGCATCAATGTTCAGATTGTCTTTTTGAGCCTTGAAAAGAAAACTAAAGGGGAAAGGACTAGGAGGGCTGCTGCGTTTCACTAATTGGCCCTTCCTTCCCTTGCCTGTCTGCTCACTTACAGCTCAACAGTGCTTTGATCACCAATATAATTGAATTGTCAAGTGGCAGGAGATGCTGTGGTGGCCGTGCCCCACTCTGCCTTTGTTGGTTGATTTAACTACATGAGTGTGCTGCTGTGTCTAAGAGCCGTGCCAGGTTCTTTGTCACCACTATCGCCACCATGTCCCTGCAAGGGACGGGCACCCGTACAGCAGAGAGGACCTGTTGGAGCTGTGCTGCTGCAGTGAAGTTTCATTTCAAGTTTCAAAACACCATCATGTACCTTGATCTGATGCTTAATCAGTGAGTCCGAACTCCCACCTGATTCTCTGAGATCTTTTGCTGGTGTGAGGACCCTGAGCAGGAGATGGAGGTGGAGAAGCAGGACACCAGCTTTGCTGGCAGCTCTAGCGTGGTTTGTTGTATTTCATTACGTACTGATTCTTTTTGCCAAGATTGTTTTGCACTAAACATCTGCTAAAATCTAAGAGCACCAAGGACAATTTTGCCTCAGAAATGCCACCACACTGCACATTTAGGAAAGCACGTGAGGTCTGCCGTGGAGCCATCTCCAGCCTTCTCCAGCAGAATTTAGGCAAATGCTTAAAATTACCCCTGCACTTGTTAAATTTGGGCCAGAGAGGCTGATGTTTTCAGCGAGTGTGTGGAATATTCCACCCTCCGCCTTCACAGGCTGATCAAGAGGGATGAGCTGGAGCTGCCTGGACCCACCTCAGTCACGGGTAAGTTTTTAAAAGTCCTCAAATTCCAGCAAACTCTCACCCTCAGGCTTTGAAAAATTCTTCATCCCACGTCAGATGCTTTTAATGATCTATCAGGGAGCTTTATGAATCTGATATATTGGACAGCAAACAAATACTCCATGGCAGTAATTCTGAGATAAAATCCTATTTTAGCAGCAGCCCTGGGAGTGACACAGACTTTTTTTTCAAGTTTACCACCTGGGAAACTTTTCGGCAATAAATAGTCATGAGCTGCTATTCTGGGTGCATATAGCTGGTTTCAGAACCATGTGACAGGTTAAAAACAAACAGAAATACAGAAATAACCCTTCATATCAAAGAACGTGTTCTCTGTTTCCTCCCACCTACGGGACTGGCAGGAGAATAAACTTCTACAGGCTTGAATTGCTTTAAAAGAATAGAGTTGCTAGATTTAGAAGAAAGAAATGTGCTCTGTTTTTGTTTAGGTGGTTGCTATTTGCTCTGCTCTTTTGTAAAGGGATGAGTCACCACCTGAAATCGGTATGTTCTCAGAAATGTTCCAATTTGACTAAAAAGTCAACAAAATTTATTTCGAGCCAACTATAGATAATATGTGACAATACAAAATATAAAAAACACTCCCCCTCCCCCTAACCAGAAGGAGTTGTAATTCATAAAGGAAATAAAGCAAACAAGGGAGCTTGAGCTAACACCACCAAACTGTAGGATAATCTGCAGGATTATCCTTTAGGTATTGATCTCAAGAAAAAGAGGAGCAGCTGCAGAATCCTCTCAGGGCAAAACAATTGTGTCTGAAAGCTTGTTTGCCAACTGATCTGTATCCAGAGCAAAGGAATTATTTTGGCCTTTGTGGCGGGGGGTGGGAAATGTCAGACATGATAATTTAGTTTGCTGCTGGGATGATGCTGGGAAAGCTTTGCACCACGCTGAGCTCTGCCTACCTGAGCAACGCTGAGGTTCTCTGAAAAAAGAAAAACAAACAAACAAAAACAACAAAACAAACAAACCCCCCCATATTTTATTTTTCAGCCCCTGGAAAGGCCATACTGTTCTCCTCCCTCCATAGCTGTTTCTTGGAGGGAACTCATTTCGCTCTGCAAAATCCTCTGGCACTGCTGGCACTGACAGTGCTCACACTCCTCCGCTCCTGCATTCAGAATGGTGCGGACATGAAGGTGTTCTGTCCCCGCGGTGGGGACAGCAGGGTGACGCTCGGGTGACAGACATGAAGGATGCTCCAGGGCTGGGCTCAGAGGAGCTGAAGTGAAGCGTAAGTGTGGGTGATGCTGGCTGGCAGTCCAAACTGAACAGATATTTGGGCTGGAACTGGGAAATTGGTATTTTCTGCTGTGTGACAGTGAAGGGAGGAGGAGCAGAGCAGGGGCAGCTGGAGGAAATGCTGTGTGGTCTCTTTGTGCCGCCCAACAGACCTGGCTCTGTTGTGGCCCTGGGGCTGCAGGAAGATAGAGCAGGAAGCAACATTGCCTGTCCTGGCAGTGGGAGCACCACAAAGCCGGCATTGAAGGAGGGAGCTGAGCCGAAAGGGTCTTTTTTGTCCTTGGAAACCTTCCTGAGCAAGTCCGAGGTGCTTTGGAGTGGTTTTCACCTGCTGAGGGTTCTATTCATGGAGCCTGACCTCATTTCCCCCACAGCACACACCAGAGTGTATTCTCTCTGCTTTATTAATCCAAAAGCGTTTTTCTCTCTCACGTTTGTTTGAACAAGTTCCCCACAGATCTTTCCCAGGTGGGGGCCGTACCGCTCTCTTTCCTCCTGTGTCTCCAAAATAACCCAGCTCAAAATTAACTCCAGAATCATTTATTGCTGTTATTTTCAACCCTGCCTTGGATCGAAGTGTAGGTTAATCCCTTGTGAGCCCCAGCCCTGCAGCACTAATCCTGGTGTTCATACCTGGGTGGACAGGGACCCTGCTTGCTCCTGCTCCATCCCTGGTCACCCCAGGGCTGTGTGACCCCTTGTCATTGCTGCTGGCCTGGAACAGCTCTGCCCTGGCCTTTCGATGTGGTTTGAATTCTTCTCTCATTTCTCCTGAATTGGGTCTGGCCAGGGGACCCTCTCCATCCATCCCACCACCTCAGGGGCACAAAGAAGGAGGAACAGCAGATGCAAATCCAAAAGCCCTCTGGGGAGGGTGAATGTGCAACTTAACCATGCAGAAGAAGCTGAAGATGCACAGAACAGAATTTTTTTGACTCTAAGCCATGGAATTACTCAACCATCCTCCTCGTCTCTCTTTTCCTGTTGCAAAAGCTCTGCGTGGTGCCCGAGGAGACGCAGATGTAGGGATTCATCCATTTGCTATCAGCTAGTCCTGGAAGAAGATTTGCATGAGACTAGAAATGTCAGTGTTCCTGGAGGAGGAACAGGGTTAAAAATACCATCTGGAATTAGTAGAGCAGCCTTCAGAATGCAGGTGGTGGCACTGAGAGGACAATGTCCCCTCATGTCATCACATCTGACCTGGGCAGGGGAGCTGGAGATCAGCCTGACTCAAAAATGCTGTGTGAGAACAAGTTCCCACCTCTCAGGGAGTTCTGGGGAGGAAAGGGGAAAGGCAGGTATCTTCCTGGCCCCCTAACCCTGGATGCACATGGGGTTCTTGTCTCTGGCATGTTGGCATGGCAGCGCTTTCCTCTTTGAGGGAAACTCCTGCTGGGGACACCAAAGAGCACATTGGGGTGGTATGGCATGGTGATGGGCACCACAGCCATGGGGGTTCATGGTTTTCCTCACCCAGAGAAGTATTGAGAAGGCTGCCTGAGGGCATTCCAGCCACTGTCCTCTAACTCCAGCCAGAGCAGAAGCTACTGAACAGGACAGACTTAGCAGCACATCAGGCTTGAGACAGCTTTGGGCCTCTTTTTTAAGAGCAAAGCTTTTCAGAGCAGGGACCAAACCATGTATCTTAAATTCTCTGGTCTGTGCAGCTCATCGGACCTCAAATGCAATGAAGTTATTTCCATCCTTTGTGTCGTGCTGCTGCTCAGAGCATCGCTGTGCCGGACACCGTGTCCCTCACATCAGTAGGTGGCAGCAGCTTCCCGGGTGCTGCTGGAGGAGCCTTCGCTCGGAAAAACTGCAATAATGATCTGGAGTTCAGCCTTTCCCCCTGGTTCCCAGCCCAGCCTCCTGCCACAACGCAAACTGCAGATGGCAGCAGGAAAAAAGATTTTCCTATTTCTTTGTGACTTCTGCTCTGGCGAGTATATTCCTGCTGATGGCCAGTGTGGTGTTCCTGGACAGTTCGCCGCCCTGTCTTGACTTCAGGCCAGTTCGCAGGCTTTGCTGAGCAGGGTCAGGAGAGTTTTCTGTGTGTGTTCCAGCTCCAATGCTCTGCTGGTGTGTACACGGGAGGGAGCTGTGAGTGCCTGGGGGTGTGCAGGCAAACGCTCCCCCAAAACTTTGCATCCTAGCAGTCCAAAAGTTTTGGTGCAAACTGGGGCATCACAGCCAGCTGAGAGTTTTGGCTGCTGTTACGGGAGACAGAGTTTAAGCAGCAGCAGTGCTGGCAGAGAGGTTGTGGCATCTCCATTCTTGGAGATTTTTCAAAACTCGACTGGAGGAGGCTCTGACATCCCGAGTTAACTTTGACCTTGGCCCTGTGCAGAGCAGGAGGTTGGATGGGGGATTTCCAGAGGTTTTCTGCACTTGTCAGTCTCATCTCTGACCCTCTGTGTGTGCTAATTGTACTCATCTGGTTGATGTAATGCGGTTTGCTCTGTGTTGTCACTGATTGTGCAGAGTCTGTTACCTCTTTTTGAGCCAGGACAGATGAGTCTTCAGAAGCATCTTCCAGGCTGTTTGACACCTTGCAGATACCTGCCAGTGTGTTCCAGGTGTGTTTGCAGGACCCTGAGGCCACGTCCCTATGAGTTTCCCAGGTACAGCCATGCCAAGGCTTCTGAAAGTGTTTTTTGAGGCTCTATTCAGTGAATGAGTTTAAAGCTTTGCTCTTGGTTGCTGTAACAGGAGTTTAGCAAGCTGATGTCAAGGGTTATCTGAAGTATGTACCGCTCAGCGGAAGAGGAAATTTTAGCATGGTACATGCCAGCTAGGAAGAAACATCCAGATTAAGGTGAATCATAGAAAAAGCTGTCTCAAAATGAGAGCTGTTAACTCCTAGAGTAACTCATGGAGATGGAATATTTAGGCTATTTAATGTACCATAAATTATATAGGAAATTCTCATGCTTTAACTCAGTAGTCACTCTATTTAAATCGGCTTCTCAGCTTCCTATAATTATAGCGTAGTTATCAGCCACATCCCAGCCACCTGCAGCGCCTGTTCCCAGTGAAAGGGACCCCCAGATGTTCAACACCTCTCGGCTCTGGGTCCTGCATCTATGGGCCCTCTGTCACGGAGCCACCGGTCCCCATTCCCACCCTGCCGGCAGCTCTTGAACCACGCGGCTGCTTTTCACATTCCGTCTCTCTTTGTGGAGCTGGGAAAGGATCCAGAGCAGCTGTGTTAGGACCTGTCAATCTCAAATTGCAAAGTCATAAGGAGGGAAAATAATCATCGTAATAATAATAATAAAGTCATCAACTTGTCTTACCCTCCAATAGGAAAAAAAGGTTTTTGGTTGGAGGCTTGCATTAGTTATAATTTTCTCCAAGCTGATTTCTCCCTGTGATGCCACTATACAGCCTATAAGCGATGCTCAGGCAAAATCTCCTCTGACATTCATCTCTGTTTACAGAGCTCATCCAAAAACAAGAGGTCTTTTCTTCACTTTATTCAGCATCACCACGACTCGGTTGCCAAGGCATCAGCTTTTGATTCCTGCGGTTTGGCTCTAACTGGTGATGCCCGACACCTCCCGAGCACGGTGAGTGGTGAGCTCAGCCATCCCAGCACTGATCCCACATCTCTTCAAGTGGAAAATACTCTTACAAAATGATATTTTTTCCGAGTTTGTACGTATATGGCTGTTCAACTAAAATCACCATTGATCTCCCTGCTGAATGGAAAGGTCAAGAAGACTCAGAAACAGGGCCCTGGATCTCTTAATGGGTTGGGAACAAAGCTGAGGCTGTTGTTACCTCTGCTGTCCGTTTGCTCTCCCACACCCCCACCACCTTCACCAGCTGACGCACATCTGTCCTCAAACACCCAGGGTTTTCTAGCAAAATAACTTCTGGCTGCAAAACCCACTGCCCTGAGTCAATCATTGCACGAGGTCTGGGCTCTTCTGGGGTGAGAGATCTCGCAACAGCTCCTCCTAAGTCCCCTGTCCATGTAATGATGCTAAAGCTGCCGACTTCTATTAATATCTCCAAACCCAGGTCTAATCAAAAGAAAAATATTTTTCTCCTTTTTTTCTCCTTTTCTGGTTTTCCATCAAAAAAAAAAAAAGGAAACATCATCAGAGCCGCACAGTACACTGAGGAAAGGAACAGAGAGAAGCAAGTTGGGAAGGGGACAGACAGCACATCTTGATGTCTTTAAGTCACTCCGATGAAGTTCATTTCTCCTTGTCTGTACAAGGCTGGACTCTTTGCATTTTCATGGTAAATTTGTTTACTGAGCCGTTGTTGAAATTCTGGAAGCAGAGAAAATGCATTTGCTCCATAACCTTTCCGGATCTGACAAGTCCTATAAAATCTATTAAAGCCTTTAATGAAATCCTTGCTCAGAGCCAGCTCCCATGAATGAATGTGGAATCGGAATATAAATTAAAATGTTGTTTTTGTAGTCTGTGGGCTTTAGCCTTGACAGAAATTAAAGGGACAGTTCACATTTTGGCGGTTGTTTCTCTCTCCCTATAGTTTTGTACAACCACAAAAGCCTGTCTTTGCAGAGGATGGGTGTTTGAATCTCTTTTCCTCTCCCAAGGCTGTGGCCAATTAGGAGCACTCAGCTGCAAGCACGAACCCCGGTATACTAGGTAATTTCTATTAGAAAAGTGTAAATCAGTTAATTGGTAGCACTGTCCTTTAAATAGGCTGCTGAACTCTCTTTAGCAGATGGAGAGGTGTATGGGTTCAACCTCTGTTTTTTGGGGTGAATGGAGCCAGCCAGGCACCATGTGCAGTTGCTGCAGGGGTGACCACTATGGTCAAGGGCATCCTTGAGCCCTTGCTTGTCCCTCTGCCAGCAGCCACTCAGGGACATGCTGTGGCTCAGCCCCTGAGTCTTGGTGCTTTGTAGACACTTCCAAGCAAGTCTCGGTAAGGAATCTGCTGTAAATCCATTGGATGTGGTTGGCTTTGCATACCCAAGGATTTAATTTCCATATATAAATACAGGTCTGGATGTGTAGGGGGTGTGCAAGCAATTAATTATTTTTGATCTCTTCTGCACTGAGCAAAGTGAAATATGGTGAAATGTGTATGTCTGAGCCTCAAAAATAAAAGGCTGCTCAGGGTTTTGATTGCCTTCTCCTAAGCTCAGACACTGTTCCAGTCTAACACAGTGGTTTAGGGATGAGCCAGGGTTATACAGGTCTCTGATACCTCTTTCCCCTCAGAAAACTTGACAGTGTTTGCTGGGTTTGGCTTGCCATGGAGTGATGCAACCAGCTGTCCCCAGTGCTTCCTTGAGGTGTGTTTTCCAGCAAAAAGTGATAAAGTCTGCATTTGTTTCCTTACACAGGTTTTGCTTCTTTTTTTGGCCTTAAATATTTGCTCATGGCTCTATCAGCTCTTCCCATTCTCTGCAAGAAGTCAGCTCTTCACCTGGGAGAAGGAGACCATCCATTCTCCTTTCCTGGGAGCCAAAAGCTGCCCCAGCTCTGGACCACCCCCAGCTGCAACAGGTACCTGATTCACTCCAGTCTGGGGATTTGAGCTGGCAGTCGGTCTTTTCACAGCTTGTGACTCCTTCTGTTAGTGTGGGGCTGTTTTTTGTGTGTGTGGCTTCCCCCCACTTTGGAAGGATTATTTGTGCCCAGAGAGGCCTTTGGCACCTGTACTTCAGCCTGGATTTATGCGATGTGATGGGCTCCCCTTGCCCCATAGCAGTGACAGGCTGAAGAGTCCAACCTCATGTCCAAAAATGTGTCAAGGGTGTCTGGTGCCCTGTGGTCCTGACCTGGGGTTGAGGGTTGTTCAGCTGCTTCTTTCTTTCCCTTTCATGAGGGCTGCTGCTAGAAATGCATCCACACCTCCCTGGACCTGCACTGCTTGATATTAGGATAGGAACTATTACAGACGAGGCATTACAAGAAGGGTTGCAGATCACAAATAACTGTGTAATAAACACATGTAAACAGCCATTTGGTTCATGGCTGATAAACTTTCATGGTCCATTTTATCACTGTTTGCAGAGGAAGGAGGGCTCTGGATTCAGGATGCTGCTGGTCGGCTGTGGACCAGTGCTCGCCCCTCTGCCCTGCTGGAGGTTTGGGTGCAGTCCTGAACTGTGCACCCACTTGGCCCATGCAGCAGTTTTTCCAGCCTGGGAGGGCAACTCTGCCCCCAAAATGTGCTAGGAAACAAACAAAAAGGGCATTTTCTGGCATGGGTGTTACAGCAGAGAGATGTTTCATTCTACAGGATGCTCAGCACACAAATAGGGGAGGAGGCTCCTCTTCCAAGGAGGAAAAAGCAATTTCTGCTTGTAGGAAAACCTGTCTGGGGTAGCAGAGGTGCAGTGGGCTGAGCACATCCACAGGCACAGGGATTTTTCCCAAGCTGCATGGGAATCTTCACTCCTGCAGCAAAACCAGGCTTGGGAAGACACTCTAGAAGGGAGGATTTGGGAAGCCAGAAGGTGAGAGTCGCTTTTGGTGCAGAAAGCAGGGGAACTCATTAGTGCAATGTGAATTGAAACAGAAAAGGCTTACATTTGTTGGCAAAATGGCAGGAAATGCTCTTTCCATGTCAACGCGTTGCTGGAAGGATGGTGAAAAGTTTGTTTTGTTTTGGTGGCCGTCAAGCCTTTGCATTTTCCTCATCTTTCCTTTTCCTTTAACTTGGATTATTGCAAAGAAGTCCGTGCTGTTTCTAAGAAAAATATCATTAAGTTTCATTTTGAAAATGTCAAAACAAAATGTTTTGGCATTTCTGAAGTGAAACATTTCATTAAAAAAGATGCATCTGAGTGTTTTGACATTTTTCTGAATCCGTACTCTTCCTCCTCCCATTTTTTCAACCTAAATTTGTTAATATTTTTACTCCTCCTAAAACTTAACTTTCCATTAAACATAGTAGTAGTTACACAAGACAGCGATTTGTTTTTTTTTATTTTCAAAGCTATGAACAATGGGAAACCTGGGCAGCTGAGGTTGCCACTGTCTTACAACCTCAGTTGTCACTTTGATGGTGCAAAAGGAATGTGCAATCATGTAATTTTATATCAAGAGCTTTGCTAATTTTTTTATTCATTTAAAATCAGAGTAGCAAGAATTCCCACAATGCAAAAATGGACCTGGTGGTGGGAGCAAAGCTGGAGCGGGTTGGGTGCTGGGTGATGATGCTGATGTTCCTTTGCCTTCATCGTGCTACTTTACTGCACCCCTGCTCCAAGTGCGGCTGCATCTGAGCACCCAAACAAGTGCACAGAATTGTCTTGGTGCTCCTGACTGGGAGAACGTGGGGAGGTTTGAGGGGGACGGGCAGCCCTGAGATGCAACAGGCTGCAAATGTGTCCACCAGGAACAGACTGCTGGTGCTCAGAGGTTATTCAAATATCATCCAAGTCGAATGCAACCCAAAGCTGCCTTTAAAGCATCACTTTTTGCACAGGGAATTGCTGGCAGAACGCGTCGCTTGTGGCAGAGTGTGATAGTCGCCCACAAAGGCTCGAGGTGTTTGTCAAAAGGGATGGGGAAGTCTCTGAAGCCAAGAGATGCTTTCAAGAGGAGAGCGAGTGAGTGTGTGCTCTGCTCTGCCCCTGTCACCTGGGGAGGAAGGGATGCAAAGCGCTGCTGTAATCGCATGCAGCAGTTGTGCACCCTTCCCCTGCCAAAGCCTTAACGCTGGCTACATTAAAATGAAAAAATGCAAGAAAACAAGGACTCTTTATATTTGCTTTCAAATCACCTGACTCCAAGAGTTCAGGTCTTGATGAGCTCAAAATAGCACCACCTGCTTGGCTGGTGGCACTGAACAAGAGGGAAATCCAGTTTACACATCATTTAGCCTTTTGTTGCAGTGGGTCCCAGTTTTCTGCTGGCAAATGGACCTGCAGTCCCACCAAGAAGACCAGACAGAGGAGAGGCTTAAACCAAAACACACCCGTTCTATGTGCGGGGGGTGGAATAAGGCAGTTCTGCTGCTGGGTCCTGCCTGTGTGTGTGCTGCAGCAGGCAGGGCTGCTCAGGTCTTGAGCTCGGTCTTTGCCAGTCCCTGCTTAGTTTGGGGCAGTTCCAAGGGTTTGGATGAAGCACGCAAGGCTGAGCAGGTTCAATTTGAGAACATTTGTTTAAAATAATCCCAATCTGCTCAAGAAAGTCCCAGGTCTTTCTTTTCTCTAGATCAGTCAGTTATCTTAACGCAAAACCAAGTGCTTTCTGGGAAAACTGCTGGTGGTCCAGCTTGCTTGAGGACTGTGGTCCCAGCTCTGGTTTCAGCATCTGTGAGACTGCCTGGGCAAGCAGAGCCCTGACCATGGACCTCCTTTCAACGCTGGCTACTGGCAGCTAGAGCTAGGAAAAGGGACAAACCTCTTTTCGGTTTGGAAAAAGCAAAACAAACTTTTTGTTTGTTTGTTTGTTTGTTTTTTTCTTTTCCTTTTTCTATAGCTGGGTGTTTTATTCCCATGTCTTAGTAGCAGATCTGGATCTTGAGACCAGTGTGCTCCCTGAAACCATCGTGCACTGATGCTCCAGAGGGATGCGGTCATGCTCAAGGCTGCATTTTCCCAGCAAAGGCAAATGTTTTTGCACCAAGATAACAAGCTTGCAGTAGTGATGTGCAAACAAAACCCACACAGAGGTGAAAACCTGGCATTTTTGTGGGGGCAAGCTCAGGTGTAGGGACAGATCCTGGCTCAGAAAACCCGAAAGACAGATTAATTCAAGGGGAAAAGCTGAAAAATTGTCTCTGGTCTCATCATCCTTTGCGTGAATGCAGTTTTTGAACAAACACTTCCAGCTTCACTGGGGACCAGTTGTTTTCTCAGGGCTGCGATGCCTTTGTCCTGCATCCCTCTGCCCTGGACCTCTGGATAAGTGACCTTGAGAGGTCCCTTCCAACCCAAGCCATTCATTAGCTGTGCTCATGCAGAGCTCACACATCTCCTTGGGTGCCTCCACTTCTCCTCTTTTCGAAACAAACAGTAAGAAAAAAGGGCGGAAGGGATGTGGTGGTTCAGGAACATGAAGTCCCACAAAGAAAATTATCTTCCTTTCACTGGATTTTTTTTATCTTTTCCAAGCTGCTGGGTTGCAAAGGCAGCTCTGTTGATTGCAGTTTCAGTCCCTGATTATGCAGTAATGGAAGCATCAGAAATCATCAAGCTTCCTTCCTCAATTTGAGTTTGCCCTTCATCCCGTGGTTTCAGGCTAAGGAGAAAATGGTCATTTGGAAGAGGATGGGGGGGCAGGAAACCCACAATATTGTTTATCATCTCCCTTAAAGTCACAGCTCTTTATTTGCCATTCCCATTTTACAAGTTGGCCATTTAAAAGATGAATTAGCAACTGCCTCATACACAACCAATAAGACCTTTCACGGGAAAACTTTTTCCCCAGGCTGAAAAGTTCTTTTGTATCCTTCTTACAGAAAGAGGAAAGTTGTTTTGGCTTTTTTTGTGGGGAAAAGCCAGCAGGTTGTTGCGTTGGGGATGTACCAAACTCATTCCTGGTCAGAAGCTGCGGACAGAGGAGGAAAGAATCTCTTGTAATGGGAGGTTTTGGTGATGGAGATGAACTTGCTCATCTCTCCCTTTTGCTGTGTTCATCCTCTAATAGTTGGGATCACTTGGGAGGGGACTAAGCAGTTAAAACTGCTGCTTTAGGTTTAGTCTCTCTGGGGCAAAAGTACAGTCTCTGTTTCAAAGTTTTAGAATATGTCTGCAAATCTATATACCCCAAAAGACTTATAGATGTTTGTGCAGATAAGGCTATTCAAAATCTCACTAAGCAGGGGCAAAATAACCACAAACATTGATTTTTAGGGCTTTGCAGCTAAGCAAAGCCTGGGATCTGGGGGTATTGGAGATGCCGAGGGTGACCCTGCTGCCTGGGCACTTCATTCCTGGGGAAAAGGCAAAGTTTTGGCTATCCTAAGGTGCCTGGGATGCTGCTCCTGCTCTCCCTGGTGGCTGATGGAGCTGAGCAAGGGCTGAGCATTTTTCTCTTTTTTTTTTTTTTAATTCTAATCTGTTTGCACTTCTCCCCCTCTCCCCGTCACCATCCCTTAGGCCTTCTGGGGAAAGAAAGAAACAGCCTCTCTGTTTTTAATCAACCTAATTAGTGTATCTTTAATACAATTAGTGGGAAATTTTACCGCTCCCCACCCCCCTCCTTCCCCATGTATCAATTAAAGCCTCACAGTTGCAGAGTAAATTTCTAATCCATTTAGGACCGTCTCCCCCAGCCTCGCATCCCCCTCCTCCTCCTGCCTGGCAGAGTGTTGCTTCCTCTTCTGTTTTCTTTAGGAGTCTGCTCAAACAGCACATTGTAAGGAGTAAATAAATTACTCTCTGCCCCCTTGCCCTCTCCTCCGCAGCAGCCGGCCCCGTTCCAGGCAGCTGCCCCAATTGTACGGGCAGACACGGGGGGGACGGGGCTCGCACAAAGCCAGGGCTGCGGGGCTGCACGCTCCGGGTCAGGGGGGGTCATGCTCTTCATCCCTCTTTTCTTCTATTCTTCATCCCCTCTTCTGCATCTTGCTGGTTCTTTTTTTATTGTTTGCTTTTTTTTTCCTTCAGGTTTGGGCTGGTTGGGGGTTAGTGTCTATTTTTGTGGCATGGAGGGGGTTTATACCTGGAGATCCTCTGGATCTTTTTTCTCTGTTGCTTTGGTTTTTTGTTTTCTCCCCTTGGGGGTGATGGTGGGTTTTGGCCCCACAGTTTTGGCTCCTGCTCCCAGGACGCTGCGTGGGGAGCTGGGAGGTCCCGCTGTGCCCGGCTGCTTTCCCTTGGCTCCACAATTCCCACATGGAAAAAGCCTTGGGCTTGCCTAAATCTGGATGGAACAACCCTGACTCGTGTCAGCAAGCCACAGAGCATCCAAGCTCAGCACTAGAGGGTCCAATCCTGCCCCACACACAGCGAGAGTGGCTTTGGGAGCACAAGGTACCAGCTGGTAGGGCAGCACTCAAATAGCAAGGAGTGTGTTTTTTGGGGTTTTTTGTGTACTAAAGACACATGGCAGCTGGATTTGCAAAACCTGATTGAACACCACAAAATATGGCATCATGTAGGTCCCTGCGATGGCCCCTGCACAGGCTACTTCGCTTTGGCTTCCTCAGGACTTGAGGACCCAGCCCAGAGACCTGCTTAATTGGTGCATGTTCATTTGCAAGAATCATAGAATCACAGAACAGTTTGGGTTGAAGGGATCTTCAAAACTCACCCAGTGCCACCTCTGCCATGAGCAGGGACATCTTCACCAGCTCAGTTGGTCAGAGCCCTGTCCAGCCTGGCCTGGGATGTCTCCAGGGATGGGGCATCCACCACCTCTCTGGCCAACCTGGGCCAGGCTCTCACCACCCTCAGGTGGTAAAACTGAGGTTGAGGACACTGGGCTGGGATACTGGGAGTGTGGCATCCCAGAGCAATCGAAGCTGGGAAGGAGCTGGGAAGGAGGAAGCAGGACTCAACCTTCTCCCCTTCTTTTTGAGCGTGGGTGTAAGACTTTTTGCAAGCAAAGGTGAGGAGCGAAGCGGTAGGTGCTGTGAGGCTGGATGCTGATCCTGCGCAGTACCTGGCTTCTGTCCTAGCACAGGGTGATACCCCAGGAACTCCACTGCAGCCAGAGACTGAGCTGTGCTTTGAAAAGTCCTGCTGGCAGCTCGTTATCATCAGTGCAAACCCAATTAGTAGCTTCGCTCCTGCCTTTTTGAGGTAGACAGGCGAGACTTCCCCTCTCTGCGTTTCTGTGCCTGGCCCACAACTACAAGGTCCTGCCTTTATGGATCACTGAGTCCCTGTGCTTTCTTAATGAACTTACGTTTAATGCTTGACTTCTCTGTGTCATGTTTAATTACAGCAGCTGTAACTTCCTCATTGGTTGGCTTGAAATAATATCTAAGTGCTTCTGAGCTTTAGAGCCTTGTTATTCTTCTATAATTAGAGTTTTAAGGCTGGTGTGAGCCATCTCTATTGAATAGGCAGCCGTTTGCTATGCATGCTTATTGTAAGGCTTCAGGTTTCCTGAACTTGGGGAAGAGATGTTTTTACCGAAAATCTGGCAGGTTTAGGTGGAAGGAAAGGTGGGCCCGGGGTGCAAGAGGTAGCAGCCCTGTTCTGTGGATTGGCGGCAGTGGAGCATCTCCCTGAGCATTTCAAAATGTAAATATCACCCAGGAATAGATACCAAAAAGTTCTTTGGGATGTATCTGACACAAGAGCATGGGCTTGCTTTTGGTTAAGGTTGATTATGCCTCCTCCCATCTCTGAATACGCTGCTTCCCCCCACCCTGAAAAGGGCTGGGGTTGAGAGTATTTGGGGTCCTCACTGGCTCTTCATGTCCCCTCAGTGTCTGGTGACCTTCCTGGGAACAGGAGACAAGAACAGGATGGGGATGAGCATCAGCCAATGTAAATGATCTTGGAGACTTGAGGTGACACCGTGCCCCCCCAGGAGACCATGGGTGAGACAACAGCCAACTTGCAGAACAAGTGGCCTTTTAGGACCTGCCAGCTCGGGAGAGAAGGCGGCTTTGAGAGGGGAGAGATCGCCCCATTTATATCACATCTGCACACCCGGCCGAGGGGCTGCAAATGTTCCCTCCTCTCAATCCCCCCCTCTATGTTCCCTGCCTATTAAAGAAAGGTTTTTATGCTTGTAAACGCAAAGGGATTGATGCCTTTTTCTTCACTCTATGCTCAGGTACCTGTGTCGTTTGGGCAGCTGTGGTGGACCCGCAGCCCAGCTGGAGGGGTTAGTGCTGCCCATGGGGTGGGACTGAGTCACTGTGACCCCCCAGCTCTGTCCTTGCTCTGTCTAGGGGGGACACAGGGATTTCTCAGCTTGGGGACAGCTCCTGTCCCTGGGGGTATAATGGGTTCCCAGACAATGGCATTGCAGGGCCAGAGGCAAGGTGAGAAGTGATGCAATAACATTTCTAGTTTTTATTAAACTCATCCGCTTCCCTTAAGTTGCCCACGGCTGGAGGGTCTTGTTGCCCTGAACTAGGCAGAAAAAAGCCACAGCCTTTGATGGATGTTGAGCTGCTGCTGGGATATGGGCTCAGCTGTGGGTTCATGTGAGACTTGAACCCCAGGGCAACCCAGGTCCCATGGTCTGGGCCAAAAACCTGGGACTAGACTGGGCTGGAGGTGCCTGGTTAGTGCTGAGCTCACAGCTGGAGATAGGACACCACACGGGCCAAAATACAGCAAGTCCTCAGCGTGGCTCAAGGCCATCCCTGCGTCCCTTTGAAAAGCAGTTCCTTAGAAGAAAAAGGCAACCTGCTGATCCATCCTTAAACTGGGATTAGTCAAAACAGGTAAGGACAGCATACCCTGATACATCAATTTACCCTGGAAACTCTTCCCTGAAGCATCTGCCATGGTCCATGTTTGGAGGCAAAATCCCAATGAGAGCCCAGGCTGAGCCCGTGGCGTGGGACCCAGCACTCGTGGCAGTGGAGAATCTCAACTCCTCGCAAGATCCCCCCATACTACTTGTGCTGAGCATTAAGAGGGCTTTTTCCAGCGAGAAGGGGATGGCGAGGAGTGACAGTCTCTGAATTGCAATTTGAAACGTTTACAGCCCAGTCAATCCTAATTCATTATTAGCTGTAATTGTTTCAAAGAAAGTGTCCACTGTTATGTAAAATGCAGTCCCAGATGCTCCTAATGGTTCAGGCTCTCTGATTGCTGTAATTTGCAAAGCTTTTGCCTTTTTTTTCTTTCCCCCTCCCTCTGTAGTTATGATGTGCCTTTTATGAGCCAGTGAGGAAGAAAGAAAGAAAAGCACGCCATTAGAGGAAAATAGTAATGATGTTGTACCTGAAAGGCCATTAGTGAGTCTCATCTGAAAGTATGCATCTGGTCTGCACCCAGCCTGGCTCAGATGCTCTCCGGCACCCAGACACTTCTTGGGGACACGTGGAGATGAGGACATGTGGGAACAGGCAGAGCCTGGGGACAGCTCTGCTTGCAGGAAGAGGGTTTACAACTTGAGTGTGCAGCCCAAAGTGATGCTGCACTAATCCAGGCATCAGAATATGTAAATAACCAGCGTGCTTCACAATGAATTTTCACAATGAATTTTCACAATTAGATGTGGGCTCTGCAGGGATGAGAAATCAGCCTGGGTGGAGCAGCTTTTGGCTGGCAAATTTAATGGGGGGGGTGATTTTGCTGGTGAGGGGGGTTTTGTCCCTTTTTTTTTTTGACATGAAGGAAACATCCATTTCCCACTTCCATCCTTTGATGGTGCTTTGTACAAAGGCAGAACTGCAGGGATGTCTCTCACCTGGATACCCAAGCTGTGTGATATGGGGCTTTTCAAAGCTCTTATTGCTCACCGTCTTTTGCCTCCACCTCTGTTTTCAGCTTTGGCATTTTTTTTAGCCTGTCTGTGTTGATCCTGTCACCAGGAGCTTCTTAAATCCATAATATCAACCTAATTTAAGCAAGGCTTTACTTGATGAGACAGGTTTTGGCCCCTGCTGTGTGCAGAGGAAAGTGATGAAGGTTGGTTTGGTGTTTCCATCACACCCTGCCCAAGGCTGAGCTCCTGTGGGATGAGACACCATCCTTAGGCTTTCTCAGTGCAGTTTGACTTCTGATTGGGATCAAAGAGGCACTTTTAGTATTTTTTGGGTTCTTTTAGAAAAACAAACAAACAACCACAAAACAACCAAACTTGTTGTGAAATAGACTAGAGTACGTTAAAGCTGATATTAAGTACAGCGTCCCCTGTGTCCGGCAGATGCTGCATCTGTAAATTATCTGGAAGTGGAATAGTCAATGAATTGTGTTGGGGTTTCCCTGGTTTTGAGTTCGGGCTGAGGGGAGCAAAGGTCGGGAGGAGCGAGCTGAGGTGGTGGGGAGGGAGCTCTGCCCCTTCACCTCTGCTCTCCGGCTTCTCCAAATCTCTGCTGTGCGACCCGACCTCACCGCTTCCCACCAGCCAGCCCTGCCCTGGTCCCCTCCCCAGGACCTGCTCCCCGAGACAGCCTTTGTCTGGGGAAGATGGAGAGGGATGATGGAGCAGGGCGGCCGCCTTCCCTGTCACCTCCGAGGAGGGTGGTCTGGAGGGGTCATTGCTGGGGGCACACAGGGCAGAGCGATGTCATTGTCTGCTTGGGAGCATTGGGACAGGCTTTTAATGGGGTAGAAAGGCACATGGCACCTGTCTGCATCCCTTGCATTTCTCAGCACCCATCCTAACAGCTTACATCTCGCAGCACCCACTCCACCCCTTGCATTTCACAGCACCCATCCCAGCCCCTCGCATTTCTCCCCCTGTCCTGGTGCTGGAGATCTCCCAGTGTTGGGAATAGAAAGGATAAGCCTTATTCATGGGAAGGGCTTAATATGGGTTAGCTCAGGAGCTGTGAGTCCAGCTCTGGCAATTAGTAACTGTGCATGGCCTTGGAAGTGTCAATTAGGCTCTTGAGCCATTGTTTATTCCTTAACACAAGGTCTCTAATTACCCTGACCTGATGCTATGGGGATGCTGAGGTTGGCTAATCAAACATGTACATCCTATAAAAGGAAGTTAGGGCTCAGTATTGAGTGAAAATGCCCTTTCCAAGGCTGCGACTGTGTTGTTGGGGGATTTACATCCCTGCGGAGGGATGGGGAGGAGGGAGCGAGTGGCCAGGCTGCCCGGGGGTCTTGCCCACTGGCGGGGTGTGTTTGTGCAGGTTGTGGCATGGACCAGCTTGCCAGACCTGGCAGGACTGGGGACAGAGACGGTGGCAGCAGACGGACAGCTCAGCAACATCAGGCAGGGCTGTGTGGGAAAGATGGGGATGACGTGGCAGGAGAACTTTGCTTTAAAATCACCCAAAATTATGATTTTTGGGGTGAGAAGAAACACTCTGAACTCCCCAAATCAGAGCTAGAAAACGGCTACTGCAATTGTGAACACAATGGTCACATAGGAACCAAAGCGGCCTTTCATGTTTGATTTTTTTTTTTTTTTCCTTCCATCTCAATTAACTCTCTTTATTATTTCATCACGGAAATTGTTTGTGTCTTTAACGAACGAGAGGAACATTTGCAAATGCCTTTTTGTCTGAAGGCAAAGCTGCTTGGTGTTACTGAACTTCAAGGGATCATTCCCGGTTTCCGCTCCTCTCCCTTTCTCTGCTGAGGCAGAACGTAGCAGAACTTAAAAGTCAGTGATTCAGACTGCAATTATAACCTAAAAGCACAAATAGAAGATAAGCTGGCATCCTACTGTTCCCCATTTGCATCTGTGTCACATGGCATGAAGGGAAAAATAAAATGTGCTTTTATAAATTGTTTGAGCCAGAGAATCTCATCCAGCAGAAAAGAAAATAAACAGATCCCCTGAGGCACCAGCTGTTTGAGTTGCAAATGACAACTTGGCTGGAAGACGGTGACACGAGAGGCACGAGGGGTTTGCATGCAGGTTGCCCACTCGGCTCAGCCTGGCACTGGTAATACCCACTTTGGGCTCTTTTTTGCACATCCAATGAGTAGCATGTGCTGAAGTGGGGGGGTTTCTCACTGCTCCCCAATACCTGCCGTGATTTCCAGGCCAGCACCTCTAAAGTTATCCTCTATTTTGGGGAGCATTTTAGCATCAGCAGAGATTTCTAGTGCTTCTGTCTTGGTAGACTGAAAAATCACCTCCCAGGGCGTTTGAGATTTCTCTGTTTGCAGAGACAGTTGGGAACTCACTGGGGCCCTGTAAACAATTCTTGCTGAAAATAAACAGGGGTTTGAGACAATGGGCTTTTTTTTTTTTTTTTTTTTTTTCCCCAAAATGTGAAGGGTTTCTAACAGAAAAAAAAATCCAAGGAGGAGGCAGGAGGAGAAGGGGTTTGGTTGAGATACTGGAGAAAACCAAAGATACCATATTTGGGAGCAGGGGGGCTCTGCTTTGTGCCTCTTGGGCTGGAAGGGACCAAATCTCAGCTGTAAGAATTTGTCTTCCAGCCTGGAACAGATAATTTCCCAGCCAGGCTGGGACATGAGGAGACACATTGATACGGAAAATGTACTAGCTTGGTCTCCCAAACTTGTCTCTGTCCTTTGCTACCTCCTGTTTCCCCAGAGACCTATGCTGATGCTTTATAAAATCAGGTTTTATTTTTCCATGTCCCTTTCCAAGACCCTTTGACACCATGTGCACTCATGGCAGATTGTGGCTGTGGGATGGGCAGCACTAGGGGACTTCCCCAAGTTTACTTGGTGTTTCCACGTGCCCACGCCATGCACTTTGGTGGGATGGAGAAGGGATGGAAAAGATCCTGCCAGCCTGCCCAGCCCGGGAAGTGGAGCAGCTGTGTTGAGGATGCTCTGAACAAAGTGCCTCTCCCGGTGCTGGCAGCCTGTGATTTGCATACAGATGCGTACAAAATTCTGGTATCAAGGGGAAGGGGGCCAGTGGCATGGATAGAGATGAGCCTGGCTAATGTGTGGCCCCTAAAATCTGCTCCTCATCGTGGCCAGCTGGGGTGCCATCAGCAAGGCTGTCCCCATGGCCACCTTGGTGTGTGCGGGACCAGGAGCAGCCACCAGCCCAGGGAGACAGAGGAATGTAGGATGTTCCCTGTGATGCAGCATTATCCTGTCCATCTGTCCATCTTTTCTCCCTTCCCTGCCACTTCTCTTGTTCCTCCTCTTCCCTCGTTCATCAGCCTGTTCTCATGCTTATCTTGTCTTGCTGCCTTTTGTTAGAGATCCTGGGTAATACTTTAAAATGATGTTTAGATCCTGCTCATTTGCTGCCTGACAGCTCTGGGTGCTTTGCACTGTCCCACCCACAGCACAGTCCCACCCAGTTGTGCAAAAGGTGTAAAACCCTGGACCCACCACCCTCGAGTCCCCATCCTGTGCCCAAGATGGGCATTGACCAGAGGCAGTGGGGTTTGCAGACTGAGGAGGGTTGAACAAACCCTCCATCAGGGAGCAGAGAAAAACTACAGCCTGTCATCCCCCTGCCACCCTCCATAGACAGTGTGTTTGCTTTATTTTAAAGAAAAGTTATCTATCAAATCTGTTTGCATAGTGACTAAACGTAGGGAAGCTGTGAGCAGCCATGGAGGGTCTTTGGGCAGAAGGGGAGGATGAATTTGTCAAACCTGCTGTTTGTACTGCTGGATCCCTGAGCATTTTGCAGCATCGAGAAAGCTGAGGTTGCCTATGAATGAAACCCTGAATTCACTGCCTCCTTTTTTTGTGCGACGATGGTTCTGTGTTGTCTTTGCTGCTGAGCTCCAAACCCTGCTTGACGTGAGTCTGGTTACGTGAAGCAGCACATATTGACTTTCCAATCTTTGCAAAGGCCTGGGAGAGGTAAAACACCAGAGCCACAAAATTTTGTGTCAATGAGGAGCTCGGGAACTCCTCTCCTACCAACATGCAATTAAAGAGAACAAAACCCCAACACCGTGGAGGTGCTGGAAATAAGGCAGCTTCCTCGTCATCCTTGTAGCTCCTGTTATCAGATATCGGCCACAGAATCCCAAATGCATGACCTCAGCAAACGGCAAATTGAGTCTGTCGATCACGTGGCTCCTGAAGAGGTGTTTGCCTGGTGAATGGCCTTGGCATACATTAAATGAATAAACTGCCCCATTGTTCGTCTCCTTCAGCCGCTCTGCTCAGTTGACCCGTTCAATAACTGTTTGTTTGCACAGATTTCCCTGTACAAGTGCAACAAGCTGAACCCTGGAGCTGAGCAGATGTGTTTGGAGTAGGCTCACGCTCTTCGCTTCCTTCCCATCAAGGTGTATTGCTGCGTCTTTTGAGAGCTCCAGCTCTCACCAGCGTGACTCATCCAGGCAAAATTTCTGGGCTGTTTTCAGGGACCCTCAAGGGTTCCCAGGCATGATTTACCTCTTCTGTGACAATATCTTGATTCTCAAACTAACCCAAAATGTCCTCCTAAGTGGTCTCTTGATGTTTTATCACAGCATATCCGTGAGTGAGAAAACAGGAAAAGGTGTGTGACCACTGTTTCAAGCCAGAATTGAATCAGAGAAATCTTCTACCCTATATTAAGTGGGTTTGAATAGTCTCAGCCCCACTCCTGCCATTCACAGATGTGACACGTGTCAGCATCTCCTCTCTGAGGCTCCTTGGACATTCTTTGCCTTGACCTTTCTTCACTGTGTTCCAGCCCTTCCCAGCAACCTTGAGCTCTGTCAGAGGTGTTAGAGATAGAAAAGCCCCAACCTGTACTCCTGGGATGCAAGGAGGCCAAACTGCCTCTGTGACATATAACTGGCAAAAAGAGAAATCATGTTAAAACCTCTGGTTAAACCCTTGTGCAAGGGCAGATCCCTGAAACCGCCTTCATTTCAGCAACCCCGTTTTTCAGATGTGGGATCTGGAAGATTTTTACAAAAAAATAGCATTTCTCCATTTGAAAACCATATATAGTTTGGCCCCTAAATTGTCTCATATACAGCTCCCACTGCTTGTAGCTCATGTCTTTCTACGCAGAACTAGCAAAGTCCTGTGTAAATGTCACGTATTCAGGCTAATCAGGCACAATCTTTACTTGATTCAAATACCAAGTGACTCAAAGATTCTTGGAAAAATAGTGTTTAGCAGTACCAGTGATGTCCCCAAATATTTAGGAATATGGGTAACTTTAGGTATGGAGCAAGGGCACATCCCCAAAACAAAGAAACAGTGGCAAGCTCTGGAGTGTGTGATGCCACTGCCTGAAATTAAAGTCAGCTCGAGGTCTGCTAAAAATACAGCAGGCACATTCTACACCACTGTGGATGTCAAGACCCAATAAGCTATTAAAAGTTCTTGGAGATTTTAAATCCTTTTTTCCATTGATGTATCACATGAATCGCAAATACCCTCAAACAAGCCATTTGTGCATCTCCCTCCAGACGGAGCTGACGGGGGGATAAACCAAATGCATGCAAATATTATTTCGGGGCAAGCTGAGATTGGATGGGGTGAAAGAGAAAAGTTAAACATAGAAGCATATTTATTTCTGCATAATTTTGTCAGCTTTCTGCTAGCAGTGAGAGACTAAACTTCAGAGGAGCTTGACCTCCAGATTGTCCAAGGGAAGACATGTGCTTGCTGTTTCAGAGTCACCATCTGTGAGGGAGAATTCGGGGACCGAAGCCGTGTTGCAGGAGATGACGGCATCAGCCCAGCCCCAAAAGGGACCACAGGGACCCTCAATTCCTGAGCATCCTCCCAGCCCTACTCCTGCATTTATCACCACAACGAGTTTCTCCTTGACAGGGGGTTCTTCAGCTTTTCTATTTCTTCCCTACCAACCCTCCAGCCCAGCTCTAGGGGACTTTCCCCCCCTTCTTACAATCAGCCCCGGTGGGTCCATTTGCTTTTGTCTCCCATTAATTGCTTGCTACTTTTCACTGCCTGCTCCTCCCCCTTTTAAAGATAAATTTTAAAGCCTGAGCGGGGTGGAGAATGGCTGAGCCCGCTGTTATTTTTGACATTCGCCCCAGTGACAGCTGGACCTTGCAAGGCTGGGGCCATTCGCACACAAAGCCTATTAGCTGTGCCCACTCACTTAATGAGCCCTGAAGTCTGGAAGGAAAATTTCCTTCCCGAAGTGTGGCAAAGCCCTTTGTCATTGTAAACAGGGGCTGCTCGCACAGCCCTGCCTGGCCTTTCTCCTTCCTGCCACCGTGGCTTTTCTATTTACTCAGGAAACAAAAGCGAAGCCGTGTCAGCGTGCAGGGAAGAAAATGCACCCAGCTCCGGGGGTTCACACTGCGCACGCACCCGTGCGGCCCCTCTGCCACCCACCTACCTTGGCCAGGGCTTCCAGGCGTCACCGGCACGAAGGGGGCACCTGGGCACCAGCTGTGGGATGGAGGCACCTGGGATTTGCAGCCCCATCAGAACTGCTCTCTATGGGAACAGACTGGATGCTTCCTCCAAAATCCTTTACCGAACCATAGCGATTTGGGGCTCCAGAAATTCCTGCATTAGCCACAAATTCAGTTTTGATGGGTATTTTCTCCCGTGAATTTCTCTGGCTGTCTTCTGAATTTGCATCGTGTTTTTTTCTCATGCATGGAGCTTCCTTCCCAGCTGTACAGATAATTTGCAAAAGAATATCTCCTTTTGCCTCATTTGTACTTGCAGCCTGCCTGTGTTTGTTGCATTGTAAGCTGCAACATGTCCCATTTTATGCCCCTTTACAATGGGAGTCACTACTCAACAAAATAAACCCAAAAGTGACCATAAGTCATTTTAGAAATGGAAACACTCTTGGTCTATCTTGTTGCATATGTTTATTGAGACTATTAGCAATATGCAAGCAAAGGACAAGGAAAATAAACCAAAACATAACTGTTTTCCTCAAGCAAGACCACCTCACAGATGGTCCTTCCTTGGGCTGAGGGTGACCAGTCACTTGATGTAGACCCTGTCACCAAGGGTGTCACCAAAGTGACTAGGAGGAAAGCTTTGGAATAGAGGTCTTGATCTGACTAAGAAGATGAAACCTCCAGGTCTCATGATTTGCCACCTAACATTCTGTGATAGCCAGGCATAAATAAAAGTGGGAATATCTTCTCAGTCTTTGTCCAGAGTGTCCTCATGCCATCGCTTTCCTGACCTGCCCCTGGCTGAAACTTCCAAGGGGCTCCAGAAAAGCAGCTCCCAGCCTCCAGCATCTCTGTAACCACTGCCACCCCTTCCCCTGCTTCTTTTTTCTCCAGGCACATGGTTGCTGGTTTTTAAATATTGGCATATCTCAGTGCTTGCTTTCTGTTGGTAATGAAGGCTGTCTGGTGAAAGCCGAGTCATTCTGTAAATGTAAGTCAGGCAAAAAATTACCTTTTTTGTGTGCTTTGCGATTATCACAGCAAAACGATTCCTTTCTTCCTTTCGTAGTCAGTAATTTATTTTTTAACAGAAAAACTAAAATGTTCCTTCAAGAACGCTGGGTTAATGCTGTTCTTGTTTTCCCTGTGAAGTTAAGCTGGCTTTGTGACTGAAGTGTTTGTCTTCAATTTGTAAATTGCTTGTGGGTATGTCCCGCTTCAGGAAGACACAAGAAGCATTCACAAGCGAGAAAATCTCAGCTTCCAAATTGGTTGTTTAGTAACAAAGGGAGGGAAAAGACCAGTCTTTATCCTGTCTTTTAAACTTGTTTTTGCCAGTGTTTCTAAAGTGGCTTTTCCCTGTTTGCTTCATAAATCCTACGATGTAAAATTGACGGTCTCAGAAAATACACAGTGATCTTTTATCACCAGTCTCGGCATCTCCTGCTTGCTCCTCTGGTTTCCTGTGGTGACACCAGCCCAGGAGCACAAGGGCTCCTGCACCCATGTCATGGCAGCCTCTCCTGGGCAACACTTCATCAAGGGATGATGGAGAGAGAACAGAATAAATAATGCTGATATGAAGTCACCTAGTCCTTCCCTTCCCACAAGCCATGACTGCCCTTGAGGATCATTTGAATTTCAGCTTGTTCTGGGGATCAGGGAAAGAGATCTTCTGCTCTCACATCGCTTTGTGTGAACTGCTCAGTCTGCAGCACCTTTGGTGAATATCTATATTGACCATCGCAACTACTGCTACCTTGGGCCAAGACCAGCTGTTTGCAGCAGTTTGGTCTATCTGATGGGTAGTCAGGTCTTGAGAGAGGATGATGATTTGGCAATCCAAGTGTCCAGGTTAGTGAAGGGTGTGTAAATGCTGATTGCAGGGTAGGAATGTGAAGACCTGGGCTGTAAGAGTGACGCTAATACTGTAGCAGTTGTAATGTGCTATGTAGCTTTACCCATCATTGGAACAAGCCTTCCAGGTACTCTGTTTGACAGCTCCTGCATCTCCAGCACATGCAAAAGCCTCTAAGTCACATTTCTCTATAAATCCTTGAAAAATTTCCCAAATGGAAACGGAGTTGCATGTAACAAATTGTGTAGGGCTGCCCTGGAGAGCACAGAGTCTGCTGTGATCCCCTTTTCCTCTTCGGTTCTGTGTTCTTTGGGGGCTGAATTTTGACATGGAGACATCTGCAGAAGCCCCTCTTCCTTCTGGTGTCAGCTTCTCCCCAGCAGACTCTGTGCAAGGGGATTAGGACACGGTAAAGGGGAGGAGGTTGTGCTACGAACCAAGGTGGGGGTCAGGAGCCTTTCTCCATCGCTGTGGCCTCTTTGTCTCAATATCCTTCTAATATCTGCTGATCGGCTTTTCATTTGTTGACTCCATTTTAATTCACTGGTGTTCATACCCCCGATATTAAGTTGGCAAGCTTGTGTCTGTGTAAAAGCTCTAAGTCAGGACTGGGCAAATGGCTCCAGGAGTGCCTGCAAGCTTGGCGTGTGTCAAGGGGATTTGCATTTTGAAGACAGAGTTAATCCCTTTTCTATGGTCCGCACTCGTAGGCAGCTGCCCCAGAAGCGTTTTGCCTTGTCCTCTCCTCTGGCTTCCCCATTGATGGGGATTTCAGAACAAAGAGGGCAGCAGGTCAGGGCTGGGAGCACCAACCTGGTGCACAACAGACCTGGTTCCAGCTCTCTGCTCCCACACAGCCTCCCAAGGTGACCCTGGATAAGTCTCACAGACTATATGTACACGGCTTACGCAGGCTAACACCCAACACATCCGTGGAGCTGGCTTCCAGCCGAGCTCCGGTGGCCAGCCCAGGTCAGGAGAGCTGCTGGAGGACACAGCTGCAAACCGGTAAATGTGTAAACATCTCACCAGCACTTCCAACCAGCCTGGAAAACTGGAATTGCATCTACTCACTATTGCTTGGGCTGTATTTTGGAAGCTCTGTGTAAATCTGGGTATGTGTTTCTGTTTCTCTGGTCTGCAGAGCCTCCTGTTATAAATAACTGATGTTGAGTGATGGTTAGATTTCATATAAACTCAGCTTAAAAATGCAGATACTGCAGAAGTTGCTCTGAGGCCAGCAGCTGACAGGGGAGATGCCCAGAGTCCCTGGATAAGACCACGATTTCCAAAGCCAACTGCAGGATGTAGATACTCAGCACTCACTGAAATGAATAGGAAAGTTAAATCTAAATATTCAGTTGGCTTTGCCAAGTGAATGAAATTCTTGTGAATGTCCCTTTTGCCACTATTTCATTAAGAATATTAACCTCAAGATCAGGAAGGTGGGAGAATTGGATGCCAAGATATTTGGCTGGATTTGACTTTTGTGCTTCATTTACAGAGGCTAGGATGATCTTTCCACAATACAGGTGGCTATTTGCATCAACCCTGTGCAATGATTGTCTTCTACATAGTTGTGACTGAGCTTTTGGAAGCCAAGGAGGAGTTTTTAGACCATTTCCAGACCCTTCTGTGTGACTGTGCAGTGACCTGCCAAGATGCCCTAAGACTCAAAAAGGGCAGTCTCTTGTGGGAGAAAAAGATATGTAACCCCAACTTCCAGTCCATGAATGCTTCCCTTTCCAACAAATCAACATTTTCCAATGATGAGGAGGGAAAATACTTCCCTTATAAGATCTCCCACCAGCTTTACAGCTACAGACCGTGCCAAGCCCATCACTAGGTCATGGAGGTATTTGTAGATATTTGGTCTCTTGCATGTTCTCTTGGAGTGGGAAAACTTGCACCAAAGCAAAGAGTCCTAACCTCCATGTCAGTCCTGGGGGAAAAAAAGCCCAGTTCTGACAATCTTTGGTGTGATTATTTCATATCTCTTGGTTGGCTGGGCAGGTGGATGCTGCCAGAGCAGGGAAACCACACAGCACAGCATGGGCAGATGGGCTTTTGTTGGCCATGCAGGAATGCAGATTCCCCCCAAGCAGGGAAGAAAACAGAGTTGGGTTGCATTTGAAAGAAGACTTGTGCAAAAATTTGCATAATAACATGTAAAAAAATGTGATGTGAAACTAAATATAGTGCAGTGCTATTTTACCAACCCCTGGTTAATCAAAGTTAACTGCATTATAACGTAACATGCGTTGTCTCACTGCATATCAAATTTCCATTCTTCCAAACCAGTGGCATGTTTCTGAAAGGCAGCTCTATAAAGAATTACAGTGGAAAACAAAATCCAAACCATACTACACCTTGAAATACCTGTGAACTTGCTCTCATGCTGATAAAATGTTACAATTCTTGAAGTCTTACTGTGTCATTTGAAGCAAACCTGGGTGCAAGAGTTGGGTGGAAGGGCTAGCAGGAAGAAACACCCATTTCCAATACTCTGGAAAAAGCTAGATTTGTCTCTCATGTTGGGAACAGACAAAAAAATATTTACTTGAAACAAACCCACAATTTTCTGTAGAAAGTTTTCAGGTAAAGTATTTCAGTTTGTTCTATTTAATCTGCAATGTCTTGAGTTTCTTTTTTTTTTTTTTTTTTTTTTTTTTAAGAAATTTGTCCTCTAAATCTCAAAGCTTTTCATTTTCTCCTCCTCCAATTTCTATCATGAACTGTGATCTCTGTCCTGCAAAGTTCTTGCTATGGCTCAGGCAGCATCACACATACTTCTATGTTATCTTGATTTAAAAAGCAGAGGTTATATTGCAAATCAGATCCTGTGCAAGCCTCACTGACCTGGGTGAACCTCAGACTCTTGTTAACATTCATATTGAACCTAATGACAGTGCTGGAGTCTCCGGTGGGCTCTGTTGCGTTAGATCCCATACAAACATGTGTAAGAAACACACAGGTCGAGTGAAACTTTCCCCTTTTTTGAGCCGATTGTCAATCGACTGCTCTCATTTGGGGTTTTTTACACCACAGGGATGTTCAGCATGTTCCTGGAAACACATCGCTCAAAGCCCCCGTGGGCTGAACTCCTCCATGGCTGCTGTTAATAGGTTAATGAGACCCTCGTCTGGCGGAGTGAGAGTGCCTGGCTTTCTAAGATAAAACTATCCAGCGACATTAGGAGGCTGGGCCTCTTTATGACTGAACACCATTCATCCCGAGTACATAAGAGCTCGCAAATTTAATAAGCAGAATCCATTTCAGCCCCGTGGCCTGCCATGGCAACAGGAGAGAGGGGCTCCAGCCTCCGCTGCTCAGGCATCATTATCTCCAGGGCCATCTGCTCTGGAGAAGCACAATCCCAAACTCATTTAAATAGAGCCAGCCTGAAATATGTGACGATTTTTCCCAGTCTCCCCCCTCCCCGCCGACTTCCCCCCCATCCCCATACACAGCTACACCTCTGCACACAAACAGGAGGAGATGTAATATTCAAAGGGTGAGGAGAGGCTACAGGAGATGAGAGTGATAATGAACTGAAGGAAGGCGAACAGGGGAGGGAGGAACTTTCCTCCTTTGGCTGACGTTCCCTGAGAAAGCAAGAGGTTGCAATAAATTATAAATGTATTTTTTCAGATCATCTTCTTGGAAGAAATATTTCACAAACAATGATTCATCACCCTCCCCAGAACTCAGCCTCTCTGGAACAATTAAGCAGTGAAGAAAACTAATCCGGCTAATTCATTTCTTTCCCTGCTTTCTGACTGTTGGTGTACTGTCCTCATCAGAAACGGATACAATAAATTACCATGTCGCTAAACACGTTCACCCCTCCAGACTGGGGACATTTTGGAAAGAAAAAGGGAGGGATTCGGGGGAAGGAGGCTCAGATGATTTGGACCCACAGGCTGCCTCATGTTTAGGGGTTCCCAAGCCAGGATTTGGGATGGGAACCCATAATGGCTCGTTGAGATGAGTGATCTCAAGTGCATCCCCGAAGGGGACAGGAAGGGACCCGGGTTTTGACAGAGGAACATAAACAAGAACATGCAAACCCTCTGCTTCTGGACAAAGTCATTTTTAATGCATCCTTTTTATTTCAGATGTAACTTGCTGCTTGCGGGAGCAGTGGGAGCTGAAGCAGGGGTGATGGGGGATGCTGGTGGGGGGTTTTACAAGTCATTGCCCCAATAACGTGTAAAGTTGGGAGGAGACGGCCAAGAGTGAGTAACAGGGAGACTCAGGGAGAGACCCCAGTGGCACCCAGGCTGGGAATGGTGTTTCTCTGTCCATTTGCTCCATGGTGGTTCTGGACGGTGGGAGAGATCCCACGGATGGAGGGGAAAGAAGTTACTGCAGGAATTTCTGAAAGATGCCATTTCTCATTTGTTTTCTGTCAGGGCCTTCTGACCTCTGCTCGCTGGGTCACAGCAGTGAATCCATCATGGGGCGAAAGATGGGTTTCCTCTGCTGAGGTGGAGGCAGCGCCCATCCGCTGAGGATCCCTGACCATCCCCAGCACTGGTAAATGTGTCTGGAAACACTTGTCCTGCCTGTTCTCATGTTTCTGGGTCTGCATCGCTGCAGGACACATACAGCATGCAGCACGAGCTCTCGTGTGCATGCACAGAGGTGTCCAGGCTGCAGATGAGGATGAGATGGGATGGGATGGGATGGGATGGGATGGGATGCTGCAGTTCCGTTAGCTCTCAGGTCAGGTGTGCGACTTTTCTGACCACCTGTTCATCCATATGCAGTGCCGGAGTCTCATGTAGAACTCCCACCTGCCAAGTCTCCCAGCTCCACTCTGAAGCATGTGGAGTTCATATGGGTTATATAGAGCGAGGCTGCAGTACATCAACAAGATCAAATGAAAGTGTACAAATGCATCTGGGGGCGTAGAAATGAAATGGTATATATTCATTACATTTATTTAGTGATGTTAAGCCTCCCAGTGCCTATAACACCTTGTATACACTGTCATTATTCACCCGCAGCAGAGGCACCACCTCTGGAACACAGCATGGCAGGTGGCAGAAACTAGCACGGCATTGCTGGGGTGGGTAGTGATGAGTGACTGCAAGGAGGGACATCTCTGCCCTGGCCCCGGGGAGAGCAAAGGAGGCAGAATGAAATTATATGTCTTGGAAACTGGAGGTTTTCCACCATCAAATGGGTCCTAGGGTATTTTAGTGTCTGCTTCTGTGGATTTTTGCGAGATTAGCGCTTGCTCAGGTAAGGGAATTATGGTTAACATTGGTGCACATCACTGGGCACTGTACCCACATGTGCAGGACATCTTGGGTGACCAAGGTGCCTGGTGTACCCTCCTAGAGGCTGAAACTGCTTTGGTCACATCTCTTCCTTTACATGGATATAATCTTTAAGTGTTCAGTAACTCAAGTTGTCAAGTCATTGATTAGGAATGCAGACTCAGCAAACCGTGGGTGATAAATAGCGTATGACATATTAACTTATAGAGAAAGCCTCGATTGCTTTGAAATCTTTTTAGGTTGATAAATTGGAGGATCTACCACAAAATTCATAATAATGTGTTTTTCTCTGTAGCTCAGTTGGAAATGATAAGGTACCAAGTGTTATCAAAGATGAATAAGCTTCAAAGTGTTTGCAGAAGTATTTTAATTTATTAAATCTGCAGAAGAGTTGAAAAGAATCTTAAGAACTGTTTCGCTGCAAGTTTCTCAGCTTTTTCTTTTCCTGGACTGGTTAACACTGCACAAAAACCTGAACCTAAGCAGACCTTTGACTTCTCACCCTAGACAGAGATTTGGCCAACAAACACACATCTTTAAACCAGTGCCAACCCAGGTGAGACCCCTGGGAGAGGAAAGCTAAATATTGCTCTCTGCCTCATGGCTTGGTTTCAAAGGTAAATTTCATTCCATCTCTGTTGTTCAGAATTAATGTTACAAGGAGAGCTTTTCTAGGAAAACATGGCAAGTGCCCAGCTGTAGCAGAACCCAGCCTACCACCGTGCCCATTACCCGTAACACAGGTAATTCATCCTGGATGGCAAAGCCTGGGCCTGTTCTGTTTTTTAAATGCTTGGTTGTTAGCAACACGAGAAAACCAGCTCCTGGGCCAAAGCTCTTGGAGCAAATCTTTCTGCTTTATTTTCCAGGTTTTGAGAGATAAAGCCCAGCAGATGGGAAGGAAGAGATGGAATGGAGCGGTTTTTCATTCTTCCATAAGCAAATTCTTGGCTGTGATCTCTTCGGCTCCTGGTGCGGTGGTCTAACGTAACCAGACAGCACAGACTGAATCTTCCCTGTGTAATTGTGTGCTTCACTGGGCTGGCACTGGGGGTGGATTTAGCTCACCCGAGGCTCAGCTGGAGATCAGGGGTGGTTTTGGAGGAGCTTACGCTCCATCCTGGCACATCACCGCTCATTGATTGATCATCTCTTCTGCAGACTCTGAGAAGAGGTATGAAATTATCATTAAAGATGCCCCTCAGAAAGGCTCCAAGCCATTTTCTGATCAGACTTACTGGGAGGAGCAAGGCAACCAGCATCTCCCTTCAAACTCCCTGGTCTAATTCTGCAGCCGATGGAGCTGGCAGGGGCTAAAGTAGGAAAACCGGTGCTGGGAACAAGGGCTGGGCAAGCCCAGGAGATCAGCACATACCAATGATTTGGCTTAATCTGATACAACCCAGCTCTCAGTTTTGATCACATCAGCAAGAGTTATTAAAAGCAGGAAAATTTTACATTTCCTGTCCAAAATAAAAATTGGATTGCTCATAGTGAAGAAGCGTTGGGTTAAAAGCCCAGGAAAATTTGGGGCAGGCTAGAGTTATAAATGTACCTAACATACTTCCCGGGATCTATTTCACATGCAGCCTCGTCCGCTTGCATCTTTTCTATTTTTAATTTTCTTTAATGGCTTTCAGCCGGGATATTTTTAAGAGCGTTTTTCTATGTGGAACAGCTGCCATCGCCACGCTGGCAGCCCGGTTGCCATGGCTGATACACGGGGCTCGTGCCAGGATTTTGTTGGTCAACAAGCTGCTGTCAGCACTGTTGGGCAGCGTGTTTCCATAGCTATCCGTGGAGAGGAGCATCTTCAGGTGACGTGAGGCTGAAACTCCTTTTTAAAGGACTCAGCCTAAATGCACTATCAGGTCTTCAGTCTTTAATGTGTCTATTAAGCACCCTAATAGCTGAAATCTCTGCAAATTAGCCAAAAAAGCAAGTACAACAATTTGTAACTCAGCACTGATAGAACACCTCGTTTGTGTTAATCAAAAGGAGGTGATCAGCTTGAAAATGTCCCCTCTTAATTCATGGACTTCAAAAATAAGTTTCCTCAGATTCAGGTGCCTTGAGAACATCTGTTTTTAACTCATTTGAAGCAGTGAATTCCTCTCACTGGGCTTAATTAGGGACAGGTATTAAAACAAATCCAGGAAGAAGAACTTAGAAAAGTGGGTTTATTATGAAAGGACTGTAGGGGTTTTAATTAATACCAGAACAGCTGTCCTTAAACTGTTTCTCTCTTATGAGCAGATTATCGCAGTGAAGGCCAAAAGGCCATGGAAAACAAGGAGCAAGTTCTGTTCAGAGCTTCTGGTCCCCGTCTGCACCACTGTCAGCAGAAACCGCCGAGCATTCGTCTGGTCCTCCCTTGGATTGCAGCATATTTCTGTTTTCTTACTATATAGACTCATCCCAGTTTGTTTCTGAGCGAATTGCTTTTTTGTTCACATTGCATATTCCCTAAACAGTCGTATTAGTGGTGACAGCATGTCATTTTGATGGTGTTATGACAGTATGACGCCAAATTAGAATTAACATAACATTTCTTTTTTAAATCTTGTCTGGAAACATATTGTTCTCCCTTGCCAGAGCTTCTCTGTTTCTCTCACCCTTTACCATGGGTTCTGGGTTGCCTTTTCTGGTTTAACTCTGTTGTTGCAAGCAGGCTGATATGCAGGATTTATGGGGGCATTTGACTGATCATTCGGGTGATGAGATGATGGGAAAGAAAAACGAACCCGTTTGCTCAAGACTGTCCAGAAGCCCCTGCTGGAGAAAAGCCCTAAGCCCACACTTCCCTGGCTATCATCCTCTTTTATGCTTCACCTTGCTCAGATTTATTGAGTTTAGATTTATGAAGTTTAAGTTTCAAGATCCCCATTGAAACTGCAGAATTATTTATAATTCTTCTACATTTCCTTCTACAACCTCAATTAAAAGGTAGACTCTGATGTCCCTGAAATTGTGAAGTCAGTCTTCAATTCAGAAAGCTCGTGAAGAGAGGAGGGGGACGAGGAGCTCTCTGTGTGCAAGAAGGGGATGAGCAGATGCTCTTACTTGTTGGAACATCCCACTTTTCCGATGTGAGATCTGCGGGATGTTCACTCAGGGATGGATTTAGTTTGGCTTGTGAAACCAAAGGGTTTCCTAAATAATTCTTTTTTTTTTTTTTTTTTTTTTTTTTTTTTTTTTTAAGGGAACATAGAACAGTACTTGTTTCCCAAGGAAGAGATTTTTCTGTTAAAAGTGAGCAATAGGGGAGCAGAAATCACCTCCAGACCCTGTGACATGCGGGCGACAAGATGCAGATTCCTGGGCAAAGGCATCTGAGGAGCCCAAATCACCAAAGATGAGCTGCAGACATTGAAATGGGGAAAATTACAAATGGCCTTTTCTGCAATACCCCCACTCAAGGCAGAAACCTGGCTGGCAAATGGGGGCTGACCCAAAGTAAAGTGTTTTTCTGGTCAAGAGGACTGGGATGCTCTTTCTGGCTCTCAGACCCTTAGTGATGAAGGGAGGATGGAAGAGGGGCTCCTGTGAAGTTATGTGCAGTAAAGCTCCCCGACAGCCCCTCGATGAGGCTGGAACACCCACTTTCCTCTCCAACAGCCTGTGAATGAGCACAGAGCCCATCCTCGTCACCCTGGACAACTGCACCCCCTGCCCCTTTCCCCCAGCCCCTTCCTCACTCCAAACCTTTGCTCAGGTTTTAGCTTCGTCTATTTGCTTTCCCATCCCTCCTTCTCCTCCCTGACCTGAAAAGTGCTCCTTTTAGCAGAGTATTAATTATCATCACAGTGCTGGGACTAGTAATTATCCCTCCCTTGTGCTTTCTGGGCTTCCCAGCACGGTTTGCAATGAGGACAGGGTGAAACGGCTCAGCTGGCAAAGGGGCTCGTGGTGTGTAGTCTTGGAGCTGTGGTAATTGTCCTGTGCCAGAGAGGAGGGGATGGGGGAAAGAAGAAGGAAAACAAGAAAATAATCTCTTTGGAGTCAATGGTGAATCGTAGAACTTGGCTTATAACCTTCAACCAGGATTTTTTTTCCTCCAGTGGCTCCCAGAGTTTATAATGCAGAAGAAAAATAGAGGTAACCTTAGGACTTCTACCTGAAGATGGAGACACGTGGAACATTAGAGCCAGAGAGCATCGAGGTGGGAGCCCAAGGCACAGTGCTACGGGAAATGCAACAGCTTTCAGTCGTGAATAGGGAGAAAACAAAGAAACAACCAAAACCATGCTCTGGCCAAAACTGTGAATTTATCTTCAGCAAATATGGCAACACTTTGCTTGTGAAAATTGCCTTTCATTACAGCAGGGACGGGAAAGGAAGGTAAAAATGAAATAAGATGGGATTTTCTTCCCTTTATGTCCTTTTTGTGAACCTGTAAGGATTCCTACTTTCTTTCTTTCCCCCCCCCATTTCCTCCAGCAGTGAGAAGTTTTATTACAATGTATGGTGGATTTGTCTAAGAATTTAGAGATCTCAAGCAAATCACAGCCCCAGTCTGGCAAGAACTGCTAAGAGATGCTGTAAGAGGCGGAGTGTGCTCTGAGCACCTTTTACTCAAAATAGAGAAGCCAAGTGTCAGAGGGAAAATGAAGAAACTTTCTTTGATACAGTGGAGCCAGCTGGGCTTTTGGAGTCTTAGCTAAGGAAGGTGATATTTTGCTCTTAGCTCTGCCACTGACTGCTTGTGTAACCTTGGACAAATCACTTGCCACTTTGAAGAGGGTGGAAGAAGATTCAGTGCAGCAGCTCCACGGGTTGGGGCAGCCCCGGGAAACAGGCTGACTCAGCAAAGACAGTCAAATACGATCCCGAATCACCACGTGCCTCAATTTCCCCATCTGTTAAATGAGGCTAAGAATCGCGTTCAGTTTTGTGTTGTCAGCACCGCACTGCTATGCAGAATCTAACAGAAAAAGCGGCTTCTCAATGAGGGCGAACAAGACCCTGGAGCTGAGCAGCTCCCCTGGTCAGGCATCCCCCATCCAAGGTGGCTCTGCTGATTTTGGGCATGTGAACGTCCCTCCTGCACACCAGATAACGAACTGGCTCAGGAAACCGCATCCATCCTCTATCTCGTCTGAAGGCAGATTGCTCATGGGCGGAGGAAATCTCCTGGAGAGCGAACCTTGTCAGCAAAAATGCAAATATTTAGAGACAAAGTGTTCATTACAGCAGAACTTGATTTCAGGGTCAACTCTTTTTGCAGCAAATTGTTAGCCAGCTAAAATGTTTATTGTCACCACACTCTGGCAGTTTTGACAGTACCTATCAAGTTGAGCTTGACAATATCTGCATATTCCTTCTCCAGCTTTCCTTCGCGCAGAGATGACAGAGATGCTGGAGGAAGAGATTTAAGACAGAAGCAAACAGTCAACAGATAATTGGAAATATCCCCCTTTTAAAAAAAAAAAAAAGCCAGGGTTGCTGTGGACTGGGGGAGCTGTTTAAGGAGGAGGAAGGTGTAACACAGGCTGTTTGTAAGGTGGTGGTGGGGTGCACAGTGAAACATCCTCCTGGCTTGTTTGGTTTTGATTTTCTTATTTTTCTTTTAGATGTAAAACTGCACACATGGAATAAACACAGACAGGCTCTGGCAGCGCATCAGCAGAAATCACAGCCTACAAAAGGATGGTATTTCCTTTGGTCTTTTTCTACACAAGCCATGTGGCTTCCCAGGACCCACGGCAGGGAACCACCCAGATCTCAGTGGAGTTCCTGTGATTTTTCTCCATTCCTGTTTATGTTCTTTTCAGCTCCAGGGTTGAATCTGCTCTGCTTAATGCCTGCACAGGACTGAGACCAGTGGCACCTGGGCAGAGGATCTGGCAAGCCCAGAGTCCAATGGGAGAAGCTCCCACATCTTTGTACTGTGTTCTGAGAGCAGAGGGTGGAGGGAGCCAGGGCCAGTTCTGCCTTGCCAGGGAAGCAGGGAAATCGGGGCAAAACAAGAACCAGGGTGAGGTGTTGATGAAAACACCAAGGAGTGGACAAGGCAGCTGCAACCACAAGGAGTGCTAATAACACTTTGGGGCTCCCTCACAGCAGCTTCCAGCTCAAGGATGGATTAATTTTCCTCTGCTTTTTTCTTCTCTATGTCTTTACCTTTTTCCCCACTAATGCAGAGGGAAGGTGGGACAGTCTGGAGCTGCTGTGAATGGGTTTCCTTCCCTTGCTTGGTGGAGCTGAGCGAAGGCTGTTTCATCTCAACAGGCCGCTCCCAACACCCCTTAATTTGAGATCTCCTGCTTGCAGGAAGCAATGGAGTGAAGTGACCTTGCTGAATCCCAGCTGCTGCAGCTCCAGGAGAACAGGGAAGGAAAAGAAAAGAGGGGAGGAGGAACAGGCACTTTGCTGTCTTCCATTAAAGCCCCAAGAGGCTGAAGATGAGAGAGCGAAAGTTTCAAATTGCCAGAATGTAATTCTGAAAGTCATTTTCCAAGCACAGAGCTCTCCGCAATGTCACCTCTCATCTTCCAAGGTAGGGATTGAAGGGACAATAAAGCACAGAATATTCTGCAAAGACAGAACTGCTAATTCAAAGATGGAAGAGTTGCCAGTCCCCAAACAGGCTGCCTCACAGCCCTTCTGCCAGGAGATCTGCACAGTTGGATGTAGCTGTACAGAGGGATCAGTTCCAGCCCCTTTCCTGAGCCGTATCCAGCCTGGATGAGTGATCCGGCGCAGCTAAGCATGGCTTACCCAGGTCCTTCTAAGAGTAAGGATCTCAAAAAAAAAAAAGCCCACCTATTCAACAGTGACACTTTTATTCCAACTGAAACTCCTGACTTTCAATTCAATCCGGTGATGATTATAATGATTATTACTACCATTATTTTCTTAGCCCTCCCTGAGACCAGCAGAAGACCATGATGGGAGCACAGAAGAAGAGGGGCACTTTGATATTCTCACACCCCCTGCCCCAACCCAGCAAAGCTGTTCCTCCCTGCTCCCCCTTCCAGGTCTCTGCCTTCAAAGAAATCTGGATTAAGGAGTTAGATATATTCAACAAAGTTCAGCCTGAGATCTTGTACCAAAGAGTGAGTTAGTCTCTTGTTCTGCACTCTTGGCCAACCTTTATTCCAACTGCATCCCCCTTATGTTCATAAAATAAAAAATTACCCAAATATACAGGCAAGCCCTGCTGAGATAAATTGCATTCAACTCTCCTTCAGTTAATATCAGCTTTGTTCAGAGCTCTTTATTACGGGTGGCACCTGTCCCTCCAAGCACAGGCTTTTCCCCTTTCCCAAATTACTGGAGCTGAGGCTTGGGTGGGCTTGCCCTCTCTCTGCAAATGCACTTGTTTACCCACCCAGGTCAGGGTGCTGAGCTTTTACACTGACAATCAGGCTTTTTGACAGGCAATCCCTCCTCTCTCCCACTTTCAGAAATGGCACTTTCCCCTCTGAAGGCCAGGGCTGACCCACAGAAGGAGCTGGCCTTGTTTCATCTCAGGTAATGAGCAGAGCGCAGTGGGTGAGGCAAACTTGAGAAGGCACTTTGCCTTCCAAGCCAGTGGGGTAACAAAGTTCGGTGCTATCATACAGAGTAATAATAATCCTGGTTAGTTTTCTATTATTATTATTATTATTATTATTATTATTATTATTATTATTATTATTATTACTACTATCATTATTATTTCCTGCTATTTCCCTGCTTTTCCATCTGGGAGGCCAGTGAGAGTGTTCTTCACTGGCCCATAGCCAGTTTTCTCCAGCTGGGATCAGTTCAGTCCAACGTTGCCATCTGTCCTTTGAGGCAGAGGGACATCCCATCCTCTTCCACTCCGGATCTCTCCCAGAAGCAATTCCCTCTTTTCCTTTCCCCCACACACCCTGGGTTTGTCCAAAGCACCCGATGAGCTGTCTGTGGCCATCATTAGCCTCGTGAATTTCAAACAGACTGGGACATGTAAGGGGGTTCCCAGTTCCCTGCCAGCCCATGTTCCCCCTGTCCCCTGGGTGGCCCGGGGGGACTGTCACTTCACAAGCAGAAACAGTGTCTTTTGGGGTTACTCTGACATAGTGGAGGTGGATGGGGCTCCCTGAGGATGCTTGGCCTGGAAGTAAGGGGGGATTCTAGCCCATCCACCCCTCCACTGGGATCTGCATGCTGTCATTTCATCTCTGTCCTAATTAAAGTCAGAACTGAGGCACTGAGACCCCGACCGCTGAGCAGGACAGATTCCCTTCCCATCTTCTCACCCCCTGCACAGCCAGGAGGGATGTGGGGAAGGGAAACGTATCCCCGGGGCAGCGGGGACACACACACCAGAGCCATTGTGCGGGGCCCCCGCGGATTGGCCGCCGAGTGCGCTGCAGTGATTTTGCGCCGAGGTCCCATTGGCCGCCGCCGCCCATAAGTTTTTGCTCCGGACGGCAACTTTTCCCAGGGATGATGGAGTAAAACCCCGTGGCGGCTCCGCTCCCTCCCGCCCGACTCCCCCCACACCGCCCCGGGCCAAGGCAACCACCGACACCCGGCAAGGATGAAGCTCTGCGAGACTTTCCTCGGTTTGTAGCGGTTCGCCGGTGGATGGGGGGATTGTGAGTGTGTGTGGGAGGGGGTTCCTCAGTGCCCCCCCCCCTCGTTTGTCCTCTAGAGCACTTGAGAAGCTTAACTCTGCCCACGCCACGCCTTGGCAGAGGGGCTTGGTCGGTCGGTCGTGGGGGGGCGAGATCGCGGACCCACAAACTCTCCTGTTGTTTTAAGGTGTTTATTTTCCCCTGATTGCGTGGGGTAAAGCGGTTCCTCGAGGGCGTTTCAGAGCGCAGGTTTCCCGTGTTTGCGTTTAGCAAGCGAGGTGCTGGTTCCCTTCCCCCCAACCCCGGGTTGTGAGTGCAGGGGAGGGGAATGAGCGGCCCCCGGTGCTGCTGCTCCGAGGCACCGGAGGGGCTTTGTCCCCGCTACTGCGGGTTTTTCCTGATTGCAAAGGACGAGGAAGGAGAGAGAAAATCCTGTTTTCTGCCATTTCTGGTCACAATTCTACTGGGGGGGCGGGGAACGTGGCGTTTGGGTTGCTTTTTCTTTTCTTTTTTTTTTTTTTTTTTTGCAAATTGCTGGATAATGAAAGGGCAAGGTGGGGTGTTATTAAATAAAAAGTTAATTCGCGCCTGCTCAGCTGAGTGTGTTTCAGTGCCTGCATTAACCGAGGCACGAAAGGAGAAAGTTTTGGGGATTATGCGAGGTGCCTTTTTGCAAAAGATGGTGATTGTTCCAATTGTTGTTCTTCAGGGTAAAAAACGACACACAAAAAAAAGAGCTCGAGATTTGGGTTAGACAAAGGCATTGCCTCTTCGGGAAGGAACCGCCCAAATCGGGGAGAAGGGGCGAGCAAAGGGTTATTAAAAGTTTTTTGTGCCTGTGCGTGTTGTTCCATCTGCCAGGGGCCTGTAGTGGGCAGGTTTCTTCTCAACCCTTCAGCTGTTCCATATACAATATTAATGCTGGCCATTTCTATTCGGCATACAACAGCACTAATTGTAGTCTGAGGCATTAAGGCAGCCAGCCCATCTGCATAGAAGCTTTCAGAAAGAAACAAGGGGAAAAAAAAAAATCTTTCACCCCCAGCTGGTAACCGGAGAAGTTGGTGCCAATTACAAATGCATAAAGTTTGAGATCTCATTTACTTTGAAACAGACTCAAAGAAGAACACGAAATTCAGCACAGTGGGTTTAATTTTGTGTTTACACAAGGAAAATCAGGTTTATTTAAAAAAAATAAATCTCAAACTTGAAATGTTTGATCTGAAAGGATGAGCATAGTAAGGTATTTAAAAAAAAAAATGCACAGGGGGCGGCATGAAGGGACTCTACTTTTTTACAATCATTTTGCTCCTGCAGTCGATACACACGGAGGGACCCTTGGAGAACCTGGTTCAACCACCGCTCTGAAGGTGAAAATACGTGAATATTTATTTTATCCCTCTGTGCTGGAGGGCTCCTTTTGGGGAAGCCTCAGTTCTTTCAGACCTGTGAATACGTAATAATTATCTCCTCCCTGAAAACAGCTGTAAAGTGACTCTGTAAAGCTAGGGGGGGCGGAAATCGAAAAATGCTTTAAAAGTGTCAAACGTGTTGAAAAGCGGGAGCGGGCGGAGCTGTCCAGCGCCGTGGTGCTGACCCGCGGCTGCGCCCACGCGTGGCCTCGCGTCCCTCCGTGGGCTCCTCCAGCGTGTTTTTTGGTGGGTTTTGCTGCTGACCAGTCTGACCCGGAGATCTTCGGGGGTGGGGAGGGATTTGGAGGCTGCGAGATGGAGATTCCTGCCGGCTGCTGGAGTTGTGGGTGGTCATTAGGAGCTGCGGGTCAGGAGCTGCTTGTTCGCAATGTTTGGGGAGGTTTGGAGGGGAGGGGGAAGTTTGAGGAGTTTGGGAACAAAGAAAAGCCAAACACCCTCTCACAACATAGAGCTCAGTAGAATGGTATCAAAGCTGTGAGCTGCCTTAGGGCTTCTCGGTGCATTGTGTGTTATTAAATGCAACAATGGCAGTAATAAAACACTCAGAGGCACAGGTATGTTTGCATATTTGTGTATGTTCATATACATGTAGTGTGGGTGGACACAAATTTATGTGGAAACACATGCGAGTAAACACAGTCCCCTCCTGCCTTCTAGCCCATCTATTATGTTATTGGTTATTTTTTTTTTCCTCAAGTTTTAGCATTATGTCTCTAAATGAAATAGTGGTGGAGAGGACTAGGCAGCTTTGTGAGGGGAGAGGAGCTGAGTCCTCCCATCTTTCCCTTTGATTCTATCGCGGGTGCAGAACAATGGAGATGCCGTGTAGCACCAGGCCTGCTGCCTGCAGATAAGAGTTTAATAGAATTTCTGAATGCCAAAGGTTTAGGATGTAAAATATCCCTGTCTTCGTGGTGTGTCCAAAGGAGATAGAAAATGGCTTTTCAGGAGTACTCTCTGCTGAATACCTCCTTTCTGTTAATGGTTTAGGAGCACACCAGGCTTGCAAGCTGTGGAAATGGGCATTGTAAGAATCTCCGAAGCAGCCCAAACAGTTTAAAATTAGTATTTCTGTCATCCTCTTCTCAATAAAATGCATGAAATGGGAAACTGAATCACTCGTCCCTGCCACGTGCCCCTGTAACAGTCCGTGGGTGAGATGGGGTTGTGTCCAGTGCCCACTCGAGCCCCTGCTGCCAGATGGGTGTCCGGCAGAGCTAATAGCGGGCATGGGCTGAAACCTTGGGCAGCTTAAGAAGCTTTTCCCCCCTCCTGCCTCCTCCGAACGTGGCCGGGGTGGTGGGGAGCTGGGGAGGGACGATTTGGGCTCCCGCAGCTTTGGAGCTGGACTTTCCCGCGGGATTCAACTTTCCTTGCCAGGCTCTGCCTCTGCTCTGTGAAGGCTCCTGGGGTTTCAGTCCATTTGTGAGCTCGTGTGTCTTTTCGGAAATGTTCATTAAGATGACAATAAAGTCTTAATCGTCCCGGAGATGCTGGGGACGGCGTGAGGGTGCGGGAGAAAGTGCTGGGTAGAAAGATGACACACCCCCCCCGCCCCAGGGGGCTGCAGCACGCCTGGGCTTTCCCCCGCTGTTTCCGAAAATCTGCATTCCCGGTGCTGATGCTCCCGTCCGGCGGGTGGGGACGGTGCTAATGCCCTTCCTGCTGCATGGAGCCGGGGTCCTCCCCAGAGCCTCCAGCTCGGCGAGGACTTTTTCCCCCCGGAGTGGGCAGGTCTCCACCGAACAGAAGCATTTCCAAGTAAAGATGCTGCTGGCTCCTGGAAAGTGCGGCTCTTTCTGGGAGGAAATGGAAGAACACGCACTTTTCTCACTTAGAAACAATCCCTAAACTATTTTAGTCACCGTTTTCTTTTAGGATTTATCCTTAAGTTATTCTTCTTCCCATCACGAAGCCCAAATGTAACTGCCTGAGCCATGATTCGTCCTTCGCGGGACAAGGCGATGTCTGATGGGAATACGTTGTGTCATTTATTTTTTTTTTCTTTTAAGGGGAGGAAAAAAAAATATTTATACACCTTTTAACCAGTCGCTTTTGAATATGTATATCAGCTAATATGCAATACTTCCAGGTTCATAGAGGCGATAAATTTCCCAGTCTGTTCTTTATGGTGATAGGTCATCTTCCTAACCACCAATAAATATTGTAAAGTACTTTCGCTGGAGCTGTGCTAACCCAGGGCATCTGTCACTCGCTGCTTGCTGCTATTAGGAATTATTGGGCCGTACCACGCGTTGGGATGCGCGGGGGGGGGGTACAAGGCACGGCGCTTGTCGCGCTCGCCGTCCTTTTGTGTTGCTGTTATCAAAGGAGCCCCGAGCCTCGTGCATATTAATTATGAATTAACTCGGGGAAAATCACCTTCTGCTGGGGCTCGGGAAGGGGGAGGGTCGGCGAGAGGGGCTGGAGGGGCTGGGAGAGCCCCAGCTCTCTGTGCACTCAAGTCAGCAGCTCCATCTCTCTCTCTCTCTCTCTCTCTTTTTGATGCTATACTGTAAATTTATTTCACCTCAGAGAGTAAACAGATATATTGCAACCCCAAGGGTTCATGGGTAGTGTATTTACAAAGGGAAGGCGCAGCAAGCCCCCTCTGTGCCATTTCCATTAATGAGAGCGGTCATTAAGTAAATGAGACATTGCCTTTAGCAGGCTTAAGAGTTCACACACTAAGGAGTATCAGATATTTAATTGAAACCAACAACCCGTCTTACACGCGTGTTACTGGTGTAGGGAAGTGGGCTGCCCTCCAAGAACTCTCCCCCCACAACCTCCCCCATGCAAATTTCATGATTGGTTTCCGTGATGTCATTTTGCAAAGGGGCAGACAATAGCTGTGGGGAAAGGTAAGTCAATATTATGTTCTTTCGCTGACAAAGGCAGATAATGCTGGCTTTTTTATTTTCTTCTTTTTTTTTTTTTTTCTGTCTCTCTTTTTTTTTTTTTTTTCTCCTCACCCTCCCTTGGATTGAGACAGAGGGGAAAGGCTTTCGGAGCACACAGTTGATGTAAACAGACGCAGGCGTTTCGCCTTTAGAGCACCAAGGCTGGGTTGTTGTTTTGAAAATTGCACTGGAGAACCGAGGGGATTTTTATGATGATCATCATGCTCTTAGGTCCATCTTTGCTCGCTCGCTCTCTCGCTGGCTGCGAGACGCTAGTGGACATGTTATGCTTCTGACTGAAAAGAGGTTGAATAAGCCGAGAAAGGAAGAGATTTATTAAAAAAAAAAAAAAGGCACAACATCGCATTCGGCCAGGAAACTTTCTGAATATTTCTGGAAGAGGATGCTCGCCGGGTTTGTGGACCGCGAGATCGGTGGATGTTTATCCGGAGGGAACCGTGCGCGGTTTTAGCAGAAGACGCTCCGGGGCGCCGGGAGGAGTTTCCGCGGCCGCGGAGCTCTCGGAGGTGCTGATGGCGATGCGAGCCCGCGGTGCGGGGACAGGGGCTCCGCGCGTCCCTCTCTGGGCTCTACCCCCCGCTACCACAACCCCCTTTCTACAAAAACTCCAGCCCGAGTCTGCAGTTTCTCACTCCTCGGTCTTTGGGGAGCTCCGCGCCCCGGCGGGGGGTGCGATGGCCGCGGGTGCGGAGGGCTGGCGTTTGCCCCCTCAAGTCGCCCGCCGGGTGCTCGCTCTTGCCACTGGCAGACTTTTCTTTCTTTCTTTCTTTTTTTTTTTTTTTTTCCTTTTCTTCCCACCCCCCATATTGACTACTTGAGAGTTCTCTATTTATAGCAGCGAGGAACAAGGGAAGTGTGCCATGTTTGTGGATTTCTGTCTATACATTGACCACGACAGAAATCTGCGGGTTCTTATTTTTAGCTAGCTCGGAAGAGGCTTTGCTTGGCTAATCTCTTTATCAATTTTAGCAAAGTTTTTTGTTGTTGTTGTATTGTGAGTAATTTGGGGGGAGGGCTGGTGCCTGAGGATGTGCTTGCACTGCGATCGACCCCGGCGAGTTAGGCTGAGTTTGGGGCGCAGTTTGCCGGTGAGTAGGACGGACCTTCCCCGGGGAGGCGGCCCCGAAGCACCCTCCGAACGTCCCCTACACAAAGGGGCAGGTCTTTGGGATCAGGCCCTTCGGAGCCGGAGGCCTGGGGAGAGAAGCTCCCCCGGAGCCGGGCTGCCGGGACAGAGGAGTGGGCTCGACCGCTCCGCTCTCCTCCCGCTATTGTTGAGCCCCCTCGCTTCGAGCAGCCGCTGAAAACAAGTGCAAAAAGCTCGGGATAAATCCTCGCCATCGTCCTGCCGCTACTTTTAGTATTTTTTTTTCTTTCCCTTTCCCCCTCTCTCGTTGGCTCATCTGCTGTTATTATCAGTCTTTTCCATATGGCCACTTTAATTAATGGCAGACAAAAGGGAGTTAGGGAGGGGAGGAGGAATCCAGGAATTAGAGTTTATAGTTGGTTTGTCTCTGATGCTGTCATAGAAACCAGAAGCAAAGATGCCGCCTTTCCACTTCTTTGTATGATCCTGTTTATTGTTCCCGAGCGGCGCAGATTGGAGCAGGCGCATGTTGCAAAGCGCAAACCACCGCCTGCTGCTGCGGCCCGAGAAGCCCGGGCACGACTTGTCCCCTTTAGCTCTTTCTCTCTCAAAGCTGCCTTCCTTCTCCTCTCCTTTCCCCTCTTTCTCCTGCCCCAGGAAGAACAAGGATAACTTTTCGCTTGCGTGTTTTTTGTTTTGTTGTTGCTGTTTTTTTGTTTTGTTTTGTTTTGTTTTCCAAAAGTGGTGTAGGGGGTTTGCGGGATCCCAAAGGCTAGTAGAGTCGGAAAAGTCCTTCAGAAAGTTGAGTTTATCCCTTCACAGAAAGCAGACGGGAGCTGCCCCTTGTTATCCCGGCGAAGCTGGGGTCCGTGTACCCCGGAGCGACGGGTCCGGGTCTGGCCCGAGGTGCCGTTACGGCGGGGGCACCATCTCCCCGGGGGTGAGCGGCGACCTCCCGGGGGTCTCGTCGAGGAGGCGTCTGGGCGGGCACAGCCGCTTGTCCCCCGCGCAACCCCGAACAAGGGGCCGTGAATCCGACCCCTGCTCCCCGTCCCAGCCCTCGGGGGGAGAGGGGACAGCAGGGGCAGCTCGGACTGCAGGAGAGCCAGAAATGCAGCTCCCCCCACCCCTCCTGGGCGCACCTGCAAGGGGGATGCCGGGGTTCGGCCTGGCCGGAGGGGCGTCCCGCCTCGGGACAGTGCTGATTGTCACTGCTGAGGGTGGTGTTGGTGTCCCCTCACCTTCCCCTTTCTTATCCCCACGCCCTCGCCGTGTGCCTAGTCGGTGCCTGCTCCCTTTGCCCCCACGCTCCTCCGTGTCGCCAAAGCAGGGAGGACATAGAGCAGGGGGAGAGCAGCCCAGGGGTCGGGGCAGCGTCTCCCACACCTCCCCCAGCTTTTGTTTTGTAGAGCCGGGCTGTGTCGGCTAATGGCCCCGGGGGGGCACACAGCGAACCCCGGAGCCTTCCAGCCGCGGGCTGGGGGAAGTCATTAGGCCGGCGACTAACCCTGATGGGCCGGGACTCTTCCCAGCGACCCGAAGCTGGGGGTGGGCAGACGAAGTTCCGGCTCTGCGCGCCCCGTCCCTCGGAGTCCCCGGGGGGGCCGGCAGCGGAGCGGCCCCCGTTCCCGGCAGTCAGATGATGAGGGCAGGGCTGGCTTAGCAAGACGTAGCTCGGCGTCAGAGCAGCTGCCATTTTATCAGACAGTGCTAAACTCCCCCCCACTCCTCCTCCCGCCCCCGCGGAAGCCTTCGCTTTGAGCGGCTGCCTCCAAACTTGGCTTCTTGATAGGGCATGCTGCTCATCTTGGGCTTTGGGGGGAGCAGTGCACCCTAAATCAGCAATACACCCTAACCAGGCTGATTTACACAGCTTTGGGTGCTCAGGAACTCTTCTGCTTCCCCCAAATCCCACCGTGGTTTTGCACCAGGGCTTGAGGAGAGCAAGTGAGTTCACTCTCCTGAGCTTGAAAAAATCAGGAGATGCAACGCAAAATTTGTCACTAGCTCCCTGTCCGGCGAGGGACAGAACGCTCCTTTTGCAGCCTGCGGGTGCTTATTTTGCAAGCAGTGCTGCTGTCCACCTCACTCGAAGGTTTGGGGAGACTCTTTGCCCCCCCAAGAGCTGAGTGATGAGGGGAAGCGTCAGGTTTACAGGAAAGGCCGAAGTGTGCGTGGGAAATCGCCACGGCTGGGCTGGGCTTCCCAGAAGACATGAAATCAGCGTGGGCAGGGGAGGGAGACGGTGGTGGGAGGGGAAGCATCGCTTCACCACTGGGAAGTCAGACACCAGAATTTAATGGCAAAGTAGGGGGCAAGACCCGGTCTCCCCTTTGCTTTTTGTGTGTATGTGTCAGTTTGCAAATGAGAAGGACTTAGTTTTACAGCTGCAAACTGTATGGTGTGGTTACTCGAGCTGTTTTCTTAATAACAAAGGACATCTCCTGTCACAACTTTGTAGCTGTTCTCCTTTCTCGTATGTGGGAGCTGAGGGTGGAGGATCCACGCTGTAAACTTAGAGCTAGGGATACACCACCATGTGTTACTTCTATGTCTCTAAGAAGTCCTCTCTCTGAGTTATTTGTTGTGCAAATGCTGTTTACTCTCTGGCTGTGCAGACAAGGATGCTGACAGCCGGGAGGGAGGCTAACAAACCCCAGGGTTATTTGTCTTTTGGAGAGAGAGCCCTACAGCAGCAGTGTGATAGGGACTAGCAGGCTGGGATTAACTTCTACCCATCTTCTCAGTTCCCAGATATTTCTAGAGGTTTGTCAGGGCAGAAGTTGCTGTCAGGAAACCTCACACTTTGCACATTTCTCCTGGCTTTTGCTGGTTTTTGCAAAGAATAACTCCACCACCTACACATCAGTGCTGCTCTCCCTGGCTGTGCAATGCAAAGTCCCTCCACATCTCTAACATCCTTTAGCCTGGCTCGTGTGAAACTTCCCATCTTAAAATATTCTATATCACTTCTGAGCCTGTTTACCTTTGCAATGTAGAAACTTGGTCCATCACCTAATCCTCAGAGAGGAGATTGTGGTGTGAATAGAGAAGCTTGGTGATAAGCACATGCTATGAAAAGTTTCTGGGATGGGAGGGATGCCCCAAATCACCTTGCTTTTAGAGTGAAATGAATTTACTTGAGATTTCTGATCTGGGATCTGGGAACAAGGTCAAGAGTAATGACGAAGAGCAGGGCTGGGGCATCCCTTCTGCTCCCTTCAGAGGTGGGAGGGCAATGTCACCCCTCCCTGCCCCTCAATACTTTCACCAAGGAGAAAAGGGTTTGGCTTGTGTGCGTTTGGAGGAAGCAAGTTCCCCCTCCTAGCAGGTTAATTCATGGGAGGTAATTTCTGAATGTGGAGTGTTTGTCCTTGCAGAGCCTGGGAGCTGCTTCACCGGGAGCAGCTGCGTGGTGGCTCAGCCCTTTGGGAAAACACGGATGGTGAAGAGCAGCTTCCAAGAGTCTCCTCCCCGTGCAGCTTTGCTGGATTTTCCCAGTAGGAGGGCATCCCTCCACTTCTCCAAGCTGCTTTGCCTCTGGGGAGAGGTTGTTTCTGCCCTGGGAGCATCTGGGGGTGGACAGTGAGGTGAGGACATCTGAGAGGCATGAACATGTGTTGTTTACATTTTTAAAGAATGTAAACATTAAAAATCACCTGAATGGTGATCCTCAAAAACTTGAAACATTTTGCAGATTTTCTGTGGACTCTTTTATAGAAGGCACAAGCTGGTGTTCTAAGGAAAAACAGCTAAATACACAACACAAAACTGATGTTTTTCTATAGTTGCGCTCATTCACCCGTACAGTACTTCTGTGAGGCCTTGCTGTCATTTTGCAGGTGGGGATGGGGAGGCAGAGAAAGTTTCTGGGCCAGAACGGTCCAGACTAAACAGCCTGGGATCTTAGTGTGAAAACCTGGTCCCTTTAAGCAGGAGTTTGCTTTTTGGGTGTCTAATATTGAACATTGCTGGCTGCTTTGTAAACCTCTGTCCAGTGCCTGTGTGAAACTGGTCCAGCAACACCCTGGAGGGACCCAGCACTGGGACCTGTGGCTGCTTTTGTGCAGAGCCAGAAGGGAAAAAGCTCCGGTGGCTCCGGCTGGTTTATGGATGAGCATGGGGAAAGGAGATGGGCTGTGAGTGAAACCAGGGCTCCATCCTGCTTCCCTGCTCCACTGCAATCCCACCGGAGCATCCCGGGGCATCCATTGCCGTGCACGCTGTCAGTTGTGATTAGGATGCCAGTGTGTTTTCCAGCAGCGAGGAAATGAAGTTGGCTGTGAAAACTTGTCCAGGGAAGGGGGATCAGGAAAGGAAACAGAGAATTTCTAGGCGCAGTTTAGTTGAGGAAAGGGTGGCCGAGACCACTTTGTCCTACCAATGGGCTGTTCCCAGCAAGTGTCAGTCTTATAGCAGAATAATGAAGTGACCCACTCTGTAACACCCTGCTTTTCTTTTTTCTTTTTTTTTTTTTAAGGATAAACCACAATTTTCACCTGAATTAAAATACTTTTGATCTTTGTCTTTCATTGAACTTTTTGCTTCAGAGAGAATAGATTAATAAACACTTTCAAATGGAAAAACATAGTTTGGAAAGGTACTCCTTTTATCTTTAACACAGAGCTTTAACGCTAACCCGAGCATGGGCTGGCTGTCCCTCAGTTCCTTTTGTCTTGCTTTTTTAATCTTAGCAACAATAAATTTGCTTTTATTGTGACCATGCTGGCCTTTACTGGTCACTTTTTATTCTTTCCTTTTTTATTTTGAAGTCAGCACATTAAAAAAAATTGCAATGTTATTTTAATCAGACCAAATGAAAGAGCAAATCAGAGCGAGCATTTTAATCTGCCCCAAGCAAAACTGCCTTGTACATCTGTCATGTTGGGATTAGTGGAACTCTTTAAAGAAGCTGAAGACTTTTTAAACAAAGTATTAAACATTTGTGACCTGATTTCCATTCTTACAATATTCTCATTAATAAGAGTGCAGGCTGAAAGACATCTGTTAGGTCTTATTTGTTTTAAGAATATTAAAGAATAATGTTGAAGGGTGGGGGGGAGTGGAGAAAATCTAAATGTAATATTTGGAGCCAAATGTCTAAGCTAGAGTTTTCCAAGATTATGTGTCTGACTTGGGGGAAACGCAAGTCCTGGTGAAGCCCCTCAAGTTGGATACTCCATGTGGTTGCTCTTGTGTGGTCAGGTTGGGCTGTTGGAGCTCAGGTGAGGGTTCCCTGTGGGCTCTGAGCTTTGTCGGATGTTATATCCCTGCTTCAGTAGTGGAGAAGAGGCAGCTTTACCTTCCTGAGATAATAACTAGGCTGAAATGAAAACCAAGCGGAGATGCAGCCTTGAATTGCACGTAAATAGAATTTGTATTTGTGCAGCACCCGCACACATCCAGTGCTGCCTTGGATCAGCCAGAGAACTGAGTAGAAAGGGAGTGAAAATGTCCTGTGTGGGTTCACTGCTTATGTTTTATTTGATGCTGAGGCAACTAAAGCAAATGGCCAGCTTGGACCCTTAAGGAAAAAAAGAACAAAAAAAGGAAGGCAGGCATGTGTTCAGTAAACTACTTGCTGAAAGAAGCCTTCACTGTTAACATGGGTATATGGTTTGAGAGAAGGTTGCTGTCGACTGCAATCTTTGCATCTTGTTTATGCTTGCTGGGTAAAATATTAACTAAAGCATCTGAACATAAAGTTCTGGTGTGAAAGAATATCAGCAGGGGAGAGCCATATGGTGCCAGCCTGCTAACAAAATACCAAACGCTGGAGATTCCTTTTTGCAGAAGACTGAAAACTCTCGTTCCCATACATAATACATGAGTTCACGCCTTTGATTACTCTAAACATTAGTCCAAGTGGTACAGGCGTCTCTTTGGAGCTAACACAACTTAGGGCACACAGTTCTCTTCCCCCCCCTTCCTTTACATAAAAGAAATCGATGTTGAGCCGTTAAGATACAAATATCCAATATGCTGTAAGACAATATGTTTCCGAAACTGCTGCATAAGCTGCCTTTCCTCTAATTAAATATACACTGCGATAGAGACCTCGGTTTCATCGTTCCTTTGCTTGGAACCATTTGACAAATGCGTGGCTCTTCCTGGGACAGCATCCGCAAGTTGGGCCTGTGCTGATTTTGGGGAAGCCTCTCACTTCTTGTGGGTGCGATCAGACCTTTCTGATCGATGCCGAGGATTGTAATTGTCATTTGAGCAGCAGCTCGTGGGTGTGTTTACCTGAACACTCTGTGAGCCGAGGAGTCAGGTGCGTTCAACAGCAATGGATTCAAACCCCACATTAGGAGGATCCCCTGGTGAATGTTATTATAAGGTATAAGAGGTGGCTCTAGGGGAGCTTTCATGCACATAGTATTTAAAAACCAGTGTATTGCTGGCAAAATCTGTAGGTGATATTCTGAGTACTTTTGAATTCCTTTTTTTTTTTTTTTTTTTAAACAGTTCCTCGAAACCAACAGTTTTATGTTCAATAACCCTGCCTTGTTCTTGTCGCTGGGCCCCCTGAGTGTGGCTCATTAAGTTTAGTGATGAGTACCCAATTACCTGTGTGGAGAAACACCCTGTGGGGCAGAGAAACCTCCCTGGCAGCTGCCTTGGGTTAACCTGTGTTTTGGAGCCACCTTTCTCTGTCCCTGCTGTTCCCTGGATGGGGACAGGCAGCTCTGGGTGTTGGAAAGGGATGTTTGTCTGGTCGCCATGACTTTGGGGACAAAACTTGTGTTTGAATTGCTCGTTTTGGCACTTGGACATCCAAATCCCCTTGGAAGAACATCAGGTTTAGCACCTGAATGCAGAATTTGGCTTTCCTGTTCCAGCACTGATTTCTCCCATTCTGGCTGTACAGGTGATGTGGGGTGATGGGATGGAAAGTAAATCAGAGCCCAAACCCTGATGGTTGGATGTCCAGTGAGAGTTTTGGGTCTGGTCTGCCAAGCCATGTCCCAAGGAGAGGCTGCTGCTGGGAGAAGAGAAGGTGTCAGATGGGCTTTGAGAGAAGTTGCTTGGTTTCAGCCAAGACATCCTGAAAACTTTCTTGTAATGGGGCTCGAAGCCTAAGCAATAGCCTACCTTTGGGTATGTGACTCCAGTCCTCACTCTGTACCCAAAACCCATGCACCTGCATAGGAATGAGAGAAAATGAATTAATTCCCTTCCCTGGAAAAGGAAAAAAATCTTTATTTATAAGTAATACAACCACCATCCCTGGAGGTGTTTAAAAGACATGGAGATGAGGTTCTTAGGGACATAGTTTAGTGCCAGTGTTGGGTTAACAGTTGGACTTAATGATCTTGAGGGTCTTTTCCAACCAAAAAGAACCTTGGGTGGGGGATATTCTGGGTAAGGTTATCTTGGGCAAAGTTAACCCAATGCCAGTGGCTCTGCAGAGAGGAAGGAAAGTTTGTTCCTTTGAAAAATGATGTGGCCATGAGCAAGTCTGGAGTTCCAGGTTCTCCTGCTGATACGTACGTTTCTCCTTCACAATTTTGAAGCTTTTTGCATCTCACGAGCTTCTGGCAGGTGGAGTTAAAGGTTTGTCTGTTGCCCTAAATATTTTGATGTAATTAGTCAGAGAGCAACTAGCTGCTTTTGCCCAGAGAAACGCTCTCTCCAAGAACACAAGTGACAGGAGAGGATTAATAACCTTCTGGAGAGAGCTGCTCTGTTTTTTTTACTAAAAAAAATGCCCGGGAGCAATGTTGCTGCTTTAAAAAAAATGACAGTCTAAACAGTTAACTTTGCCTGCAGTGTCTCGGAGGAGCGCAGGGTTGTCAGTTCCTCTCCTGCATCCCTTAGAAACTTTCAGCTCCCCCGCAGCTGCCAGGGATGCTGGTCGCTGCCGGGCCAGCAAAGCGGCTCTGGCAGTTCAGCTGCATCCCCAAGCAGGAAGCATTGCTGAGGAGAGCGAGAACACCCCATCAGAGAGGGGAGCATTGGGAAAATAAAGGTTTGGAGGAGAATTAAACTTCCCAGTTAGAGGATATGAGCTAATTCTTGGCTGGGGGTTCTAGGGACTGAATGCATGGCTCAGGGTTTCCTTTCTCCCAGCTCCGCTTTGGGGTAAAACTGCTGCAGCCCAGGGGGCTCAGCCCGTGCAAGAGGCTGGATGAAAGCTGCTCCAGGAGCCCATGGGCACCCAGCTGCTGCCTTGTCCCTCTGCCTCATTGTCCCCACTTCATATTCACAAGCAAGCACAGGCTGCTGTGGGGGAGACAGAAAGGTATCACTTGCCTCTATTTAATTTCAATTACACGGGGTCCGCAGGAGCGCTAAGAGTGGTGCCAGCAGGGCTATAAACTTCACATATTTGATGATTCTCCTTTTTAAGCAAGTGGTGCACAGCAGCCACCCCATTCAGTGGTGATAATCCTGGGGGCCGTGACATTAGGGCTGGCAGACCTGCACGCTGCAATGGGGGCTCCTTTTGGATAAAGACATTGGAAGGGTCGGCTCCATCGCCTAGTTTCGTGTGTGACACCCCGTGTGTGTCGCTGGTCTGGGAGGTTAGGTGTGGAAATGGGCTTTGGTTTGGGGGTGCTGAGCCCGTGGCACGGGAGGGGATGATTTGGAGGCTATGGGGGGCTGTGAGCTGGCGGGCACTGTGCAGTGCTGCCTCTGACCCCCGGGGAGCTGTTGCCACATGATGATCTCACCTCCTTTTATGCCTTATTGCTTCTGTCTCTCTGACTCCGTGTGACACACGCTTACGTGTCAACTTTTCACTTCTTATACGGCAGCAGAGAGGAAAAGCTTAATATCATAAAGACAAGCTGGCAGCTGGGAAGGAGCCCACTTAGTCATCCAACTTTGCGTCAGAAGCGCTGCCAGCATCTTCCCTGGCTTTTCCAGGCAGCTTCTCCCTCCTCTGCATGACCTGGTGTCACACAGGGTAGAAATCCCCATCCAGAAAAATCAATATTGTTTGCTCAAGCAGGTGCTGGACCCCAGACCTGTGCTGAGGGCAAAAGGGTTTGTGTTCCTCGAACACCTCAGTGTGCCCAGCTTGGGGCAGCAGCAATGTGGGGCTTTGCAATGTTTTTCTTTGGCAAGGATAACGTCCCAGGGCAGATCCCAATTCACTTGGACTGTGACAGTCAACACTGGGGCATCTCAGGAGGTTTGGAGCCCAGAAAGAACTGAAGAGTCATTGAGAGCTAAATCTATAGATGACTGAAATGACAGAGGAAATATCAGTTCATATCTCACCTGTTTCTTTTAGTCCCTACATAATGGAAAAATCTATATTTGCTGCTCAGAAACAGGTACTGAGCTGAACGACGTGTTGCCCTCTTCCAGCAAGGCTGTCTGGAGCTTTTCTCACTTGCTATTTCTCTGTGTGAAGAACCTCATTTATTACCTTTACTTTATATATTTGGCTTCCCTGCCGGACACAGCCTTGTCTCCCCCTCCGCAGGCACAATGCCCGGACTTGCTCTTCCTCTTCTCTCCCAGTTTCCAAACTGCTGATAGAGCAGGTTGGACACAGGCTGTCAAACCTCCCCAGGTTTTGCAGGTTATTTTCCCTTTCCTGAGGGTTCTGTGTTTCAGCAACACCATGGGAAGGGTTTAAGACAGAAAATGCTCTTGTAACCTCACCTTGAACCATCACCTCCTTCCTTTCGGCAGCAACACGTCTCAGAGCTGCTTCCTTCACCCTGGCCCAGGACAGGCTTATCCAAAACCATCTCTAAAAATTCATCTGTGCTGAATTCTCCTGCTGGTGTTTCGACACATTGTCTCCACAGAGGCTTTCGATTTGGTAGGAAAAGTAATTATTACCGGGGTGCAGTTTAGCAGTTGTGTTTTACAGTGCTGGTAAGGTTAAAAGAAATAATAATAATAATATAAGAAAGACTCAGCCAGAGTAACTGCCTGCAACATGCTATTTGCATTTTTAAGGAAATACTTCTTTGAGACAGCTTGGGTGAAAGGTCAGCATTTGCATATAAATGGAAAAGAAAGTGTGTGATGCTGGAAGTTACATCTATATTATTTTCTCAGCAGTGAGCTGCTGTTTCGGAGATTAAGGAACACGGTTTGCATTTGGCTTTTATTGAATAGAGAAGGTACCAGGAAAGCCAAATTAGAACAAAATAATGAGGAAAATGTGCAAGAAGCAAGATGCAACATCCTGTTTCTCGGAGATGCTCTCCCGTGTGCCTGACCTGTTGCACACTGCTTGCACCCACACTGGGCACGAACGGGGAGCGTTGTTGAGCAGGATCCCTCTGTGTGCACTGAAGGATGGATGCTGGAGATGGAACCGGTGACAGGAGCTATCTGTGCGGTGGATAAGTCTGGCAAAGGAGGGGATGCTGGCACTCAGGATAAGCCAGGACTTGTGTGACTTTTATTTTTATATATATATATATTTATATTTATATATATTCGGGCTCAGGTATGTTTGGAAAGGAATTAATCAGCAGGCTTGTACAAAGTTCCTACTATTGCGATAGGAAAAGACACACTTTGGGCAGCTCTTAGTGGCTGGCAGGGCAAAGGCAGGAGACAGAGATGCCCGTGGCTCAGCTCTTGCTTTCATCTTGAAGGGGATCAGCATCAGCTGAGAGATTTTCCAAGCCTTGATGTTGCCCTGGGCCTTGGAAACCCCAAAGGGATTCTCCGGTGGAGAACCTCATGGCTTTGTTTTCCCTCGTGTTGGTGGCCCTGCTCACCAGGCTCGGAGCAGCTTTGTATTTTGACAGCTCCCCCAAGGAGCCAGGGGAAGATGGGATGTTGGACAACGTTCACTCTTTATTCTTTTTGATCAATATACTTAAGAACAATGCACAGACAGCAGTGCTAATGTGGGCGCGCAGCATTTTTTCCTCTGTTGAAGAGTACACAAGTGATGCAAGGAGGGAAGGGGAAAACCGCCTTTTATATATTCTGCAGTGCTGCGTAGTGCCCTTCTGCCACTGTGTAGAAGAAAAGACTCTAATAAAAAGTCTTATTAACTAGCCATGAACACTGGAGCATGAATATTGCTGCTAATGAGGAGAGCCTGCAGCCTCATTTGCTGCCTTTTGCATCGTAGGTGCACTGAGGGCTCCAGCTCCTCCTGTACCATCCTGCAGTGCTGGATGACACAGGGTGAAATGTTGGTGACTGTGTAGCCAGACGGAAGCCCTGGTGCTCCCCTCTCCTCTGTGCCCCCCAGACCCACAGAGCTGAGTGGGGCTGTACTTGGGTGTTGGTGACAAACTCCTCTGAGTTGTGCTGGGGCTGAGCTGGTCACTTAATGGGTTTGTAATGCACACTGTGCTGCAAAAGCCCGTTTGGCAGTGAAAGCATTAGAAAGGAGGAGACTGCTCATGGTTCCCACATTTCTCCTTTTACAGAGATCATAAGCTCTTTGTGGCTTGTCTAAGTGAGATCCCCAGGTGAGAGTGTCAAAGCTCAACATCTGCTTGGTGCTTGCCCAGCCGCTTTGCAAAAATGCAGAAGAAAAGTATCTTTAGGTCAGCAAACAAATAACGAACAAACTGCAATCTTGCTGGCCTTGCTACGTCTCCCATCCATACATCCCATCCTAACTGATTATTAAATCATATTTGCTGATAAGTATGAGATGTAATATCTATTATACAGCTGTTAAACTTCAATTAATACATTTTAATGATCAGTCATTTACTGCGCAATATACAATTAACATCCAGTATTAGATCTTAAATTAAATGCATGTTTGGGAAGCTAAATTTAAAGCACTGAACATAGCTGTGCCACAGAAAACAGCGATAATTGTGTTGAATAGACAGCACTTCTGTGCCCTGAGAGGGGGTTAAACCAACACTCCTGGCATCAGAGAAGAATTGCTAAAGTAGCTGGGTTCTACATTTCCAGTGTAGTTTGATCGCTACAGAGGTTTTCATTCATCTCCCTTGAAAAAAAGCACCCTGATGCATCGCTGCTGCGCTCCTGTGAGCGTGAAGGCTGAACTGGCAGGGGCTTGTGCGGGGTATGGGCTCAGAGGATCCTTTTCTTGGTGAGGGCGAGGGGTAGTGGGGGGGACAATTAGTGTGGGGGCAATTAGTGCTGCATCAGGCTGGGATGGGCTGTGCTGGGTCCTGGGGCTGCGCAAGGGGGCTCAGTGGTGCAGCTCATTTGTGGGACTGAAGCCTTAAATCAAATATGAGACTCGTGTTGCCTGCAGGAAGAGAAGCCCTTGCTGCACCGTGGGTTTGGGGACAAGCAAATTCAGTTCTCAGTGTTCTCCTGGTGTTGCTGGTGGCCCTGGAGAGCTGCGTGTGTGGGTGGTGCCCTGCAAAATGCAGAGGTGTTGGTCAGCAAGGAGGGGCCCGTGGGTGGCTTTTACAGCTTAGCAAAGACGCAAAATATGGATTTGGGATTTTTTTTTTTTTTTCAATGAATATGCCCCCACCGCTGCTGCTGTGTTTGCTCTGGGAAGGGAGCCCATGCGGTCCGGTGGGACACAGAAGGTCCCAGCCTGCTCTCGGCACGTTGCTGCCTTGTTAATGCAGGGTTCACCCTTCCTGTGAAAAATGTGCCGGAACAAAGATGAAGAAAAATTGTTCTCTCTTCCTTTTTCTTTTCTTGCACTTGGGGGACCAAATGAAGATTGATATGTTTTTCTTCTAGTCTTTCAGTTTAAATATGCAGTGACACATTTTATGAGGAAACAAAGCCTTCACCTCCCATCTTTTCTCCATGGAACCTGTCTCTCACCTCATCACAGTGCTATAGCAGATGTAATGTCTGCAGAGATCTGGGGGCAGCCTGCAAGCAGGGCTCCCCATAAGGACATGTGGGACCGGCTGCCACCCAGGCAGCCCCTCCTGCAGTGTCCTGCCTCGATTTCTATTCACCTTCTGTATCCAAAGCTTCCTCTGAGGTTTATTTGTTTTACTTTTGGGGGAGCTTTCCGCCATTCTTTGGAAAGTTTAATTTTTTTTTTTTTTCTGGGAAATCAATGCTTTCTTCTCAATTTGGGAATGGAAAGTAAGTCTGATTAACACTCGGAATTGTGTGGAGTCTCCCTCCCAGGTTTCCAGATTTTCTTGTTTGGGCTTGATGAGAGTGACCCAAAAGTTTCACAGAACTTGCTCTTTCATGCTAAGATTCTGTGCAACTTGCAATGCTTCGGTTCACAGCTGACCCTTTCTCTGCAGATATTTGTGAAGGAGAGAAGGGGACAAATATATACAAGATTTGGGAAAGAACCTTGGGGGGTGCACTGATGTTTTGGGTACACTGATGTTTTGGTGGTAGATGGTCAGAAATGTTGATGGGGAAAAAATGAGGAACCCTGGTGTGTGGTGGAAACCGAGGATGGAGCAGGTGGGGGAAAGCTGGTGATTCCATTTGGGATGGGAACACCAGGCACTGATCTATCAGACCAGCTGAGCATCTGGGTTATTTTTCAAGGGGGAGTGGATGCATGCGCTCTGTGCTTTGCCTGTCCCCGCTCGGTGCCAGGAGGCGAGATCAGGACATGCTGTTCCCTCCAGGATCTGCTTCCCATGGGCAGAATTTTGCATTTAAGCCAATATCCTCCATCTCCTGGGTGGTCCAGGGAGGGGTTAAATGACGTGTCCTTCACATCATGGGTGAGCTGCATTTCTGCTGAACGCAGGGTCTGGAGGCGACGTGGAAAGGGCACAGCCAGCAGTGCAAGATGATCCTCTCTGGAGAGCAGATGCATTTAAGCAGCACAGAGCAGGGGAAATGTGATTCATATGATGACAGAGCTGCCTTGGCCATTGGACCTGGGCTGGGCAGGGGGACAGGAGCAGGCAGGAGGACGCTGAGCTGGGGTGGCAAACGCACCCTCAGCCTGGCCAAGGCTCATCACCCCAGCATGCAGCCTCTTCCCCTTCTCTTGCTCACTGGGATGAAGGCACAGAAGGTTGGAACAGGACGCGTGATACGGACAAGCTGTCGTCTTGGGCCTCAGCAGCCTCTAGAGCTCACCCTTAGCCTGTGACTTAGGCACATGTGAGCAAAACTGGCCCAAAGAGCAGAAGTGTGTGTGTGTTTTGCTATTTTTTAACTCCTGAGGGTTGACTCTTGTGACCTCTCAACATTTCAAAAATCTTCTGAGCTTTCTTTAGGGTTATCTATTGTTTCTATGGTTTAACTCTCTGTCTCTGCCCCCACTGCATCCCAGAGAGAATGTTCCTGCTTTAAAACATGCTGTTTGGGAGAAGGATGTCCAGAGAAATGCTTCAGATAAGCAGGCAGGCTGTACTGTCCTATGAATGTGCATCTTTATTTTTTCTTTTTTGATGTTTTTTTCCTCTCTGTTGTTCTTTCTTCTGTCCCTTTCTAGCTTCTTTCCCACATTTTGCTTGGTCTTCATCATCTGTCTGGCCATCTGTGCCTCTCTGTTCCCTTTCCTCAGAGCTTCTGCAAAGCAGAATAACATTTCAACAACTCTTGGATTTTATTTCCAAGCCCTGTGCCTTTCCTGTGGGTCCAGGCTGGAACACAATGCTTCAGACAGGGTTTGCAGTGGAGTCTCCAAAACAGATGTTTCTGCTGTGAAACCTAAGATAGTTCCCCCCAGCTGCTGTCCTGACTTCAGAACAGCTCTGTTTCAGGACAAATACGTGAAGGTGACTTTCACGGTCACCTGTCTTAGGCACTAACTTGGATTGTATGTCACCATAGGATCGAATTATCCCAGTCTTTCAATGTACTCATTCTTACAAGAACACTATGAGACATACTGGTTGTTCCTTAATGTCTTGCAGATAGAGAACAGACACAGGCAGGGGAGGAATAAATTCCCCAGCTCTTTCCTGTGCATTCTCCTAAAAGCTGCTCTGTGGCAGAGCAGTTCTAAAGTTGCTTGGCCAGTGTCCATTGCTGGAAACACCCACCTTGGGCAGGTTTCCTTTAGTGTGTGTGAGACCTTCTCCCTGCTTGCCCTGCCTTTGACATCACCCCAATAATAGAAACATCAAGTCAAAAAGCATGGCAGTCTGTTTGGCAGAGGAAATGAAGCCTCTGCCCTGAGCTCTTCCCCGGGCTATTAGCATCCTGAAATGAATGAGCGTGCCAGCAAGCATGTAGCTCCTTACGTGCATCCTTCTGGGGGATGCTTTCCTTTTCCTTTGCACGGGGGGTAGAAAATGCATGGAGCAAAACTTGGAGAACAGGCAGTAAATTATTCAATACTCAGTGCCAGAGGGAGCCACAATTAGAGATGTGAGGGGAATGCTTGCGGCGCCGGCGCCCAAAGCAACAAGGGTTTGCCAAGGTGAGCTGTGACACTGGGGATGCGGAGACCAGTCTGAGGGAAAAAGCTCTTGATCTCGTCACCATGAGCAATAACAGTGTGGGAGGGGAAGCTCTGCCAGTAGCTGCTGCAGATCCAGCTGTGTGCAGCAGGGCTGGTGCTGGACCCATGGAGATGTTTGAAGTTGTATGAGTTGAAGGGAAACTTTCAAGAATCTGATTGTAAAGGACATATTTCCCGTAATTTTCTTTTGAGATGGAGGTTCCTCTCTGCCTGCTCTCCCTCGTGCCCAAAGCAGCCGTGTGTCAGGGAGCTTTAACTTTGAGATTCTCGTTTTGCACTTTCGCTACATATGCTTGTAATGACACATTACCAAAATGCCAGTGTCACTGAGAGGTGCCATGGAAACCCGAGTGGGGATTCCACTTGTCTCTCAGCGATGACCTGTTAATGGGTCCCATCCACTGCTGTAGATGTGCAAATTTTTTTGAAAGATTAAAAATTCACTTAATCTCTGGAAAGAGAAGAGAGTGGAAGGGAGAAGCCCTTTGCCCAGCCCAGCAGTGACCCTCACTGCTAATACTGGGTTTTCCAGCTGAGGACCGAGTTGAGCAGTGTTATGCAATGTTTGGGGTTGGCTGAGGGTGCACACGTAAAATTCATCATGGTTGGGGCTCTTGGCCTTGGCCTGGCACCCTGGGGTCCTTCTCAGGGCATGGAGACCCTCAGACTGGATTTGTGTGGCCATTAAATAAAGCAGGCAGGGAATAAATATTGTGGTTTTGCCTCTGGCTGATGCTGCTGATGGGGTGGTGGGCTGGCGCTGTGTCCTGACCCTATGTTCCTTTTCCCTTCCCCAGAAAATGAGTTTCGGGGCGAGCTGCTGAATCAGAGGTGGACCTGTGGAGAGAAGATCAGCAGCTGCGAGGGAGCTGCCAGCCTGCACGGCACACGCATCAAGGTGAGCAGAAAGCCCTCAGTCCTCCACGGCTGTGTAACTTTTTGGTATGGTGACCCTCTGCCCCAGGAAAAAGGCTACGTGCTGCTCCAGCCCTTATGGACCAGGTGGTCCCGGGGGGATGGAGCCTTTCTGGTCCCTAAAGCAATGGGCACGACTTGGAAGTCTCTGTCTCCTTGCTACAGCCAAACCTCCTGAATGGTGAATCCGGGAAGAGAAAGCTTCCAGCTGTCATGATTTGGCTTTGAGTCCAGATACTTAAATCCTTGCCTTCCTCTCCAGTCTCATCCTTCAAGGATGGCTCAGATCTGGATATTTAGGTCAGTCCCAGGCCTGCTAAAATAGGCCCTTTCTCCAAGGCGCCGGCTGGTCGGAAGAAGCCCCTTGTATGCCAGGTGAAGCTGTGGTGCCTTTGGAGGAGACAAGTGAGGCATTCATCCCTCCTGGGACCCCGGGTGGCTCCGGGGGCTCAACAGAGCCCCTCAGTTACTGCTGCAGCTGTGGCTGATGAAAGAGGTCTAGCCAAGGCTGTCAAACCTCACGGCAGATTCAATGCCAGCAGATTAGGAAGCTTTAATTAAGCATAGAACTGGGCTGCTTATTACACAAATGGCACTTCCTGGCGTGTTTTGGCCCCTCAGTAATGAGGCATCATCTCTGATGGGTGGATGGACCCACCTGGGCAGTGGAAGAAGCTCTTCTTGGGTGACTGATGTTACTGACTCTTCCTGCATCCTCAAATAAACCGAGCCCTGGGAAAACCCCAAACCAGCAAAAATCCACCCTTAAAAACCATCCTTCTTCCCTAACAGGCTGTCAGCTGCAAGCAGGTGTTGCCCGGAAAGCTCACACCTTCTTAGAAAGCAGACTAAGCAGTTGTTGCTGTATTTAAAATGAGCTCAATTAAGGCTTTTCTATTGAACCTGCCAAATAAGCACTTAGATTAGATTTAATAAGATTGTTGTATGTTAATAAAGCAATGATTACAAAAGGTAATATTCCTAGTACCTGGTGCTCATCTAGTGCTCTGCTTCTGCTTAGCACATTGCTCATGTTAACCCTTGCTTGCAACCCCCAGCTCTGCTTATCTGTATTTTAACAGAAGGACTGGTGTGGGGGCAAGAGGAGGAGGTGTGTGGGGGTATCTAAGGGGGAGCAGGACTTGGGGGCTGCAGCTTTAGGAGGTGGCAGTGCTGGTCCTGCAAAGACAGGTCCATAAAGAGTCTCAGCATGGGATGCTGAGGGTGCACAAGGGCCTGATCCCGCACATCTTTGGCTGCAAGACTGAGCCTGATGGTCCGCAGGCTCTGAGTGAGTGATAGATTAATTCTGGTCCTTTGTTATAAAAGCCAAATTAAACTTGAATGGGAAAGGTGAAGGAAGAGGCCAGCTTTGATAAGGCTATTGCGGGCTCTCTAGGAGCAGTTCTACACGTGTTACTTTAAATCTATTTAGACAAACTTAAAAAATATTTCTCTGCATATCAGTGCAGTCACATATTTATTTTTCTGCTACATTTTCCTAAAATCCAGGTGGAATTTAGGATAGTTTAGGCCTGGATTTTGTGTGTGTGCAGCTGTCTTGCCTCACAGCAGGGAGAGAGGTCTCAGTCCCTCTATAACCTTCAGATCTGCATCGTGTGCGCACGCTTGCACTCGTGTGTGTGCTCATAAATACATATTGCATTTAAATGCAGTTTTTCATGCCAGTTACAGCTCGTAATCCACAGGATGCTCAACGGTGAAGGACAATGGGATGCAGGGCACGTTTACTTATTTATTTTTTACTTCTAAAGAAGCCCAGGTGCGGGATAAAATTTCCCATGACGAGTCTGAAATGAGATCTCTGCCGAGTACTGGGGAGAGGTGAGACTGTCCACACATGCGCTCCTGCCTGAGCTCATCCTGGACCGTGGTGGCTGATGGAGAAACAAATCTTTCTCTCCCAGACTGTTATTCTCCTGTGCTGTGGTGAGCTAGCTGAGGGTGCTGCTAACTAGCAGGTAGGGTGCTGCTAGGACAGGTAGGGCTGATGGTGATGGGACCACCAGAGCCCATCCCTGCCACGAGCACCAGCTGCTGCCATTCTCTTTGGAGTTGTGCACAGAGCTCACTTCAGCCATTGCCTCGCATTGTGCCACTCAAGGATAATTTTATTAAAAAGACAGCTTATTACTGAGCTTGAAAACAATAAGGTTGAAGAACTGCATTTTTTTTTTTCCCCTACCCCTTTTCTTCTGGTGTAAGAGCTGTTTACACATACAGAGCCACTTAGGTCCCTCTGCACGTCAAATGGTGTTTGGATTGTCTTTTGTAGCGCTTGCAAACAGTCAAGAGGAAAGTATATATCAACTTAAACTACTGCATATGAAATCACCCCAGCCTAATACTCGAATGTCAGGCCCACGATACAGCTGTGGCTGTGTCAGGCATGATGCTCGGGAGCATCTTTTCTGGTCCGCTTCCCCCGTGCGGAGGATGTCTCTGCTATCACTACAAAGCGTTAGTGCTCTGTAAGTGTTTCATTTGCAGCATTGGGTGTTTTTTTTATTTTTTGGGTGGGGGTTGGACCCTTTCTGCAAATGCAAACTGACAGCACGGCTTCAGGAGGATGTTTGCGCCACAGCTGTAGTTTTTAATTTGAGGTTGGTACAAGCTGCGGTTTTGCATCTAGAGATGTCAAAGCAAAATCCTCCCCCCCGACTTCGACTCTGAGAACATCGCACAGGGTGTCCTTTCCTGGAAGCTGTGCCAGAGCAAAAGGCAGATGGTAGTTTATTCAGCTGAGGACAGGACTCACAATAGGTGGAACGTCAGGAGGATTTAAATCAAGCAGCAGGGAAGACCCTAAAGGAAGAAGGGAAAAAAAAACCCAACCCTAACCTCAGAGTGTGGTTATAAAATAGCAACTGGGAGCTACTGAGCCTTTTTTAAAAGTAGAGGGAGACTTGGTGAAAGAGTATTTCTCCCTCCATCACCCCTTAATATTTATTTTTTTTTTAATTAATAGCTAGAGAAGGTCCAGCGGGATGAAGCCCCCTTCACGTCCTGCATGGCACTTTGCAGAGAGCAGGAGGAGAGATTTAGAGACCCAGATCCAGGTCTGTCCACCCGTGTTCAGCCTGCAGCAGCCAATAGGGAAATGTGTAGGAGAGAAGCAGCAAATTAACCAGCAAAGTGATCTTTCCTGGTGAGAGCTTGAAGGAGTTTGCTGGGATGAGGTTGTTGGTGGTGAAGGTTTCCCACACAGCATCCTTCTCCATTCCCCTCCCTCATCCTGGCTTTGAAACAGGGTTGTGAGAACTGGACCATCTTGCTGCTAGGCAAATTTATGTTTCGGGTGTTTTATAACTAAACACAGAGGCTCTGTCTGCTTGTCCCTCTAAAGCTCAGCCACAGCTTCTTGCAAATGGAATTTTGCTATATCCACAAATAAGCACTGATGGAAGCTCTGCTGATTTCAGAGGAAAATAAATATTCCCACTGAATCCTCACCTCCCTTTGTCCAGCTGAAAGCTTTTTCAGCGTGTTTATTTTCCCTGAGCTCCGTGATGCTCTTGAATACATATAAAGTATTACCGCTGACCGTGGGGAATTTCAGCGTGGCCCTTAATGGTTTATTTGCATAGAGCTGTCAAAGCCCAGGCGCACCTGGGCATCAGCGGTTTTATGTTAGCACCTCAGTCTTCCATTGGAAAATAAATGTGTATTAAGACAAGAAAGAAGAAAATACCAACCCTGTAGGTACTCTATAAAAGGAAGCTCCAGATCCCATGCTGCATCACTGTAGTCTTGGCAGCAGAGCAAGACTGTTATTGTAGAAGTAGGCTGTTAAAATTCGCATTGTACTTGGGTTAAAGTGTCTTTCAAGTTTATCTGTCTGAACCTTGTTGATTTAGATTTGCAGCAACGGGACATCACCAATCGAGCTTTTGTTATGGTCGTGTCAGGAGGCTCCTTAGTGTGGGACAAACTTTAGAGAGAAGAGGGGGAAAAAGTGGTACCCAGAGATGAAGTGATGTGCCCAAGGTTACCCTGCCTGGCAGTGGCAGAGCTTGGAGCTGAATCCTGAAGCAAACACCCTGAGACAGGATCCTTTCCCCTTTGTTGTGTTCTGGCATTGGGTTAGGAACTCTGCTAGAGGCTTATTTTGGTTTAATGTTACTGAGAATCCAGCGCTAAGGTGCAGAATAAACCTCTGTGTTTTCTAGCTGGACTAACACGCTCTGAGGCTGGCATTTGGCAGCAGCAATCATTTTTTTGCAGGTTTCCTTTCAGTTTGCTTTGTTTTCAATTCAGAGTTAAAATAATAAGAGTGAAATCCGGATAGCTTCTCAGCCTGGTAATTATGTGAGCAAGAGAAGCGAACAAATGAAAATAGCCCCCTCAGTCTCCAAGACTGCAAACATGCACTGTGTGACCTGAAATTTCGCATTAAACCGATGTGTCTAGAGGGTTTCTCGCTGAAGGAGGCGAGCAATAAAGGACAGTGGTTTCATGTAACCTTCATGCATCCGAGCCCGATAACCATGGAGGCTCCAGAAGCGCTGTAATGACCACGTCAGTTAATGTAAGTTGCCTGGGAGGAGCAGGGGCTGAGCTCAGAAATGGATCTTTCTCCTGGTGTTTCTGCACTTCAGTGGGAAAGGAAGACTTTTGTTTTGTTTTGTTTTGTTTTCGAGGTGATGCTGCTGTTGATTTAAGCTGAGAAAATGAGCCTGATGGTAGAAAACAGAGTATGGGTGTGCGAACCCCATCCCTCGGTGCTCTAAGCGAAAGAGGATAAATACACAGCGGTGCGGCTGTGTCAGGTTCTCTAACCAAGTAATGGGATCTTCTCTATGGAGCAAAAACCCCAATAATTTAGTTTGTGGGTTTTCTTGGTGTATGTATGTATGTGTGTGGGAGGCTGGTATGTTGTTGTTCTTTTTGGTTTAGTTTTTTTCTTTTTAAAAAAGGCTGCTTTGGACAGCAGGTCAGGCAAGGCAGCTTATTTGGCTTTTTTTTTATTTATCCCGAATTTTAGCTCAGATGCGATACCTAATATTTTGAAGACAAATGTGACATGAAATAGGATCTCTCCCATTTATAGACAAGCAGCTTGAGCTCTTCCCACCTGCCCGTCCTTGAAGGGCAGGTTTTAGAAAATGGAAGTTTTGCTCCACCTTTCCCCCACGGTCCCTGCAGGGTCCCAGCCTTTTCCTCTTTCTTTGACCAGAGCTGGCACTTTGCAGGCAGTGCCCATTCCGCTTCCCGCAGCCTCCCCTCCTCTGCCGCTTTCAATAATTTATCTGCAGGAAACCCATCTTGCCAAGGCACCAGCCCAACACGTGCCAATTCCCTGGGAAAACTGTCAAAAAAAATCAGGAATAAAAAAAAAATAGAAAGAAAAAGCCCTCTGTGAAATTCATTTTGGTTGGAGGCAGCTCCCAGCAATCAAACGTATTAGTCGTATTGTCGGCATGCGGTGGTGGCATTAACCGGCTCGCTCAGCGCACGCTGGCGTTGAAAGGCTCATAAATGTAATGAAGTCCCTTTGACACCTGCTCCTCTCCACACTTTAAGCGTGAGCCATTGGTCTGCAGGGAACCAGGGCTTTAAAAATAGAAATTATAGTAATTGTCTGCTGTGTTATTGGGAAGATTGTAATAAACGTGGAGCACAACACCACGGTGCCATGAGCTGAATGCTGACAGGATGCATAAATTGCTCCAGGTTTTGATTTTTATTTTTTTCCCTCTCCAATCTCGCCATCTAACAAATCACATAAATCACTGTGTGTTAACGCTGTGTTTCTGGAGGGTGGGATGGATAGAAGCACTTGGGGACCTGTCACCCCTCCCCTTTTCAGCCGCGGTGTCCCATCACCTGGGGACATCACTCTGTCCCCTCTCCCTGCCTGCCCAGCAGCCTCCCTCCCTCTCCACCACCCCCAAACTCAGGGGGGACAAAAGGGTCCCCAGCTATTAGTGCATCCTCTGAGAGGGATGGATGAGGACCCCCAGCCCCTTCTGCTGGGTTTCAAGGCGCATATGGGGCTGTGGTGGGACATGTTATGGGTGCGTTGTCCCCTCGTGTCCTTCCTGTCCATTGACCAGGGGGAGCATCCACTAATGTCCTACCTCTGGAGGGTTTATCCATGGATCCTCCTCATTTAAGGATGGCGCAGGAGCTGGATGGATCCCCCTCCAGATGGACCTTGTTGAGGATACTCCAAAGAGCACACGTCAAAGAGAATTTGTGTTTAGTACAGAAAATCCGGGTTGGGAATGGTCCTTCCCACCTGCTGCATTCTCCCTCCTTCCTGTTATCCCAGGAAGAAATGTCCCAGCCCATAATATTGTAATAAAAAACAAATTGCCTTGTTCCCAACTTACCAGGCTCTGATCCACCTCCCTGCTCACTCTCCAACCTTCTGCACAACCCTGGCATTTGCTGCCGAATGAACCTGCCCACAAGAGCATCTATTTTGAGATGTAGAACCGGCTCCTTGACCAATTCAGCAACTTCATTGACAAGTTTAACAAAATCCCATTGCTCTTTTTCTGTCCATGTTTCTTTACCCCACTGTGGAGTCTCCAGCTCTCGCTGCTCCCACCCTGGGCACAACCTGATTTCAAAGCCCCCGACGCTGGGACACAGAGCCCATGCTGCACCCCAGAGGTGGCTGCACTTCAGCCTTCTGCTACCGTGTGGCATGTTGTGATGTTTAATTAATATCGAGCTCTTTGAAGTCCCTGATGTTACTTATTCATGCCCGTATTCCCTGCAGACCCTCCTGTTTGATGTCTGTGTTGCAGGGGTTATTTAGATGCAACCCTCTTTGTGTCAAATTGAAGCGGAGAGGTTGCTCTTTAGGGCACTGCATGAAAAGTCACCCTTCCCAGACACAAAATCAGTTTGGTTGCAAATTCAGAGATTTCTGAATATCTGCTGGCTACTCACCCAGGTGCTCACAGCACTTCTGTGGTGTAAATCCAGATAAATCAGTTCTGGCCCTAATAAGCAATACCTCAGACATAGCTGTTTTCTATCTTAGGGCATCACATCTGGGTGTTTGCCCCTGTGTGGTACCCAACCAGCAGAGAGTCCTTGTTGTGTCCCAGCATGTGGAAATTAATTTAAGGTTGCTAAATTTGAGCACTGTGGGTTGAATGGTAAAAATCGATGCAAGAAACCTCTGCTTCAAAAATGTGGGAAAGATTTCCCTGCCACCCGGGTATTCGCACAGAGCAGCAACCACGGGTGAGGTTGTCCTTTAACAATGATTTTCTTGTTATCTTTCAACAATTATCTTTTCTTTCCATTCCAGATGAGTTTAGAAAATGATGATAAGAGAGCACGCACGCGATCGAAGTCTATCAGAGGTGAGCAGCTGGTGATCCCGCAGCGCGGGGATGTTTAGACCTGAGCTCCCTGCACTTTGCTTGTTCCAAATAAGCTTTGATTTTTCACGTCCAGGCTTAACTCTAAGTTATGCCCACTGTCTCTCCACCAAAATTTGTCTAGGAAACTTTACAAGTCCTCGTAACATTTAACCCTCATCCACTACACCCAGGAGTAGAAGAAAAAAACAAGTGGGGGTGGGGTGGGGGGAGAAAAACGCCTTTGCATGCTTTGCTTTAGGGGAATCGCAATCACCGGAGCTTCAGATCAGTTCCTGGGGCTTTCATCACACACACTCTGGCAGCAGCTTTGAAGTTGCACATCTGAGAGCGCATGGCAGAAGCTGTGCGTGCTGGAGAGGCAAACAGGGTTGTCCCTGGCAGGGACGTGAGGACAAATGGCTTGTTAATGGAAAGCTTGATTGCTGTTTATTTTCCAACTTTAAAAAAAACGTGCAGGTCTGTCTTTGGGTGCTTTCTGTCTGGGAGAAGGTTCTGGTACAGAGCACAGGGTGGCACCTCGGGTGGTCCCATTGCCACGTGTGATGGTTACGGACTGGCTTCTCCATTCTGTTTCCTTTTTGTGGATGTGGATTTGATGAATTTTAGAGGTGGCTGGAGGAGAAAAACAAACAAGGCTGGCTGAAAAAACACAATAGCCACAGGGACCGCAGCATCACCACACAGCCGTGCTGGACACCTCCCTTTGTCCTGACCCACCTTCCTCCTTGCTCTTTTCAGCATCCACATCTCTTTAAAAACAAAACCCAGATGCTGCCACTTGTGCTGAAATGAGCTCAGCTATTTGAGTTTCATCGCTTTGTTGCACATACATAAAGGTGCTTGCTCAGGTTGCTAATGAGTGTGCCCGGATTCTATTTATTTTCTCGCACCCTGCCTTCCCCACACTCGAATCTGGATTTCTTGATGTGAAAAGGTAATTTATTGCATACACCCTGGGACTTGCCACTGCCTCCAGTTTGTTGAAGCTTGTGAGTCATCCCACCGGGAGCTGGATCCCAGGAAACCAATTAGCTCAAACAAATTGAGCAAACGTGTTATGGTTTTTAGCCCAGGCAAATTTAGACTTGTGGGTATTTTTTTTTCCCCCCTGATTATTTGGATTTCTGGCTGGATGTAAGGTTTCAGTAGCAATGAGCTGTTGTTGTACGTTTTTATTTTAAGCAGTGACATGTCCTCTTATTCACAAGTGGGGAATAATCCCTAAAATCCCTACAAACTGTTGTTGACCCTAAAAGCCAAGTAGCACATCCCTATCACGTGTCTGAGCATAGTCAGGGGCTCCCACATCAGTTCGGTGTGACAAGGAGAGAAAAACGTGCCTGTGTATGTTAGAGGTAAATGTGGCCACTGCAGCAAAACAGTAGTGAACTGTGCAAACAGTAACTGAGGGGCATATTTTACAGGCAGACATAGAGACGAAGGCACAAGAGAACTCAGTCTTTTCTTAAAAGTGTTAGAGTCATATGCATTTGTATCACTATAGCTCCATGGACTTTGAAGTCATCATGTATTTAGAGAGAGATGTGGTCTCTGCTGCAGCGAACATGCACTCACATGCTTGAAATTAAGCACAGCCATGAGGATTTACAGGCAGGATTATGATTTACCACAGGCTGGCATGTAGTAAATGATGGCAGGATACATTTTCCCTTTCTTTCCCAAATGGGATGTCTGAGGAGGCAACAGAAATGCAGCAGCAGGCAGGAGAAGATCCCCAGGGGAGGGGGATGTCTCGGGGGGCTGAGCATCCCTCTTGTGTTTTTGACCTTGTATTTGTTTCCATTGCTGTGTCCTGTCCCCTCGCCCAGTGCCCACGGAGCTCATCGGCCAGGAGGTGAGGTAAGGACCCTGCTCCTCGGTGCCGGGAGGGAGGCGGGGACCTGTGCTAGGACTGGCTTGGGAACTGGGAAATAAGGGGGTGAAGGGCTTGCTGAGGAGCTTATATTGGTGGTACTTGCGTCCAAGTTCTTGGGGCACCACTTGACAACACACATCAGAGGAACCGTGGGAGTTAAAGGGATGAAAACACAAGCTCTGGATGGTTCACATTAGACGCTCTAGCCATCCTCTGACCCACCTTAGGTCTAAACCCTGGCAAAACCTGATGCGCACCTTTTGTGTTGCAGGGTCGTTAGGAACAACATCCTAATAAGCAGAGTTTCTTCTCTATGTATTTTGCATCCTCTTGTTGCCCCTAAATGATGTTGTCACATCACTTCTTGTGCCAGATGCTCCTCCGTTGGCCCTACATCCCCTGTTGTGTCACCGAGCTCCTGTTGTCACTCAGCAGCGCTGGCATGCCAACAGCAGCAGCCAAAAGAGCCGGACCAAGCCTCTGCAGCCCAACAGAGTTTCTCTTTATAAATATCAGCCTCCCCCATCCCTAAGCTCCCTTTAAACCCTGCACAAGGGCTTACACAAGAGGTAGGAATCTTTAACCTGGACTGGCACTAATAGCAGGGGATGCCTCTCCTAGCAGCCTCCGTTTGAAAGCCGTGTGTGTCAAAGAGTAATTGGACCTTATCCAACCCAATTTCAGAGCATTTCTGCTCTTTCGCTCTCCCATTACTCCGGAGAGGCAGGAGGAATGAGCAGTGGACAAGCCACTTCTTCAACTTTTATTGCTGAACACTTGAGCGGAGGTGGTAATTGGAGCAGGTGACATATATAAGGGGCAGGACAGAGTGCTCCACAAAGCCATCTCTGCAGCTGTCACCTAATTGCCTGATTAACTGGACGATTAATCGACTAATTGGAAGCAGAGCATCGTCTGCATAACAATAAGAGGCCCTTTTGTCAAGCATATGAAGGCTGAGGAGGCGGGGAGAGCAGGTCGGTGTGGTGGCTCTTTTGGGGAAGGAGAGCAGCTTTAATGGACATTGAAGCCGTTTTCCCCTTTTGGGACTCCTGCCAAAATACATGAAACCTCCCTGGAGGAGACCGGGGACTAGAAAGCCTGGCCATGTTGAGCATCACCTCTGTGCTGGTGTTTTCTAAAGGGATTAAATTAACCCACCAAAGCCCGAGACATCCCAAATCACCACCTGCTTTGGAAAACCTTGATGCTGAACCACCTGGCTCTTTCCTGCTCACTCTTTAGTGCAGGCTTCATTTCACCACCTCAAAAATGGGATGGGGGAATCAGCCTTAATTGATGCAGGAAAACTTATAAAAACCTGTAACGTCTTCATCAGAGCTGCTCTTGTTCCCCACTGAATATGGCCTTTTTCAGGCAAGTCACTGGTAACATAAACATCACTCTGTCTTTTGGTGCAGAGTCATTTAAAGTGTGTCTGGGGCTGCTCAGGACAGAGCCGCCTCAGTCAGGGCTGAGGGCAATTAAAATTAAATAAGACTTTCAGATCATCAGCAGGGGGAGCAGCAAAGGAGGGAGCTCCCTCTTCTAATCATGCACGTTAGCGGGATCAGATCTTTTTGTGTATGACCTGGGACGTTTTGCTCAGTGGCCAGCAGGACCCCAGGCATGGTGGGGCTCAGGTTGTGTGCACACTGAAAAATTTGGGAGCTGTTCCCTGAGTGATGGCATTGGAAGATGCTCAGGATCTTGGGTTGACATTGGGCCATGAGCAAAGGGGACAGCAGAAAGGGGGAACTTTGTCTTGGAGGGGCCAGGAGGTGCAGCTTACAGCTACACATCCACCTCATCTAGAAATTCATGTCCCCTTATGAGACATGCTGCTGTCACTTACCCTCTTAGCTTTACTAAGCTAAAGCAAGCCAGTCTCCCCAAAGCAATTGTTCAGTAGCCCTTTCCTGTCCCTGTTTTGGGTTGAATTCGGTTCTTTGAACGCAGATTTGACTTGTGCAGGGTGTTCTGGGGAGCTGAGCCATTAATAACTCACTGGTGCACCCAGAGCTGCTGCATCGATTAGTGCACTTGGATCCTCCTCATCTTCATCTTTCTGCAAGGACTGAGCTCTCTGCTGAGAGCAGGAATTCTGTGTCCCTAAAGCCTGACTTAGCACTTGGTACTTATTTAATATTTTCCTGTGTCTTTTACTCCAAGAATAACAGGCTGGCCAGATGCCCTCTGGGCTGGCAATGCCTTCTCCTTTTGTACTGTCATCAAGAGATTTCATTAGTGCTTCCAACTTCCCGGGCTGAGGGTGATACGGTGCTAAATGAGGTTATTAATCCTACATGACTCCAGGATTCCTCAGACGGCAGGCAAGTCACTTGGGCATCCTATAATCAATGCCATAATCTGGTTTTGCCAGAAAATGTTTGCTTTAATGCTTCTTATCTGAGGCCTTTATAGCTCCCGGAGCTGGGACTGATCGTGGCTGCAGGGGAGGTGTGTGGCCCCATGCCTAGGGATGCAGCGAGCAGGAACATGCTGCCGAAAGCTCCCTGGAAACCTTTAACTCATCCTCTTCTGCAGAGCAGCAGGAACAGATGTAGAGATTTGGGAGATCTGGTCACATAAATCCCATCTGTTCCCCCCAAAATTAGGTTCTGAGGTCGTTTTGCAGGTTTTTGTCCTGGTGTTCTCCATCCAACGTACTCTTGCTAAAAACTTCTCGATCCATTCCCAGCCTGCTCTTTCCAACAAGCCACCCATTTCTTACTGTAAAGAATCCCAGTTCCCTGATAAGCCATCAAACCAGTGAAAAGCCCATGTTTTCCTCCTGCAGCAGCAAAAAAGAAAACTGCAGAGTGGCAGTGGGGAGGCAGGGTGCTGTAGTTGTCTGCTTTTTTAAAAGCTTGCTCTTACACATGCAAATCTTTAATTAAACATACTCATAAAACTATAATGAACCGTTCATCTAATTAAATGGGGTGAGTCATTTCATTAATTTTTAGCAAACTGCAAGGCTGCTCTCCTGCCCTCCTCGCTTGGAATTCAAAGGGATAAGCTGAACCATTTGCGGGGAATTATTTTCCCTTTTGCGGTTGTTTTGTTCCTTGTGCACAGGATCTGTTTAACTGACCATAGTTTATACACTTCTAATTAAAAATGAATTCTCCGAGTCCTATTGCTGCTCTTGACGGTTGCCTGTTTCCCTCTCAAGCTGTCCAACCCCAGGCTGTAACGGCTCAGGACACATCCGTGGGAAGTATGCAAGACACAGAAGGTGAGGCTGGGTCAGAGGTATCTGGGGTGGAAAAATGCAAGAAAGGAACCCAAAGACAGACATTCACTGGAGAGAAGCTGGTTCAGAGCATCAACCCAACCCACCTGCCCCAAATCTGCATAAAAGAGCCCATTTTATGATAGAATCATAGAATGTCCTGAGTTGGGAGGGACCCACAAGGATAATGGAGTCCAACTCCTGTCCCTGCACGGCACAACCCCACAGTTCACACCATGTGTCTGAGGACGTTGTCCAGTCTCTTCTTGAACACTGTCAGGCTTGGGGCTGTGACACCTTCCTGGGGAGCCTGTTCCAGTGCCCAGCACCCTCTGGGTGAAAAACCTTTTCCTAATGTCCAACCTAAACCTCTCCTGGCACATCTTTTCTGTCTCTCCATCAGTCCAGGAGGGATCCTGGGGGAGCTGCTTCCCCAGGCTGCACAGAACCTTCCCACACACCCCAAACCAAGGCAGAAGTACCCGGCTCAGGTGCCTGGAGTTGACAGGAGCTGTCAGCAGGCAGAGATTTTGGTCTGCTTGGTGCCTCTATGGACAGGGAGGGGAAATGAGAGCCTGCTGGCTGCCTTGGAGGCTGTGCCAGCCTTAACTGATGGATTTCATCTCCCTGTAATGATGGAATCGGAGCAGTTGGTAGACATGTCCCAGGGGCTTGTTCTGCATCCCCTACCTGGTTTCATGATGGCACTTGTGGCTGTCACCAACAATGATGCTGGGAGCTGTTGGTCCTGCTACTCCCTGGACAACCACTGCCCGTGGGCCAGATGGTTGGAGTGAGCTCAACATCATCCTTGCGCTGACTTCTGAGCAAAGCTGACGAAGTTGCACAAAGTCAAGGTCTGAGAGCACATCTTCTGGCCATGAACGGTTCAAACAGATAAAAATCTGGGTTGTTGGATAATTATTTTTTTAGTATTTGTGTATTTGTCCCCCTTGCTTTTGCCTAACGGGTTCAGATGCCATAGCCGTGCCTTTCTCACTCAGCAATGCCTCCTCTCTGCTCCTTGATCCCATCTGCAGTTTACAAAGCTGCCCTCTGGCAAAGAAGAGGAAACTTCAGGATGTGGAGACCGAACATCTGGTGTCAAAGAGAAAATCCCATCCACTCAAGCTGGCCTTGGATGAAGGCTACAATGTCGACAGTGATGGCAGCGAGGAGGCCGAGGTGAAGGAGGAGTCCGGCTCTGAAGAGTCAGAGGGGACGCTGGAGGAGGACGAGTCAGAGGTGGTGGAGCAGGAGGAGACCCACAGCCCCGAGCCGGCAGAAGGTACTTTATCGTTATTGATTGCAGATGAATAAAGGGCAGAGAGTGTTAATAACCAGGAGTTATAGCTCCTCTGAGTTATATATAGGATGGGTCCTTCCATTATTACGTTTGGTGGAAGCACAACAGCAAAGCTCTGGTTAAGCTGAGAGGGGACATGCACAGATTGTCTCCGGTGTCCTAAAAATGAGAGTTTTTCCATTGAGGATGCTCCCTGGGGAAAGACCCATGGAAAGCACAGAGGAGGTGGCGGTGTGGCTCAGATGGCAGTGGGGACGGCGGCTGGGCTCCCACCATCGGTGCCTTGAGGATCTTGGTCACCTCTCCCAGTGCAGGAGTGACAGGAAGAGGAACTGGGGTCCAGCTGCTGTGTCAGACCCTAGTTTGGAGCCCCTGGCCTGGGGAGCACTGGGAACAAGGGGGGCAGGTGGCTGTTGGTGGTTGGGAAGCCATGAGCATCTGAGCCTCGTGAAAGCTTCCACGTGGAAATCCTCTTCCTACCTGCTGTTCCCAAGTGCAATAAATTAGGCTGCTCCAGGGGTATAAGAGCCAGGCTCTGGTTTCAATTAGGCTTAAGTAAGACAATGAGCTTCTATAATTACTTTATTTTCCTCCCTTTTAAAAATTTTCCTCCTTTTTTTTTGTTTTTCTCTTCCCTTTTTATATTTGCCTTTTTCCTTTTTTCTATTTTCTTTCTTCTTCTTTTCTCCTTTTCTCGCCTGTTTCTCCTTTTCTTTCCCATTTCCCTTTTTCTTTTTTTTTTTCCTCCCCTCAGAGCGAAGCCCAGCAAAATCAACCCATTACGGACAAAACACGGCAACAAGTACATCTGGGCCCAGCAAGGCCAACTACAGCAGCTATCAAGAAATAATTGCCAACTCCCTCCTCAACCTTGGCCAGATAGCGGAGGAAACCCTCGCCATTGAAGGGCAGCTGCCTGAAGCTGAGCTGCAGGTCTCCAAGCCACCATCCAATGTTGTGCACCTGGTCCATGAGGATGCGGGAGAGGAGCTGGTGGAGGAGGAATGTGACAAGGAGATCATCATCCAGACGGAGGATGCAGAGGAGGTCATCGAGGTTACCAGCGAACGCAGCAGTGAGTTGTGTCCGGAGCACCGGGACGATGCAAACTGCGAGGAGTCCTGCAAACTGCAAAAGGCTGAAGCAGAAGAAGAGGATGAGGAGAACGAGGAGGAGGATGAAGAAGATGATGAGGAGGAGGAGGAGGAAGAGGAGGAGGAAGAGGAAGAAGAAGAGGAGGATGAAGAGGATGAGGAGATGGCTCCAGAAGTGATCTGTGAAGAAGCTCCTCACACTTCTCAGGACACCCAGAAAAGTCACTGTGAAGGGCAGTTCAGCCCGAAGCCCGAGTACTCTGTCATTGTGGAGGTCCGGTCGGATGATGACAAAGATGATGATGCCCGCTCCCAGAAATCAGCGGTGACTGACGAGTCAGAGATGTACGACATGATGACGAGGGGGAACCTGGGGCTGCTGGAACAAGCCATCGCCCTGAAAGCTGAGCAGGTCAAAATCGTGCGGGAGCCCAGCCGGCTGCCAGGAGAGCATGTCAAGCACTTCCAGGTGGATGAGAAACAGAGCAAACCGCTGGACAGCATCCGAAAGAACTACTACGGCAAAGGTACTGGGATGAGCCTTCATGTGTCTCCTTCCTTCCCATCCCCAGTGAAAAAGCTGAATTTTTCTGCTCAGCACCTCATCAAAACTTGGTTGCTTGGGGGGTTTCACAGCCCAAAGGGTCATTTGGCCACAAATCCACAGTGCCCAGAGGGATGGGGACAGAATCACAGAGTGGTTGGGGTTGGAAGGGACCTCTGGAGATCATCATCCTAGAGGTCAATAGTGAATGTGCAAGGTAACAGTGTCCTCTACATCTCGGCAGGGGAATCGCCTGGCTAATTTTTTTGTTGGCTTTGAAAGTCTCAGCTTGGTCAGTGGGGCTGGTTTTAAAATCCAACTGAGTTTTAAAGTGGTGGTAGGAGTCTGGCCACAGCAACACAAGGGACATGGCAGGGGCTGCAGAGTCCCCTAGCCAGGCTGCCTGCTCAGTCACTGTGAGCAGCTCCATGCTCCCAGCCCAGTTAGATGCTAAAATTCACCAATTTTAATTTTTGAAATTTCCAGTGTGATGATTCCACCTCCAGTAAAAAAAAAAAAAACTCCAAACTCAAAGGTTTCTGTGTTTGACTGGAAAAGCGGTAGGAAGCATCCTCAGTGATTTTTCTCCCTCTTTCTTTCCAAATCACTCACCTGCTTCCCACTACCCTTTCCCCACAATCTCTAGATCCCTCAAGACCTGAGAAGCGAGAGATCAAATGTCCAACTCCTGGCTGCGATGGGACTGGCCACGTCACGGGTCTCTACCCTCACCACCGCAGCCTCTCTGGGTGTCCGCACAAAGACAGGATCCCTCCCGAGAGTGAGTACACGGTGGGATAACAGGGGTAGCTGAAATTACTCTGAATCCTTATTTCCTTAGGGGAAATTCACACCTGATGGGTAGAGCTGTCTCAAGGCCAACGAGAACTCCAAACAGTCCTGAACGTGTGAATTTTGTGACTGAGTCCCTAGCACAAGCCTGATGTTAATCCTTGGGGTATAACAGAGTATCTGGCATGGGACAGTGCTTTTCCAAATTGTTCCAGGATGCTTCTATCTGCCAAAGTGTTATTACTCTTCATAGGAAACGCTATGCAGATTACTAAGAAGTTTCTACCGTTCTTAAAGATTTTTAGCACCATCCTGTGGAGAATGAGGTCCCTTCTCTGAAAATCAAAGAGATGCTTTACAAATGATGCCCCCATCTCCAGAGGTGTGTTAAGGAGTTCCCATCTTGCACTGAATGTCACACATTTTTCCCTATTTGGGATATTGCATTGGGGAGAATGGGACACTCTTCTTTCTTGCTGTCCAAATGTGCTGAAGTTGTTCAGGATGCGCAGGATTGCTGAGTCTCCTGCTACACTCGCATCACTGTAAAATTCACAAGGTGCTATACTGAGATTCATCTATTCCACAGAAAATATTTATCGTCATTGTAACAGATTTTTATATATATATATATTTATATATATATATATGCATAGAGAGAGATTCTATTTCTACCTCTCTACCACCATCCTAAATAGCTTTCCCTGTACATATACATAAAAATCAATGTTGTATGTTTATGATAATGGCATAATAGACCAAAAAAAAAAAAGACCCCTTCCTTATCAGAAATTTCAAAGGTTGCAGGCCTGGCATAAACACAGAACTGCAGGAAACAGGGAGAAAGTACAGCTATCTTCATACAAGCTCGAATGCAAGAAAAAAATTAATAAATAACTAACACAAGCTGTGTGCTTTAGAAAGGCTTGCAAATCAAATGATTTTCTTTACTTTTAAGGTCAGCACTGCAGGAAGCAATAATCCTGAAGATTAAAATTAGAAAAAAAAATCAAACAAAGACTAGTCCTAAGGATAAAAGCAGAGATACAACTTCAATCACTTAAAACTACCTGAAATTAGGAGACCTGGCTCCAAACCAGTGGTGGGCAGGAGGGGCTGGGTGGGGGGAAAGCGGATTGCAATCAGCAAACGAGGAGAAAGCCCAAGCTGTGTGCAGAGATGCTAATCTAGTGCTGACCTGAGCACTGCTGCCTTGTAAATCTTTTTTTTCTCTATGCAGACGCATTCTAATTACAGCATTTCACGTTCCCTGATTTCTAGGAAACCAACGTACAAGACTTGATGATTTTGTCTTTTTTTTTTTTTCTTCTTCTTTTCCTCTGATTTTTTATCAAGTTGTTTTTGCTTCCCTTCCCTTCTCCCCTTCCCCTTCTTGCTCCGAAGTCTTGGCGATGCACGAGAACGTGTTGAAATGCCCCACGCCAGGCTGCACAGGACAGGGTCACGTCAACAGCAACCGCAACACGCACAGGAGGTACTGGCTTCATCTTCTTCTCCTTCATGGCCAGGGCAAGGATGGCAGGAGGGCAACCAGCCCGAAAAGCCTTGGCTTTGCTCTTGCACTGGGAGATGGTGGAACTAAGATGGGTGAAGTAGGGATGTCCCTAAGACAAAGAATAATATGTTGAAAGCAAGACAGGGTAGTGATTTCTGGCTGGATAATAGGGCAGAACAATGCTTCCAGGTAGAACTATGGAGCGGTAGATGCAGGTGGAGGTTCAAGGAAGAGGTATTTGGCATTAGGGAAGTAGAGGGTGTTTGGTGAGGGTGATGCTGGTGTGGCACTTGGCAGGATTTCTAGGAATTTCCACAGTATTGGGGCTGAAATTATTGATGAGCTGGGGATTTAGGTCCTCTTGCTGTAGGACCTCAGCCCAGATGTCATCAGGAGGGGACAGAGTTGTGTGTTGGGACCTATAATTATACCCCGTGCTCTGGCTTTGGTTAAACTTGAGCACTTTTACAAATGAGAAGGCTGAAAGTAGAGAGGATTGTGCACTTAAAAGCTAAAAACCTTCCAAAAAGCCAGACTAGCTTGTACTGTGGGGATGCACTCATGAGTTTATCGTTTACCATTCGTTGCACTTGAGCTTAATTGGCAGAGTGTGATGACTCTGCAAGTTCCAGCGTGTTCACAGGCATGAGGTGAGTTTGTGGTGTCCCTTGCTCAGCCATGCAGGAAGCTGCTGGATGCTTCGTCACGGCCATAGCTGCTAGAGGAAAATTGGGGAAATCTGCTTGGTTAGTGGAGAAGCTCATTTTGATGCAGACAGCAAGTGATCGCGGTGAGGATGAGGTTGATCCATTGATGTTGGTGGGTTATGGAGTGAGCTTTGGGCACAACACTTTGGGTTGAGACCCAGCGGATTTGGAAGCTGGAGATGGAGATGGGGATCCCTTGGTGCTGGCTGCTCCAGCGATGCCTGTGATGATTTGGGGTTGGCTGGGAGGGTGTGAGCTCTGCTTGTGAGGCGTTTTTACCTTCCCTGAGCAATCACCGTAAGATCCAAGCTGTCCTGAAGAGGCAGAGCCAGGCTCGTGCCCAGCGTGCGAGCCAGCAAAAGCCATTACAGCCCCTGACGTCCCCAGGCACCGGCGCGCTGGCAGCTGTGCACATCAGAAGTGCAAATGTTTCCCTGCAAGTGCCCCTCAGAAGGCTCCCTTAAAACAGCCTCTGCAAAAGATCCAAATAAATGCAAATCAAAAATGCCATTTAACTGCTAAAACCACTCCAAGAAATCAACCCATCCCCTTCTGCCCCTACTGTGTTCAGCCCCGGGACCTGCCTCCATGGCCCCCTCAGGCCCTGGGGATGCTCCAGGGCTCATCGTGGGGAGATTTGACACTCGATGTTTGGCTGCTTTGCTGCTTGCCAAGACTAAAAGTAAACTAGGATAATGATAATTAAAAAAACCCTTAAATGCAAACACTATTCTCATGGGCTCAGCGCAGCTCTGTGTTGCTGAAATGAGTGAAGATGTTCATGCTCAACCCTCATGCTTCATTTACTTCTCTTTTTTCTTCCTTTAAAAAAAAAATCTATATATATCTATATATATCTATATATATATATCTCCACAGTTTATCTGGGTGCCCCATTGCTGCTGCTGAAAAATTAGCCAAATCACATGAAAAGCAACAAACCCAGTCTGGTGATCCCACGAAGACCAGCTCTAATTCCGACCGGATCCTCAGGTAAATGGGACCACACTGCCCCAGCCCCCCCCGCGGGGCCACGCTGGCACCGGCAGCCGTCACAGCTCCCTCAGCTGCATCTAGATACTGCTGAGCCCTGTTATTATCATCATAGGTCTCGCCAAGGTGGGGAGATATTTAATTGATGATCCCAGGGAGGGCATTGAGGACAATGAATTGCTTCTGTAGCATCAATTAATGCTGAGGCTACAGGCCAAAGGGTTTTACTGGTGAAGCAGAAGGCGTTTGTGCCGATCGCTCTGCAACGCAAACTGCCAGAGAATGACGGCTATTATATTAGCATTATAAGTAGGGTGGGCTCGGGGAGGGGGAAGAGGAGATTTAGGCTACATATAAATCACTCCATGGCAGTTTCGCATAAGTCCACTCGCTATTCTTCCTTAGCCCGCACGTTTCAGAGGAGAGAAGCCTGCCACTCATTTCCAAACCAGTCGCATTTATTTTGTTATTTCACCCATCTCTATCTTCCCGGAAGAAAGGGCTGTCGCATATTAAGGATGTCCCTGATAGATTCTGGCTTCCGTAGCTGATGTGATTCATGAGGCTACAGATGGAATGTAATATGGTTAGTTATTTTGCAACGAGAGCAGGACAAAAACCACAGCACGAGCCCTGAGCAGCGCTTCCACAAAGGCATCCAGGTCTGATTAATTTATTTCTTTGCTCCCCGGGGCTCCTGAGCACCCCAGTGCTTTGGAAAGGCCATTTAGGGTGATTACTTATTTATTTGCAGCAGAGCCCACGCCGGGTGCTGAGCGTTCTGGGCGCATCACGAGGACGGTCCATGCTCCATGGAGCTCCCGCTCCGAGGATTCACTGGTGCAAAGAGGTCAAGGGAAGGAGAATAACAATAAGCCATTTATATACAATTTATATGCAAGACAAATTGATTCATGATAGGCAGCCCAGCATAAGCAGGGCTTTAAGAGGGACTCTGCAGGCAGGGGGGAGGCCCTGGTGCCTTTGCAGTGAACATGCAGCAGGGAGCGGAGCTAAACTGGGGTCCTCACACCTTGATGTGCCATCCCGTGGCATGGGTCCCATCGGTGAGGGATGCCCAAGTTTCTATTGCTGTTGGAAAATGCTGCAAGGATATTGTTTTGAATGGGATGAACACCTTGGTATTTTGCTTAAAAAAGAGAAGGAAAATAAAATGAAAAAAATGGAAAAAAAAAAAAAAGGAATCTAAAAGGTCCAAACCAGATGCAGACTTGCTGAGGGAGAGCAAAAGGGCTGTCACTGCCCCTCTTCCCCAGTAACACCTCAGGGACAAGATGCAGCCATGTGTCCCCATCACATCTTGTCCCCTCCCAACAGCCATCTTGTTGAGGGAAAGAGAAATCACTGTTGTTCATTGTTTCATCCTCAGGCCTATGTGCTTTGTGAAGCAACTGGAGATCCCTCAGTACGGAAGCTACCGGCCCAACATGGTCCCAGCAACCCCCCGGGCCAACCTGGCCAAGGAGCTGGAGAAATACTCCAAGGTCACCTTCGATTATGCAAGTTTTGATGCTCAGGTTTTTGGCAAACGCATGCTTGCCCCAAAGATTCAGACTAGCGAAACCTCACCTAAAGCCTTTAAATGTAAGTTGGGAGCAGGGATGGGATGGGTTTTGCATGGCTTTGGGGTGATGGGGGAGTCCTGGGGCTGAGCTGCTGGATCCATTGCGCTGCTGTGGATCCAGGGGTGAGAAACGAGGCTGGGGAGGCTGAGGTCCCAAGTTGTGCACCTTTGGTGGAGAGAGGAGCCTGTGGCTGCTGGAAAAGCTTTGCTTGGGGAGAGTGGCTTTGGCTTTGGGAAGAACTGCATCGAGTGCTGGAAACATTAATCTGAGCAACGTCTTTAGGTGGGATAAGTTACACAGTTGTCCTCAGTCGATCCCCGTTGCTTTGCAGTTCATATCTATTGATCTGTCTTGCCTCATCTGGCTAAATGGATTACAGTTTTCTTCTCTTCCATCTTCTATATGACCCATTCTGCCCATTTGTCTTCTCTGCCCTGCTCCGCAGCTCTGCTACCTATCGATCACCTACCTCCTGTCTCCCAGCTCTTTCCTAGCGTAGCCACCCACCTCTGCTCTGCACTGAGGACCTGGTGCTGGTTACAACACCATGCGATAAAAGCATGGGGGAAAATGGAATGGTTAAATAAACCCTCAGGGACTGCTGGGGACAAGAGGGAACCTGCATGCGGAGCCAGGCTGCACAGGCTGATGCTCAACCTCCTTCTTCCCTTGGACACCAAATGTGCGCCTGAAGACATTTTTTGAGGAAAAAAACATAGATTTTAGGAGCCCAGTTTGCAGAAGTCAGCAGCCTCAAGAGGGCTTTCTGTCTGGCTAATCCCACTTCCACAATCCTGTTTAATCCTGATGCAGCTGCTCTCTGAGAAGTGCTCGTACTTGAAAGCATCCTGGTTGTTGCACTACAATGCAAGTGCCCTTTATTACAGTACTAAATCTGTAAAGGATCAGACAATGAAATTGGATGGAGGCCAGAGAGCACAACTGCCACTGTCATCCTGGGTTAGGGCTGATGGAAAAGTAATTTGTTTCCCAGCACAAGTGATTCTCTTGCTGAATAGATTGTGTTATTTGCAATATTAGCGAAGAATTTTCAGGGTAATTGTACTGACAAAAATAATTCCAGCAGACCCACTAGGATAATCCTTTCTATTTTTTCTCATCACTTATTTTACTAATTTGCTGATTGCGAGTGTATAAGTGGTAGAAATACTTATGAAATGGAAAAGCATCGCTGAGCCTATGGTGTGAAATTGCAATTGGCATCTCACAATCCTGGATATTGTCAGGTTGGGCTGGTGAATACCCGCACCCTGCCGCAAAGACATGGATTAAACTGGACTCGAAAACATGTAGCCATACACAAGAATAACCATTTGGGCATACCTCCAAAGCGACAAGATGAATATGATTGCCAATCATAGTGGGGAAATCTGTTCCTTTCACTCATAACTTATTTTAAAGAGATCTTCATCCAGAGGGATTTATATTCCCCTGCATGTGTGTGCATAACTCCCATTAATGTCAATATGCATTATATACGCACACAACGAGGAAGAAAGCAGTTCTCAGGAAGATTAGCATTTTATAGTGTCTTATATTATGAGTTTGTAATGGGAAAAATGAAATCGCTTTGCTCTGTAGCCACATCAGCCAGGATTGTCTCGCTGCTTTGCCATTGTCAGGCCAAAGCTTGTGAGTCTTCCCTGGTGAAACTCTTATTGAAGGGGTGGATGTTTTTTTCCATAAAAAAGGGAAGAATGAAATGAATTAGGAATTCGAAGATTTTGCTAATTGATTCAGAATACAATCTTGTGGTTGTTCAAAATCAGATGATCCCCGGTTTGCACCCACTGAAATTACTGATCCAGATGGACTCTGTGTGGGTCAGGACCCTCCTGAATGGGTCCAGGTTCAAGATTAGGGCAAGTTTTATTGTGGGTTAACCCTGGGAAGTACTCGCTCTTTACACTCATAGGGTGTAAAGAGAAATTGTCTCTCCGGGATTGCGCTGCTGCACGGTGTGACACACAGTAACCGTGAGGTGCTGCGGCTGTGAACGGCTGTGTAATAAATCCTGTTATTCAGGCATATTTAAATGATATGTCAGCTGCCAGAAAATCCATATTTCACTGGTGTCTTCACTGGAAGCTCATATTTCATGGCCACGGTTTTGCTATTAATGTAATTTTTTATATTGTAAGTTTTCAAACGTGCTACAAGAAATCTTCCTGTAATTCAGCTCTGCAGATAGGTTATGAACAGTTAAAAAAAAGAGCCAGGAAGATTCTCTAAGCTTTCTTCTTTAACTGCTTCCACTGAGGAGTGTGGAAAACCACGCATGTTTTGGGGACTTGATGTCAGAGGCAGTTAATGAATTAAGTTTTCACACTGAGAGACGCTTTGCACGAGCCACAGCGAGGACCATTCCTATTGCACATCCCGGGCAACAAAATAGCCCATGAATGGCCAATAACCACTGAAACTGCCTATATATTATCTGTATTGGACTGACTTAACCTTTCAGTGCTGCCTGTGCCATGATACCTGAACCTTGTGTTGTTCCTCCTCTTTTTCTTCCAGCCAAACCTTTTCCAAAGGCCTCTTCCCCCAGCCACAGCCCCTCCGGCAGTTACGTGAAGAGCACTTCATCTTCCTCCACAGCCTTCGACTACTCCCACGACGCCGAGGCCGCGCACATGGCGGCCACCGCCATCCTCAACCTCTCCACCCGCTGCTGGGAAATGCCGGAGAATCTCAGCACCAAACAACAAGAAGCCCCCAGCAAGGTGAGCGTGGGGACCACCCCACCACCACGCAGCGGAGGGATTAAAATGAAGTTTGTGATGGGAGAAATACCCCTTTTTTACATTCCTTTTCATTTTAATCTTTAAACACTGAGAAAATCCAGAGACTCGTATCACCCTTTCACTCCCTGTATTGGGTGATGTGCTTTGGAGGAGGTAATCTTGGCTCTTATTGTGTTATGGAGATGCATCATGGTTCAAATTACCCATCTGAGACGAGCGCCGCTCCCAAGCAGAGTCTCAGGGCTGGTTTTAGTTGCTCGCTGGTTTGTATCTGATGCCATTTGAGATTCTCCAGTTGCACCCAGGCTGACCTCCAGCTGTTTTTCAGAGGAACATGGGTTTTCTAGAAGTCCCATATTGCACCCCCAGCCTTGAGCAGATGTCTTGGATGTTGTGGGGCATCTTAAATGGCACCAGATGCCTGTGTTCAAGCAACTGAGTCAAAATGCCAGATTGCTGGTAGTAGAAGAGTGCATTTGCATGGCATGTTTCTGAAATATTTATGAAAGAGCATCCCTTCCATTCTGTTCCTTTTAACTGACTGTGGAGAGGATGGGACGTGAATAACCTGCCCCGCACATGGCAAAAGCCAAATGGGGACAAGATCCCTGTAGGGAATTGCTGGCAGCTGTTCATGTTGGGCATGTTTCCAACCTTCCAGTCCATGGACATTGAGGTGGATGAAAACGGGACCCTGGACTTGAGTATGAACAAGCACCGCAAGCGGGAGAGCACCTTTCCCAGCAGCAGCAGCTGCAGCAGCAGTCCCAGCGTCAAGTCCCCAGATGTGTCCCAGCGCCAAAACAGCACCAGTGCCACGAGCAGCACCATGACCTCCCCCCAGTCCAGCCAGACCTCCCGCCAGGATGAGTGGGATGGGCCCATCGACTACACAAAACCAAACCGGCAGCGGGAAGAGGAACCTGAAGAGGTGAGCAGTGACTCTTGATGCTTAAATAACATCTCATGGGGGACTAAATGCCATGTGTGCTTGCACAGTTGCCCTGTTTGTCCCCAGAACCTCTAGTTTGTCCTTTGAGCATAGGAGAGAAGTATTATTAGCTTCATTGGTGCTATCAGACATCATCTGTGGACAACCAGGAAGGAGGCAGATGCTCTTGCCAAGGAAGATCCCACCACTTGCCTTCTCCTGGCTCTGCAGTGTTTTCTTCATTGTAAATACTTTCAACCCATTGCACCAGCGCTGCTCCTGGTGACGCTCCCCTATTTGCTCTCTGGTTTTGGACACTTCAAGGTGCTTGCAAAGGGCTCAGGGGTGTCAGCAATGCTGCACTAACAGCGATGAGCCTGGGTTCCTTTCCCACCGCGGCTCAGCAGCAATGACCACCACTACAACTGCTTTTTCTGGCTGTTTTCTTGCAGTCAGAGCCTGCCGCCCACTCTTTTGCCTCCTCGGAAGCTGATGAGCAAGAAGTGTCAGAGGAAAACTTTGAAGAACGAAAATACCCCGGGGAAGTTACTTTAAGCAACTTCAAGCTTAAATTCCTCTCCAAGGACATCAAGAAAGAGCTGCTCACGTAAGTTCTGCCTTCTTGGCTTTTCCTTCAAAATGTATAAAACATGTACCCAGCACAGGCAGGCTGGCAGGAGACAAAAGTTGTTAGCAAATACATTTTAAAAATTAGAAGTGTAGTTCTCTTTTTTATTGTGATTTGTCTTATCTAAGCAGTTCAAATGAAAGCTCAGAGAGAAACTCTCTTTTCACACAATTACAGATCATTGAGGCAAAGTACATTCCCATGTGGCCTTGAAAGTCTGCAGCGATGAGGGATCTTTCTGAGGAGCTTGGTGCTCTCAGGATTCATGGATGTGGAAACTTCCTCATAGAGCCTGTTCTCCCTGGTATTTTACTGCAATGATGTTCCTGGCACAGTGATGGAGACTGCCTGATCTCCTGCCCCCTCATTTGGGGACACTGGGCTGAAATGTCCCAGGACAGCCTGCAGTGTCCCAGGACATCCCTGCTCTCCCACATACCCCTGGCTTTGGGCAGGCAGCGTTATCAAGCTATTTTTGTAGCTATAAGGGCTAAAATAAAAAATCCCTTCAGAAAGCTGAAATCTGATGCTTTCAGGGAATAAACTGATTCCCGCAGCCAGAGCTTCAATATTGGCAGCACTGAGGCACTGGTGTTCATGCCACACACAGGCTGCCTTAAGTCTTCCACCACCAAGGAAACCGAGCAGCTAAGTATTTTGAATATCTTCTACACATTTTCCACAATTTTTTTCACTTTTTTTCAAATTTTTTTCAGGATCCTTGTGATCTTTTGGGAACAAAAAAGGGAGGAAAGGGAGCTGAGAGGGAAACAGCTGGTTTATTTGCATGCAAACATATGCACAAGTGCTGCGGTCGGATTGAAGGAGCCAGTGTTTGGGGTCTGGATGAGCCGCCCCAGCCAGACCGGGGGCTCGGGGTGACTGTTTCTTCCCAGCACTGACCCTCCTATTATTGTTGTTGCCCAGTTGCCCGACCCCAGGCTGTGACGGCAGTGGACACATAACGGGAAACTATGCCTCTCACCGCAGGTGGGTTGATCCTTCTTTCACAACTGGGACTCAAAGACAACATTTTAAAATTTTTTTTCGTATATTTTTTGGCCATGTGGATAGTTTGGTTCTGTTTCCTCCCCACCTTCTGTTGCCCCTCCCCCTCTCCCTCCCCACACCCTGGCCCTTTTTCTTTCTCCTTTTTTTTTTTTTTTTTGCTTATCCAGATATTCCATCTCTTCTCTTTCAGCCTTTCTGGTTGTCCTCTTGCTGACAAGAGCCTCAGAAACCTCATGGCTGCCCACTCTGCTGACCTCAAGTATGTTTGCGCTCAACTTGGAACTCCCTTTTTCTTTTATTTTTGTTTTTTCTTCTTTCCACCCTTTTTTCTCTCTCCCCCCTCCCTGGTCCTCTTCCTCTTGCTCTGCTTTGGCTTTTCCATCCCCTCCCTTCTCCTTTCAAAGAGCCGATGAAAATCCGCCTGCAAGGAGCTCTGATGGAGTCCAACCTCCAGCTGCTGCATTGAGAAGAGGTTTATTTTGGGGAGGGGGGATCACGGCAGCGACTGGAGATAACCCGGACCCCTGGCAGGTTTCCTTTGGGCACTGTAGAAATCTGTATGCTATTTTTTCCTGCATTTGACATTTTTTTCTCAAGCCTTTGTTCCCTAGTTTGTGCCACAACCCTTTTCATTCAGAATTTTTTGTATATCTCTCAAGTAATCCAAAGCCTAGATAAAGGCACACGCTTTATTTTTGGGTAGAGACACAGCTGGGAAAACACCACCAGGACACAGCAAAGCCAATGCTTTTGGAGAACCTGATTTTAATGCTAAATTTGAGGAACCATTTGAGATGTAGTGACAGAGGTTCCTGTTCATTTCCATAGGAGTTTGATTTGTGAGGGAATGGAAGAGAGAGCAAGAACAAGCAAACCTGTTTTTGACATTTTCATTCAAATATCTTCCTCTGAATCCTGTTTTGAGCTTTACTGCTGTCTTCCCAAAAGTCGTCATTTTCAGGAGGAGCTTATTCTTCACAGAGGGTTTCCCAAATACTCTCTTAGGTTGCTTCCCCCAAAGAAAGGTTTGATAGAAATTGTATTTAAAATAGATGGAGACACTTGGGGGACCCTGACCCCCCTCCACCCAACCTGAATCTTTGGGGGAAAGCTATTTGTGAATTTTTTTTTGACATCTCTTCCACAGAGCCAGCCTGCCTTTGGAGTCCAACTCTCCCCCGAGCTCCCCACTTTGCTGAATCCAGTTTCAGGATTATTTAGACACCAAAATATTCATAATTATAATTGAGGAGCCTCTACTGAGGGTAAAACCTCATGGAGGACTTCACATTGCACAGGCTCGTAATGAAAAAAATGATAACACCCTGTGTCCTATATATGTAAAAAGTGATGTCTGGAGTCGTAGCAGAGGCAAGTGGGAGCCCCTTTGGTCATTAGGGTGGTTGGTAAAGTCCCAACTCCTTTTGGTGGCCCGGAGGGCAGCATGGGTCTGGAACCAATGTGGGGGCTGATACCAGGAAAAATGTTCATTAACCGCCTGCTACTTATCACAGAGGTGGAAAAAGTAGCTGGATTAGTTGATATTAATAGAATATGCCAGTGGATGGAAAGGATGCGCATGATTAGCGCTAAGTACGCTTAATCATGCATTATTGGCGATATACATTTTGTAAGAACCTCTTAAGAGAGCTTTGCTGAACTGGTGTTTCTCCAACAGCCTTAAAGAATAGCCCAGTGATCAGGCAATTAGTGTTAGAGATATTAAAAGCTCTCCGGAACGGTGCCCATTTCCAGTAAGGGCCCCAAGATAAAGCAAAAGGGCTTGTTCCTGAGACCAAGCATCGTGCTGAGCTTTGCTGTGCAGCATCCCCTACTCCCCTTGGGCATCCGATGTCAGCGCTTTTTATCAAAATCCTCTGTAAACAAGGAGATTTTTGGCCAAAGCAAAGCTTTTTAGTGTTATTTCCCAAGTACTGCTTTTTTTTTCTAGTGAGAATGGGAACAGAGGAGGGAGGAAGAGGATTTGGAGATGATATTACAGATAGTGCAGTCGTACCTTTTCACAACTTCAGATAAGACCATGTCAGTGTTTCTATTATAAATTCTATTTCAGGCGTTAATATCCTTGTTATAAAAAAAGATGGCTCCAGGCTGGAGCATGCAATAAAAGGTCTCTGGAGGTATGATTTGTCTCCAGATAATTAAAAATAAAAATCAAATCACTTCTCTCCCCTCTTTAAAAGTCCTGAAAGGCAAAAGGAGTTTGGTGTTAGTGTTTCTATAATTTCATCCCACCCTGAAGCTAGAACAACAACAATAGTTTTGCTTTCTATTCCAACAGCTCCAAAGTGAGCAGCTGAGCATCTCCCACTCATCCCATGGCAGCTCCGTGGATTTTCTCCCCCTAGTCCTAATCACTTGACTCAAAAAGCCCTGGCTAATTGACACGTCCTCGGCGAGCACTCCTCGCCTCTTGTCCTTGTCCCCATGACAACTTTTATGTCTGCTGCATCACCTACAGCATTCGGAACAGATCTTTGCGCACATGATACTTCATAACCCCACACCTTCCTCGCTCCTGCACCATTAATGATGTGGTGCTGAACTCGTGCCATTATCTTGGCCCCTGCCAGCCTTTGTGCAGGTTTGTGTGATCACAGAATGATTCTCCAGGCTTTGCTTTCAACCACGGCCCAGAGAGCTGGATGCTTTACCTTCGGCCCCGTGATCACGGCTGCATCTTCAAAGTCCCCTTTGTATCACCAGCAGTTGAGGACTGAGGGGCAGATTTTGCACCGAAGCACCAGAAGCTGCTGGTGCATGATGCGTGGTCATCTGGTGATCCCCAGCCCAAGGTGCCATTGTCCTCCTGCATACACCCCTGTCCCTTGCCCATGGTGTTACGGAAGGAGGACACCCAAGGTTCACCCAACCTTCTCCCTCCTATTCCTCCATCAGAGATATCTGCCCATTTTGGACCCTGAGGACCCTCCTGCAGTGGGGTGTCTGTTTGCCCTCAGTGACATTGGCACCCACCAAGTCACCTGAGACCTTCTGTTGGGCTTCCCCTTCGTGGTGGCCAAAGTTGCTTCTTTGTCTAGAGCTGTAGGCTGTATTTCTGGCTTCTTGTCCATGTTTGCATCCAGCCCAACGGCCCTGGGTGGTATCTGCTGTCTCCTTATGGCTTCCTCAAGGTGACAGAGAGTGTCCTGGAGGTCATTTTGTGCCTATTGTCATCTCTTGAGCTGTCCCCTTTGTGAGGGTGGGGACAGAGGCTGGGACCTGTGACCCTGTGCTGGAGAGCAGCCACCCACCGTGCTCCCAACGTCCCCACTGTGTCACACTGACGTTCCTCTCCAAATCCAACATCGTGCAGCAATGCATCAACTTAGGTGCCATGGATATTACAGACCAGACCTTGTTCTTACAGAGGGAGAAGGGGCAGGAAGAAAAAAAACTCCCTCTGTGGTGATGGCCCCCAGATTTCTCTTTGAAATGAGCTGTCGCAAAGTGTCGATCCCCTGCTCATGTCCCCGGGCTAATCCAAGCATCTCTTTCCTCCGCAGGTGCCCTACTCCTGGTTGTGATGGCTCTGGTCACATAACAGGAAATTATGCATCGCATAGAAGGTAAGATCTCCCTTAAATTATTTTCTCTGTAACCTCTTTCTGTTTTGTTTTTCTTTTTATTTTTTTTTTTCCTGCAGTGGGCAGAGTTGTAAAGTTCTGAATAAAACATTAATGTTACTGACAACTGAAGCCTATTTTCATCTCTTTAATCTGACTTCTCTTTTTTTTTTTTTTTTTGATGTTTCCAGCATCTGATTAGAAGCTCCCTTCAACAGAATAAAAGACAAAGGGTCAGATTTTAGCTGATGCAATGTTCCTGCTAATAATGCTACCTATTTATGACTTCTATTATCACTTTAGAACATTAATAGCAGAGATCTGAGCCTTCTGTTTCAACAATTCCATTAAACATCGCAGGCTGTTAGCAGATATCGTCTCATCTAGACACCATTAATTACTGTCCATTTCTCTCAATTTTTTATTATATTTTTTTTTTCTCCTGACTTCTCCTCATGATGTGAAGCTGCAAAATGAGAGAGATCAAAAAATACTGTGCGAAATTCAAGGGAGAGATGACTGAAGCAGGGGAATAGGAAATGCAGTGATTCTGCCGCTCAGACAGGCCTTTCTTCTCTTTTTAACCACAGTCTGTCAGGCTGCCCTCGTGCCAAGAAAAGCGGGATCAAGATCACACCGACAAAGGATGATAAAGAAGACCCAGAACTGATGAAGTAAGTCTGGATGAAACTCCCGAGCGGAGGCTTTTCCTTGGCTTTGGCTCACACAGATTGACACGGGGGGAGCAGCATCCGTCCTGCATCCCCCGGCTCGCGCTGCTCTGAGCATCATCTGCCTGAGCATTTCTGCTGCTTTCCGGGGAATTTCTCCCTGATCCCAATAATGGTGTTGCGATTTTGAAATTTGCTTGGAAAAATCAGGTGATGGGGAGGTAATGGTGTATTTTTTTCTTAGTTGTTTTTGCAGATGTGAAAGGTGGGCTGGTAAAGCATAAACAGTTCCTTCCTACCTGTGCTTATATAGTTCTTAAAAAACCCCACCAGTGTTATAAGTGCAAAATCCCACGTTTATTAGGGTTTATTCCTACTGGGAACAGAGATTTTAAATATCTCTTGGTCTGTCTCAGGAGTTTTATTTGCTGTGAAATCCATTTATTCTGACTTCAAGCAAGCCTGAGCATCACAGGCTCAGGTTTGGGGTCTGTGCCTCAACCCCACACAGCTACAGGACATCAAAGCCTTTATGGCCGGGCTGGGGCCAGCACCGACTCCAGCATCTTACTTTTGGTTAACCCAAAGCATCCCCACTCACTCAGCAAGTGAAGGTGAAGACGGGTGAAAATAAATGTGGAAAAACTTATCAACACCTTCACAGAGTTTTTGGATGCCTGGGAGTGCTGGCATTTCCATCCAAACTCCTTTGGTTCTGCGGGCTGTCCCCAAATGCATCTTTTTTTCCCCATTACAGCCCTGGTGCTGGTCTTGTCCTTGCGGAGCTGAGTCCCTCCGCAGAGCTGGGGTTTGCCCTGGAGCAGAGACTGAGCTGGAGCATAAACTGTTGGGTGCACAGGAGCCCCAGGGGGGCTGCAGGAAACCGGGATGCAGGAGCCGTGGGAAGGCTCTTTAGGAAAGATGATATTTGAGCCATCTGCTCTGTTCTTACTCCTCGGTCTACAGGAAGGAAAGCCTCCTGGTTCAATGAGCCGTGCGATAATTAGCAGGAGTTAGCAGAGTTTATTAAAAATTAAGCAACCTACTTTAGAATCTGTGGGAAAAAAAATCCTGTTTTGGCTGAAATACACTGAATACGCTGGTGGTATCGTAATGCCGCGCCGCTGAGCAGTGACATAGTGAGGGAAAGGACAAGCAGCTAATGCTGCTGTGCAACTGCCAGCTGTTGCACATTTCATAGAATCACAGAACAGTTTGGGTTGAAGGGACCTTCCCAGCTCATCCAGTGCCACCCCTGCCATGAGCAGGGACATCTTCATCAGCTCAGGTTGCTCAGAGCCCCGTCCAGCCTGGCCTGGGATGTCTTCAGGGACGGGGCATTCACACCTCTCCGGGGCAACCTGGGCTAGTGTTTTACCACCCTGGGTAGCCTTGGGGACATGACGCCATTCCCCAAAATCCCATGGCAGGAGCAGGAACCCTGCTCCTCCAGAATGCCCAGAAGGAGCAGAAGATCCTCTGAGATGTGCAAAACAACACAGTGCAGCGGTCCCTTCACCACCACCTTCCCCCAGCCCTTGGAAAGCTCCTGTTCCACCTCCTGCAGCAAAATGTATCCGAAGCAGGTTCAGATGCTCCCGTGGCAGGTTGGGATGCTTCTGGTGCAGGTTCAGACGTGCCTGGTGCAGGTTTGATGTGCCCAGTTCAGGTTTGGATGCTCCTGGTGCAGGTTTGGATACTCCCGGTACAGGTTCGGATGTGCCCGGTGCAGGTTTGCATTAAGGAGCTTTGGCTCTATAAATCCATCCTCCGTCTGCACTGAGTGCATCTTGGAACCCGGCCGAGTTTTGCACATCGTCACCGAGGAGAAAGTCATTTACTCCGTGTTGTTTCTGCTGTTCATCCTTCAAGTAATTTGCTCAAGATGGGATTGAACAGATCACCTCAACCTCCAGCCCAGCCCTGCCATACAACGGAAGCGTCTGCCGCTGCCTAATTGATCAAACGCTACCAATGCTTCCGTTAAATAATAACAATTAAAAAAATATATATTAAAAAGAAGCCCAAGTCAGCTGTTTTGCACAATAAGGCTCTGGTTTATTTTTTTTAACAATGAAAGTGTAATGAAAGTTAAATTAACAGTATAAAATATGTAACGGTTGGACCGTAACGGCTGCGTTCTAACTGCTGGGGTTTGTCTCTTTCTTTCTCACTCTTTTTTTTTTTTATTCCCTTTTCCTCCTGAGGATTCAGTAATTTGCTCGTGATCATATAAAAGCAATGATGTTATGAATTTACTGAGGATCCTGCTGGCAGGGATATTATAAGTGAATTGTGCTGCATTTGCAGCTGATTAAAATTGAGATCAGCATTTTTCAAATTATCTTGGGAAAAGGCTGGGTGTGCAGCTCCCCCCGCTTCTGCTGTCATCTCCCTTTTGTACAAAATATAAACAATCAGGGTAATCATTTCTGCGGCGAAACGCAGCTTGCGATTTGCAGGAGCAGCTCAGCGGATATTTTGCTGGGGAAACTTAAGCCCCTAATTGCTTTCAAACCAAGGACACGGGGTTATTTTTGCCATTTCTTACCTATTTTTCCTCCCACCCCTGCTTTTTTTAGAGTAGCCTCCCTTGAGTAATAAACTTTTAAGTGTATTTATAATTGGCTAGCATCTTTAAACAAATGCAAACCACAGCAGAAACCTTAATAGATACACCGGGCTTTGTCGAATGGCTGAATTTAGTGAGTATATCATTAGATGGGGAGTTTTGTGAGCTTTTTAGAGGCGTTCATCATCCTCCTGGAAATTAGCAGCTTCCACCTCTCACACCTCCCATCCACCCTAACCAGTAAATGTTGGGGGCGGGAGGGTTCATGTGCTGGTTTGATGGTAATTCCCACTTTTATCCCCTTGCGAGAGCAGGTTGATCTCTCAGTAGGGCAAGAGGAGGGAATCACAGAGTCATTTGAGTTGGAAAAGACCCTTAAGATCATCGAGTCCAACAGTTAACCCACCCCTGGCACTAACCCATGTCCCTGGGAACCTCATCTCTGCATCTGCTCAACCCCTCCAGGGATGGTGACTCCACCACTGCCCTGGGCAGCCTGTTCCAATGCCCGACAGCCCTTTGGGGAAGAAATTGTTCCTGATTTCCAGTCTCAGCTTCCCTTGTGCAACTTGCGGCTGCAGGCTGAGCAATGTGCTGGGTTCATTCATCCTGTCTGGTGGGTTATGGGCTCAGAAACCTCTTGGACAATCTACTTACAGGAGCTGGTTTGCAGCTTTTTGGAGCACAAGTTGCAGCTTGAATGGTTCCCAGTGCAGGGGCTGGTCCCCAGGGCAGGGTTGTACCCCAGGGGCACAGACAGTCTTCTGGATCTCATTGACCGTGCTGGTGTAGGGTGATGAAGTTGATGACCTTGGGTTCCTCAGCAGTAACACTGGGCAGAGCCAGCTGTAAATGTGTGATGGTTCAGTGTGAGCATGTCAGGCTTGAGGTAACATTGGGATCCAAAGTCAAGTAGCCCAACCTGCCGTCTTTGCCCACAATGAGGCACCACACCCACAGTTGTAGACACTCTTAGCTCTTAATTTCCCATCTGCCATTTCCATCAACTAAGCCTGAAGCCCAGATGAGATCCCCAATGCAAAGCACTCTTCCCAGGCTCCCTTGTTCCTGCTCATCCCTCATTTTCTTACATCCCTCTTCATTCCCATGCTGTAAATGTTGGTAATTCCCTCTGCCCAGGTGTCCGGTTCCTGGTTGCGTTGGGCTTGGACACATCAGCGGCAAATACGCCTCTCACCGGAGCGCATCAGGGTGTCCCCTCGCAGCCCGCCGGCAGAAGGAAGGATCGCTCAATGGCTCCTCGTTTTCCTGGAAATCGTTGAAGAACGAAGGTCCAACCTGCCCTACCCCAGGATGCGATGGCTCCGGCCACGCCAACGGGAGCTTCCTCACTCACAGAAGGTAAATCCTGGGGTGGGAATCACCAGGAGAGTGACAATATTGCCAGGGACAGTTCCACCTGGTGGTAGTTGATGCTTGAGCATCGCTCAGCTCTTCATGAAGGCTCAGTGTCTGGTGTTTTTGGTGCTGGCCTCAGTCAGTTTGCTCCAAGGTTGGAGCCTCCTGCAGGGAAGAAACGCATAATTGTTTTAATATTGCAACAGTGAGATGTAGATTGGGCAAAATAATGAAAATTAATAAGACAATGTCCTTTTATGAAACGAACTTGGGCACCCCAAACAGGGTGTTTGACACCCAAACCAGCCAGACTCATCTCACTTTCCTCACCTGTCATGTCCTGTCTGTTAGGAAACAATGTGTTTTTAAATCTTTGTTCAGAGAAAATTGCTCTCGCTTCATAAATGGGGAGTTTTGTGGCATTATTCATAAAGCAATTTCCTCTGTACCGTAAAAAGCTTTTAGAAGAAGTGTCTCGCAGCATGAACTCCACCAAATGGTACATGCTCTTGTTGGGAACATAAGCACCTATAAATACTGAGAGTTTATGAAACCCATTTTTACTCGTTTTTCAGTTTGTCAGGGTGTCCAAGAGCTACTTTTGCTGGGAAAAAAGGAAAACTCTCAGGGGATGAAATTCTCAACACCAAGTTCAAGACCAGCGATGGTAAGGATTTTCACTCCTCTTGCCTTGTGGGTGTGTGTCAACGTATTGAGCCTGTTTATCTTTTTCTTTGCGGACTGGGGAGGTTTCAAAAACTGAAATCTGGCCTCAGATTTTCTAGCTTGTCACGTGCTATGAACCCCCATTTCTCGGTTGCTCGGCTATGGGGGGTGGTGTGTTACCAGCACCGCTCCCCAGTGACACCCTGGGAGGGAGTAGATGAAATGATAAAGGAGTTTCCAGGGTGAAATTCCAGGCAAAAAGAATTCATGATGAAATTGAGATATTTTTTGAAATATTCACTGGCATTTTTACAAATCCCTTACAGTCATTCAGCTGTTTTCACCTAGTCAGGGCTTTTAACCCCACAGATATTTCTGGATCTGGAATTTTGTTAGCAATGGCACTTTGCGTTTCCAGTGCTATTACTGAGATTTTTGTGGTATTTGACAAGGTTCAGGCATTTTACTTGGATACTTATGTAGTTTGGAACCTATAAATACCTGCTAAAAATACTCTGCTATAAATATTGTTTTATTTTATGAACCTTGGAATTTCTAACAAAGACATGCATTCGTTTTTCAAATGGCATCTTCCCAAACTCAGGACTGGAGAGAATGACCTGAGTTTTCAGGGCAATCAACCTTGTAGGGTGCATGGAGATGCTGGGCTCCAGCTGCTACACTGTCATTGGCTTTTGCATTTACATATTGACCTATAAAGTATCATTGAACCATGATGTTAAAAATGTTACTAAATAATAAAAAACACAGGTGAGATGTGCATCCTGTTATGAGGACACAAAGGTGAGGACTTTGCGAGTGGTGATGTCTGTGATTAGGATGGGCTCAGCAGAAAACCCAACATTTTTGCTTTGCCCATGAGCATTTGCTGAGTGCCCATGACCTCTCCTGCAGTTCTGGAGAACGATGAAGAGATCAAGCAGTTGAACAAGGAGATCAGTGAGCTGAACGAGTCCAACTCGGAGATGGAAGCGGCCATGGTGAAACTGCAGTCGCAGGTTTGTGCCCTCTGCCGCGTGCCCAAGACTGGGGACACATGGCCAAGCCATGGGTGGTGGTGGGTGCTGTCACATGTGGGCTGGTCACCCTGCCATGCTCATTGCTCTGCAGATCTCCACCATGGAGAAGAACCTGAAGAACATCGAGGAGGAGAACAAAATCATAGAGGAGCAAAATGAAGCCCTGTTCCTGGAGCTCTCAGGGTTGAGCCAGGCTCTAATCCAAAGTCTTGCCAATATTCGCCTTCCGCACATGGTAAGAAACTTTCAGCCATTGCAATCGAGGGAGCTGTGCCAAACCAAATTCGCTATAAGGCCTATGTACAATTAAAGTGGGAGAATTTCTCTCCATACGCCTATATGTTCTTTATAAGATCAGTACTTTTGCCTTATCTCTGAAGCTTGCATTGTATCTCCCTTTTGTTGTCATTTTTTGCCAATCTCCCTTTGTATCTATTGTTCTGTCTCATTACATCTGGGAGCATTATCACAAAATAGGAAACTTTATCAAGGGCATTCAGTGCCTTTTAGGCTAAGACAGCACCAGCGGAGATCAGGAGGGATTGGATTTCAACGTCACAAAGATCTTACAGCTCCTATTATAATGCAGGTAGTTTCAATTCAGTTTTGAATAGCTGGCAGCCAAAGAATAGCATTCTTAAAGAGAGTGTATTTTGTTTAATTTAACAAGGTCTAACAGCCCACAGCATGTTACCACAGAGTTACTGCAAAATGAAAAGACTGCATTAAAATAGTAAAACCACAAAAGGCTATTAATTACCTCCTTGCTATTCACAGCGATGTAATTACTGTTGTCAAAACCAGGTGTGTGGAGCGGGGCTCGTGTTGTTGGGGAATCTGTCCTCTTATAACTCATAAAGACCATCACAATGATCAGAGGAATGAGCTTTTGATTTATTTTTTCTGACATCATTTTTTGGGGGTGGGGGAGAGGGAGGTGCGGAATCTTTTTCATTGGGGTTCGTATTTAAATTCAGGCTGGTTGGAGAGGAGCCACCCTCCAGCAGAGCGGTTTTGGATAGCATTCACCCAGCTGTCTCACTGGCAGAAAACCGCTCGCTGAGTGCTTTTCTGTAAAGTATTTGACACATAAAGGTCAAATAAACTGCTCAGCAAATATTTTTTTCAAGGTTTCAGGCAACTCCAATTAAATCATGCCCACGAGACCTGTATGCTCTTTTCATTCCTGTTCTTTTTCTTCCTCCTCCCTTTCTTTTCCTCCCCGTTAACTCCAAGTTAGATATTTGCAAGTTTTCCACAATGCCCCTCAAAAGCGAAGCTGTGCCACAGCAGGATGCTGGTGCGGGCAGATGTGAGCCCAAGGTGACCGGGCTCCTGTCCTGGCTTTGCCTTTGATTCCTTCCGCGATGCTCCAGCAGCCTCTGCCTCCTCTTGTCCTCTAGCCCTTCATTTCCACAGCTTAATTCAGCCTCAAGTCCATCCAGCTGCCTGCACACGCTTAAGCTGATGCTGTTAATAGTTTCACGAGGCCAATATATATAACTAAGGACCCAGTTAAGATATGTCAGGATCAGGGGTTGCATGCTGAGATTCCCGTACGTACAGCATGGGCACAAAAAGACTCCGACCTGGAGACCCTTGGCTGTTGATGCAGATGGTTAATTGCAAATAGAATCATAGAATCATTTTGGATGGAAAAGTCCGTCAAGATCAAGTTCAACTGTTACCCCACCCCTGGCACTACTCCATGTCCCTGAGAACCTCATCTCTGTGTCTGTTCAACCCCTCCGGGGATGGTGACTCCACCACTGCCCTGGGCAGCCTGTTCCAATGCCCGACAGCCCTTTGGGGAAGAAATTGTTCCCAAGATCCAACCTCAGCCTCCCTTGGCGCAGCTTGAGGCCGTTTCCTCTGCTCCTGGCGCTTGTTCCTTGGGAGCAGAGCCTGACCCCCCTGGCTCCAAGCTCCTTTCAGGCAGTTCAGAGATCAGAACGTCTGCCCTCAGCTCCTGTTCTCCATGCTGAACCCCCAAGGTCCCTCAAAGAAACATCTCAACCTTCTCCTGCTGTACCGCTAACTCTTTTATTTGGCTTTTTTGGCTGCAGGAGCCAATTAGCGAACAGAACTTCGACGCGTACGTGAACACGCTGACCGACATGTACACCAACCAGGACTGCTACCAGAACCCGGAGAACAAGGACCTGCTGGAGAGCATCAAGCAAGCTGTCAAGGGCATCCAGGTTTAGATGGGGATGGAGACGAGGAAACAAACAGACTGTAAGACGGAACTTTCCCTCCAAGTATTCAGGTTTACAAGTTAGAAAACTTGTTTAATGAATGAAAAAAAACAAACAAACTTAAAAAAATAAGGACCAAAATGTAACCAAGAGGCCATTTCTGAGACATGGAACTGATCGAACTCAATGTTCTCGTTTACTTAACTTTGGACCTTCTTGAGAAAAGTGGGATTTTTCTACCTGGACTACAAGGTAGATGAGGATGGAAGGTTAAATTCTCCAATAGGCTGTGGGGCTTGGTAGCTGGTGAAGAGCAGACAGCTTTCCTGAGCTGCCACGCTCTCACAGAATTGATCCAAGGGTTGAAACGTTGCAAGAACAGGGTCTTGTCTGATCCAAGACTAGCGTAAGACTGGCTTAAACCCTCATGTTGTCTATGGTCGTATGTCCAGATCACCTGCTCACACATGAATTACGTTCTGTATCGCTACAAGTGCTGGAGCGGCAAGCTACCTGTAAATCTGAACCTGTGCTGGGCCTCCCAACCCCAAGCTGTTCAGATACCCACTGGGCACAGGACCTCTGAAGTATTATAAAGTAGCTTATTTTTATTTTCTGACAGAAATCCGAAGAGTGGTTCTGGATCTCCAGTGGAAAGCGCAATGGAAAAAAGGTTCTCAGGGAAGCTTTTGGAGTTTGCAACTACAGTATTCCTTTGTCTGTCTTAACTATGAGAATAGCTATTATGAATAGGCCAATACCAGAAATTTCATACAGAAGAATTCTTTAATGTGTCATGGTCCAGTGTATATGATTTTTTGGAAGTCTGTTTGATGACAGTTCTGGTTCTTTTCATTATTGTGATCATCCTTACAGCAGCGCAGTACTGCCAGTCCAGAGATCATACATCGATGCCAGAGAACGTTTGAGATTGTGATGAACAAAAAGAAAAGAAAAAAAAAAAAACCAACATAAAGAGAGATGTTAATTGATGGCCAGCAAAGTGCTTACCTACCCTGAATCAGTAGTTGATTTCTTAGAGATATCCACAGGGCAATGAGTATTTTTTGGTTTGGTGTTCTAAGTTTTGTGCAAAATCACAGCGCAAGCGCCATTCTGAAAAGACAAAAAACCAAGAGTATTCAGGTATTGGGTATTCTTCCAAAGAAGCATTTTGTAAGCAGCTTGGTACATGCAGCCCACTGTGCACTTACAGGACAACTCTATGAATGTCTTTGCGACGTGGCTCTCCAGCACCCACCCTATAGCGCGTGGAGCTGCCTGTCACCCCGTGAGTTTGCTGTCCCCAACCTTCGCTCCTGCCTGGAGCTCACTGTCTCCCTGCTACAAACGCTTTGGGAACAGAGCAGGGCACAACCCCCCAAAGGGGTTCCAGTGTGGGGTGCATCTGTGTCCCGCATCTGCATCCCACATCCTGCATCTGCATCCTACATCCCACATCTGCATCCCTCCTGGCAGCAGGGCGGGCAGAGGTGGGGAGGATTTTGCTGCCCCACACTAAAGGCAAGACTGTGGCATCGTTTTGAGCCCAATCCTGCAGATATTTAGGAAAAAAAATCCACAATTCGGTGAAGTCAGTGGATTCCCAGTGATGGCAGTGGCCACCAACTGGTGTTGTTCCCGCTGGGTTCAGTGGGGGCGGCTGGCACGGGCAGGTTGCTCACACACGTGTTTGCAGGATCAGACTCCACGAGTTCACTTATTTTAGAACCCATTCCAAGTGCAAAACTACAAAAAAGAAAGGGGAAAAAAAAATAATAATTTGAGGTGTTAAAAACACAATGTTCTTAACATGTAAATAGAGTCCAAATTGATTGTGACTGCAATTCAGTTAGTATTTAAAAGTAGAGAAATTGCACTTCCTGGAAGAAAGAGAGGAAAAAAAAAAAAGTAGCTAGTTTAATTATCCTGTAAATTATTTAATTTTGGCAAGATGTATGTAATTTACATTTACAACACCTTATGTTAACTTTTTGCTATTTATTTAACTTTTTTATTTATTAATTTTATACTTATTTTGAACTGGACACTGCACCATAGAAAAGAAAAGAAGCAAAAAAAAAGTTAAACATTTAAACTTTTGACCATAAAAAATGATATTCCAAAAAAAAAAAAAAAAGGAGAAAAAAAAAAAAAGAAAAAAGCCTATCTACAACTCCTACTTGTAATTTTGATGCAACCAAGTTATTTTTTATATATTTTGTTATTTATTCTTTTAACGATGGGAATTTTTTTAAAGATATTTTATAACTGAGACATTTTGATAATTTTTTGGTTTGTTTTTTTGCGGGGCGGGGACACCGGGGTGAACAGAGACTTCTTCCGTTTCTTTCTTTTTCATTCATATTGTTTCAGGCACTGATAACAGGAAATGAAAATTCTGTATTTATTATTTATTTAATATTTAAGTCGGGGGGGAAATGAACTGTGCTCTTGTTGTATATTTATTTTGTCGTTTGTGTGTTGGTTATGTGATGACTGAGTACTTGTTTATGTGAAGGAATACTGTTAATATTTAAATAATAAAGAGTCACATTGAAAGTTATAGCAGGCTACATGTTATTCTGTGAAAACGATACTGTGATCTACTTTCCTCAGGAAATGTATTTTGCAGACAGAACTTCCTTATGTACTGGCAGGGTTATTTCGTAATAAAACCCAGTTCTGTTTGTGACTTTAGTTCCTATGGTCTTTCTTCAAGCTGCTGCCAACGTCCCCGATGGGTCCCTGATGGATGGGTTTTGTCCTCGGGTGTGTGACCCCTCAGAGCTGCAGCCAGGGACCGTCCCCCCAGTCCTGGCTCTCCCCACCTACTAAACTGGGGGATTTAGGGGGAATCAGGTTGCACTAGGGGAGGTTTAGATTGGATCTTGGGAACAATTTCTTCCCCAAAGGGCTGTTGGGCATTGGAACAGGCTGCCCAGGGCAGTGCTGGAGTCACCATCCCTGGAGGGGTTGAACAGACGCGGAGATGAGGTTCTCAGGGACATGGGTAGTGCCAGGGGTGGGTTAACAGTTGGACTCAATGATCTTAAGTGTCTTTTCCAACTCAAATGACTTTATGATTCTATGAATTTAGGTTTGGTATCTCTGAAGGCTCTGAAGAATCAGCAGCTGTTGTCATCTGCCCAGGAGGGCACCTAAAATCCCACTAGTCCCATGATGGGGACAATCACAATTCCAAGTACAGGTATGGATTTTGGATTTATTTAGGCTGAAGTCCCTTGCCAAGGCAGGGAGCTGCAGGCAGCGATCCTCCTGCAGGATCTCACAGCTTTGTGCTCCTGCAAGTGATGTGCGAGCAGAGGAGGTGCCATCGGGAGCAGTGCAGGAGATGCCAGCCCTGGAATGGGACACCAAGACAGACACTTTCCCCTCCCAGATTTAGAAAAAAGCCTCGCCAAACTGATCTCTGAGGTTTAACTAAAATGCTGGGAGGTGGCTTGTTTTTGTTAACCAGATTTCCTCACTTAGATCTGTCTGACTGCGATGTTCACAGATTCCCTGCCTGGAAGAATGGAGCTTTTTCACTGGCTTTGAAGCTGTGGCAATGAAGCGAATTTCTCATCAGTCTCTGCATTGGAAACATCATTTCTGAAGTTGCCAAAATTCGGTTTTGCTGTGCTGCAGCTGTAGCTTCCAAGGTGAAATAAGGTAAATCACATTAAGGTCATTTGGAGCTGAGTGAGTTGGGTCAAATGGGAATTTCAGGCAGGTCCATCACCAAGAAATTAAATTCTCTGATTATTGAGCTGAACTTTCCTGACTGTCCCCCTGCAGAGGCACAAGCGCTGCTGGGTTACAGCAGGATGGGGGCAGCCACATGGCAAAGACACAAAGGTGAAAGGCAGACTAAAATGGAGATAAAAAGGTAAGAACTGTAGCCAGGAAAAATTGGAGCAAAGTTTGTGCAGAAAGATTTCTTAAAGCCTTTTTCAAGCATGTACATGTTTTCTTTCCCAGTAGACCTCTCAGCCCCAGGAGCTGTGGAGCAGCCCCAAGGACAAGCTCTCTGAGGCTTTGCTGGGCACAACTCAGAGTCAATGGCATTTTGTCCCCTCCACAAAGAGCTGCACATCTTAAAACAAGCAAAACAGGGTGATTCATGCAATGGTTCACCCAAACTGCCTGGCATGTTGTTTTTCTGAACGGCATGTAATTGTTTTATGGGGGATTTTGCTAGACTTTGCACTGCCAAGCAGCTCCTTGTGCCAATATTTGATTATGATGATAGAGTTAATAGACATGCTCGCTTGTCCTTTCTTAACGAATTGGCTGTGCCGAATAATAGAGCGGTTAGATTTGTGTTAAATTGCAGCTTTGGGAGCCATCACTGTGCGATGTTATCTTCTCTGAACTGGCGTCCTTTATCGCAGGGAAGGGAATTGGATGGGTTTAAGATGGTACGCTGTCAGTTTATGGGTGTGCTTCGGAGAGCTCTTAAGCCTCCTCCAACACGAGCAGGGTGAGAGCTGAACGGCAGAGGAGAGCGGGTCTTCTGCTTCAAGGATACGAGGGAAAAGATACTTGTCAGCATAGGGTTTTTTCTAAACATGTTGATAAATCATTGACCAACAAGAGTGTCATCTGGCCTCACTGATGCTGCTGTTAATTGTTAAAAGCTGCTAATGACCCATCCCTCCATTCTTCTGCTCAGGTGGTACCTTCTACTTGTTAACATTTACCCATCCTCTCCCAGACAGCCATGGGTTTTGTGCAGAAAAACTTTCTGCTTTCCCAGCCTCCTGCATTTTTTTCCTGATTTTTGTTCCTCCTACCCCAGAGCTCCTCTGGGTGAAGTCTCAAGGCCCTGTCCATCTCACCCCGCTCTCATGACCAAGGTGTCCTGAAAAACACACAGCTGGGTGGTCAGGAAGGGGTTGCCTCATTCTTCATCAGATTATTGGGGAGAGAGGGCAACTTGTCTCTTCAGAGCTGCCATTTGGCATCCAATTCACCCCCTTTGAGCCCTGGGAGGATGATGCTGAGGCTGGGGAGCAATCGGATGGGCTGGAGATGACACTGGAGCCAATGGAGCTGGAAACTGCTCCCTCCCAAGCAGCCCTGAGCTCAGCCTGGCTGGATTAAAGGCTCTGGCTCGCACTTGTTAACACACTCACTGCTCCTACACTTTTATGAGAAGATATATCCTGAAACGACCTCCCGCTTTGTACAGAAGGGCTCGTGGGATTGAGGCTGCTGGGAAGTACGCGGATGATGCATTCTTCAGACAAATAGCTCTCGTTATTCCAGATGCCTTCATCCCCTTCTTTCAGTGGGATGAATAAATCACCAATTGTTGTAAAAATGGTAGTATCAGATTTAAAGACATTTTCGACCCTGTCAACAAGGAAGTATAACAACCATTAAAGCCTGCTTTCGTTTATATAACTGCAATGCTCTTTTGTTTGAATGTCAGTGACTATCTGTGATAACATGGAGAAACACGAGCCATGAAGGGATAGAGCAAGAACAGATGCTCTGCCTGAGCTCCAGGACTAGCACGAAGGGCTGGACCACCCTGGGAAGACTGGTCTACACTAAGATGCGATGTCTGATCCCACAGCATCGTGGCCACCATTAACTCCAGCTTGCCCTTATTTAAGCCAGGATGTACCAAAACTCTTCCTTGCGCGGTAAGTCCCAGAGTCCCCCCAAACTGAGCACAAGGCATTGGCCAAATGATCTCAAACAGGGACAAACCCGGCTTTAGCATCACTGGGGAGCTGGGTTTGGCCTGAAGCTCACAAAGTCCAAGATCAAGGATCAAGCAGGTTTTGCCATTTGCCAGAGGACTCCTCAGGCTTCAACATTTAATAATCCAGCCCAACCCCATTGAGGCTGCTTAGCAATTAAATAACATAAATCCAGAAGCTAGATTAATAAACAGACCAGTCTGTCTAGAGCAGTCTACAGGGTGGGGAGATAAAACTGTAAAATATTTATTACCAGCTTGGGGATGAAGTCATTAATTTAATAACTACCCATTGCTTTGCTTCTTACAGTTGTTAGCAGTCTGAAGGTTACAGAAGATTAGGTGGGAAACTTAGGGCCTCCCTGCTGAGAGGAGCCTTTCCCATGAAAGCCGGAGCCCAGCTCCCCCATCTGTCACCCCGTTACGTTCTGAGGTGGTGAATATATTATGAAAATAAAAACAAAACAAAATTTCTGCTGGCCACATGGCAACCCTCCATGCAATTTAATGAGGACGCTGCCCTTTGTGCGCGGGGCCATTTTGAACAGCTGTGGAGATGACGGCAGGAGGATGTTCACTCACAACACGGCTCCCGGCAGCATTGCCAGGGCTGGTGCCTTTGGGGACCGACGCTTCGGCCGCCTCTTGTCCTGAGAGGTGGGGAGTGTTGTCAGAACCTCCCTCATCTGTGATTTCTCAGTGGGTCTTCATGTTTTCAGGAGAGGGAACATGGGTATTAGTTCGGTCCCTGCTGTGATGTGATATTGGGGAGCATCAGGGCTTGGATAGGTGCATCCTCTTGATCCTGGTGATGGATGGAGCCCCCCGATGAGCCTGTCTCCCCTGTTGACAGCCACAATTTGCAGCAATGCTGCAACAGAACTTGTGTGAGGGGAGTGAGTGAGGGTGTCTGTGCACCCTTGGCATATTTTATCATCCGTTTCATCCAGGGACAGCAAACACGTGTCATGCAAACAGAGGGCAGAGGGATAGGGTTTGAGCAGGGGTGATGTGTGACGTGAGGGGCCAAGATGCTGCTCATCCTCCCCAACGACCACACTGACAGTGGAGGTAACCGAATCACCTAAATAACTTAATTGAATTTTTAGCCTGCTTCATCAAATAAATAAAATAACTTTCTGGTTTCTGCGGGCTCCCACAAAGGAGACACTTGCACGAGGTTTGGGGGCAGCTCAAAGCAACCGACTACAAAACTGGGTCTCCAAGGTCCTGGAGATGAGAGGCTCTGGACAGGTGGGTCAATTCTGATGTCTTGGCCAAGACTTTGCATTACGGTTTAATGACATCAGGTTGTATTTTAGCACAGAGTGAGATTTTAGTGGTAGGGTAGGGAGGAGAGGGAAAGAGAGATAAAATAGTTGTGAATCAGCCCGGCTTCTTCAGTGCTGAATGGCACAACAGACCCATAAGATATTTCTGTTGCCACCAAAAAAGTAACAGAAATGTTTCTGCAGAGTGTTAACCTCAATTTTTCCCTCACAACATACTAATTTGCAGTTGTCAGCACAAGCATCTTTGTCCCGACCATCCTGCACACATCCTGCATGGGCAGGGCTGACTGCGGAGAACCTGCCCCGGGATCATGTCATCACATTTTCTTTCATCTCTCTTATCAACGCCAACATTCAGTTCCGCTCCTTATTCCCAGCCGTTATCACAAGGAGCCAAGGAAGTGCAGAGTATCAGCCAGGAGGGGAAAAAAAAAAAAGAACAGGTGAAATTCTGATGTTGTCAGCTAAAAGAGTTTCCAGATGAGCAGTGCCCACAAAGAAGCTGAATCTTGGTGATTTAGTTGCCAAATTTTACATTTGCTGCCTCTCCTCCATCACTCCTCCTGGCTGCGCGCTCGAAGCGGAGTCCTGACACTGCAAAGTGCTAATAGAATTAGTCTCCTGCTATAAACTGTTCACTGGGGCTTGTTAGTTCAATTGTTGATGCTAAATTCTTATCAGAGCCACCTAAAAGAGCATTAATCAAGAAAGGCTGAACTCCCCGACTGGGTCACAGAAATTTAATTAAACCCCAAGTAAAACTGGAAAATCATTTTGAAAAGAGAAGAAACGAATGCAAAACGCTTTTCATCCTTTGACTCTGCATCTTCGCAGTTCAAACCCTCAGCGTTGATTTCAAAGAGAGTTTTGCCAAAGCAAAGGCTGAGTGAAACACAGACAAAACTTCCCTCCGTGACTCCTTTAACACAAGGTCCTCATGCTCATGCATGGTAAATAAAATATGGAAAATCACTGATTAAGACCTGCTAAGGACAAGAACCCACAACTGCAGCAGAGCAGGATGCCCTTCCAGGTAAAACAGGGATCTCCTTCAGTGAGATTGTCTTATGGTTATTGGTTTATGGATTATCTATTTTTCATCTGCTGTGCAAAAAGCTCATGCAACAAACCATTTATTTGGTAGATTCAGAGGAATATTACTACCAGCATCAGTAGGACCTCACATGGGGTATGGTGTGTATTCTAGGATGTCTCTTTGGAAACAGAAAAGATTAATTTATCCTTGAACAGGTGTGAGGAAGGACTGGCAGGGTGATTAGGAGAACGGAGAACCTATCTTAAGAGAGGAGATTAAGAGAGCTTGGCTTGTTTAGCCTAGAAAAACAAAGGTTAAGAGGGGATATGATTACTCTTCATAAATACATTCAGGGTGGGAGGAAGGGGAATGATTTAAGTTAGAGGATAATATGGGTGGGAGATCAAATAAGGCTCATCTTGGCCAGGAATGCATTTCCATAGCAAATCTGAAGATGTTTTCCTGTTGCTGGAGGAGGGAGGTTCTGGAAAGGCCTTTTGAGCAAGACAGCTGAGCCCTCCTGGTTTTTAAGGAGGGGATGAACCAAAGTTGTGGCTGGTGCAAAGCCAAAGCAGGAAAATATGATACGGCTGCCATTTTGTTGATTTTTTAATTATTTATGAATCCATAAAATCCATTGATTTTTATGTAATCCATGAACCACTTGAAAGATCTGGGAATTATTTTCTTCCCCCATAAATATGAAAAGCTTGATTTTTGAGATTTTTATTTGGCAATCCTCTCCTAAATCATGGCAGACAGGCCTTAGTGAGCCAGGAGAGAGCAGGACACTGCACGGGGCTGCTCGGTGTCCCCAGCACCAGGGGCCTCTGGGGACAAGTTCTCCCACCCTCAGCCAGGCTTCACCATCTCCTGGTCGCTCTCCTTTGATGACGCAGTTAAGTGAGATGAATCCAGGTCTTTACGAGTCCTTTCTCCAAGTGGCAGCGGTTATGCGCGGTGCGGCACAGTGCAAATCATGACATATGTTCTTCCTCTCGCTTCAGCAATTACTCAGAGCCCTTTGACGAAATGAGGCGAGAGGACAGCTTGAGGAGACACACACACATCTGCCCTCTGCATGGGCAGGAGGATCTCGGGTGGTTTGCCGTCAGTGTGCTAATAGTACTTACTATTAGTGTAAATGCACATGTCTGTGTGTATTTACATATATACATAAGTGTGTGTTTATGCATGTATAGCATATGCTTCTGGAAGTGATACAGTGCCAAACTGACCAGAGCATATATTGCAAAATAAAAATAGGAAACAATGTCATCCTGTCACCCACCAAATTGTTGACTTAAACATCCACCTGTATTGTGAGGCTGAGGTCAGACTGCCTGGGTGACTACATCAGGGCTAAACACGTTTTTACAATTTGCTCTTTCGAATAAATAGAAACATCCCATTTTAACTGGCAATCGCTAAGATCGACTTTGGAAGTTAATTCATGCTGACCGATGCTTTAAAAATATTTATAAAATTAATTGGTTTAGAAAAAAAAAGGAAGGAGGAACTGTAAAACACAGGGAAATAAAGACAAGGAAAAACAAGATATATCTTGGCTTCAGCTTGCCCTCATGAAAATTGATTGTTCTCAGCAATTAAATATCTCAGCTGATGAACGATGAAGACCTGGTCGTTTTGTTGCTGAGGGCAGGGCCAGGGATTGCCCTTGCGCTCGGTCCCAGCCCAGAGGAAGATGCTGAGGTGCCACCTCCAAACCCTGCAGCGATGCCCGAACTGCTGGGGACACCTTGTGGTACGTGGCTGAGCAAGAGAATAACGCTGGGATTTAACCAGTGCCACCAACCCCAGCTTTCCCAGTCCTGCTCATGTTTTTTCCACTCTCAGAGGTTGCCGGGGCTCTTCAAGCTGGGGGCAGATGCCCACACACATTTGCAGCCCACGCACACGCAGGACTTGCTCATCTCTTGCCGACTCTAACTCACGGATAACAGAGCCCCAGGTGAGCTGTGAGGGTGTAAGGAAGGTCTTTTTAAAAAAGCCAGGAAAGAAATAGCACAAACAGCAATCACAGACCCATGAAATCATGAAATACCCAACCATTTTGTTTTTCTAAATGTGGATATATTTGCAATTTTATCAGACAACTTTGGGTTTCCTCTGGAGCTGGAACCCAGTGCTACGACCTACATGGAGGAGTTTTCAGCAAGAATTAAATTTTTGAAGAAAAAACACCATCTTCCTTCAGCTATTCTGTCCTCGTGGCTGTGCTCCAGCAGGTTTGGGGTGCAGGCAAAGACGTGGGGACTTGGAGTGAGAAAGCGTCTTCTCTTCGCGTGTCACCCTGCTAATTCCTGCAATTATCTGGAAAACGAAGGGCTGTGAGTCTCATCGACAGCACAGCCGCTCTAGCAATCGTGGGAAATTGTTTACCCAGCTTTTATTTTAACAATTTTTGTGCAAAAAAACCCCACCAATAAATAAACCAACTGCTGTTTTCCAAGCAGGGAAGTAGATGCTGACTGGAAGCCCTGGAATCACACGTGTAAGGAGTTTGTCCGTTCTGCCTTTGCAGATTCCGACCGCGTTGCTGTTACGCTCGAGCGCTTTCCGTATGAAAGGAGATGAGGCGAGCGCAATCCCGCGCCCCGGTTCGGTTGAATCAGCAAGGAGGAGTTTCAGCGCCTGCTCTCCAGGAATAATCCCATTCTCCTAGGCAGCTGCCTCTGCAAAATGAAAGTGCAGACATCTACAGAATTACCCCTTTGCACAGAGTCTGCTCTTATCATGGTAATGAAGGGAGCTGAGCTAATCACCTTAAAGCATAAATACATCTATGATGCTGATTAACTTTCTCCTATTTGAGTCTATTTACCAGGATAATTTTTTTTTTCTTTTTCCACTGCAGGCTTGTTGTGTCTGAGATAGCTATTTCTTCTTTTCACAATTAATCGCCAAACAACTTATATCAAGAAGCCTCTTGTCTAGACACATTTATTCCTTCTCCTTTTGTAGCCATAGGTACTATCAAGTCCTAGATCTAAGGCCGGTCCAGACAGCTTTTTCTGATCTGCAGCCTTAGAGGTCGCACAGCTCATGCAGCCTCAGCCAGCGCTGTGTGGGTCACTTATGAAGACAAACATAAACTTTTAAAGGATAATTTCTCTCATTCTGGGATGAGTGGGAGGAAGCACCTTTCCCCATGTCTTGTCGGGCTCTGCCATGTTGGTCATAACCACTTAAGGAGCCTACATGGCTGAGTAAAATCTAAATTAGGTGCCTAAAACTCAGCCAGGTCATGTCAGGGGACAGGGATCCCTCCACTGCACGAATGGCAAGTCAGATATTGTGGCAGTCTCACACTTCTCCATGTTTTCTTCAAGCCCCAAGTCCTGGAGTCATCTCACTTATTTTCTTCTCAGCGAATTTCTCCCTGGCATTTCTGGTTGCAGGAAAAAAAAAATCAAAGCACGCCACTCAAGTTGGATGTTCATAGGCTCAAAATGCAGAATATCAATCAGCTCCTGGAGTCATTCTTTTTTCTAAATTCCCGTGATTTTTTCCCAAGCCTAATGATATCAGAACATCTGGTGTTGGCTGCTCTTCCCGCGGGAGGCTGAGCTGCAGCACGAGGACCGTGCGTGCCAGCCGGAGCCTGGCACCTCCCCAGCTCCTCGGCTGCTCCTGCACCCCGGGAATCCCTGATCCCACCTCCCCAGCTCCTCGGCTGCTCCTGCACCCCGGGAATCCCTGATCCCACTTGCAGCAACGCTGGTACAGTGGGGGGTGTGCGGGGTGTCCTGCGGGGGATGAGGACTGGGAGAACTGGGAGCACTGGGCATCGAGCTGAAGGAGCAGGTGTGGAAACGCAGCCCTGGGCTGGGAGCCGGAAATCAGAAAGGGAAAAGATCAGGAAAAAGTGAGTCCTGGTCTTTATTTAGGCCTGGTCCGTATTTAGGCTGGATCTGCGGGTGCAGGTTGTTGGCCCGGTCTGTATTTAGACCCGGCCTGCATTTACAACCGGCCGATATCCCTGTGCTGCAGACCCAGGCCATATGTAAGCCTGGCCTGTTGACCCCATCTGCAGCTCTGGCCCATAGAACCTGCCGGGTCCCCCCACACGGAACCAGCGCTGCCCCCCCGCGCCCCGCAGTGGTACTGTCATCCCCCCCCGCGCCGGATCTGCATGGTACATCCCGAGCGCCTCCCCCCGCGGGCAGCAGTGGTGTGCTCCCGCCCCCCCTTCCCGCGGCGGTGGTACGCGTCGCGCATGCGCAGTGGGGCGGCCGGCGCTCAGCTGTGTTTACAGCTCCGGAGCGCAGCGTGACGGCCCCGCCGCCGGGCCGGGAGGGGAGCGGGAGCACCGGGCTGGGCCGCGCCGACCCGCCGCTAAGGTACGGCCGGGGCGGGGGGGATGGGCGGGCGAGGAGACCCTGCCCGCTGAGGTGCGCCCGGTCCCGGTTCGCCCTGACCTCACCGGGCCGCTGCAGCGCCCCCCCGCCGGCCCCTTCACCTCAGCCCCGGCACCCAGGGCCTCGCTCCGGCCCTGCGGCTCCCACTGCTGCTGGGGCTGCCCCGCGGGGCGGACACGGCGCCTTCCCGTGGCCTCTCCCCCGGGCCCAGCGCCGCCTGCCCGGCCGGCACTGCACCAGGGCCGCGCTGGGCTATGGGCACGGCCGGGAACAGCGCTGGGTGGGGAGCGGGGCCACCCGGGGGTGATCAGAGCCGGGGACAGAGTGGATCAGCCAGGGCTTCCCTAGACCGACCTCCTGCTCCCTCCATCACTTTCCTTGGCCTCAAGATGATAACGCAGGGAGTGATTGAGCTACATGTTGTGGGGGTTTCTAATGTGTTATTGGATAGGGTTAGAAGTGATAGAATTGAAAACTCTGCCGGGTAATTTTTTTTTTTATTTTTTTTTAATTGGTAAACATCCTCATGTTTGTTATTCATTTTGGAGTGTATTATGTCAGAGCGGGGATTACCCTGGAAGTCTTTTGGGGTGAAAAACTACGTTTTTGTGCCTTATGTGTTGTTTTGAGTCTTGCCCTGTGCATCTACTGTCCTTTGCCTTGGAAGAAATATCAGTGCTTTGTTTCAGGCATCTGAACGCAGCTTCTCATGTTCGACTTGCTTTTGTTTGTTCATTTTTCTGCTTTGTTTTTGTTAAAGGGGAAGATGGCAACATGCAATGGAAAGGATGTTTCAACACTAAAAGGCTACTTGGTTTGATTCCTGTGTTGTGATCTGCTAATGCTCATAATTTGTGGATGTGAACTTTGTCCCGGCTCAGATTTGTGGAAATCTGTGCTTCACTTAGAACTGTGAAAAGTGCAACTGTGCTGATTGTGAAGAGACAGGATTTTGTTTTAAAAAGTTTGTTAAAAATAAGTCCTGCTCATAGTCTTGGTTCCCACTTCCAATAGGAGAAGGGAAACAAAGTTGAATGAAGATGTGGAATTATCTGAAGAGGAATTTAAATGCTTGAGTTCTATGTTTTGCATATAAAACATGCATTTTATTGGAAGTAAGCTAGTGTCTAGTAAAAGTAATTGTTTCAGAAGTAACGGACACCTGTTTCAACTTGGGTGTTCCTTGATCTCATTAGAAAAATGTCTTCTGTATTGTAGAACATGGAAGAGTAATTATTGATCATACAGCTTAGTTAAAACCAGGTTGGACCAGTTGTCCCACTGGGGCTTGTGTAATCAGAAAGTATTTGTTTGGGATCCAAAGTGGAACACCGTTAAAGGCACAACTTCTTAGTCATACTTTAAAAAATGTAGATTTTTTTTAATAGCTAAAAGAGCTTAAGTGGAAGCAAGAAGCAAGCGTAAGAACAAAATATACCAAAAAAAATCAAGGGAGTCAGTGCTCTCAGGCAAGAGAGTGTTGTAATGCAGAATGTTATATAGAGTATACTGACTGAAGATATAAGCAGCTCCATGTATGCAGGTGCAACGAGTTGTGTATGTAAAGGAAAAAAACCCAAATTGGCTGGTGAACCCGCGTAAGCCTTCAACTTGACATCTTTGCAGTGTAAAGTAACAAAACACAATTATTTTTTGTAGAGAAAATGAAGGAGTAACTATAGAAAGGAGAGGTGTGGCCTTTTTTAAAGTTTTATTAATGGTTTGAAACTGGATTGATGTGTTTGAGGCAGGAATGTATTAAAAACTGGCTCAAGTTGCTTTCATAAGTATATCCTATTTTGTGTCTCTCTGCAGGTAGTCAGGATGGTGTGTTATTTGAGTAACTGAAATTTCCTTCGACTCCTGTAGCTTTTCTTTGTTTCCTCTGAATCTGAAAGTATATAATCTGCTCTTGCTGAATGTAACAAGTAAAACCCAACAATTTAGCTGTAGGCAGATCTTCTGGTCCCAGGAGTGAACTCTAAAGCTGCTGCTTCTGTGGTTGTTCTTGGGAGCAGAGAAAGGCATTGTAAATAAATGCATATTAAAAAAAAGAAAATAATTGTGTTTTCTGAAAAGTTGTTTTTTTTTATTTTAAGGTATGGATGGGGAAGAAAAGCTAGATTAATTTTGAGTAATAAGTTTTTCTATGTTCTTTTCCCCCTCTACCTTTTTCTTTAAAATCTACAGATATTTCACTACATTACGTGTATAGTCAAGGAAGGCGCTTACTTTCTGCCAACAAGCCTGAGTAGGTTGCTGGAGATGACCGTGCCAGTGAAGTCAGAATTGTTTTAACTCATAAATGTGTCACTGAAGAGTTTCCAAATTGGGGTTAGCTCATCTAGGCAATTCCACAGGCTTCAGTGGAAATTCTCTCTGCAGTTTCTCTGTTTTGTTAAGTGCTTTACTGATGCTGGTGGCTCAAGCACTAAGGATGAGCTGGGGGAAAGGGCAGTTGCTAAAGTGAGCTTGTTCTCTAGGTCAGAGGCTTTTTTAACCTCCGTGAAATCAGCATCCTGCTGCATGTTCCAAGAAAATGTAATTTGAGATTTTTCTGGTTCTTGCTGCCTGCGTCGTAGTCTTTTCATTTCCCCTTACTGCTGTTAGAGATGGAAAGTCCGCGTGCGGTAAGAATTCCGACAGACAAGCCAGACTTGCACTTTTGCCATGAAAACTGACCTGTAAGCAGAGGAGCTAGAATAATCCTTTACATAAAAGGGTTTGGTAGAACAGCTGACATGCTAGTAAAACATTGGTAGTGTTTGAAGATGGGCATTCCATGTTTAAATTGCCTACTGTGATTTTTTCCCCGCTAGTGTCAGGTACTAGATGCCAGATCTGCTGCATTTTTGTTTTCATTGTTTCCATGGGGGATGGGGGTCCTGGCTGTAATGTTTTTCTGCTGCTTGTGGTCCTTTACATACCTGAAGGTCTCTTTTGATGTACTTCATATACAGCAGCATAATTTAGTATTGGAATGCATGTTCTGTGCCTCATCTCCTTTTATTATTCCATTAGTTTTAGTGCTTATAGAAAACCGTTGAAGATGGGAGGTGCAGTGAGCGCAGGAGAAGATAATGATGAATTAATTGATAACCTGAAGGAGGCACAATACATCCGGACAGAGCTGGTAGAGCAGGCGTTCCGAGCCATTGACCGAGCAGATTACTACCTGGAAGAGTTCAAAGACAATGCCTACAAGGACTTGGCGTGGAAGCATGGAAATATTCATCTCTCAGCACCGTGCATTTACTCTGAGGTGATGGAAGCTTTGGATCTGCATCCAGGGCTGTCATTCTTGAATCTTGGCAGTGGCACCGGCTATCTGAGTTCTATGGTTGGACTCATCTTGGGTAAATACCTTTTCAGTCGTGTTAACTATTTACATTAGATTTTTAAAAAAGTTTTGAAATCGGGAGTGAAGCATTCCTGAAGTAATGAAAGTAAAAAGCAGCTAGCAGTAAAGAATGCATTAATCCAACTGGCCAATTTATCGGGATTCTTGAGGCCTTTTCTCTGGAAGTGCATGGGATCCAGATTTCTGTGGCGGTTCAGAACAGGCAACGATGTGACTGCACAGGTGGCTGTAGTGGATTCCCATAGGGCTGGACACAAACTTGGGTTTGTTGCCCCTTGAGCAAGAATCCAGCTCGGGAGCAAGAGTGCCACGTTTGAGCTGGGACTGAGCATGTCACAGGAACCTGGGACTACAGCTGCTCTGTGTCTGCCTTGTTTTTACACTGTCCTGTCTAGACTGAAACATATGTGAGATCCTGTGTTGACTCTGACCAACATACAGGTGGAAATAATCTCTGGAAAAGAGTTAGTGCATCAGAACTAACTTTGTGACCACATCTACAGCAGGTACAGATCAAAGTGTGAAAGTGCAATTATACAATTGCAGTTTGCCCTAACGCACTTCAGCCAAAACCTGTGTTGCTCTGGCTGCTAGGATAGGTAACAGGTGACCGTAGAGTGTGTGTTTTCTTTTTGTGGAGGTGTCAAGAATTTTAACTGCTGAAATGTTTTGTCAGGGTGAACCCTCATTCCCATCTCCCATGGCTTTTCATGGAATCATGTTTGTGGCTTGCTGTTAGGTTTGTTCACATTACCCAGGATGCCAATGAGCAATTCCAGGGCTTTTGAATTCTTCTGAATTTTTTGAAAAGTTAAGTCAGTTCTGGATAAAAAGTGTGAGTACCGAATAGCTTCTGTATTTTCCAATTTATTTTTGCTGTTAATTGAGGTACAATATATGGTGACTGTTCCTGGTTCCATTGAGGAGATTTTTAGCATATCTTATTTTAGTAGGGGGGTATAAAAATAGCGCAAAGATTTTTTTTTTTTTTTTTGAGGAATTTTTTAAAACACACAGGCTGTTGTTGCTTTGGAGTTTTCTCCAGGTAGTCAGTTTTACAGCAATAGTATCAGTGTTTCCCTCCTACAGAGGAATTTCCTTCATAGTTAAGAGCAAATCATTTGAAATGAATTGTGCAAAACAGCCTCATTTACTGCCAGAAATTGCAGGTATAGGGTTGCAGTTCCCACTGTAGTACTAAAATAGCTGACCCTATGCAGATGCTGGCTGCCTGACACTGAAGGAACAGTCTGTTGTAGGAAGTAACCAAAATTCTTTTCAACCCTGTTGGATTTTGTGGTGTTGCCTGTTACCATTATCCTCCTGTTCTAAATGTGCAGGTCCTTTTGGCGTTAACCATGGCGTGGAGCTTCATTCCGATGTGATTGAATATGCAAAGCAGAAACTGGACTTCTTCATCAAAACAAGCGACAGCTTTGACAAGTAAGAATGCGGAATGCCTGCTTGGATTCATTTTGTGCATTTGGCTTCAGTCGCGGCGGTTCTTGCTCCCACGTGGCAGCTCTGGATTCAGGGTAATCCGAGGATTCTGGCTCCTTAGGCTTGCTGAGCTGCAGAGTGTGACCTTCTAAGCTGATGTGTGTTGTGGGGGAGTTTCAGAAATTTTTGCAGTGTTTTAATAGCAGTTGTGTTGCAGCGCTTAGAGGCAGCTGAAGATGGTTACTTATTTTAAGAAGCACTTGCGGGTAGCAGCTTGAAACTTGCAAATAACAATAATAGTTCAGTTTGTGATCTGAGAGCTTGCATGGTTATTAGAAGAATATGAACTGATGTCTGTGGTAGCCTAATATGTTTTATCTGAGTAGAAGAAAAATGGCGTTTTAAAATATGAAGGTAGTTTTATGGTGATTAAGTTGGTACTAAAACTGCTGGGGATTTGATTTATCTTCTTCCTTGGAACCTCCATTCTGCTGCTGTCATAAGTAATAGCTTTCCAGCGAGATAACTATTGCTGATAGTAACCTCAGCAATAAAAGCTGTAGCTGTCATATTTTTGGATCCATCTCACAGTTTGTTCAAACAGTGAGGTAAAGCATCTCTGGATACCTGATAGTCCTCCTCTCATGGGAGGAAGAAAATTAAAGTCATTACATGCTGGAATTCAAACCGCTCAGCTTTGTGCTGTTACTGCTGTACTGGAAAGCTCCTCATTAGAGGGCTGTATTTTCCTGATGTTGGCAGCAGACCGAAAGTTTTCAGCTTGCACACAGATGACTGGATTGTTTTTTTTCCAGAGTCAGGTTGCTGTTGTCTGAAGAGGTGTTTTAAGGAAGACTTTTTATTTGTTTTCTCTCCAGACAAATATAGCTATGGAGGAAAAGTGAGCTGAATTCAGAAATAAACATGATTGGAATATTGGCATTGCTGAGAGAATTGTCTGCTGGGTTACACGGTTAGAACACTGTGTGCAGGAGCTGTTAGCTGGCTGCTCTCAATCTCTAGCATGCTTTGCAAAACCAGAAAGCTTCAGGAAGTGTTGAAGAATAAATAGGTGCTGTATTGAGCTGCCTCTCAAGATACCGGTAGAAAAATCTATCAATCAGCCCTTAAACGCAGGGCTTAAAGCTTATGCAGTTTGGGATCATATAAGAAGACCAGAAGCATCATGGAATCATCCATTTTTCTTTTCATCTGAATCAGAAAAGCTATAGGCAAAATCTCTTTTTTATAAAGGGTGAAATCACAGCCCTTTTGAAGCTACTGGCAAAACTTCCAATGGCTTCAGCAAAGCATATTTCTGAAGCATCAGGTGATAGTCCCCGATGGCATCTGAAAGCCATTTAAAAGCTTTTGAAAATGCAAAAAAAAAAAAACCTGATTAGCATTTGGAATTACAGGTCTAATATTTATGTCTGTGTATTATAACTGAGTCAGCATCAGGTGACTAAAAATAGCTCATTTTAAAGAGTTATATGCAAATCACATATGAAATTATTTATCCTTTGGAGATTTTCACCTGTGAATTCTCACCTCATTGTTCTCTGGTTTTGAGACGTCTAGCTGTGGTCTGTTCCAATAAAGTCTACAATATAGGGGCTTTGGAGGAGAAATCCTATGAAACTGTGGTTTGGTTTTTCTTTTCAAGTATTTTTCATTGTTTCATTTTTTTAGGAACAAAGAAAATAATTCATTTGATAAATTGTAATATTCTTGTGTGGTACACATCTTCTTTTTCAGATTTGAATTTTGTGAGCCGTCTTTTGTTACCGGCAATTGTCTAGAGATTTCTCCGGACTGTACTCAGTACGACCGCGTTTACTGTGGGGCTGGAGTACAGAAGGAACACGAGGACTACATGAAGAACCTGTTGAAAGTTGGGGGAATTCTCGTCATGCCTCTAGAAGAGAAGGTTGAGTGTCTTTCTACTCGTGTTTCTCTTGTTAATTCTGATGTTGGTTTAGTTGGTAGCTCTTCCTTTCATTTGCCCTTCTTGTAGCATGTTGAAGAAAATACGTACACTTCCTAACAGCTAAGAAATTCATAGTTCTGCCACTCTTTCACACGTACCAATCTGTCGTTGTAAATTGCAAATGTACTTTCATACAGCGGAAAAATGTCAGCAACTTTGTATAAGTTGTATGATCTCGTGCTGTACTGAAGGTGTAGAATTTTGTATTTTACCATTAACTGGCTTATGGAAGTGTGCAAATTGTCCCTATTTAAAGTGTTGGTGGTTTATTTTTAGTAAAAAGTAGGTATCTGCCCTATGTGTGATCTCAAGAATGTCATGCAGAGGATGTTTTTGGTGTAACGGTGTGTTGTTTTATTGGGCTGGGATGGCTGAGGTGCAGGGATCTGCTCTTTTACCACTGTCAGGGTAGCTGGGATGGGCAGAGCGCAGCGTTTCTTCCCATAAGATGCTGTGCAGTCAGTTTGCATGAGAGATTTGAGCTGGAACAGAAATCTGGCGATCTGCAGACTTCCTTTGAGAGTGAGTGTTATCAGTGATGGACACATTTTCTCAGTGGTCAGACATAGAAGTTGTGGTTCAGAATTGAGGAAGACCTGGGAAAGCAGAGTGAGCCAAACTGCCGGTGCCCAGAAGCTGTTGCAACAAATGAGGTTATTTGGAGCTAATCCTGGAAGAACTTCTCAATTTTCTGAAAATAACATGGGTGTTTCTCCTTTTTACCTAATTTTACTGTTGTAGCTTCTAGTACTTTAACCACTTGTCTGGGCAGAATAGTCATTGGTTCTTTTTTTTTTGTTAAAAAAAAAAAAATCTTCTGTAGTTCACACAATGGACGATAATCTCCTTGGTTTGTTTTAGTTGACTAAGATAACTCGTACGGGTCCTTCTGCCTGGGAGACCAAGAAGATTCTTGCTGTTTCTTTTGCTCCTTTGGTTCAACCCAACCACGCGGATTCAGGAAAATCCAGGCTTGTTCACTTGCGTGAGTACAGATATTCCTGATGATGGGGGAGGTTTCTTCTGCTCTGTGGTTATAAGCTGCACCTTGCTTAGATGTCACATTCTGTAAATCCTTTCAAGGAAAATGATTCCAACCGCTTCCTTCTTTGAACAGTTGAGGGACAGAAGTTGTGCAGTTTTTGGTGAGCTGTCTGGAGCGCAGTGGCCTCAATCTTTAGATTAAGGCTCCAGTGTAGAGAGGCCTCTTAAGAACATGTGAAGACAGAGATACTTCCATAAAGAGATTAGTCAGGCTTTGCTCATTTTCTGGGAAGGTGTCTTTGCATGACAAAAGCAGCTCAACAAGCAGTCTGTACTATGGACTATAAAGTTCAATACAGACTATGAAGTGCTTTAAAGTCCATTAAGTGCATATTTCAGCACACTTTGTATGGTGGATTTGTAGTGAGACCTTTATATATTAAGTGTATTTTTTTTCTAGTTCCTTCAGGTCACAGGAGCACGCACTTGTCATTGAAAGACGGGGTTTTGTTTCTTCCATCTTCAGTGCACAGATGTGTGTGCGTCAGTACATTTTTTCTTTATGCAGCATGAATGACTTGCGTTGTGCACTTTATGGGCTGGCAGCAAATAAGTGCACAAGACATAACAATCTTCCAAACTATTAATGTGGAAGGTATTTTAGTGCAATAACTTACTGTATCCTTCTATAATTACTTTTACCAAATGGTTTCCAGCCAGTCTTCACCCACTTAGTCTGAAGCAGGTTTTGAAGAGCTTGGTGAAGCTGAAGTAAATTCACAATAGAAAAACAATTTAATGGAAGAGTTAAATAGACTTCAGGTCTGTGGTAGGAAAAATATATTTTTCTACATTATTAAGCAGTCACAGTTTCAGTCACTAAGTCTGCATTCTTATAGTCTTTAAGACTTGTATCTTAAAACAATTGTGAGGACTTGACATCAAAATATGAAACTCTTTTTTCATCCCATTCTTTTTCTTCAGATAATGAGAGAAATGCATAGTTAAATTTTGTTTGGAAAGTTACAATACAGTTTATTTGAGTTGACAGGATTTGAATAGAGCTGTTTTTGTAATCGCAGCAGGGAATTCAAGTGGCCTGATTTAATTTGAGCGAATGCAACTTTGCCTGTGAGTACTCTTGAGGGAAGTGTCTCCGTATCTGTTAACGGTTTTCATTTTGTTTTAGCCCCAGTGGCTGTTCGCAGCCTCCAGGACCTGGCTCGCATTGCCATCCGAGGAACCATTAAAAAAATCATACATCAAGAAACAATGAGCAAAAATGGAAACGGGCTGAAGAACCCCCCCAAATTTAAACGAAGACGTGTGCGTCGCCGTCGCATGGAAACTATTGTTTTCTTGGACAAAGAAGTCTTCGCTAGTCGTATCTCCAACCCGTCAGACGATAACAACAACAATGAGGATCTGGAGGATGAGAGACAAGAAGACGAAGAAACTAAACCCTCCGAATTAAAGCCAGATCCCCCTGTAAACTTTTTGAGAGAAAAGGTCTTGAGTCTGCCTTTGCCTGATCCCTTGAAATATTACCTGCTTTATTACAGGGAAAAGTAATTTCCTTCTTTTAGAAAGTGGGAAGTAGGCAGAAAACAAAATACTACTTAGGGCTTGACAAATGTACCACTTGCTTGCCTGCTAATCTGACCACCCGAGGCAGTAGGTTAGCTGGGGAATGTGGCTGCTGTGTACTTCAACTTTAGAGCTTTTTAAAGTGTTTCTTCTCAGTTGTGTGCTATAGTTTTATCCTACAGCAGGGATTCCTAAGGAAGCGAGTTGGTGAAATGCTCAGCTGCTTATGAAAGGGGGATTTAACTGCCTGAAACTGACTACACAGAGATATTCTAAAAATCTCATGGCTGCTCTACCGAACTGCAGTTTTAAATATTCCTAAGCAGTTCCCCAAAGACCTTTGCTGTCTCTGCTCTCTCCCTCTAAACCTGCCATGTGTTTCCTGTGGTGTGTGTTTAATGGAGAATGAAGATTATTAGTAAAAACTGACCTGGCAAACCTTGTTTCTTCCAGAAATGTGAAAAAGCACAATTTTTAAAAACTGAAAGAATTTTTGGTGTTACCCTTGTGGCATCCAGGTTTTGAATGAGAAGGAAAGCATCAGCTCCCCTTTGGTTGGTCTCAGTTTTGCTTATCAACTATATATAATTTTTCCAGTGGAAGGTAAAAATGTTTTACAGAATATTGGATTTTTTTAATGGGAGACACCTGTTCTAGTGAATTAGTCTAAGAGATGCAAAGTTGTTTGGTTTTTTTTTTTTAAGTGATGGAGGCAAGTGAAGAATTGCAGAGCTGATCAGCTGTGATGGGATGGTCGGGTCGGCAGGGCTGGGACTGTCTCTGGAAATGTTTACGGAGTAATTCTGGGTGAGGAGGAGTGTAGAGAGGAGACACGGACCAGTGAGGTCGTGAAAGCGGAATCTGCAGATTTTGCTGTTGTGCGAGATTAGATCTGCTGGGCTGCACAGAGCGAAGCGCAGAGCGCTGGCCTGAGCGGAGTGGCTGTGTCCTGGTAAATCGGCCCCATGTAGTTTTGGAGAGAACGTGTAGAACCTGAAAACAGTCTAGAAAATCAAACAGACGCAGTTTGTCGGTGTTCCTGGCTGCGTGGCCCGGCTGTAGCGAAGGGGCTGGAATACAACGTGTACACGTGGTCCATGTGCGGTAGGTGGAATGAAGTTGATTGACTTAGTAGGTTATTTTATTCCTGCAACAATTAAGTAGATGCTTTAACAGGCTCATATAGAAGGACCTTCCACTCTGCAGTTCTGTGGATGTGAACTCTAATTTTTATTCCCAAGTCTTCCTGTAATGGGGATGGAAGGAGATACCGTGTTTAGAAGTATTTGGTTCAGCCTGTTTGAAAAAATCAACCTAAACTGGTGAAGGCTGGCAGGAAAACCTTGAGCTTGTATTGATGTGAAATACTGCTGGAGCTGGGGGGCAGGGGTGACAAACCCCCTCGCAGTAGGTACTAAAGCTGTGTGATGTTGTCCCATCAGAAGCACTTCAGTTGGTATCACTTTGATATCTTCTTTTATGCCATCTCATTTTCTGAGGAAGGATGAATGAAGATGGCCTTGCCAAAAATACACTGGGTTTTCAGTTAATGGTACAGAGTTGTACAACTTGCTTAATTATAGTGTTTCAAAGTTCTGTGTGGCTTTGAAAATAAACAGATAATTCTTGTACATCTAAGCCTGGGGTGGAGAACTCTTCCATGCTTAATAGGCTTTTTGTAGATCTTTGAGAATATTTCCTGTATGAATGATATGATAATACAGTGTTGTGTGGCCACTGCCACATAATACAGCGTGGGCTGTATTTTGCCTCTGGTTTCCTAAGTCTCCATGGCTGGTCTCAGTGGTACCCCAAGCTATCTTGTTCCCTCTGATTTTTATTTCTCGATGTTTAAATGGGGCAGTTCTGTGGCCACTGAGCTGATGGTTTCCTGTAAACACACAAGTGCCCATTTTGTAATTCTGGCAACTACAATAAATTTTTCTCTACAAATGAAAATACTGCATATGGTGGTAAATGGAGGCTTAGTAGAATCTCAGTGTAGCGTTTATTTGTGCTTCCCCAAAGCTGTCACCTCTCTGTTTATAGGGCATTTTTGCTTAATAGCTGTCACACTTGCCTTTCTGAATTGTGGCACAGCTTTCACACCCCTGTGTAGTACAGGGCACCTCTTACTTTGGCTACCAGCTCATCCTGCAGTTTGGTCATTACTGAACTTCTTTTAAAGGAGCTGCGTTAAAAATGACATTAAACTTCAGGTTTGTATTTGTTAACCAGGCTGAGATTCTGTTAAGGCTGACCAGTAGAGGGAGAATTATCTTTCATTTATCCCTGTTTGATTTTTACCTCCATCCCCCCCCAGTTCTAAAATATATTTTGTCAGATTTTTCACCAGATTTGCCTTTTTTATTACATTTGCTAGATTTTTGTAGCTTTCTATAAGATGCATAAAATACTGCTATTTTTCCTGGATAAGGTCAAATAAATAAATATATATACAGGAGATTTATGTTCTAGGTTGTCAGATTGTCCCCTTGTCCAAAACACCACAAATCCAAACAAACCCATAGTAGAAACTTTATGTGTAATATAATTGTGAAATACTATTGCTTATAGCCTATACATGAAGGGGAACTGTAAATATGTTTTCCCTGTGCACAAGCACTTGCACTGTAGTTTTGTATGCGTTTGTAAGACGGTATTTGTAGCATAACTGGTTTTGTGTAGTCTGTGAACTGTCTAGGAATTTTACCTGCTTTACGTGTTTCCTTTTGTCTTCACTGTAATTGTGTGTTACTCCTTATAGGTTTCAATACTGCAGTAAACTTGCAAAAAGAAATGAACTTCAAGCTGCTTTGATCATTAGTGTGTAAGTTGGAAGAATCGATGTGTAGAAAGTGGCGCTCGGTTGGCCCGAGGCATGCGGGAGCGTTACGCAATTTATTAACAAGTGTTTCTGTATCAATAAATTCAGTAAAGACTTTTTAGCCTTCTTAACATGGCTTTGCATCATGTCGTGATTAGAATACCTTGTAGGTAAGTACTTACCTTCATAATTGAAGATTAAAACACTAGAACACTAGAAAAAGCACTTAATAGTATGGTGCAGGTGTGTAGTTTTGGATAAGCTCCTTAAAATATAACCTCTCAAAAGAAACCTGCCCAGCTTGTGATGTCTAAACCTTGATGTGATGGAGTCATGCAAGGAAGATCTTGGAATTAGCACACGTAGAACTGACCTAGATATAATATATCGGAATGGTTCAAGAGTGAGCTCACTTACCTGGCTGTTAGACCTGCAGACAGCAGATATCAAGAGGTTATTTAGTCCATTTCTGTACTTCCAGAAATCGCCAAACCAAACACGTCAGGAGCTCCTTTACTGTGTTCTGAGCTGCAACTCCCTGCTTGTCTCTGCTCTGCTTCAGTGCTTAATTAATGTATGTTTTAAAGAGCTGGTGTTCAAGGCTTCATTTCACTAGTATAGAGAAGAATATTTTGGCTTCAGCTGTAATAGGAAACTTATCATAGCAAATACAGCTGTTGCTAATTAAATGTATCCATTAACCTTTATTCCACAAGATAATTGCCTGTAGTCTGTGTTTCTTCCTGTCATTTTTGTGTATGATAGATCTCCTTTTACGGCTATAACAGGAGACTAGCTCAGTGTTCATGTTTTCCTTCACATGATGCTTGCTGAAAAAAAAAAATCCTTTTCTGCTTTGGAAAACTATGGATGTGTCATACAAATAGCATCAAGTAAATTAAATTTGTCAGATAATGTTTATGTTCATAGTATAATGTACAACATCACAGTTCCCTGGGAAGCAGAGCTCCTCAGGGGATGTATCCCAGTGAAATCTTTCTCCTGGGGCAGAAATGATGGTTAAAAATAAAGAAGTGGGGGGGGAGGGAAAAGCCCCATTTGATAAGCAACCCCAACTTCTTGCGTTCTACTGGTGTGAAAAAGTCTGTCGGGCAGAGGCTGGAAATGCCGAAGTTCAGGACACAAGTGTTACCTTTCATTCCTGGTGCTTGGGAGTTCACTTTTACTTCTTGTTCAGAGCTGCACGCTCCTTTTTAAACAGTTTGTCATGGCGGTAGAAAATCAACAGGTAATTGAGCCTCTTAGAACATGTTTTTGTCAGAAAGGGCCGAGTGGCCACTAGAGGACACTCTGCTCTAAACCATCAGTTGGGTCCACAGGGGAGCGGGGAGGAGCTGAGGGAACTTGCTGAGATTTCAGAGCCACGTCAGGGCAAACAAACAGCAGGTCACCTGAGGACCAGACGCAGAAAACCCGCAGTAAGATCTCCTTTTATATCTGGGAAAAAACGTAACTTTTACCATGTAGCGCATGGAATTTGTAAGTTGAAACCCCCCAAACCCAACACTCTCCCCAAATGCTCAAGTGACAAAGAATCTGAAGGGAGAACTTGGGAGGTTTAAATGTCACTCTTGTTAAATACTATTTTGTCATGTTAATTCTATTGCAGTTTACAGGTTAAAGCAAATGTGCAGTTTGGTGGGAAACTTTCCTTTGATCATCCAGGTAATGTGGGATGCGGCCGTGTTTGAAATTCCTCAAGCACTTTTATATCCCAATGAGCATTAGTGCGTCATGCACATGCTAAGCCCACACTTTTAGGATACTGTATAGTGATAACCTAAAACAAACTGGTTTCACTCTAAGTGTGGGTGGTTTGTTTGTTTGAACAATAAAAGGTGATTAATTCTACTGGAAACAAGTCCTCCCTTTTGCATCTCAATTTTAGCATCCAATGGGGGAGAAAGAAACTGAGGTCTGCATTTCCTACAGGTCAAACTCAGTCGATTTCATTGGAGTTTTTTCCCCTCTCCACTGCTCAGTTGCCTTTAATTTCTCTCAAATCCTGACCTACTTCCAAATGACGTCCTTGTTGAAAGAAATGACACCAGCCAAAGGTCTTTGAAGTGAATCAGCTTTTACTCTGCATAAGACACTTTACAGAATGCTTTCTATCAGATGTGGGCGGTTTTGTTTGTTTATGGTTTTCTTTAAATATTATTTATTTGCAGGTTATTTATCTCTGTTGGCGATCTCCCTTTTAAAATCACCTCTCTAGGATTCCACTCTCATGTCAATGGTTGGAAATGTATTTTTGCTGGATGTTGTAACTACATGTAATAAGAGACAGACTCTATCTTAAAAATCTTACTGCCTGATACACTTGACAGGCGGTTAGATAAGGTACTATCAGTTTGCAGAGACTGTGCTGAGCCAAAAATTTTGGCTTAAAAAACTTGACCCTGGGCCGTCTGCCCTGGGAGCACGAGGTCATTTTTTGGTCATTGTCCACAGAGGCGCATCCTGCAAAATGCTTTCAGAGAAACGCCCGAGGAGAAGGTGAGGAGTTAACTGGCTGCTCAGAAAAAAGAAACAAGGCAAAAATAAATCACAAACGAAGAGTTTCTCTTTCAGCACCACAATTAAAGAGGGGTGGGAACAGTCTGATCTTCAGTGATGTACATAATGGCAGGGGAGGGTGGGCGGTTGGACTGTCAAACTGCCTTAATTTAATTGCAAACACATGCTGATGAGTCCCCTCCTCCTGGACCTCAGGGCTGGGAAACTTTTTCTTTCCTTGTCAGCTCCCTGCAGTTCAGAATTGAGGCAAATGCACTCCAGCAAACACCAGCCATGCTCACGAAACCCGCAGCTCTCCCAGGCTTTTTGTGTTTTCTCCTCCTGCCCAGTTTCTCCTGCTCCTGCCCCAGTCGCTGCCTGTGCTTCAGGACCACAGTGCGATGCATGCATCTGATGCTGGAAACCATCCCCGATATCCCGCCCCAGACAAACATACTGTGAGTAACAACTTCATTTTACTGCCTTCTCACCTGCTTGGGTTTAGAAAGAAAAAACCAAGGCAGAAGTTTTTATCCTCCTTTTTTTCTGCAGAACTCTCTGCATCACAGACCGTTTCATGCTTTTAAACCATGAAACAGAAACGGCTTCTTTTGGCATCGGCTAACTGTTAACAGGGTAGTCAAGGGAATTGAAAAAATTAATAAGAATAATGCCAGGGCGGTCACTGGAAGCCAGTTTGGGAGAATCTAAGGTCACGAATGTTAAGCTGAGCTTATAGAAAGGTGCTTTTCTAATTAAATACAACCCTCTTTCTTTGCTAGACTTCTAAGTCCTGGTTTTCCAGTTTCTGTCTGAACTATGCAAGCCAAACTAAAGGCTTATTTGGAAAGCAATAATTGTGTCAGCTCCCAAATTCCTTGAGAAATAAAGTACCTGTTGCAGAGGGCGCTGAGTCCATTTGAACAGAGGAAGTGGAGGAGAAGGGCAGGTAACGCTTGGAGACTCCTGGGCAGCTCTTTCTGATCCAGAAGAGCAATTCACTGTGATTCTGAAGTAGTTAATCCTCAACTTAAAGGTGGATTTAAGATGCAGTGACAAAATACTTCCCTTTGTGCTACTCTTAGCTGATCCCTTGGTTTGAAAGACCTTTCTTTGTAAAGAATAGGAAAGACTTGTCAAAAATTTCTCTCTATGCTCATTCTCTTCAAACTGCTGCCGACTTGTAAAACTTTTTCAACGCTAGTTTGAGAAGTTTTTCTTTGTGCCTGTAATGAATTTGGTCTCAGCCCGAACATCTAAACGAGCATTTCTCCTGCAAGTATCTCGCTGCTATTGCTGGTGCAGTTTCTCTGCTGGCAGCCAGAGGCACTTGGTGTGGGCAGGATGCCGGCGTTTGAATCGCTGCCACCCACATGTGCTTTGGTGGAGGGAAACCACAGAGGTTCTGGTATTAGTGGCACACAGGGAAATGTCTACACTTGCTACAGCTGCCAAAAATACCCTGTTGGGGAAACTGTTTGCAGCTGGGCTGCTTGGGAGTCACCCTGACATGGGGCAGGTCAGAATCTGGACTGGTTACTCTGCAGTGTGGAACTGGTCAGTGCAAACCGAGTAGTGATTATCTGCTCCACAGCAACTTGCAGGGGCTGACTCTCCAAACTTTTTCCCCCTCATTCCCCTGCATCTTGAAATATTAAAATATTTTAAATACCCATACACTGCTTGATTTTAGCAAAATAAATAGTTTCTCCTTGTTTTAATGTGGCTTTTTATTGGGGAAAAAGTTTGTTTCATTGCTGAACTGGGATATTTCTAGACTTGGTAAAGCTTAATTTCTGTTCTGTTGGAAAGGAGACAACATTTACTGCTGTACTGGACAGCCTGAGCGTGTTACTGGTAGAGATTTTTCGAGTGCTGTGGTCACCGCCTGTTTTTCAGCACTGGAATATGGTGTATTTCTCAATGCCCTCTGGAAACAGCACAGGTCGGGAGGCTTTGTGTGGTGTGCGGCAAGTGAAAATCCTGACTTTCTGGCCATCTTGAAGATCTAATGTATGTAAATGCATTTGCCAGCTAGCATCCCATTGTATCTGTTACAAATAGCATTTGAATAATTAAACTTTTTAAACTGTGAAAGATCAAAGAATGCTTCTTAACCAAGCCGCTGACTACTCCAGCTTTTTGGTATGTTAATCTTTCTCCTGGGAAGACCCTTGTGTCAGAGAGAACATGCAGAATTCTAGCAAGAATAATCTTGGTCGTGGCATTGTTCTGAGTAGAAAATGTGGGATGGTGATATTTTCCACATTTGCACTTTGGTACGAACAAGACCTGTGAGTGCAGATACAAACCGCGATCCCGGGCTCCAGCTCGGTTCCCTCACCGAATAGCTGCAGTTTCCAGATGGAGTTTGCTTTGAAGTTGGGGGTTTGGGACTTTGTGACCCCCGGGACTCTGTGCCACCCTCTCCCCCAACCCTGGAGGAGCGGGGAGCTCTCCTGTCCAGCACACGCTGTGCTGCAACCAGCCCCGTTGGCAGCTGGTCCCCCCGGCGCTGTCGCCAGCTGGCGGTAACGTAGCGCAGCCCATAGCCCTTCTCCGAGCGATGCTGGGATTGGCATGGAACCAGTTCCAGGATTGATGAGCTGTTACTGGCACCTCTTTGGTCACCATTTCCCTCCTCCCTTCCCAATCCCAGCTGGGTGCAGCTGAGGATCTGGCCCAGTGTCTGGTTTTAGCAATAGACTATTTATCTCTGGTAATGAAGTCTGTTTGTTTTATCCCGAGCAGAGAATAGGATGGCAGGAATGGCTACACGTGTACAGATAAGTAAGCTATAAAAATTCATGGTGTATAACTGCAAACGTATTTTGGCTGCTGTCTGTTCAACTGGAACATGATTATCCAGATGTGATCTGCTGGTTACCACTGGGATTCAAGCAGTTCTTTTTGCCAGCAGCCCAAAGAAGAGAACAGCTGCGGAACATACACTCAGAAAATTTCAATAGGTCTTTAACCTTCTAAGCCATTAGTTCTGCAGTGTGACATTTAAAACAATAAACTTTGAAATGTGTGGGCATGAGTAGAAGGAACCCATGGAAAGAAGTTCCCCTCTGGCTGGCAGCGAATGGATTGCAATCCAGTTATCCACGGGTGATTCTCCCTTCTGCATTATGCATAGCACTTAATGAATGAGCTCGTCCAGAGAAACGCAGCCGAGGGCACAGGCGAAGGCGGGCGCAGTCGCTGGGGTCGGAACGCGTCGCTGGCATGAACCGAACGTGACCCAGTTGTTCACAGACCTGGTTGCTAATTGGGCAGTGTGAGCACCGCCAGCTTCACAAGTTTCATTTCCCGTCATTGTGGTGCTGCTGCTTTGGTGGCCGCTCGGTTCTTTTCTTCCTCCCGTGGGTCATTGGAAGGCTGTAGTAGGACAGGGTGTAGCTCTTAAGGGGCATAGTCTTGAGAAGGAACTTTACACATTTGCTGGGGAAAGGCTGATTGAGCAAATGAGTTCTTGGAAATGCTGCTCCCTTTGTGGTCTCTGTCCTGTGCTGTGGGTTGAAGAAGGGATTACTCATTTCCTCTGCGTGTGATAGTCTCACACACAGCCATTAAACACACACCCACGCGTTCTGGACATACCAGGTGTGATCTCTTGCTGTCTTCTTTCACTCTACTATTTTATCTTCATTAAACCTTTTAGAGGTGACCAAAGTCTTCTGTGTATAGATTTCCCTTCATTGGAAGGAAAATGGGAAGGGAAAGTATTGAAAACATATTTTCCTTCCTAGAAACATTGCAGAATCTTTTGGTGACAATATCCAAAGTCTTGGGATTGTAGCTCCTTGAAGTGTTTAGAAATGCTGCTTTTACTGAGCTTCACAGTGTTTCATCAGCTGGTTCCCTCTTGAGTATTTGCGTTTTCATTGACCTTGCCATGTCCTTCTCCCCATAGGCGTACCAGGGTTTTTTCCTGTGCCCTTTAATGAGAAGTCAGTATCTTTTGGTGAAATAATGTGTGTATTCTGGGTAAAGACTTAAATGTTCATGTTCTTAAAAAAGAAAAAAGTTGACACCTGTGCTACATGAGACTTGATATTAATGAGTGCCCCAGCAGTGTGTTTTTGCTGACGTGTTGCTGCTGCTGCTTGGACTCTTCATGCTCCAAAGTTTTCTTTTACTCCTCAGATGTGTTTGTGGCAGCTGAAATCTTCAAAAGCTGTTTTCGGGAATGCCTGTGGTAATTCCTTAATTAAAATCTAGTGTGCCCATCCCCAAAACTTCAAAACATAAGCAGCGTGGCAGTGCAGCCGCCTGTTCGGCAGCATCTGCATCTGCTCGCCCTTCGGTGTTTCAACCACAATCGTATAATCTCATTTATTAGTCTTTTCATGCCGAACATTTTTTCCTTCCTCTTCGCTCTTTGAACAGTCAAATCTTGATGTCTTAAGCTGATACACTCCAAAATAGCCAGGACTTGGAAAAAAACCCGTCCCTGAGCTCCCCTGCGGTCTCATCTGTCTGGCAGTGATGGCAACGCTCTGCTGTCCATGTAAGGGCTGGGAGATGACAGCTGTCGTTTATTAAAGCCATTTGGGGACTCGTGTGTGAGAGGGACATTCCTGAGCTGGGGAGCTGATGACAGTGAGCCTGGAAGACACTATTTCCATCTCAGCAAGGCTGTTTTCCCTTCCTGCCGGGACCAGAGCTGTTTGGCATGACAGGAGAACCTGACCGTGATGCTCTGTGGATGAGTAAGAGAAATGAGCATCGTCTCGATAGATGTTATAGCTCTTCTTATATATTGGAAGTTTGACTTAAAAATTGCATTTCAGATGTCTTTCACATCCTGCCTTCCCCAGGAAACGCTGGAAGAAACCTTAGTGTCTTATCTCTTTTTGTAGAACAACCTTTACTCTCTTTCTTTGTTCATAATGGTTGGGTGGCTGCCACTTACTCAACCAGTTCTGGGTGAAACAGTCCAAAACCATCAGCATCATTACTGTGCACAATGTTTTTAGCACAAAAGATGCTCCGATGAAACAAACCCAATAATTTCTTTGGAACTGCAGTAAAATACCCCTTGTAGCTAATTATCTGCTTAGTTAACATAGTAATACATGATTCTGTAAAAGCCTAAATAGATTAAACAGCAATGGAAGTTTCTTGTTAAAGCAGTTGATTGCTTTATATGCTAATCACTGTTAATTATTTAACACAATGCTTTCAGGAATGATTGTTCCGATAGCAGCTGAGAGGATCAGAAAGATTTAATTGTCACTCTATAAAAACCTGTTTCCCCAGCCATTTGCAAATTCTGGCATTCTGGGACAGCCTCTGCGATGGGGTTAAGAGTTCCCAGAGGCAGCAAAGGTGAGTTATTTCAATAGCACATCCTGGATTGTTTGCATATTCCAGCCCAGTTTCCTGTCAGAACTGTGGTGCTTTGGGTTTGGTGAGATTTTCTCCAAACTGTATATGATGGTAGACAAGGATCTGGGCTCCTGTAGCAGCAGCTTTCCCTTGTGGAACAGTATCTTGTAATCCTGGACTGCTGGCCTTGAAAACATGGGGAAGGGTTAAATCACAAGGGATATATTTTATTTTGATTTTTTCCCCCCATTTTGCAAATTCTAAGGTTGGAAGAAGCCGGAGGAGCGGGGCAGCCCGGCTGCCGGTGCACACAGCAGCTGCACGGGCTGGGGTGGGAGAAGCTGTGTGGTGGGTCCCCGTAGAAAATCACTCTTGTTCCTGAAAAGAAATGCAAAGTTTCCAGAATGAGTGCCCTGGGAATAGAGAGAAACAAGTGTCAGAGAGGACAAACTCTGCAGGGAATGTTCTCAATCCAATACACGCAAGGCAGGAATTCCCCTGTGCCGCCCTACGTGGAATTTGTTACCAGCTCAGCTTCAGGCCAAGGCAAGGGCTGGCATGAAGTGCTGGGGATGAGCCAAAGTCAATTTTTGTTTTATTTTTTTAAATGCATGAGTAAGGAGGAAGGTGTGTGTTCCTCTGAGCCTCCAGGGATTTTGCTGTACTTTTTTACCGCTTTCTGGGATACAGGGAATGAAATAGTCCAGCCCTTCTGCCTCCAGGGCTACCTAAACCATATTGTGGTTAATGTCTGTCTCAGCTGCAGTACACCTGAGTGTTTTATTAGCATTGCTGTTTAAGGTATTTTTTTTTAAATGCAGAATCTGCAGTTTTAGTCAGCGACAATTTGCCCAATTCTATTTTTAGCCATGTTCCGACATAGTTATTCTATCTATGGCTAAATAAGCCATTTCAGTTCTTTTCATTGCCATGTTTTCCAGACTTCAGATCATTCCCGTTGCTTTCCCCTGGATTCTCTCCAGTTAATTCCCATCATTTCTTGAAATGAAGTGCTCAGGGCAGACACGTGCTGTTTCAGCTGCCCTTTGTGTCTGTGCGGAAAGCTGCCGCCTTTGTGTGATGGAGAGCAAAGCAGAGAGTAAGCTTTCCAAAGGAGTGCGAGACAGCTGAGTTCCAAGCCAGGGGTCTGGGGACTCATTGTAAGGTCTTATCTGGAAAAGAAAATGGAAGGAAAATCACAATTTTTCATTAAAATAATAGGCTAAATTTTACAATGTGCTCCTTGGGGGTGGTGGAGGGAAAACGTTCCTGCGTGAAACCAGAGCCCCGTTGCTGTCTCAGCAGTGGCAGGAGGCATCTCCACCCAGCTCTCCATCCATGTGCTTCTTGGCAGCAGGAGCGTCACTCAGAGATGTGACAGCCAGGGGACCTCTCTGAGTGACTGGGGTCACTCCTGCCCGGCTCAGTCACCTGTGGTTCTGGGTTTTGCTTTTGGTTTCAGCTGTGAAAGCTTACAAGGGGCAATGGGTACAAACTGGAACACAGGAGGTTCCACTTAAATATGAGAAGAAACTTCCTCATGGTGAGGGTGGCAGAGCCTGGCCCAGGCTGCCCAGGGGGGTTGTGGAGTCTCCTTCTCTGCAGACATTCCAACCCGCCAGGACACCTTCCTGTGTAACCTCATTTGGGTGTTCCTGCTCTGGTGGGGGGACTGGACTGGATGAGCTTTCGAGGTCCCTTCCAACCCCTGACATTCTGTGATATTCTTACGTGCGAATGCTGGGAATTGAAAGATTGCAGTTGTCTTTGTTCATTAAAATAGTGGTATTTTACACTTCACTGCCTGCTTCCCGCTGCCTTCCATGAGCATCAACAGCTTCAGCCCTGACCCATGTGTATTTCTTCCATTTATTTGTAACGTTTGCTATTAACTGTACCCACTGCCTGGACTAATTGCACAGCTCTCTACAGGCCCCGGGGCAGGCAGAGTTGGTGTCTGTGTGTTACAGTATATAAATCAAGTTTGTGTTTCTTCAGCTTTTTTCATGGCCTGGTCTTTCCTCATTTCATTTAATGAGGCTGTGGACACTAGTCAGCACATTGTACTATCACTTGTGCCAATGCTTAATTGTATTTGGCTTTACGGTGTCAACCATTGCCTTGAAAAGTCCATACAGATATCCTCAAATTCACATCATCAGAGGGAGAGACATGTAACACCTTCCAACGACAAGAGCAAAAAACACACTTTGAAGCAATGCAGGTAGAGCCAAACACACCAGAAAGTATCAAAGGTAAAGTCGCTGTTAAAAACTGCAGTTCCAAAGGGTGATCCTTCGGGACTGCAGTTTGCAGTGGATGAATAGTGCTTGGAAATTACAATTCAAACACTTTTTTTTTTTTTTTTAAACATTGAAGCTGTATTCCTTCCTGCCCTCTCACTCTGCCTAAAAAGTAAGAAAACTCAGTGGGAACTTTTTAACATAACTAGCTTTGCAAACTGTTAAGCTAAAGAAACGTTACATCTTGAAATCGGCTTTACTTACTGTACTGTTTTCGAGCTCAAAGATGTTTCAGCCCCTGTGGATACTCACTGTCGGTTTGAGTTCACAGCCACCTGCAATCAATGCACCTCTTTCTATTCTTCATTTTGTAAAGGCCACTGTTCTTGTTGGTGCCTGCTCTAAAAATAAGTGCTGAACTTGTAGCTATTTGTAGTAGTTTTGTTTTAAACTCTGCCTCCAATTTCTCTGTAACTTACCACCAGAACGATGGGCAATTCAGCATGTTCGTGTCTTTTTGTGCCTCTTAAAGCCTTAAAAGGCTGCCTTAAAATCAAGAAATAGCTGCGTATTCTCTAAAAGTGATAGATCAGGCAGTTTAGGATTAATAATAATAAAAAAAAGAAACTTCATTGTTGAGCTTTGGATAGAAACTATCAGCAAAAGATACGTCAGTCTTTTGTGTTTTGTTGTAATACACCGATCGTGGAAGGTGCCAAATCAATGCACATTCCCTATAGAAGTGTTTCTACTTGGTTAACCAAGTTAAACCACTTAGCTCTTATTTTATTATCTCATTAGGAATCAAAGCCCCTTGTTTTAGGGCTCCAAGTCGATGTAGTTACATGGACAGCCCCTGAAAATTGCCAGAATCCCCTGGACTCCACTAATTCTAATTGAAGTTGGCACAAATTTGAAATGCAGGCAGCGATAAGCTGTTCTGAGTCTTGGAGCATTGCAGAGCACAACGTGAAATGCTTATTATATGAGGTTATTTAATCAGATTTAACCATTTTAGGGCAAAGGTAATTTTGCTAGGGAGTTAAAAAATGGGTCCGTGTGACGGCGTGCATTCCTCTGCAAATCAGTATGAGATGCAAGCGTAATTGCACATGAACTTGGGGCACTGAGCAGCAGACATTGCCCTGTGTTCATGGAAATAATCACTTGAGGCCTTTCAGTCTTTGGTTTTCTATGAAATGAAAATGAATTTTGTAAGTGTAGGCCTGTCTCTGCAGACACAAGCAGACCCTGGTCACTGTCCCCGCTCCTTCTCCACCCCCTTCCCTGCTCTTTGGCTGCATTTCTCCAGTTCATGCAGGACGGACTCCCCCAGCAGCCCAGCTCCCTTCCTCCTGTGGTGATGCTGATTGCTATATAAATTTATACAAATATAAATTGCTCATATCACGAGTGCACTGATTGTATTTTCCACTTTCAGAGATTTACGTTTCAACCACATCAAGGAGATACAACCTGGAGCCTTCAGGAGACTGAAGAACCTCAACACGCTGTAAGTTCCTCCTGCAGTGAGGATATCCGTTTATTACTTATGTCAGTACTAGTCCCCATAATGGCTTAAAGGTGGCCTTGGGCTTTTAATTATTTCAGCCAAGGTGTGCATATCCAGCTAAAGCTTTAAAACCCTCTCTGTTGTACCCTGGATCGTGTTTCTTACCCTTTTACATTAAATTTGCAATTTAATAACTTTCGTTTTGGCAATTAAAAGTCCTGTCACTGCTCAAGGCTGTTTCAGCATGTGTGGCTTTAGAGCAGCCTGTAAAGACAGTTCTGGCCCCAGATCAAGACAGCAGAGGGATGCATTAAAATCTTCCTTTCCACATTAGTTGCTTGACATGACTTTGACTCAAGTGAGAGGGCATCCTTCCAAATGCTGTCTTGCCACTCTGCCTTGCCCTGGAATAAATGTTTACACCTGCCCTACTACAGATAGCAGCAGCAGTAGAAGGTGATGCTGTATGTTTTGTGAGCCAGCCGGAGCAGGCACGCTCATGTTGGTATGAAATACAGCTCTACTAATGAGTTTCTCACTCTACTCAAAGCAAACAGTGGGAGCCTTTACTGCATGTTTCCAACTGTAGGGCCGAGGGTTTGAGGATAGATATGAGCATATCTGCACCACGTGGCCAAGGAGCTGAAAACAAACAGCTCCCAAATCAGAAACAGAAGCTGTGTCAGCTCGGTGCTGTGCTGGATGTAATTGGCCTGTTGAGACTCAGATGTGATTATTTGAGCTGTAACATGGTGCTAACAGCTCTAAGATTTCCAGGTCCAAGCTCAAACCTCTGCAAGGCAAACCAATTAGCTTGGGAGCCTGCACGTGCTCAGATTTCCTGGGTTTATACATTCACAGACCCAAACGGCAAGAGAAATTCCAGATTGTTTTTTTTCTGTGTGGCCTTGAGAGATCTGAAGACCCTGATCCTGTAAAGATGACAGTGCTGAAGGGCAAGAAACCTGGGCAATGAGGAGTTCAGTCAAGTGCAAGAAGTTGTAGGAAGAGTGGGAACCCAGCAGGACTGTATCGTAGAGCCCTGTTCAATAGCTGTCTTTTAAAAATCAACATTTGCTAAAGATTGTCCCACTGCGTGTGGGGGAATAATTGGCCAAACCCTGACTTGCAGAATCGTTCCAAGTACCCTGGTTGTGACCCAGGTCTCTGCTCATAGCACTTGTGGCCAACAAGTACACTGGCAGAAGACTTTATTTGCAATGATCTGTTCATGCAGCAAATGAGAACAGCCTGTGTTAGTCTCTCAAACAGCACCATGCGGTACTGAATTACCAAAAATAATAGAGAGAAAGGGTGCTTTGGATGGATTTCTGTCGTTTGAGATAGTTGCATTTATCACCCTGTCTGAGCCTAAAATATCTAGAGAGAAAATAAGAGTGTGATTCCGTAGGGTTTTACCTGATCACAAAGCTCTGTTGAGGCATCCTGGTCTCCAGACCAGCTCTCTGAGCCCTGGAGCTCTCCTGAGTCGCCAGAGGAAACCATTCCAGATGATGTCAGCCCTGGGAGATGCAGGCGGCTGTTTGGCAGCGGGCTCGGCAGCACCGCCAGGCTCGTTTCAGCCGAACCCTGGGGAAACTCGGCACGCTGGAGAGCCCTTCACATGAAGAGACACTCCACCCAACCTGCGGAGCTTTGTCAGAGATCCCAGTTCCTGCCGGTTTGAGATCCCAGTTCCTGCCGGTTTGAGATCCCAGTTCCTGCCCTGCCAGTGCCTGGTCTAGGCAGGTCCCCGTCAGCTGCAAGATTTCTGCCTATTGCCACTCTACTTAAAGCTAGATATAGATACACAGCCCAGCTGAGGTGGAAAGACCTGTCTCTCTGTAATACCTGTTTACGCTCCGTGAATTTGTTCAATTCTTTTTTATGTCTGTCTCCACACCCTCCTGGACAGGGAAACCAAGGACAGCAAATCCATGAACAGATACTAAAGGGAATAGGCATGAATGTACCTGCGACATCCCTAATCTTATGGTTATGGATGCTGGGCAATAAGAGGAAGGTGTTTTGCACAGGCAGTGGTCAGGCTGTCCTGCTTTCCCTAAATAGTGTTCTATGACCATTGTCAGATCTGAAATAATAGACCAGGTGGGGAAAAAAATGCAGCAATTTTATATTTGAATTCTGAATATAAAGTACTTTTTCAAGTGAAACCTTTCCATTTAGATAGTAATTCGTGTGCTTGGTTATATCTCCTGGTTTGACCAGCAAACTGCAAAAATCAGTTATCCTCCCACTGGCAGTAGTTAACTCCCATGGGTGAGGAGCTTGGTAACTGAATGAGAGAACCTAAAACCTCGCACTCCTAAAGCAAATTTCTCTCTAGGCACTTTGGTTTGTGCAATTGCTACATCAAAACTAACAAGAGCTGAAAAATTTACTGATGTTTCTTAGATGGTAAACTTTTGCCTGAGGACTCATATAGGTCTTCAAGTGATAAAGAGAATAAATCCTTTAAAATCCCTGGGAGACTTGCTGCGAAAGTTTGGCCAGAATATTTGAAGCAAGAGGTTTGGAGGACAGAGTAGCTCGGGTTCCATATGCAGAGCTCTGAGTGTGCAGCTTTTTGCCGTGGGACTTGAACAGAAGTCCCTAAAGCAGATAAATGATTTTCAAAGAGCCTTTTTCTACAGTGCTTGTGCCTGGCAGGGGAAGGGCAGGAGATTCTGGTGAAGTTTCTGTTCTGCATCACCTTTTGGGCAGGATGGCTGTGGTATATCCAAGTCTGACAGTTTATAAACCACCCTGATAAGGAAACCTTTGTGGCCTGGGTTGGGTGTGGGGAGGTGAGATGTGAGACTGACGGAAGAGGAGCCTGACGTGAATGTCCAGTGGGACTTTTCAACAGTTCAAACCTTCCCCTGCCTCTTTTCTCTCCCTGTTGTGGGGGATTTGATAAATTACAGAGCACTACTTTAAAATTAAAAGCAGGAGCCCTGTTTGTCAGTGGAAGAGATACAGTCACCACAGGTAATAATCAATTATCCTAAAGCCTGCACCATTTGGAGCTTGCTTGTTAACTGTCTGCAGTGTTACATTGGCGAAGTCCTCTTGGGCTGAAGGTCTTAGAATTTGCAAGGTTTCCTCATTATTTCCTATTGCCTCTTCTCAATCCCTGTGCAGATGTTGATGTCAGGATCTCCTTGGTGTATTTTGAAACTGTTAATATGCAGGGAGAGGGAGGGGGAAAAAATGCTTGTGTGCCATCCACAAAATACCCGCAGCTCCTCAACAGCTGTTCTGCTTGTTTGCCAACACCAGCCTCATCGCCAAACCCAACATGAGCTCACAGCAGGTGGGGGACTGTGGAAAAGAGAAAACACATTGTGAGCCCGTGGTGAGGCACAGAGTTTTATTGCTTTCCAGTCTTTGCTGCTTCAGGTCATCTTTGGGTGGGATGGATGACAACACCCTTGTGTGACCGTCCCCTTCCATGTCCCCCCTGCCGTATGGGCCCAAATGGGCCATTGCTGTATTTGCAAACCACGACCATCCCAGCCAAATAGTTGCTGCTACTTGGATCTCTCCAGCATCATCTGTAGAAATGTCCAGCTCTGGGACCAAAGCACTAATTCTGGACTTGCCCAGTAGGTATTTTGTTTTGCCCTAGAGAACTGGGCTTCTGTGGAGACCGCACGGTGGCACATGTTTCTGCCTGTGCCCTTGCCCTGTCAATATTGTTGCACATTTTATTTCTTTTTCTGCTCAGGTGAGAATAAAGGCAGTTCTGGGGAGCTCTGCAGCTCCTTTAGCTGCTGCTTGTGAAGGGTTCCAGGATGAAGGATGGGGGAACATGGAGCATCTGTCTTGAGCCCTCTAGTAGCTCTTGAGAGAACATGTTCTGTCAGCAAGGAGGGGATGTCAGAGCCTGCTTGGATCTCAGAGTAAAAGTTTCTCCCTCAGATATGGGAAATGCCTATTCCAGATCATCCTGTCAACAATGGAAAATGATGGCTGAATGTTAAAGTCACTTTTTCTCCCCCTTTAAATATACTACATGATGATTTCTGTTGATAGTGGGAGGAGAAAAATAGCTGTTATGTCACAACGGCTGTAGCATGTCGTTTGTCAAAAGGAAAGAGGAGATAGTTTGAGTCTGAATTCTGTACTGTCACATCATTTAATACGTTTTTGAAGACAGAAAATGACCTATTTAATGCAACTTAAGCCTGTGCTTGGCAGCCCAGAGAGAGGGTGGGGAAGGGAGAGGCAGTCAGGACATAAAATGTGAAGGAAACTCAATGTAAAATGTTCTCTTAGTGAATCTGGGCCAGATCTCGTGGTGCTTGTATATCTCAACTCTCCCAGAAGATTTTTTTCAGGAATAAAACCTGTGTGAATGAGTCCACCTACTCATTTGGAACCCAGTTCACCAGCTGGCAGGAAGGGGAATGCCACATCATTTTGCTATCTTTTGTTAAGCTCCAGGAAATGTACTTCTGATACTTTTAATTTAGTTTGTTTTGCTACAGGGTATGCTCCAGACATGCATCGATAATGATCTTTCCATCTTCCGTCTGCCAGAGCATTTGTTCCCAGCAGATCTCAGCTTTCAATCCCCTTTAACGTTAGCAGGGATTTGGGTGGTTTTGCTATTGATTGCAGCTGGGATCAATACCAAGGTCATGCCAGGACTCTGGGTGAGTTGCACAGGAGTCAAGGAGCAGACAGCTGTGCAGAAGCCATCTGAAGTCTTTCTAGGAGCCAGATGTGCTGATTTCTCTGAAAGCAGTGTTTTGGAGTATGTGGACTGTGAAGGACTTCATAAATTATCTCACTTTTGAGTTTTTTCCAGGACACATCCTATTACAATGGGGAATCCTGAGACAGGAAACAGAAATGGCTTCTTCCATACGCTTTTTAACCTCCAGTTGGGCAATGAACAAATTTTTAAGTATCAGACGATGAGATAAGAGGCCTGCGTACCACATGCCATCTGAACTTCCAGAATCTGTCTTGTCTGGCTTGGATCACTGATTACACCCCCTTGAACTGTCCTAAATAGCCAAGACAACAAAACAGACTAGGTTAATGCTTTTAAATAGCACCAAAACGCAGTCACACAGCATGTTGCATTTTGAAATCCCATCTGGACTTCATTCCTTGTCTAAAATCATTGCATTAAAGATGTCCGTGAAGGATTCCAGCCTGTTGTGGTGCGTGGGGCTGCTTGGGCTATTGGTGTGACCCTGTGTCAAGGACCTGGTTGTCATCTCTTGTTCCCTAAGAAACGAGCAGCCAATGCCGGTTGTGTAGCAGGGGATAGGTGCTCACATCCATGGGAGTGACGTCAGAGCTGGCACCTGTCTATCAGCCCATCTCGTGTCCTCAGAAGCGGGGCCAGGAATCAGATAATGGAGAATAAGCTGCTTTCCTTCTCCCCTGGCTGTGGATGAAAGCGAGCTGACGGAGGGCAGGGAAGGCAGCATGCATGGCTGGTGCCTGTGTTGTCTTTGTTCTGCGGGTAAATAGACAAAATCCCTCTCCCACACTGCTCTCAAGCAGTTATTTCCAGTCCTTGGGTGTTCAGTTGTCAAATAACTCTTTGGGTCGGTGTTCAGGGGCTGTATTTCCACTCAGCATATCTGACTGTCAAAGCAGCATCGTGTGTTCCAAGGACCTGACATCATTTTTGCATCCTTATGAGTGAATTTGGGTTGTTTAACCTCAGCCGTGTGTATCCTTGTTTCCAGCTGTGCTGAAACCTTCCAGCAATTTTCTGCCTTAACCTCTTTGGGCTGCTTGGCCACAGCCCTTGGCCACAGTTTGGTCCTGGCACCTGCATCCCTGGGAGCCGAGCAGCTAATCCAGAGGATGGACAAACCAAGGGCAGGGAGACTTTTCTCAAACCCTTATTGTTCTGACTTCCAAAAGTTTCTTTGCACTCAAGTTTCTCATGTGCTTTTTGGACCCTTGATGTAAAACTCAGCCTGAGAGCAAGGTATTGGAAAGCTGGTGTGACTCAGGTGCTTGGCAGTAGCTTGTAAAGCTATCACAACACGTGTGTGTTTCTGGCACCTTTTATCTTTGCATCCCTGAGGTGTTTGATTTTATCTGAATCTTCTTTTCCCACACATTTTCTTCCGTTTCTCCCCACCCCTTTGTCTTTTCTCTCCACCCTTTACCTGCACAAACTGTTCTTCCCAGGAAGGGACCTTTGCTGGCAGTGCCGGGGGCTTCCTGATGCACCATCTACACTGTTTTCTCCAACAAATGGGGGCAGAAGGTTGGGCTTTGCTGCCGGGAAAGTGCTCAACTGTCCTCTCACCTGCTGTCTGGTGGCAGATCATTTCTGAGGAGCACAGTCACCACAAAAAAGAGCTTGTAAAATAGAAAATGCACATCCAACACGTGTTGAATTTGACCCAATGTTCTAAGGTCTGGCTGCTTGCAGAGGGAGTAGCAGTTTTTTCTCCAACATAAGAAAGAACAAATCTTTGCAGTACATGGTCACAGCTCTCCTCTCCTTTTAGGAATTTTAAGAATAAGTGTAACTAGTGAAATCCTTGCTCTGAGCTATTGAGCTATAAGCTCCACCAGCTCTGAGCATCAGTGGGATCCCACAGCTGAAGACCCGCAGGAGTGTGGTTGGGCAGCCACCATCAATAGTCAAATGTTGTATATTAAAGTGCTATTTATAAGTGATTTATTTGGTTGTCTCGGTGTTGGGCTTGGCAGTGGTGGCAGCAGAGGTTTCTGGAGCGTTCGGCTGTGAGGTTATCGCCGTTGCAGTGGTTTAATAACCAAAGCTGAGCTGTTTCTGGTCGTTGGCATAGGCCATCGTTTGCGTGCACAGTCACGGCAACTGCACATACATGTCAGAGATTGCTTGCCAATGCGGTTTTGCCCATCAATTTTGTATTAACATCTGGCACAAGGTTGTCAAGATCAAAAGGGGCTGTCTCTGAATAGCCTCAGGTGTCAGATCTGTGTTTATTTATTTTTCAATTGCACATATTTGTACACAAAGTGATTAGAACACAGTGTTACCATTTTATAACTCCCCTGTGAATGGGTATTGTAAAGTGTGTTGATACTCTCAAAAAACTGGCTCTGCTCAAATGTTGTTGAACACAAATATGCACCTTCACAAACCATTGTGGTTGTACAGGGGTGGCAGCAATGATTTAATTCCTTCCTCCCCTCCCTTCTGCCTGTCTCCCTCCTCCCTTTCCTGGCCAAAATTGTAACTTTGGGATGAAAACCACTGTGGCAAAAGTAAAGAAAAATTTTTGAACACTGTACATATTGGAAGCAGTTGACACCTCTGGGCAAGAAACCTCATTGACTTAGCTGGTGTGCGTACCCAAACTTTGACCCCTTTGAATCTTAAGCTCTACAAAACACAGGTTCAGGGTTGTTTTTAGTGGGCATCCAGGAACACCAATGCCACAAGTCTCACACATGCTGAATTCACTGGTTGTGTTTCTCTTTCTTGATTTGAACAGGCTGCTGAACAATAATCAGATAAAACAAATTGTGAGAAGATCCTTTGAAGATCTGGAGAACCTCAAATACCTGTGAGTTGGTAGCTTGGTGGTTTCTTAAGCTCTTTGACATTGACTTCTAGTGCTTCCCAGTCAAGAATGTGTTTTCTCTGCTCAGAATTTCTGGATGTCAATGTGAAAGCTATAAAACATTGCCCTTGAATCCAATCAGAAAGCTCTGCTTTGTATTGAGGTCCACAGGTCTTTCCTGTGTCTTTTTAAAACACAGCTGCTGATCAGTTATCCTAATGTGTTTTTCTTTCTCTCCTTTTCAAAGCTACCTTTATAAAAATGAAATTCAGAGCATCCAGCAACATGCCTTCAACGGGCTCCATTCTCTGGAACAGCTGTAAGTACAAATGAGCTTTGTTTGCTGCTGAATGCGACGTGTGTAAGAGCTGATTTATTGGCTCCTCTGCCCCAAGTGCTGTGTTTCCAGTAGTGGAGAGCACCAGACACTTAGCATGGAGTAGGATGAGGCTTCTACTGTTTTATCATCCAGCTTTGCAAGACTACGCTGGCGTCATTTGAAACCAGCTGGTCCCAGCACTGATTTTGGTCAGTTAATACTGAGATATCTTCCTACTGATGTCCCATTGCAGTGATGCTCCTGCAGTCCTTATTTGCTCCCCTTCTGTGTACGACAAATCTGTGCTATTTAGCCAGTCAAATAAGTTTTGTTTTTTGACTCCTAATGCTCTGAGTTCAAGGTGAGATGGGGAGACTGAGGTCTAACTCTTCTGAAGTGTCTTGCTAAACTGAGATTGGATTTTTCATCCCAGAGGTTGTGATATTTTATATGCATGTTTGTAAACATATGTATGCATGTGGAAAGAGTGTGAGTGTGGATATTTGAAGTATAGGAATTATTTGCATCACTGGAGAACCGGCACCAAAGGAGAAACCATTCCAATTAATGGATTGTCCCTGATGGCAGCATTTATAGGGCTGGAATATAACTAAAAATGTTGCTGTAAGAGGGATGGGATCCAGCTTGTTCTCCAGGCTGGCAGCAGGAGTAGACAGAGCATAATGGGAAGTTTCAGGCAAGCTTAATAACAGGTGTGCTGCCAGCCTTGTGTACAGTGTGGCTTTTATCGACCAGCTCAGCAAGGGTACCTGGCAGAACACATCGGAAGCAGATACCAGCTCAGCTATGCTTAGAGAAGAGAGGATGCTGGCTGCAGTGATATTTTAACAGTAAGCGTTCCAGACTTGATGTCACGAATAAAAGAAAAAAACCAAACACAACAAAGCCACAAAACCAACAAACAACCCTCTGAAAGGCCCATCTGTTTTCAATCTCAGGCAGGCATGGTTCCAAAAGAATTAGCTCTGCTCAAATCCTACCCCATTTCCCTGTTACCCCACAAGCCAGCTTTTCAAGAAAAAGTAAAACCCAGTTGATGGACAGTATCAGATGCATTCCTCAAGGTCCAAAGTAAGGACAGCAGACATCCAAGACTTATTAAAGCACATATATGTCTCCCCGCTGTTGCCCTGCACTGCAGAATCTGAGTCACCATCTATTGGTTTGTGCTTGGATAGTGGACAATTTATCACTAATCCTTCCATTACAAATCAAACAACCATGTGGCAGCTTAGGCAATTATTTCTCGATGCAGTCAGCTACAATAGCAGAATGAGTATTTGTAGATCCGTGATTAATCGCTGTCCGCTGTGAAATTCATGCCTGTGTATAATAAGGGGAAAGACTTTAGGCAACTTTGAAACTGTACTGAAATTAATGGGCAGTAATGTGTTAGTTATGCCAGTGAATGTCACAGGTATCATGGGGTGTTGTTCTGCAGACCCCAGTTTTCCTTTGCTGGTGGCTGGGGGAATTGAGATTTTAGTGGAACTAAACCCATCAATCTGTATGAGCAAGAACTGGGCTGTTCACATTGATGTGCCACTTAGACCCAAGTGTTCCAGCTGACGGCACAGTCTTTGTCTTTGGAGGCCTGTGCCTTCCCTCTGCAGAAACAGAACAGCCCAATGGCAGCTGTTTCCAGATGTTTGTGCTCTTGCTGAGTGGATGACATGTTGGGAGCCCCTGTTAGAATTGCACACAAGTGCAGGCTGGAAGAGACCTTCGGGTGCCTCCAGTCCCACCTTCAGCAATAAGCAGGACCAATTTTAAAGCTTTATCAGGTTGTTCAAGGTGTTTTTATACAAATTCATTATCAGCAAGCTCATGATCCCATTCAGAAGTACTGCAATAATTAGGCTGGGAACAAGTGCCATAAGAGGAAAGCTATTTCTTAACTCTCAGCTAGCCAAGGATGTGTTGGGCAATGCCGATGGTTGTGGTCTTAGGCCTCAGGGAAGAGCAAGCCTGTCCTCCTCTCAGTGTGTGTTTAGTTTATTAAGAGCAAGAGTAAATAGTTGACAGAATAGGGAAAAGCCAGAGTTGGCTGCTGTGTTTGCACATGGGAAGTGAAGACATCAAAGTGGGTGCTGCTTTCTCTGCATCTGCCCTGAGATGTGTGGTGACCAAGTGCTGGGTGTTGGTGGATTGATCTGAAAAGATCTTCTCTTTCTTAAATTGCAGATCTGTAACCGTGTCCTTTGTGTTTGTCTGTGTGACAGGTACCTGCATTTCAACCACCTGGAGAGCCTGGAGCCAGAGACTTTCAGTGACCTGCCTAAACTTGAAAGGCTGTGAGTAAAGATGGGACCTTTCTTGTGAGGAGAAGGGTGAAAAAAACCTTATTTTGTGCAACTGTTTTGATGTGATCTCCAAAATGGAGGTAAATGCAAAAAGAAACTTCCTTGAAGAGGGAGATTTTAATTTGTGAGGTAGAAGAGTTACTGAGAACAAAAAGGGAATTTCCTGTGTTGTGTTATGTTCACATTTGTACCCAAGCAGGGGTAAATCTGCAGAAAGCCCAACGGTTGGCCAAGCCAACTGACGTTTTACTCTGACCATAAGGTCAACATTAGTCACTGTTGGGCACTGTGTATCAAAAAAAAAAGGGTGGAAAAGGAATAAAGTCAGAAGAAAGTCCAACAAGAAAAACATGCATCCTCTTGAAAGCAGTTAGGAAATGAATTCCTGTGTCTCCTGCTCCCTGGGTTTGCTTCTAGTAATGATGCAGCAACTAGGACAGAATTTCCCACAGTGGTTCCCACTGGGTCCTGAAACCACCAGACCCTTCTGTGCTGCATGGAAATGTGCCTTATGTCCATACACGCTAGGAAAAGAAAATCATGGGATCCAAACACCCTGAGGAAAACTCAGACCTGGATCTGTACGCTATGGCTGATCTCAGCCTCTGTATTTGATCCAACAAAAATTCTGGATTTAAATTTTAGAGGGAGGTTTTTCAGCATCCAGCTAGGCTGAACTCACACATACATGTGTGTGTGCAGACATTTGCATGCAACCTGTACTGCTTTTGTATTTCGTTTGTTCCACCATCTACTAGAATTTCTTCCTATCTTTTGTCTATGAGTTTTAGATGTCACCAACATAATTAAATTTCCCCCTCCGTTATGTGAATGGAGAGTTAATTATTCCATCTTAGTCCCCACTGAATTTTAGCACTATCAGGGTTTCTTTCTAAGAACTGGGGAGTTTTACCTGTGTGCTAAGAATCTGGGAGGGAGATTTGATCAGAGGCTGTTGTTGTCTGAATTAGATTTACTTATGGATTTGGGTTAATAACTATGTTGTAGTTATTCAGCATCTTCTGCTGGAGCCTTACCGCAATGGAAAACTGCTGTGTCTTCTGCAGGGGGGACAAGAAATGGTCCCTTCAGTGCCTGGGTCAGCTCCAGTTTAGAAAACATCGGGTGGGTCCAGTCTGTGGGGATTTCATGCCCTTTCTCCTCCCTTTGCAGAGCATGAAGCAGATTAACTTTAAGGTTCCAGTTTAAACCTGTTACATCACATCTTGAGTCACCGTTTCCAGTCCACACCCGCTCTCCATTTTGGTGCATTGTATTGCACTCGCAATGAATGAAATCCCTATAGCTCAGGGAAATAAACACTGTAAATGTTTAAGTTCCATTTTAATGAGCAGCCCTTGTATTTAAACTGAGTTTTGACCTGGGATGTTGTCGTCCTTGTAGTGTGAATAACTGAATAATGTTTTGGCATCTGTTCTCCCATTGCAGATTCTTGCACAACAATAAGATTTCCAGGATTCATCCAGGGACATTCTCTCAACTGGAATCCCTCAAACGGCTGTAAGTAAAAAAAAAACATCGCCTGCAAAGAGCAATTGTTTGTCTTTGATCAGATGGCCAGGACCTGAGGAAAAATGTGCCCGGTTGGCAAAATTTGAAGTTGTTGCACTTCTAAGGCCACGGCTAAGTTTATAAAATAGTTTTGATTGGACATGAGAGCTGATTTAACCACTTAGTAGTTTCTTAATGTTAGTGTCTGATTATAATCTAATAATATATTTACAACTCAATAATGCCATAGGAATGAACATTCCTGGAAAGTCCTTACAACCATCTGAACCTGTAGAACATCCTTTGAAAATGTAGGGAGTGCAGGTTACAGATATGACATTGGTCATGCGTTCTTATCTGTATCTAACATGGAAGGGAAAACCATAGTCATAAAAGGAAAGGCTTTTTTTCTGGCAATCGAAAATACTCAGAGGAGCGCCAAGGTGCACGACTCTCCTCTCATGCAGGAATGCCCTGGTGTGTTATTCCTACATAGTTTACTTGTTGCTTGCTTAAATGTCCCAGAGCTTTGCTTTGTTTGTCTTTTGTGAGCTCTGGAAATAAGTTCTATGATGTATTTTGAGGACAAAAAGCAAAACCTAAAGAATTTTGTTTTTCTGCCATGATTTTAAACCAGAAGAAAACAATGTGTTTCTCACTGCAGCCCTCTGTGATTTCTGCCAGCAGGTAAAATGCTTCACTTCTGTTTAACAGAGAATAACTTGTGAAATGTTGTCTGTATGTGTCAGAGGAAAAGGTTTGGTGTCTATAAAATACTCCATTATGGGCTTGTGTAAAATATCACGTTCTCAAATATTTGTCCCTGAAAATGTTAGACTTTTCTTCATTTTTTTTTATTTTTTTAATGGCCTAGGCCCATCTCCTGTAAAACCATCAGTGGGGAAAGAGGCAGAAACTAAATCCCCCTGTGGTCTGTATTTATCCTGATGTGTAGAACAAGAACTGCACATAGAAGTGAGGTCGGGAGAGGGAAAAACACTGGTGTGCTGGGAGGTCACTGGGGCTCCATTCAGCATGGTCCAGGTGTACGATGCAGGAATGAAAGTTCTTCCAGTTGTGCAGGAACGCTGCAGCCTCAGGCAGCTGCTCACAGGAGACTGATCTGACGCACAGAGCTTTTTGAGCTAGGAGTAAAAGAGCGTGGAAAGCTCTAACAGGGGTGGTGTTATCTGCTGCTCTTATAGATTTCAGTAAAGGTTCAAATCTCCAATATTTCAGTGTTTCTCTTTGCCTCAAGCCAAAAATGCATAGTCTGTTTTAATAGAGTAATTTTAATTTGAAACTGGAATGGCTGATGAGTAATGTTATTTTTTCAATGAAATCTTTCTGACTTGGTTAAGCATCCCATTTAAACATTGTGGGATGAAATATCTCTAATATTCATTTGGGGTGTGATCAAATGCGAGGAAGAGCAGCCTTCACTCCTTCACTCCAGGGTGCAGTTCGCCTCCCGTGTCTTGTGTAAGGCGGTGGCATTCGGGACCTGGGGAATGAGCAGCTTTTTCCTCGCTTTTGCAGGCGGCTGGACTCCAACGCTTTGCTTTGCGACTGTGACTTGATGTGGCTGGCGGAGCTGCTGAAGAAATACGCGGAGCAGGGCAGCATCCAAACCGCCGCCACCTGCGAGGCCCCGCGGGACCTGCACGGCCGCTCCATCGTCACCCTGACCGCCCAGGACTTCAACTGCGGTGAGTGAGCTCAAACCCCTCCATCCACCACCCCCAGCCCATGGAGTTGGGTTTTGGTTTAGGAATTGTTTCCTCTGCCCTTTTTCCTCCCTCTTCGCCATCCCTGGCATCCCGCTTTCTGCCTTCCTTTGCTGCTGAAATGGGAAAGTCCCAGTTGGGTCACACGAGTGATCAGGATAATGCAGAGAAAGCAGACAGTCGTGTGGGAATTGACAGCAGCTCTATTTTGGCTGCCAAGTGTCTTGTTGGTTTTTAGGTAGAGTAGGGCCAGTGAAGGTCTTACTGAGGCTGGTGGTTAAACCAGCAACCAGAAGAAACATCCCACATTGGGCTGAACAGAGGGGTAGAGCTGTGATGGCTGGAAACACAACTGAAAACCAAAGCAAACTCTTAATAGATACATTGCTGAATGTTTTGTTTGACTGTGCTAAGTGCTGGGTTTGTTAAGCTGCTCTTCCTTAAATTTAAATAATTTCTCACTAAAAAATGCTATTTTGAAATGAAAGGTTTTGGTCTGAAAAATTCCAAAGTTCAATATGTCATGCAGAGAAAGACAAAACTCTAACTTTTAAGTGCGGGATGGTACAAGCACCGTCTGTGGTTCCCTGATACTTCAGTACTGGTAGATTCAGTCAGAGATGTTCCCACTCACCCAAGCTGTTAGCATCCCTCCTGGATATGCCAGTCCAGCTGTGTGTGGCCATGCTGTGAGCCAGATGTGTGACATCAGCTGGATTTTGAAAAACTGTCCCATGAATTCTGCTTTTTTTCCTTCTTTTTAATCTTGACCGTTTCACAGCTCAATTTAATGCACCGCCATGCAAAGAGCTGAATTGGCACAGAGTCTGTAATCTCGAGGGACAGGGAGAACAGGAAGGGTGTAGAGAAAGCAGCTGGGAGCACATGGGGTGGGACCCAGTGCAAGTGGATGTGCTGCTCAATGAGCTTGGGCTCCAGGCACACACCCGGTGCCACGGTACAGCCGTTAATGTAAATTTGTTCTGGTTTAGGCATGGGCACACAGTGGGATGTCTGTCAAATTAGCCTGAGCACCTGGTGGGAAGACTTTGCTGGCATTAGGTTTTTATGCTGGTGTTGTGCCAGCTGGGGAAGACAAATGATGCATAATTCAGCGTAAAGCTCTAATGATGCAGGCAGCTGATATCTGAGTCAGTCCGAAACCTGCTGGCATCAACTTAACGCACCACTTTTTAGCAGATGTAAGCAAATCTGCACTGGATCAGTGTTTTGTACCATGGGGCTGTGGTGGGTTTAGTCCCACACTGGTGTTGCCAGTGGGGACACATTGCCGAGCCATTCACTTGTGGTCTAAGGAGCAAGGGCACAGACCTTCCACTGGAGAAGGTGACAGTTTCTCACTTAATCTTACAAATAATCCAGCTGGTTTTACTGGATTACTGGTGAGTGTACAGATTATTTGATGGGCAAGTATTCTGCTGAATAGAGATCAAGCCCCCCAGACCACACACATAAATTCCTTAGTATTTTAGTATATCCTTTAGATGTTTAACTTGCTTCATGCTTGAGTATATCTTAAAGTGAAGCACATAGTGAAAAGCTTGGTTGAACAGGGGTCAGCTGGTGAATTAGGGGCATAATGGATGAAATCCAGTCGAAAAGGTGTGATTTGCAGAGAGCTGGAACGATGTTCAGATGAAGCTGAGAGCAGGAGGCTGACAGGGGCAGAAAAACAGCCCAAGCGAGGACGCTACCGACTTCTTCCATTATTTTAGGGAAACCAAGAGGGGCAGCTACAGTGAACCAGTGTTCAGCCAGCTCTGGAGCTGATTTGCTGCCCAACTTACTGACAATAAGAACAACCACTTCGATTCTCCAGGGCTTTTATCAGGCTCAGGTGAACGATGCTGTTCCCTCCCTGATATCAGTAATTTTGCCGATGTTGGTGGGAAGTTTTGAGGTGGCTCTGAGTGATGTTGTGTCCAGGGCTCTGCTGGTACCTGCTCACTGGGAGCTGCAGAACGGCTTGTAGGTGGTTTTGTGCTGCTCTAGACTGGAATGTGTTAAAACTGTCTTTTGCAGAGAGGCCTCGCATAACCTCAGAACCCCACGATGTTGACGTCCTCTTGGGAAACACAGTTTATTTCACCTGCAGGGCAGAAGGCAACCCAAAGCCTGTGATCATTTGGCTGCACAACAAGTAAGTCACACAAAAATGGGCCCTGGAGTAGCAAAGTTTTCCAAGCACCAAGCTCTTCACTGTAGTTTTGTAATTACAAAAGCTGTTTCATGCAACATAAAATATAAAAGAAAAAGGTATTTCATTGGTTGTATTTATTATACCTTCCTTTTAATAGTGTTCTCTGGCGACCACATAACCCATGTGGCGTTTCCATCTGCATTTGAAATGTTTCATCTGCATTTGTGATGGATTCCAAGAGCTTATAACTTTCCCATAAACATACTCTGCAGGCTGAAAGCTGTTGTCTTTTGATCAGAAAATAAAATTAGTATGTCGTGTTGCTCTCAGCCGTCATGTTTGCCATTTTATTAACTGCTGAAATGCTTCTAGCTTCTAATTTTTTCTTGCTGAAGGCCTAGCGTGCTGGGAAAATGGCTTTTTTTTCGAAGGGAAGAATCATGGTGCTCCACTGACAGACCTTGCAAAGCAGCGTGTAGATTATCATTCTGTACAGCAACACTGAAAAGGTATGCAGCTGTGCCAGATGCCAAAGCATTTCTGGGAAATGCTACACAATGAAATATTCTACACTCAAGCAGTTGCCCACTGTGGAGCTGCAGTTACTTTGCTGCTTTACGAGCATCTTGTCTGTGGAAGCCTGGATAGGGCTTGGTTATTAATAAAAATGATCAATGTGTGCTTCTCCAGCAAACTCCCCACCAGGCAGAGTTTCAGCACAGAGCAAAAGTTTATGGCTGAGTTAAGTCCCCTGGAAGGAAGGTTTTGTTAGGGAAATGCTGGCAGGCTCCCAAAGACAGCATTGTCAGAGCGGTAACGATAATAAATGTTACGCAAACGAGATATGACTAGAGTGGGGAGACATCAGGGGAATTAAATAAATGCCCAGCAAGCATATTAGTTTTCAGAGTGGATTCAGCCTTTGTCCTAGGGGGGGAGAGGTCCCTTCTCCCTTTTCAATCATCTGCAGCCATCCAAGATTCCTTCGCGCTGGGACAAATGGAACGCAGCAGTGGGACCTTCTGCTGTGGGCTGGGATCCAGGAGTCACAGGTCACTGTAGAAAGGAGGAAGATATTTCACAGCTCTTGAGTTGGGTTGGAGTCCAAGCTGTGTTGGGGTCCCACAGTGACTTACTCAGAGATTTTTGCCCCCCCGCAAAGAGGCCTAGAAATCGCTACACACAATAACGATATTAATTAACTGTTATATTTGCACTTAGTAAATAATGAGAACAAGCTTTCTGGGCCTGGATGTCCTGACAATAGCAACGATGCTCTTGCGTGGGAACAGTGTGCTCTGCTGATGGGCTGTAAATGTCGTATGTAATCAGTGGTGAGAGACAAAGCTCACCCAGGGAGCTGGAGTTCAGGGCTGTAAATCATAACTCATGCTATAAATTTCATAAAGTCTCATCATAGCTCCAAGGAACACCGATTTACTGCAACACATGCAAAGTCCCACTGCTCCCAGCAGCTCAGGGAAGACCACCCATCTTTACTCCTTTCAGATTTTGCCTGTTTTGTGTCTGTTTTTCAGTAACAAGATTGACATGAAAGACGACAACCGCCTGAACCTGTTGCAAGATGGTACCTTGATGATCCAGAATACCAAGGAGTCGGACAAAGGCATCTACCAGTGCATGGCCAAGAACATCGCCGGGGAGGTCAAGACACAAGAAGTCGTTCTGCGCTATTTTGACACTCCATGTAATTGAGCCTTGTGCACCACTTGAAAGCCAAGCTCAGATTGGGGCTAGGACTAGAGCTAAGTCAGAGTCAGTCTCAGCTTTTTATGTGCCAAGATATTCTTGGTGTGCTGGAGAAGAGTGGCTACAGCGTAACATGGTCTGAGCTTTAGGGGGTTCCTTCATGGGAGTGGGAGACTGAGGGTTTAGAGATCAAAGGTAATTTGTGCCTGGGGTGGGAGTTTGGGGTTAATTCTGCAGCACAGAGATAGCGGGGCGAAGGGGACACAGGAATGGGGATGCTCCAGCCCGAGGTGACCGGGATGGGGAGTTGGTGGGAAGAAGCGGTGCTGGGGGAATTGCTCACATGGAGGATTTGGAGCTCAGGGAAGAGCCAGGTGGCTGCATGAGATGTCCAGGCAATTCCTGCCCATAGCAGAGCAGGCACCAGGGTTTCTGCTTTCTGACGTACTCGTTTCCTTCCAGCCAAGCCCACTTTTGTGATCCAGCCGCAGAACACTGAAGTGCTGATTGGGGAAAGCGTCACCTTGGAGTGCGGGGTCTCTGGGCACCCCCACCCTCGCATCAGCTGGACCCTTGGCACGGGCTCTCCTTTACCGCAGGATTCCCGTTTCGCTATCACCAGCTCTGGAGGACTCTTCATTCGGAACGTCACCTTCTTGGACCAGGGCCAGTACAACTGCAATGCCAGCAACACCGAGGGATCCATCCAGGCAACAGCAAGGGTCATAGTGCAAGGTGAGGAGTCCCAGGCTGATGACATTTCTGGGATAAATTGTTCAGTTGGGGGGGGTGTATTTAAGCCCCATGACTGGTTCTGCTTCTGTGAACTGAGAATTAACCCAACTTTGCTGCCTGAGTTTTTCCTGCTGCTCTCTCGCTTTCCATTCCAGATTCTCCCAGGTTTCTGCTCATCCCCACTGATCAGACAGTAACTGAGGGACAAAGTGTGGACTTTCCCTGCTCTGCCGAGGGTCACCCTCCGCCTGTGATCACCTGGACGAGGGCAGGTACGGCCTCACTTGACTTGGGGCTTTATTTTCCTTCTGTGCCCCCATCTGCGGGGTGTGGATGAGAGCAGCCCAGCTGCTGGTCCAGGGCAATGACTGCGAGTGGTGACACGGGGCAGATGGTGATCAGCACAGACCTGGTCACACTGGGAGGTATGTCAAGGATCACCAAGGATGGTGTAAAGCAGTGAGGAAGGAGCCTCTTAGATCTCTGACATACTAAGTCATCATGTCAGAAGGAAGGAGTGTTTTTCATTGAAAAAGCCTCAAACATCCTTCTGTGGTGGCTTCCTACCTCTTTGAGAAGGCAGGTCTGGCCACTCCGAATCAGTGGGTATCACCAGGTACCAGCTCTCCATCATTATAGTTGATTTGCTCCTCTTGGGGAGCACATTGCAGGAGAGCACTGCTCACCACTGACACCTCTGGGGTTTCTTTTCACTTTGGAAAAACTGCTTGGGACCAACAGGTGCTGGTGAACTTTTAAAGGCTCGGATGATGGTTAGTGCTGGCTCCACTGAACTGATCCCTTCCAACACTTTCTGGGACAGAAGCCAACAATGCCTGGCCCAGAGGCCCTCCAACTTTTCCTTATGCTTCACAAGCCATAATTAATGGTTTAGCGCTGTGGAGAATTCATGGCTATTGTTTCCCAGCCTCCACAGCTGACGTGGAGTTAAAAAGGACCAGCTAAAATTCTCCTCCAGCAGCATGTTCTTCATCTCCTTTAACCTGTTTTTCTCCACCGCTCAGATTTCAGAGGATATTTCTTAAAGATGTGGAAAGGAGGACAGTGACAAGAAGTAAAATTAATATAATAACTGCTGTGTAGCCACGTTAGCTTGGTCACCCGGTGATCCAGAGATCAGCCAGGCTTTGCAGTGCTGTCACAGAAGGGATGCTAAGAGCAAGACAAGAGAAGTGATGGACCATTGCTCATTCTCAAAGCCACTTTTAACAGTGTGGGGAAGATTCAGATTCCTTTTGTTACTTGGGATGAATAAATAGAGCCCTTATTTGGAAGAAAATGGAATATTAAAAAAAAATAAAAAAGACGCTAAGCTGAGAAGCTCTAATAATTTTTTGGAGGTTTGGTAAAGCATTTTAATTTTGAACTTTTCTCCTTAAATAGAGGAAATATTGAAACAATGCAGTTTCCAAACCAAAGAAAATCAAAATACCAAATGAAAAAAGGCAGTGCTAGATGTTGCTATGTATTTGATTGAACAGCCAGCTTGGACAGTTGAACACAGATCTGCTATCCATCAGGGGTCAGTAAATCTGCAGTTTGCACGAAGAAAAGGATTACGAGGAAAGAAAAAGGGTACAAGCCCCTTTCCAGTTGCTTAGATAAGAACTCAGTCACAATCCTGGGTGTGGGAAGAGCAGACAATTAACAAATCACACTTCTTGTCTGACCAGGGGGGCCGCTGCCAAGCGACCGGAGGCACAGCGTCCTCTCCACAGGCACCCTGCGGGTGACCAGGGTGGCTTTGCATGACCAAGGCCAGTACGAATGTCATGCCATCAGCGCCATTGGAGTGAGGACAATCCCGGTACAGCTGTCGGTGACCCCCCGAGGTGAGGCTGGGGGAATAAGGGCTAGAAAATGGGTTTATAAAGTTCATGTTAAGGTATAGAACACGCTGTCTGCCAAGGCGGGGAATTGCCCTGGTTCCCATGGGATGGGATTTTGCTTTTGCCCATGAATGGCCATAGAGTCCTGAGAGCTCCATCAGTTGGTGGGAAACTTTAAAGAGGTTTCCAGAGTGCCAAGATTTGTAAATTGGAAGAAGCTGCTTCAGTTTTCCTCGAAAATTTATCTGGTAGTCTAGAAAAAGTACAACCAGGGGAATGAAACTCATCCGGTGTGGCCAGGGAATGGGCTGGTATCAGTTGGCATCTGCATGAATAAACACCAGGGTGGGGTTATGGGATCTAAATGACCTTTAATGCCCATCAGATGAGATCCGAGCTGGCCAGTTTGAGTGAAAAATGGGGCTCTTGAATGTGTTTGGGAGTTGTTTGTAAGGAAATTATTTTGGTAAAGGAAACAAAGAATTTTTGTCTGAGAATTTACAAAAAAATGTATTAATTAAATTCTTAGTAATTTTTCTTTTTTCTTACTATTTTTAAATCTTAGCTTACCTACAGGATGAATTGCAAGATTATTTTTAAAATGAAACATCTTGCAAAATACCTGATTCCTGATTTCTTTCTTCAGGAAGATTTAACTCTGGCTCCACATACATTTATCTTAAACATGAGCTACCAGGCCATGGGTTCAACCTAAACATAGGTATTCTAAAATCAAGCCTCTATAAAACACAAGTCACACAGGAATGCTTTCAGGTTTTTATTTGCTTTTTTGTTTCTGTATCAATAATTGCTCAAAATAAGCAAACATCCCTACTTGTTTGCAAACATGGCAGAATTTTGCTGATAGTAGACCTGGGGGGAAAGAAACTGCCTAGAAACATGAAATTAGTGATGTTTCAAGCACAGAATTCACCAAATATTTGAAGACCAGCAAGATAATATAATTCTTTAATCTCACCTGAGTAACACTTGCCAGAGGATAGTTCCTGAATCAATTAATGATCCTTGTTTCAGCTTGAGCATCTTTTCTAGAGAGCCTTTGAATTAACTGTTTTAAATGACAGGGAACCCAACACATTCCTATGTACTTGCCCCAAGTAAAGACACACAGGAGCAGAAAATAATGAACATAAATTACAGAGGACTTGGTAGAGAGACTGAGACCCCTTTGAAGAGCCCTTGCAAGAGCAGAAGGAGCCCGGCAGCTCTGGTTTGCCTGTGCTGAGATGTTTTTCGTGCAGATTTCTCTTTTTTCATTGATGCATTTGTTTCACTTGTGACTTTTTTGAGCAGTGATACCCGTGTTCCTTCACCCCCCGCAAGACGTGGTGGCAGAGACGGGCCAGGACGTTGCCATTGCCTGCACTGCCCAAGGAGATCCACAGCCAACCATCACCTGGGTCAAAGTAAGAGATGGGCAGGAGGAAGATGGTTTTTTCTCTTGAGGGTGGTGAGAGCCTGGCCCAGGTTGCCCGGAGAGGTGGTGGATGCCCCATCCCTGGAGACATCCCAGGCCAGGCTGGATGGGGTTCTGAGCAACCTGAGCTGGTGAAGATGTCCCTGCTCATGGCAGGGGTGGCACTGGGTGAGCTGGGAAGGTCCCTTCAACCCAAACTGTTCTGTGATTCTATACTATCTTGTCCTCCATGGGGGCATTAAACAACTCTCTTGTTAAACATCTCTTCCAGCTCAACTAGTTAAATCAGTTTGTGCAGTACACATGGAAGAAATTGTGCTTGATTAAAATTTAAGGACTGATATTTCCACTGATTTAGCTTTTTTAATGGTCTGAAAGAATTGCTCCTTCTCAAGCTCAAAACCTTGCAACGCACATTCCTGTTTTTTCTTGTTCTTCCTTCCAAATGAGTAACTTGAAGCCAGTGACCCTCCAGGATGTTAGAAACATTTAATTGACTATTCCTGGAAAAAAATGAAAATGGATTTCTTTTTTTTTTTTTTTTTTCCCCCTAAGTAGTTTGTCCTTATTTCCAGGATCCCCACTGGTGGAACTGGATGATGCTGGTTGGCTCCAGCTTTGATGAGGCAAACCCACGATCCCTCACAATAGCGCTGCAGCCTGGCTGCTCTTTTCAAGAACTCCTTAGGTGAAGCTCCTTAGACGTTTTCTTGCTGTGCTGTAGTACAACACCTGTGACCTTCCCTGGGACCTGCCTTACTTTTGAGCACAGTCAGGCACAGGACAAATTAGAGGGGAAAATGCTTGAGCCCCAGAAAGATGTTAAGAAACAAGAGAATTAAGAAAGTAAAATCTGAAGCCCCCAGCCAGGTGGAGAGGTTGGGGTTTGAGGGAGCTGCTGCTGGCAGTGCTTTGATCAGCGATGCTGCTCAGGGCCTGCAAAACCTGGTATCTGCAGCTGAAGGCCAGCAAAAATCCATCAGTTTCAGGTTGTCCCATAACTGAAGACTTTTAGGCTTATTTATGTGCTGTGAAACTTCTGTGGCAGCACCAGGGCACAGCGCCAGCTCCAGCCAGAGCGTCTGTAAGAAGTGCTGAGAAATGCCGTGAGTGCCTGGAGGTGGCCCAGGGTGAAGGAGCCGAGCGAGAGCCTCCTGGCAGTGGGTCCAGGCAGGAGGACATGTCCTTGGGTGGCTTTCTGCTTTCTCTGGAAGAGCAATGCTAACATCTGGTGGCCACATCACTTCATCGCATCCATCTGCGGGTTTGCTGAATGGGCTGAGGGCTGGGATGGTGGGATGCTCTCCACACCCTGACATGTTTTCTGTCTTTTCACGGTGCAACAGGAGGGCATCCAGATCACGGAGAGCGGCAAGTTCCACATCAGCCAAGATGGGACCCTCTCCATCCACGACCTTGGCGTGGCTGACCAGGGCAGATACGAGTGCATAGCAAGAAACCCCTTTGGCTTCACCTCCAGCGCCATGCAGCTCTCCATCACTGGTAGGGCATCTCCTGTGCTCCTCGGGTCTTCTCCTCCTCTTGTGTAAGGAAGGGCTACATTGTGTTGATGCCTACGCTTTGAACATATATCCGTATGAACATGAACATCTTATTTCTCCAGCTTCTTTGCAGACAAATCCCTTGCAGGCATGATCAGAGTCACTCTGTTGTGTAAGCCCGAGCATCTCCAAGCTGCTCCTCGCTGTTTTCTCAGCTGAGCTGCAATTTCTCCCTGTAAAAACAAAGTTGTTGCCTTAAATTGCCTCCTGCAAGCGGAGCTGTTGGTGTGCATGTAGTTACTGCCTCTGCTGGGAGGGAGAAAATTAGTAAAAAACTTATTAAAATGTGCCAACACGCTCACAAGTTTAATGGTTAGACTTGATGATCTTGAGGGTCTCTTCCAACCAAAATGATTCTATGATTCTAAGTCATCTGACTGTAACCTCGCACACCAGGGGAGGGCAGAGGAGAACGACATTGTTGCTGCAAATACAGGGTTTAAAATGTTTGCTCAGTCTCTTGGGGATGGGAAATTAGTCGCTCGTTTTAAAGTTCCCACTCTGTGCATTAGGGAGGTTGTGATGGATAAAGAGGTCAAGAGTGGAAATTGTACTTGTTAGAGGGTGAGGAAGAACTGGCAAGGGGGAAAAAAAAAACAACAAAGCCAAGAAATAAAGTTAAAAATATAAGTAGAGAGCTGTTCCTCAAGCACGCAGGAACAACCAGCATGAATATTGAGTAGCTTATTAGGTGAATTTAGTGTCATTTTCTATACAGGGATTGTGTGCAAGGAGCTGAGAATAATCTGAAATGTCCTTGTTGTTTGAAATTATTCCTGAGATAATTTCTGTGATTTATTCTTGATTGGTAACTCATTTTCCAGCTGGCTGTCACGTACATCAGTAGCCAAATGGGAACGGATTTGTTCAGCTGTGACAAAGGCCCTGGCTTAAAAAATGCATTCTGTAGTAATTTTTAAGAATTCATGTGTTTACTCCTGAAGGTATTCAAGCAACAGCTTTCTTATTTGTTTCAAAATGATGTGTTTGATGTTTTAACTCTAGATTTGTACTGAATTAGAAGTGTTCCACAAATGGAAAATTAATGTATGAGCAACACATTCAAATGAATTTTAGAAGTTTTCTTTGTGGGAAGTAAATACATTATTTTGGGTTAACTTCCTATGATTTTTTTTTTTTTTTTACATTTTCTTTTTCCAGTTTAACCACCAAACAAAACATGCATTTATTTGCAAAGCCATACAGGAGCAAACTGTGAATATGTGTTCCACAGCCATCTCCTGAGAAAGCCATATGCTTTTTCAGACAGTTAATTTCTTCTTTAGAATATCTGCTTTTGAAAACAGAAGAAGTTTCATGATGTTTATGTTGTGAATGGAAACAGAGTTTGACCTTCAATGGAGTTACTGTGGGGCTTGTATCTATATACAGATTTTTCTTGAGCTTGGAAGATAAATTAATATCAAATTAAGAATGTTTAGTTCTTTCTTTCTTCTTTGGGAAGCCACGTTTGTTGGTCGGAGCGGTGACACGTTTGTGGCCACGTCGATCCGAGAAGCCATCAGCAGCGTGGACCATGCCATCAACTCCACACGCACCGAGCTGTTCAGCAAGTAAGTGTGTGAAACACCACGATCCGAGACTTGGAGCAGAAAAGAGATAAAAAACCAGGGAATGAAGCTTTCTCAGATCTCATTTTATCATTGACAATCCACAAATGAAAGCTAAGTGTTGTTTTGGGTATTGGAGGTTGAAGCTGTACCATGTAGAAGTGAGGATGTGATAGAGCTTCATAACAGGCATTTGGGATTCTGGAAAAATCTCATACATTAATATCTGATATGCAAATATCACCTTTTATGTCACTTATATCTGTAACATAAATTTTGTCAGCTGGAGCTGGCTCCAGAGGCAATGCCTAGAAAAAAAAATAATCAGTATCGTCATATCATAAATGCAACTGACTTTGTGCAGGGTGAACAGAAATATATAGTTTGAACCCTTTCCTCAATGAAAAATGACTTCCTGAGTGAATGGTAATTCCCTCCTCTTCCACTCCAATATATGTTTTTATTGAAAAGATAGATAGTTCATATTAAGCCCAAAACCTCTGGGTTTCAGCTGTTGGAATGTGAAAAATAATTTACTATAGCAGGAAAAAAAAAATAGAAACGCTAAGGAAATTAAATTTGTGTATTTTTCTAGGGAAAAATATCCTTTCTTTAATCATCTGCAATATGCAGGCAAGCCTCATCATTATTATACACTAGTTTTGGGGGTCAAGCACTGGGCCAGGCTCAGAGCCTGACTCCTGCTGCCTGTAGAGTTGATTCATTTAAATCTTCAGTCTATTTATTTTAATGTTCCTGCATCACTTCTGCCTCTTGGAAACAGACGCCCCAAGACACCCAATGACTTACTGGCTCTTTTCCGTTACCCTCGGGACCCCTACACCCTGGAAACAGCCCGGGCAGGTGAGATCTTTGAAAGGACTTTGCAGCTGATCCAGGAACACGTGCAACAAGGTCTCATTGTGGATATGAATGTCACAGGTATGAGAGATTTTATTTTCCTGCTTCACTTTGTGCATTGCATTAAATTAATACAACTGTGTGTAGTTATGCAGAAAGTTTAAAAAGTGCAATTTCGAGTATGCCAAGAAATGTGTTGTCTGGGTTGCAATTCTTACATCTTGCGATTTTCATAACAGCCAGAGGTCTTGAGGTGACTGAACCAACCCCGCACTTGGGAAAGTATTTCCATTCCCTGTTCTGGTAAAGATTTCTTGGCTGGCTATAAAGCCCCAGTCTTTAAAAATATTTCACCACCTGACTCCCAAAGGAGTGCTGTGGTGGGTCTGAGGTTCAGTCCCCCAGCAGCGCGGCCAGAGATGTTTCCTGCCCTCCAAGTGGCAACGAGAAAAATACTGAAAACTGAAGTATTTGGGTGCTGTAACCAAGGAAGGGGATATCACTTTGTCTTTCTACCACTTAGACCTTTTAGCTACAAACTCAGATGGGTTCCAACCACTCGGGTTCCTTTTATTGAGTCAGGATAGCAAGCAACAGAGCAACGCAACAGTAAAAATACCAAGGGAGGTCCAAGCACCCAGCAGCTGAGCTCCAAACTTGTTGACTGGGACCTCCTTTATATACAACAGACATGCCCGCACGCTGCAAGTTTCTACCTATACTTGTGAGTCACTGTGTATGTTTGGGGCTCGTAAATATTTTTGCCTGCCTGGATGTGCTCCGGGCTGTGAGGAGCCTCTCTCCAGGCTGCAGGTCCCGTCCGGGCTGGTTGTTCTGCCAGCCTCTCCCCCTCCTCGTCCCATCAGCATCCGCACAGCACAGCGTTATTCAGTGTTATTCAGCGCTTTCGCACGACGTAACGCCCTGGCAGTCACCCGCGGCTTCCCTGCAGCTCCTCACGTAGGGTTGGGATGGTTGATGGTGCTCGAGGTTGCAGTTATAACCCAGAGAGATGTAAAATAAACCCAGGATGGAGACCAAGATCAGTCACAATGTTTCTGTTTCTACCTCTGTGCAGTTCATACTAAACTCTTTTCCCCTTTTATTTCCTGGTATGGTGCTATGCTTCATTTAACGTTACACAACTGACATGGCAACACCAGAATCAGAGACCTGACCTTTCTGTGCCCGCCATAACAGTCCCAGCAGCAGGGGCCACCCAAAACCCTGACATGGGGTGGTGGGAACATGATGGCTCCAGCGGCCGTGGTCTGACCTGGTGCTTTGCCTTTGCAGGGTATCGGTACAACGACTTGGTGTCCCCCCACTACCTGAACATGATCGCCAACCTATCGGGCTGCTCTGCCCACCGCCGCACGCCCAACTGCTCCAATATCTGCTTCCACAAGAAGTACAGGACCCATGATGGGTCTTGCAACAACCTCCAGCACCCAATGTGGGGTGCATCTCTCACAGCCTTCCAGAGGCTCCTCAAACCTGCCTACCAGAATGGATTTAACCTCCCCCGGGGCTTTTCCTTGGCACAAGATGCCAGGGGGCTGCCCCTTCCTCTACCCCGCCTTGTCTCCACCACCATGATCGGGACTGAGACCGTCACCCCCGATGACCAGTTCACGCACATGCTCATGCAGTGGGGACAGTTTCTGGACCACGACATGGACCAGACGGTGGCAGCCATCAGCATGTCCCGCTTCTCAGATGGAGCACCTTGCAGCCAGGTGTGCAGCAATGACCCACCTTGCTTCTCCATCACAGTCCCGGCCAACGACCCCCGCGTCAGGAACGGGCGCTGCATGTTCTTTGTCCGCTCCAGCCCCGTGTGCGGCAGCGGGATGACCTCCCTGCTGATGAACTCTGTCTACGCCAGGGAGCAGATCAATCACTTGACGTCTTACATCGATGCTTCCAATGTTTACGGCAGCACAGAGCAGGAATCGCGGGAACTGCGGGATCTGAGCAGCCGAAAAGGGCTGCTGAAGCAAGGGCAAGTTGTGGCCAGCTCGGGGAAGCATCTCCTTCCCTTTGCCGTGGGGCCGCCCACAGAGTGCATGAGGGATGAGAACGAGAGCCCCGTGCCGTGCTTTCTGGCTGGGGACCACCGTGCCAATGAGCAGCTGGGTCTGACAGCCATGCACACGCTTTGGTTCCGGGAGCACAACCGCATTGCCATGGAGCTGTCGGCCCTCAACCCCCACTGGGACGGAGAACTCCTGTATCACGAGGCACGGAAGATCGTGGGTGCCCAGATGCAACATATCACCTACGCCCAGTGGCTCCCCAAGGTCCTTGGGGAAGCTGGGATGAAGATGTTGGGTGAGTACAAAGGCTACAACCCCAACGTCAATGCAGGGATTCTCAACGTCTTCGCCACTGCTGCCTTCCGCTTCGGCCACACCTTGATCAACCCCATCCTGTACCGGCTGAACGAATCCTTCCAGCCCATCCGCCAAGGCCACGTCCCCCTGCACAAGGCCTTCTTCTCCCCTTTCAGGATCACACAGGAAGGTGGGATCGACCCCCTCCTCCGTGGGCTCTTTGGGGTTCCTGGGAAAATGCGGGTCCCCTCTGAACTCCTCAACATGGAGCTGACGGAGAAACTCTTCTCCATGGCACACTCTGTCTCACTGGACTTGGCTGCTATCAACATCCAGAGGGGGCGAGACCATGGCATCCCACCTTACAACGACTTCAGGGTCTTCTGCAACCTCTCCTCTGCGCAGGAGTTTGAGGACCTCAGAACTGAGATCAAGAACTTTGAGATCAGGGAAAAGCTTAGGAGGTACTGTAGCCTGGACTTGGGAGCATCAAAATCACTGGAGATCAGTTGGTGGAAAGTTTCTGCTCCTCCCAGGAGACCTATCAAATAACCTTCCCAGATATCACTCCCCACAGATGCTAAGATAGGGTAATAGCTGTGGTTTAAGAACGGGGTAAGACAAATGAGATCTCCCCAAGTGATCGGTCTGGTTCTGAGTGGAATGTCATCAGACACTGCTGGGGTGGGGTTTGGGAACAGGTTGAGCCTTGAAGCTATTTTCCAGTGAGACTAAACTGCATCCTATCTGCACTGGCTGCTTCTTTCCACGGCAAGGCCTTCATCCCACTGTCTTTTAGATAAAGACCATTGTAAATATTGTCCTTGCATACAAATATGAGTTCCTTGCATACAAATCCCTATGATGTGATCAGATTTATATTATCTCCACTCTTTGATCATCTTTTAACTTCTTTTATTTTAATATCTTTTATCCTGCAGCTTATATGGGACTGCCAAAAATATTGACCTGTTTCCAGCACTGATGGTGGAGGATCTTGTCCCTGGTACCAGAGTTGGACCAACGCTGATGTGCCTGTTAACCACACAGTTTAGAAGGCTGAGGGATGGAGACAGGTATTATCAGTGGAGTCAACCCAGAGTCTTTGGTATTCTGTTTGGGGGGATTTGCTCCCTATGGGGAGGAACAGAAGCTATAAGTTTTGGTTATTTCTTGTCTTACAATACGAGGCAGGCCAGCTCATTTGTAAAAGGACTTTCCACAGTTACTGTCAGTGTGTACTTTCCTGATTTAACAATTTCCGCTCCACCGCAAGACACTGGACACTACTGGGAATGTGCCCAATGTCTTCTGAAAATGCTAGAAAATATCCGCAGGATTTTCCTTCTAATTTCCATTTGCTGCTTGTGTGAATAAGACACATCTTTGCCTGGTGATGCAGGAGCATTGTTTCCCCATGCCCCTGTTTCAGCAGATCTGAGTCTTGGGTTCCCCTGCATGGGCTGTACCTGCTGCTGGGTTCAGAAAAGGGCAGTCTCTGTTCAAAACCACCTAACACCAGAATAAAAGCTCCTTTTGAGGTGTGTGGGTGCTACCACAGGTGAAGGGAAACTCTCCTCCCAGTCTCACTTCCCAGCCTCTTCTCCTACCCCTGAATCACGCTGTGATTACAAACCCACTGCAGGTTTTGGTACGAGAATCCCGGAGTCTTCACGCCGGCGCAGCTGACTCAGATCAGACAGACATCCCTTGCTCGTGTCATCTGTGACAACAGCGACCACATCCAGCAGCTCCAGAGAGATGTCTTCCAGGTGGCCTCGTACCCACAGGGCATGGTCGGCTGCGAAGAGATTCCTGCGGTGGATCTCCGCTTGTGGCAGGACTGTTGCGAGGGTGAGGAAGGAGTCTGCTCCAGCACTGATTGACGTGGGGACAGGTCTGGGTGACATTTGTCACCTGCTATGAGCTTATAGGAAATGCCAGGAGCTGGTTTCACGGTACATCATGAGAACAGTGTGCCAGCAAATGGTTGCAAAGAGAAGAATAAGAATAGGAATAAAGAATGAGTAGAATTGCAATGGAATGGAATAGAATTTGAATATTTCAGTTGGAAGGGACCCACAATGATCATCTAGTCCAACTGCCTGACCACTTCAGGGCTGATCAAAAGTTAAAGCAAATTATGAAGGATGTTGTCCAAAACCCTCTTAAACACTGACAAACTGGGGGTATCACCCACATCTCTGGGAAGCCCGTTAACTTCACTGAATGTGGTTAAAGGCTTGCCTGGCTGAGGGCTTCTGTTTCTAGCAGCCGCCTATAGCTCGGCCTTGTGGGGAGAGACTAAAGCAGGACATAGGCACAGTGATCCCCTCGACATATCACTTTAAAGATTCATTTGGGAGTCTGTAAAACTCTGCCATTAAACCACAGATCTTACCATGGTCCCTTTGTGCTATATCCCGGCCACAGATGTCCAACTGAGCCATGAGAATCCATGTATGATGTGTGCCCTGTTACACACCTTTGTCGCCTCCTCCCCTCTGGCACAAGAGATGTCTGGGTGGATGGTGGAGGAGGAGAAGGTGGATGGTGGAGGGGACCAGCACTGCCTTGTGCTGACTTCAATCTGCATGATTCTGCTTTAAACACCAATGCTCACTGCAGACTTTCCATTCTTTCCCAAGACTGCCAGACACGTGGGCAGTTCAGGGCTCTTTCTCAGCGGTTCCGTGGCAAGAGGTCTCCTGGCTTCAGCTACCCAGAAGAAAACCCTGCCAAACATCAGCCTGCCTTCCCCAGGTGTGGTATCACCGCTTCTTTTACCTCCATTTTATGAACTATAAGAAAAGCATTTAATAACTCAATCCATTCAGGCCTTTGCAGTTGGCATTCTTCAGAGGTCTGGAGGCCAGGAGTGTTTTAGCAAAGAGGTGCTGAGCTTGGTCAAAGTTGTCCAACACTTTAGTGCAGAGCCCAGCTCTGCTATTTAAATATCTGGGCTGAGTGGCCGGTTGGCATCTCTTGTCAGCTGGATCTGGGAGTTGGGCCCTTCTGTTCGGTGCTTACTTGGAGGCTGATGTTGGAGAAGGCACAATCATTCTCTCATCTGACATTTGCATAATCCCTTTCACTTTTTATCCCTGACCCCAGGAACGAGGCACTTTCTCCAAGCCCATCATCCAGAGAGAATCTTGAGTCTCTTGTGGCTGAACTGGAGAAGACAGTTGCTTCTCTACAGAAACAGGTAAAACTTTGTGCCTCAATGTTTGTCTTCTTGTCACGCCGGGAACAGGACTTAGCTATTAGCTATGGGCAGCCTCTGTGACTTCTGTGCCCTTCAGAGCCAAGAACAACCATCTGATCGGAGGAGACTAGCAGCAGGTACAGGAGAGGTAGAGTAAGGAGAGAAGAGATTAAGCCTGGCTTTGTGAGCTCAGACCTCTGCAACCAAAGAGTAAAACACAGGTTTGAGCCTCAGTGGAGGTTAACTTGAGCTGGCACTTTCTTCTTGGATTTGGGACAGGTTAATGATGATCTGCACAAAGGTGCAGACTCAGAGCTGCTGCTTTCTCCTCCCCACCAGGTGAATGCACTAGAGAGCCAGCTGAGGTGGCACCACAGTAACATCAGCACACATGGACAGGGGAAGAAGACTGGAGACAAATGGAGGAAAAGATGACGATGTTGCCTGTTTCTCTAAGGTCAGTGTGTTTCTTCTGGGCTGGGATCCAAGAGGTGCATCAATGTGGTGCTGCTGAGCATGTAGTGGGACACCTGAGGAGTCTTCACATAAAGACTTGCAGAAGGGGATGGAGCAATCTGGTGATGAATGGGACAAGAGGTAATAGGCTTAAATGCAGCAGATTAGACACTCCTTCCTACCAGTAATGATTAGTGACTCACTGGAATGGGTTGTCTGGGGACACTGTGGCATATCCGTTCCTGGAGGTCTTGTAAGAACCGGTTTGGCAAAGATGGGGAAAGACATAAGTATAGCATGGACTTGGTGGACTGGGTGAGGTTCTCCTGAGACTCTGGGTAGGTTTCTTCTAGCAACACTTAATATCCCAACCCCAGATCCAACAGCCTCCACAGGACCTTTGTGGGGAGAGATATCACAAAGCTCCATGATGGAGTAGATGGACTGGTCCCTCCTCAGGGTAACCAGGACATCTGGGCAGATGGAGTAATCTATCATTTGCGTACATGTTGGCAGAGATTTCCCCCTCAACGTGAGTCACAGCGCACCTCTCTTCCGTAGGACCAGTCCTCTGTTTGCTCAGCTCGAGCCAAGAAGTTGAGGATGTTCAAGCTCATGTTTAAAGTCACTGTCACCACCTTCCAGCCTGGGGATCCTGCTCAGCTGTGCAGGGTGCTGGCAGAAGCTGCACAACCTCTAGACCTGTGTTTTGGGACACAAAGAGCAAAAACTGAGCTCCCTTAGGCTGCGTTCCATGGGGATCCCTGCAGCCTTGAAAGAGAGGATGAACAGCTTGCTGGCACCTGCCAGTCTGGAGGTGTTTAAAGGCTTTTACATGTTGCAAATGATTACTCCAGGGACAGGAGCAGAGGAGTTATGCAGAAGTGTTGTTCTGCCAGGCAGTCTGTACCAGAAGTCAGATTACAGGAGAAGGTGAGCAAAGGCTGGTCTGTGTTAGTAATCAGCAAAAAGCAGAAGGGGAAGCCTGGAGACTGGCCACACTGTTTTCCAGTCTAATTTGGTGTGTTTGTCCCTATAGATTTTCCAGTTGAACAGTGACGCCCCTTTAGAAATTTGATATAAATTGCTGTGTGTTGTGTGAGTTGTCTTTTCCTTGCTGTTGTTTGCAGATCCTTGAAGAGCCACTCTAGGGTTTACAGGGTCCCTGGAAAGTATTTCTGTGGTTTTAAAGGGCTCTGAGCAACCTGAGCTGGGAGAAAATGGCCCTGCTCGTTGCAGGGGTTTGGACTAGATGAGCTTTGAAGGTCCCCTCCAACCCAAACTGTTCTGTGATTCTGTTTTTGTGCTGCGGTTGTGCACACCCCAGACCTGCCAGACACTGCACAAACATCTCTCTCTGCCTCCAGCTGCCTCCCGTTTAATTTTTTTTACCTTTTTTTCTGCCATTTCAGGTGCCCTGTGACCTGCACTCCCCCTCTCCACCAGCCAGTCCAACCCACTCCTAAGGGCTCAGCAACAGCGGCCACGAGCCCCAGCGATGCTCTGCCTCCTCTCGCACCTCCTGTACTGCTGCCTGTCCCCGAACAACTGTACTTCTGCCTGTACTGAACCCTCTGCACTGCCTGTCCACCATCCCTACGCCTGTCAGCCACCAGGGGTGGGCTCTGCCCTCTTGGATGGTGACGGACCAGCCATCTGCTGAGATGCCACTTTCTTCTGCAGTCCCTGCAAACAGAGGATAATTGAAGCTGCTTTAGTGCCACCGTTCTGCTCTTCTCCTCTTCCCACACAACGCTGTCGTCATTCACCACCTTTTGTCTGAAATGTCCCATGGGCACCCAACTGAAACAATTCATTAAGAGGCAAAACCTTCCTTGAATGCGCTGTAGTGCCAGGAAGCATCTGGAGAAATCTTAAAAAAAAAAGAAAGAATAAACAAACATGAAACCCAAACCAAACCCTCAGCCATCTTCTGATGCCAAGAGAAAGACCAAAAGGAACCTGAGGGCCCTGGCACTGTTTGGGCTGAGCTTGCTGTCCCTGCCAGCCCCGAGGGGGTGACCTCAGGGCTTGGGGAAGTCCCCCGGCTGTTTGGGTGCTTCAGGACGGGATGCCAGACACGAACCGCAGCCACCCGTGGTGCTGAGATCAGCTGCTGAGCTTTGCCAGACATTGGGTACCAAGTGGTGCATCCTCAGTGACGTGACCCTGCGAGTGACCTACTGTCATATGCCCAGTGCTCAGAAACATTTTCCTTGCTGTGACCTTAATTCTCCAACTTTCTGCCCCTTTAGAGGTTTAATTTGATTTATATTCTGCTTCCTTTTTTTTTTTGTTTTGTTTTGTTTTTCCAAAAGGCTCTTTGTTGGAACATGTATTTGGACTGTAAACATAACAGAACCTGGAACAGAACCTCAGATGATTAGATATACTGGGCCCTCTCATTAGTGGAGAGGAGCTGCTGGTTTCTGTCAGTTCGTATGGGAGAACATGATGTGCGGTATTTGGCACGCGGATGAATGCAAAGTGCTGTTTGTGTTTAGTGCTCCCAGGTGCTCTGCAGCTAAGCCAGGACCATGTAACCAGCTCTGCAGAACAGGTTTGCTGGTTTGGTTGCTCTTTGGAGGTGCTTTTTAGTGGTGCTAGGAAGTCCCTGTGTATCCACCATAGCCTCAGATCTGTTTGGACAGATTGGTTTTTAATATATCTTTGTAAGCTGGTCACAGGGACTAAAGAGAAAATACTTGATCCATTAGATATCTGTGCCTTCCTTATCTTTCCTCTGTCCTCCCACCTTCCTTCCCACAGTGCAAGGACCAGAAACTTTGGTGAATGTGCTTGTTCTTCTCCACCTTTGTTGTTTTTTTTTTTTAATTTTTAGTTGTGTTATAGTACCAAAGGGATTCAAAGCAGCAGGGATGCTCATGGAACTGAATAGGAAAATAAAAAAGATACTAGAAAAAGGTTGTGATTTATCTCCTGTTTGCTGACGTGGGACATGGCGCCGTGCACGCGTGTCCTGTGCAGACGCGGGTTTGCAGCGATGAGTGTGTGTCATGCGTGTCTGGTCCGTTCAGCTCGGAGGCAGCGTTTAGTCCTCAGGGCTGTTTGTCATTTGGAAGTACTCTTTCATTTAGGTGCAAATCCAGGTCCAAAGCCTCGCGCATTATACTTCAGCTGCACTTGTCTATCACTTGTACCACTAGAGAATCTCATCTGGCAAAGGTCAGTAAAGGTAAATCAGACTCTAGCCTCCTGCAAACCACAAGTTTACCAAGTCCCCAGTCAAAACAGCAAGGCATAAACGTTCAGTGCTTAATCTAATCAGATAATCTCTGAATGCATAACCAAGCAACCCATTTTCCTCCTGATGGAGCGGGAGGTGAGGAACAGACTTGTCAGAAGTGCTGCAGAGGGGATTTTCCCTTCCCCATGTGTTGCAAACCTTCCTATGCTCCATCCTCCCCACACTGAAGTGGGGAAAACACACAGAGAAGTTACAAATACCTGCATGGCAGCAAGTGAGGCTGTTTGCTGGGCAGTGGGGAAAGATCTCGGGGGAATTAACCAAGTATTCAGGTGCTACTTTGGTAAGTAGGGAGCAGAATATTAATGACTTTTTTTCTTGCTCCCACCTGTGCAGCAGCACCCGGAGCAGAGCCTGCTCATTGAGCACTGTACTGCCCTGTGCCCTTCGCTGCCTGGTACAGAGCAGGGATGAAGCTGAGCCCAAGCCCAGATATAGAGATCCAGCTTTTGCAGGTTGTTTGGGCATCATGGGACACCCAGGACACAGCAAGGCTAGAGCTGTTGACCCAGGTCCAGTTTGCTCCTCATACACCACAGGCTTGCAGTCTGCATGTCAGACCGCTACAATAAATTTTCCTTTTCCTTTTTTTTTAAGCAACCTTTTTCAAAACGCAACTGCACATCCAGAAATGAGGTACCCAGACCAAGTATAAGCAAAGGAGGATCAAAATAATGGGCTTGAAGCCAGAAGCAGAATTGCCAGGGCCAAAACTCTTGGTAATTAGATGGAACAGTTAAGTGAGAAAACCCAGGCTGGGGCTGGGGGGCTGGAATTGGGATTTCTCACCAGAGCAGCAATCTGAAAATGCACGTGCAAGATGTGGGATGGAAATCTCTGTTCCTTTGGCCACCTTTGCTGGAGGCTGAGCAAGCACTGGATCCCAGTGGATCTGGGAAGTGGATTCCCTGGAGATGCTCTGCAATGGGGAATTACCGGGAAGAGGGAAATGCTTTGGCAGGGTGAGCCTGGGAGGCCACTGCAGACAGAAAGGAAGAAGGATCTTGTGTTATAAACCCCACAATATCCACCTGGCAAATATCCAAACCACTTCAGATCTCCTCTAAGGTTATTTCCTTAAATCTGTTTTAACTCTCACGCATTTGTGGATGAAATTATTTTCTTATGAATCAAAAAAATATCCTCCCACATAAGTGAGATCAAGACTATTAACTGGAGTCAGACACTTATCACAAGAGCTGCTTGAAGAACAGAGACCTGTGTTTACCGGGGCTCTGGCAACAAGCAGGAGAGCATGCTTTAAAATAATAATTTAAAAGAAAAAAAAAAAGAAAAGTCATTCTCCTCTCTGGAGAGCGGCGAGCCCGGCTCCAGCTGTGCCCGGCTCCCAGATGTGCCCGCGGGTCTGAGCGTGGGACTCCCTCCTGCAGACTCATCCCACCTGCAGACTCGTCCCACCAGATCAACCAGTTTCACTTTCAGAAATAGGAAGTTGGTCGGGAAGGGCCCAGACGCGCGCGAGGGACGCGGGACGGCAGCATGAGCCGCCCGGCCGGTGCCGTGCGCCCGGGATCGCCCCCTCCTCCGGCCTCCAGCAACGTGGTGGCTTAGACCACCCCACCCACCGCATCCACCGGCGATGGAGCAGTTTGTCCGCAAGCGTTTGACCTTCTTGACATCCTTCTGGAACAAGCTCCGTCCCCGCTCTGTGCCGGAGAGCTGCTCGCTGGGGTATCTTGGTTCCGATTCCATTTCGCTGCACTCGGAGCCAAACTCCGTTTCCTTCATCCCCAAGTCCTCTCTCTGTATCGCTTTATACGCTTTCACAGCCCGGAGCGCGGACGAGCTGAGCGTAAGCGCAGGGGACAAACTGCGTGTCCTCCGAGAAGAAGGAGAGTATGTCTTAGCCCGGCGGCTGCTGGGGGAACCGGCCGTGGGCTACGTCCCTGCTGCCTACGTGGCCAACCTCAGCCAGGGCACCTCAGCTCATCGCCCGTAAGTACCCTGAGCGCTGGGGGATGGAGGCTGGACCAGGGTGGCATGTCCCTCTGATGGAGGCTGGACCAGAGTGGCATGTCCCTCTGTGGCAGTGGGGAGCAGGAGCTCCCTGTCCCCTGCTTTTGCCACCAGCGGTGGTGGGACCGAGGAGGGGTCCCTGGTGTGGAGCTCCTGCAGCTGACGGCAGTGGGGTGGGGGTTTTCAGCACAGCGAGCAAGAGCTGGGGGATGTACCCAGGGAAAGAGAACCTGGTCCTCTTTCCTGGGTGCATCACCCTGGCACAGGATGGGGTGGCTCTGGGCTTGGATTCAGTGTGATAATGTGGATGGGCGCAGCTATGGTGCCAAATAAATGGGTTCCAGCTCCTCTTCCCCTGTGTTAAAGGGGAGGGAGGGAGCTGGGGAAGCTTATGCTTGAGTCCTAAGAGCCCAGGAGTTGTGGGGTGAAGCAGTTTGGGTTGGGACCTGCTGGGAAGCCTGGAGCTCCGTAGGGATAAATCGTGCTGCTGCCATTCATGTTCTGTTAACCCAGGGCTGGGGCTCCCTCCTTGCTGGTGCCTCTCCCACCTGATGTGGAGCTCAGGTTGATGTCTCAGCTGGGGAAAGCCCAGGCTCATCATTGCATAAGGCAGCCTGGTCCCGACATGCCGGGCAAAGCGCCCCAAGACACAGCAGGTCCTGAGACATGCTGAGCAATGGGGAGCGTGGGGATGGGGGGTGTAATAGCCCTGCAGACACCCCTGGTGCTCATGCAGTGCTGCCGGAGCACAGGGGTGATGGAAAGGATTCAGGGGGGCTGGGGAAGGTGCCCTGAATCCAGGGGCGGTGATTGCAGGTGGTGGGATGGGAGAGAACCCCCCCCTTGCTCCCCACCCTGCAGCTGCTCTGGGGAAAGGCAAAGCCAGTCTGGCTGGGACCAAACTGAGGAGGACGGAGGGGTCGGGTCCTGCCTTGGTCCTGCTCACAAAACAGCTGGCTGGGCAGCAGCTGAGTGTGCGTGTCTGTATGTTCACACACAACCTGTGTGCAGCCCCATCCTGAGGCTGGAGGGGAAGGGGATGCTGCCATGCCAGAGTGAGCACACAGCTCGGGGCTGGGTGGTAATTTGTTCAGCTGTGTAACCCCAGCATGTATAATTCACATAATTTCCTGCACAGCTTCTCAGACGCTGCTGATCTCAGTTAATGACGAAACCCTCAGCTTCTCACGTCCTGGCTGTGTTAGGATGGAGCAGCCTCTACCTTCCCTTACTGTGTGCCCGCTGAGGACCCAACCAGCCACCCTGCCTTGTCACGCTGGAGATCTCATGACAAATCTCAGCACTGATGGGGCAGAGAAGAAAGATCTGGCTGGGTCCTCCCTCCTGGCTCAGTGCTGCCAAGGTCCCCAGCCAACGCTGCCGCGTTTGGAGCAGCAAATGGCAATTTCCAGAGATATTTTCATTGATGAAAACACTGAGACCTGGCCAGCTCAATGCAACTGTGAGCAGACACTGCTGGAGCAAATGGTTTGTAGACAGCAAGCTGCGATAAAATGCAACGTATTCCTGCAAAAACGTTGCAACTCCAGGTGATGATGGTGTGAGCAGGGTGACACGTTTACAGACTCTGAACCGCTCACTCGGTGGCTGCTGGGCAGAGCAAATGGTGGGAAGGAGTAAATCCTGCTCAGAAGGTGCAGAAGTCCCCGGGATAGATGCAGCCCCATCCATGTGCCATCTCTTTGCACCTCTAACTGCTCTGCTCTTCTCCCCCAGCTGGTACTTCAGCAAGATCAGCCGAAACGAAGCTGAACAGCTTCTCCTCTCACCTCCTAACCAACACGGCTCCTTCCTCGTCCGGGACAGCGAGAGCAGCAAGGGCGAGTACTCTCTCTCAGGTAATTTAGTGGCAATTATCAGAGAAAATGAGCAGAGGGAAAGGAGCCAGGCTATTCCTTAAGGCAGCTCCTGGCTCGGTCAGCACCGGGTGAAAAACATGGAAATACATTTAAAATGCTTTCCAGCATCTTGTTAAAGTGAATCAACTGCTTTCTAAAAGAATGGGGATAGCTAATAGATGCAGGTTTGGATTGCTGAGTTATTGTGACAAAAGAAAGTATGTGTCTCCCATCCAGGATATGAAAGCCATCAACAATTCACAGCAGCTTAATGATGGTTTTGTAGCGCTAAGTCCCAGGATTTCATTCCAGTGGCTTTTGTCATCTGAGCATTGTCTAAAAATATGCCACTGCGCCAGATTGCCAGAGCCTGGGCTGCTCCCACGCACAGAAATCTGAATTCAGGGAGTTTTGGGTCGGGCAGTGCCAGTGTGACCAGGTCCCGTCTGTGTAAAAACAACCTGGAGAAATTCCCGGTGAACCCACATCCCACCCGTTGCCCCCCCGGCTGCAGAGGGTCTGTGGGAGGTTGCCCCCGATACTGGTTTATCCACCTTGAGCAGCAATGAGCTCTGAGCAGGTTGTTTCTGTGGGAATTATTCCTGCTAATAAACTAATCATCACTGCATCACTTCTCCAGTCCAAATGAGCTCTGCTTGCCCATGGCCAGGAGTCTTCTGAGCCAGGAGGTGGGAGCAAAGGGGGCAATTGGGATGGGATGTGACACCCCAGGGGTGAGTTGGGTGGCTTTAGGGTGAATTAATAGACCGAATGCCTGCAAAGGAGAGAAGGTGTGAGTCAGGAGGGAGGTGGGAAGGAACTGGTGATTGTACAGGCTGAGTTTTACTCCCCACAGTTCGCAACCATGGGAAGGTCAGTCACTTCCGAATCTGCAAGAGCCCCAGGGGCAGCCTCTACATCCAGAAGGGACGTCCCTTCCCCAACATGGAGGAGCTCCTGGCCTTCTACACCGAGCACTGGAAGGTCATCCAGAGCCCCTTGCTGCAGCCCTGCAGCCCCGTGGTACGTACACCAACAGTGTGGCCAGGGCAGAAAAAAAGGGAAGATAAATTAAGGAAAAATAGGAATAATTAGTCTATTTGTGATTAGAGCTTTATTAAACTAAATTTAAAGTACACCACTAGTATGGCTACCAGCATCACCTTTAATTAGAGATATTAAGGCTGCACATGGCTCTTATATGTATTTTTGACCAGCCAAAATGCACAGGCTTTCCTGAAATGTCTTCTCCATCTCGAAGACTAGAAACCATTTTGTTGTACACCCCTTCAATACTGTATCTGGAAATACCTGTGCTTCCAATTTTTTTTCCTAGAGTATAAGATGACCACATTATTTTAATATTGTTTTCAGGCCAATTAGTGTGGCAGCCATAGATCCAATTAGAGTATTAATCCCATATTGCCGGCTCATTTCCTGATTAGAATTCCATCCACCACTTATTACTTAGAAATAACAATTAAGCATGTGCATAATTTGAGAGAGAAATTGAAAGGTGTAAGATAAAAGAAATGCTTAATGAGCTGAAGTCTAAGTCAGCCGTAATATGCAATAATACCCATTTACTCATTTTTATTTATTGGTGGAAATAGAGAAAAGCCACATTTGAGGTCTGATGAGGAGAGAATTATGACTTGAATTCCTAATGCTCCATGTAGTCTCCAAAAATCTCCCCTCTCGCACATGCTGGTTCCCAGCAGAGGGGATGCAGAGGATGCCCTGCGTGTTTTGTGCCCCCAATGAATCATAGAATCTCAGAACAGTTGGGGTTGGAAGGACCTTCAAAGTGCATTCAGTGCCACCCCTGCCATGGGCAGGGACATCTTCACCAGCTCAGGTAGCTCAGAGCACCATCCAGCCTGGCCTGGGATGTCTCCAGGGACGGGGCATCCACCACCTCTCTGGGAAACCTGGGCCAGGCTCTCACCATCCTCAGGGGAAAAAATTATTCCTTATATCTAGTCTAAATCTCCCATCTTTTAGTTTAAAACCATCACCACTTGTCCTATCACAACAGGATACATTTAGCAGAGGAAAAAGCGATACACAGGCCGTAACACCAGTGCAATGCAGGTGGTGGAGCACCATGTCCTGCTCACTCCTCTGTGGCCACCAGACCTTGGTGGGCACCAAGAGCTGGTGCGGGCTCCACCAGCAGGTCGTGCCCAGTGGCTGGTCCAAGCGTGAAATGCCCCTTTCACAGACTCCTCCCGAGAGGGACGGCTGGGAGCGCCCGCGCTGGGAGTTCACCCTGCGGAGGAAACTGGGCGAGGGCTACTTCGGTGAGGTGTGGGAAGGGCTGTGGAGGAACACGGTGCCGGTGGCCATCAAGATCATAAAAGGTAGGTGGAGGAGCAGATGTTGATAGTGGCCAACTGGGTCTCTCGTTCACCACCTTGTTGTTCGCCTGTTTTTGTTTCCTGGTCCTCTTGGTTGTTGTTTGCCTGTTTTTGTTTCCTGGTCCTCTTGGTTGTTGTTGTCTACCTTATCAAGCAAACTGTGGTAGGATGTGGCAAGCAGCCACTGGACTACTTCTGTGGATCCACCTAAGCTTGGGTTGCACCTTTATAACATGGCTCTGTCCAGTGGGTTTGTGATAATCATGTCAAGTCCAGTGGGTTTGTGGTAAGTCCTGGTGGGACTACAATCCTGAAAATGGGATCCAAAGCCCCATGGAAAACACCTTTTGGGTGTTTTGGTCTAAGACACAGCATGTGCAGAGACAAACTTTGAGAGCAGGGGTGGGCTGTGAGGAAGAAAATAGTCCTCATCCCAGCTGGAGGTGCTAAGCTCCCAACATCCACATAAGTAGCTCTCAACAGCTGTGTTGGCTTTCTCCCCCAGCTGACATGAAGGCAGAAGACTTCACCAAGGAGATTCAGAACCTGAAGCGCCTGAGGCATGAGAAGCTGATCCAGCTACATGCCGTCTGCTCACTGGATGAGCCCGTGTACATCATCACTGAGCTCATGCGGAAAGGCAACCTCCACAGCTACCTCAACAGTGAGTCCTGGTGCTGCTCTGTAAAAGCTTTTTGTGCCCCAAAATGGCCCTAAAAACCCAAGTGGGGACCCTAAGAGAACACTAGCCTGGTTTTGGTTCTGTTTAGATCAGCGGTAGTGCAGAGCAATCCATGGGTGCTTGGTGGAGACGGTCTTGGGTGACTCCAAGACTCTGTGTGGCATGATCCTTTTGGTGTCCATGTGGGCTGGGTCCATATCAGTCCCTGGGAGCCCAAGCATGTTGGTAGGGGCCTTCATCCCTCCTTCTTCACCCATCCGTGATCTGCCAGCTTCCACCAGTGCACAGAAACCCCTCTGCTCTGGTTGGGCAACTTCATTAGGAAAGAAATGGCCAAGCCTCCCACTGGTTTTATTCACACACAGTGCTGGTCATAGACCATGGTCCACCCAGCCATCAGTTTATTTTTCTTGGCCTTTCTTTTCCTGACCGGGTAATCAGTCTTGAAGGGAAACAAGACAAACAACTCCCACCTTGCTAGATTGCCGTCAACGCTTGGATTATCTGGGTTAACAGGTCCTGAAGGGAAGTCCCTGAGCACCTCCCACCTGCTCAACATCGCCTGCCAAGTGGCAGATGGGATGAGGTACCTGGAGGAGAAGCATATTGTCCACCGGGACCTGGCAGCCAGAAATATCCTGGTGGGAGAGGAACTCACCTGCAAAATTGCTGATTTTGGACTTGCCCGTCTCCTCAAGGTTGGTTGGTGGGATGCTGTGGTCCCTCCCATCACTCCAGGCCACCCAGTTGCCCTATGTTGCAGCTGTTTCCCTGCTGTCCCCTTTCCCAGCCCACAGCCCCAGCAAAGCCGCCCAAACAGCGGCTGTGTTCAGCAGACCAGCCCTCGTGACCCATCTCCCATTGTTTTTCAGGATGACATTTATTCCACCAGCAGCAGCACCAAAATCCCAGTGAAGTGGACGGCCCCGGAAGCTGCCAACTACCGCACCTACTCCCTCAAGTCCGATGTCTGGTCCTATGGGATTCTGCTCTACGAAGTCTTCACGTATGGACAGATCCCATACGAAGGTAGGACGGACAGCCCCCTCCAGCACCACTCTGTCCACACACTGGGCAGCTTGTTCATGGTCCCCAAAAGCCAACGTCATGAATTGTTGTATTGTCCCTTCTACAGCGGATGTAGAAGCAGCTCCAAGAGCACAAGCAAGTTATTGTCCACTTTGGGGGTTACTTAGAATGTGTAGATGAGGTTCTTAGGGACATGGTTTAGTGACGGTCTTAGGTTAATGGTTGGACTCAACGATCTTGAGAGTCTCTTCCAACTGAAATGATTCTATGAGGTTCAGTGCTTGCAGGAGGGCGCAGGAGATGCGGGTAGGAAGGTGGTTCAGGCTGGATGATCTCCCACAGCCTCTATTCTACCAGCTTCATGGCAGAGAGACACCATTTCACAGCAGCACCAGTTGACATCTTGGCCCATTGCAGGGATACCTTCAGGACATCCTTTGGGGCTATTAGATACAGGCGCACCTTCTCCTTCCTTGCAGGAATGACAAACCAAGAAACTGTACGGCAAATCACCAGGGGCTACCGCCTTCCCCGGCCCAGCTCCTGCCCTCCTGAGATCTACAGCATCATGCTGGAGTGCTGGAACGGCAACACGGAGGAGCGGCCCACCTTCCTGGCCCTGCGCGAGAAGCTGGGCTTCATCTACAGACGGCTGCTCAGCTCCTTCTCCTGAGGGATCCCTTCCCACCACCCTTCCTGCACAAGCCCCTCCAGGCCAGCTCTTGCCAACCGGTTCCTTCCTTCTGGTTTTGCCCTCTGACAGGGCTCCAGGAAAAGCACATCTACCCCCAAAAAACAGCCCGTGGTCCCTGTTGGCCAGGATGCAGGGAGGTGGCCAAGGGAGAAGGTGATGAGTTGTGGAGAACCCATGGCCGGCGCTTCGCTGTGTAGCAGCCTGGAGAAGCCACAAGGCAGTGAAGGCATCACCCAGAGTTTACATCTTCAGCCAGCCGGTGGGGTGGGAGGTCCCTGCCGCCCCCCGCGCCAACGTGAAGGTTTGCAGTTTGTGGTCAGTTGTGGCTCTGCTTGTTTTTTCTCGTAGTGTGTGTTCGGTGTATTTATCAATAAACGTGTGTGCATCCACCCACTGAGTCCTTGCTGGATGCTCTGCCCTCTCTACCCAGGAAATGATGGTTCGCAACCAGTCCTACTCTTGCAACCCCAGATATAACCATCTTCATGTCTCTTTTGTCTCCGTTCATCCAAGTGTGTGTCAAACCTTTGTGTTCCTCCTACAAGAAACTAAAGGACTGAAGCCATGTGTGGCAGGTGATGGATATATTGCATGTCAAAGGGCTGGGACATGTGTGGTGTGGGCACAACAGGGTGGTTGCAGCAAGATATTAAATTTGCAGGTCTGATTGCCACCAGATGGAGCTAAAAAATCAAGCTGGAGGAGGATGAGGGTGTGTGTGGGGTCAGCAGGGCTGGTGTGGGGAGCAGCGTGCATGGCTGGGGTCCCTGGGGAAGCCAGGGTGACATGGGGACACGGGCCAAGCCAGCGCTGCCCATGGGAGCTTTTCCTTCCTCCTCTGCAGCTGCTTTAAAAGCTGACCTGCTGCCTGGGCTTGCCCTCCAGCGCGGTCTGCGGGGTTCTGGCATTTGTCTGAGTCATCACTTGCTTTCTAAAAGCAGAGTTTGGGGCGGGGGGGAAGCCCAGATTTTCTCACCTTCTTCCAGGATCTCAGCCTGGACTGGGCACTGCAGCTGTCCCCTGAAGTCCAGGCTGCTACGGGCTCTTCCCAAAATCCATCTCAAAAGTAGAGCTGCTGGGGCATTTCCGAATCCCCCCCTGGGTGGCCATTGCAAACCCATGTTGTTAAAGGCTGTTCTGCTTTCAGCCTGGCATGTGCCCTGTTCGCAGATTCAGCTTGACTGAGTGGGATTTAAGAAAAAAAAAACAAAGAGTGTCAGGCTAACGCAATGTATTTATTTGAGCTGCATAGTTTGTTTCTATTTTAAGGTCCCACATTGGTCTTTGAAGGGTAACGGGGAAGCAAAGCTGCTGGAGGGAAAAAAACCTAAAAAATCCCTGAGCAGCAAGAGGCAGGCAACGAAAGGAAATATTTCTTACTCCAGGACTGGAGCGAGAGGTCCTGTGAGGACTGTGGGGTGCCACAGGGGCTGCCGCAAGGGCTGAGAGTGAGTGAAAAGCACCAGCTATTTTTTGCCCAATTATGTGAGTTAATCAATAGTCAAAATGCAGCACGAGGGAGCAGAGGAAGGGATGTCTGTCCCCGGGGGTTTGGTGCCATGGGTGGTGGGTATCCCTCCGATAGAAACCTGAAGGACTGTCCTGAATCTCATGCTGAGACTGGGAGCAGACCAGAGCAGGAAGATTTTGCACCTTTAAATCCACCCCTGCCAGGGCTTTGTTTGCCTCCAGCAGAAATGAGGACTTTGCCCCCACACTGTTTGCTCAGTGCTTTACTGAGCAGCACTCCACAGCTCTCAGGCTGACCAGAGAAGGGCCAAACTAATTCACGGAAAAAAATCAGCCAAAACATCACTTTGGGCAGTAGAACACATGGGCCAGCTGGGCTCCCAGCCCAGTGCATCCCCCGAGGTGCCAGCCTGAGATCAGCCCCACGAAATGCAAGCCCTGAGCAAGGCTCATCCCTTCCTGCATCACAGAGAGCTCCCTCTGCTCTCAAACCCTTCCCCAGGCACTCTCTGCACTCATGGAGCACTGGAGCAGGGCAGTGATGTGCTGGGAGCAAAACCAGTTTGGTGCCAGCGAGGACAGGCTGTGCAGCCAAGGGTGGGGGAGGCGACGGCAGAGCCGGAGCTGCTCACATGCAAAACAAACACGCGCCGGTGAGTCACGCTGGCAGGATGGTGCCATCTGGAATTACTGGATCCTGCTGGAAGTGCTGCGGTCGGACACTGTGATGTGTCCCTGCCCAGCCACACTGACATGGAATCAGAATGGTTTGGGTTGGAAGGGAACTTCCCAGCCCCCCCAGTGCCACCCCTGCCATGAGCAGGGACACCTTCACCAGCTCAGGTTGCTCAGAGCCCCGTCCAACCTGGCCTGGGATGCCTCCAGGGATGGGGCATCCACCACCCCTTTGGGCAACCTGGGCCAGGCTCTCACCACCTTCAGTGAAAACAATTTCTTCCCTATGTCTGGCCTTGATCTCCCCTCTTTTAGTTTAAAGCCATTGCTCCTTTTCCTGTCGCAGTATGCCCTTCTAAAAAGTCTGTCCCCATCTTTCTTATTGGCCCCTTTTAAGTACAAAACAACCACAATAAGGTCTCCCTGGAGCCTTCTCTTCTCTAGGCTGGAGACCCCCATCTCTCTCAGCCTGTCCCCATATAGATTTTCCACGTCCCTCATCCTTTTTGTGCCTACTCTCGCCCCTCTCCAACAGGTCCATGTCTTTCCCATACCAACATCCACAGCTCTGCCCTCCCACCCTGGATGAAGACCAGTTTTAAAAGGCTGCTCGACTTTATTAGTTGCCATTGTACAAGTACAAGGTAAATAAAACGTGTTACCAAGCTTGTGCAGAAAAGGGTGTCGTTGCATTAAGGAAGAGTAAAAAGGCTGGTGTGGGAATCGCTGGGGCTTTGCTGTGCTTTCTTTTTTTTCTTATAAAGCAGCACTTTTGACTACTCTACAGGGGAAGGGGCTGTACCCGCCGGCTCACGACAAGGGCCCGGAGCTGGGCTCGCTGGCATGACGCCTCCGTCCCGCTCCTGGGGCTGCCATTGGGCCACACGCCATGGGTCCTGTTGTCACCTGCAGCGCTCCCAAGCTGCAAGACAGAGCAGAGGAAGGGTCAGGCCGACATCAAGGTATTTAATTCTGACTCTGCATTTATTTTTGCGGTGAAGGACTTGGTGCCCTGGGCATGAAGACATCACCCATCGGGTCAGGATGCACCTCAAGGGACGCACCAGGGATGTCCCCAGCTGCCCTGGGTGCTGTGTTAGCACTTCTCTGCATCATCTCATCCAGGGAAAGGACTCACCTCTCCGGGGATTCCGACACAGTTGTCATGGCTGGGTGAGTTGTCTTCCCGAAGAAGAAGCTGGCCCACCAGTGGCCGGGGTCGGACTTGGGCAGACCTGGGGGAAGGTTTGGGTCAGTGCAACCCACTGGCCCCAGTTCCATCCCACAGGAGAAGCTGGGGCATCTCGAGTAAGATTTGCAGTGGAGGGACTGGGAGCAGAGTCCCCCCATTGCTCCAGGACAGGGGGCACTTACCTGGGGGATGGGGGATGACCTCCCCAGAATACTCAGAGCTGCCGCAGGAGCTGTTGCTGGATGTGGAGCTCAGGCGCCCTGTGGAGACATCATGGCCATCAGAGCCACCATCGACCCTTGGTCATGCCATGAAAAGTGGAGCACAGACTTGGTCCAGCTGTCCCTGGGGTGACAAGGCTCAGTCTCATCACCAACTCCCTCTAGCACCTGCCCAGCTTTAGTGGCAAATCAATAAAAACCACTAGGAAGAACACAGTGGAGGGATGACAGGCTGGCTAACAGCAGGAAGTAGAATAACACCTAAACACATATGTAGGAAAACACTTGCAGTCCCAAGGACATTATTTAATGGTTTTGCATCTGTATGCAACACTCTGGAGGCCTTTGCAGATAACTTGAGGTTGAGAAGATGCAGATTTCTGCATATAATCCATGCAGGTTTAGTCCAGTTGCTACAAGCTTGTTACTAGTTTCAGCTCAAAGGGAATACTTTAATTTCCTCTGGTTTAGACAATCCATTAATCCAGAAAGTCTCTTCCCTGGAGATGTACCAGCAGCTGCCATTGCCTGGACCTGTTTTACAACTCATTTCAATGGCAATGGTGCAAGATGCATTTAAAACCGCCACTAACCCCCACCGACACCTTTAATGACAAGTGAAGGAGATTGTGAGACCCATCTCCAGCTGGTACAACTGGGCAGGGGCTGCAGTGGCCCAAAGGAGGGTCCCAGCAGCAGGAGGGATGGCTGGTGGCTGCCCCGGTTTGTCACCAAGGAGCCTGGCAGCTCTCCTGGGGCATCAGCTGGAAGCTCACACCCAACATTGGCTTCATCTCAGCTGGAACCATGTCCCCCCAAGCCTGGCAGAGGATCCTGTCCATGCACCCCCCATGCCGAGCCCACCCCGAGCTCTTACTTCTGTAGTAGTTGTGTGTGGCCATGAGCGAGCCACTCGATGGGATGGATGCCATGGTTCTTGATCTTGGTTCTTGTGCAGATCTAAAACCTGCAAGCAAAGGGGCAGCCGTCATTGCAGAGGGGCCCCCGCAGCCCCCCACCTGCCCAGGGCCTGACCTGCACCCAGCCACAAGAAAACTGCAGGAGTTTGAATGGTCCCAGTGTGATTTCTCCACAGATTTGACATGTGCACCATCACGGCGGCCCCGCACTGGGGATGGAGGTTAGTGCTGATGGTGCTACACACGGTTTAAGTCTGCAGCTGTAGACCTCTTACATGCAAAGCCAAAATAATTTCCTCAAAAACGTCTGCTCGCACAGAGCCCAGGGCTGGCGAGTCTGCACAGCAGCTTCCCTGAGCGGGTGTTTTGCTTCTGTGCAGAAATCCAGTTCCCTTCACCGCATCAGCAGTTGGGAGTTACGAAATCTCGGCCAGAGGTTGTGTAAGTAGCAAAGGAGTGTTTTGCTCGGGGCGCATACCGAGGATTTTCGTGCAAAGCGTTCCAGCCCCAGCCTGTCCCCAGCAGCACAACCACCCCCCGCCCCAAGCTGCAGCCAAACCTGCCTGCCGTGCACCGCCATGCACAACACATCCCCAGCTCCACGGGCAGGAAAATGGCTCTCCCTGGCCCACAACATGCCCACTTCTGTGCTGGAGAAATAGTAATATTTTTTTCCTCCTGATACAAAGCACCTCCCTGCTCAGACACTGACTCTTCCCACGCCTCAGAGTCTGACCCTCTCTCTTTCAAGCAAGCTCAATCAACGGCGCCGCTTGGCAGCACAAGGCACAGTCCCCTGGGCCTGCAGGAGGACACCGACCCCATCGCCACCCGCGAGAACAGCAAAAGCACCGTCCTGTGAGTACCCAGCGCCCCGGGACCCCACTATCCCCCGAGCACCCAAGTCCTCCCTAGCTCTGATGAGGCTCTCCTTGGTCTAACGATAGACCCACTCGTTGGATGTCCTGTTACAAAACGTCCTCCACGCACTCACATCCCGGTTAATACAGCAACCCCTAGGTGGGGAAACTGAGGCACGGAGCCATCTCCCAGAAGCTTCACCCCAAAAGGACTCGATGCAGCCTTGCGGCTGACCTTTCACAAAGCAACCTTCCCTTCCCCCCCACCAAATTGCTACGGGCCACCCCGTTTGCCCCCCCGCTCCCGCCCGATCGCAGCGCACCTTGGCGGGGGTGGCGGTGGGGGGTCCAGCGGGCGGGCACTAGGGCCGCGGGGGCCTCTCGGCGGCGGCGCCGCCGCTCCAGGAGCGAAGCGCCCGCTCCGCACGGCGTGAGCCGTGGCACTGTTGGCTCCGCCCCCCGGCCTTATATAGCTCCTCGGGCCACGCCCCCGTGGGGGTGCGCCACCAATCGGGATGGGGAGCGCGTCCCGGGGCACGTCCCTTTCCTGCGAGGGGTGGGGCCTGCGCAGGAGCGTGTGCGCAGCGCCGGGGGCTGGGGCCGCGCTGGGCTTCGGTTGCGCCACGACGAAAAGGTTTCATATAGCAGTCGAATAACACTGGAAATTCGGAGCGAGGAGATTCAAAAGAACTCAAGTGATACGGCCTGATGCCAGCTCTAAAATTCGAATGAAAATGAATCAAAACATAAATATGGACTTGAAGGGATTCCGAGCTGGCTGGGCTGGAAAAATATTTTAGAGGAAAGAACCTGCAGCAAGGTCTGAGTACAACCCACACCAGTATACAACTCCTCTGTGTTTGTATACCGGTATAATTCTGTAGAGGTGCTGGTCTAAACCACCGGTACCGCAGGGTCCGAGTCCTGGAGAACAGAGGCAATGCTGTATCTATGTAAAATTAAAACAGAAACCTTACAGAAAATCGCTTTCTGCATGGAATGGAAATGTGGTTGAGAACACAGAAGTGAATCCAGTTTTGTGAGAGCAGCACTCTCAAGTAGCACAAGAGCTCTGCGTTATCTCCACAAAGGCGGTTTGATATTTGCAATAGCTAAAGTGTTATTAATTTATTGTCTCTCCAGAGCTCAGTAATCTTTCAAAGCAGAGTGCTCCAGCCCGGCACGCTGAGGGTTTGCAATAAAATCTCACAGTTTGGTGCAGCTGTGGGAAGTGGGGATTTTGGGAGGTGATGCTCTGAGCCATTTTAGGATTCTGAGACAGGGGGGAGCCCATTGTAGCACAAGCTCTTCAGGTGATGGGACTCATTTCTCCTGTGTTCTAGGTGTGTTCTAGGGCACAGGCTTGGAAGATTTTTCTGGCCTAGAAGTGAAAGACAGAAAGGCTAAAAATTGTGTGCTTCAGATCTGAAAAATTACTTTTGTTTTAGTGAAGCTGCTGTAATTTCTCAGGTTCCTCCTCAATTCCTTCCTGAGAGGTGATTCCCTGCACCCCAAGTCTCTTTAATGATCTACAGAGCAGTAAGAGTAAATTGATATAGAGTATACTTTATAATGGAATATATTCTTCCCAACTGGTACAGGATGGCTTTGTACCCTACAGAGCCTGAGTGGGCTAATTGCTTTAATTAAGGATAGAGATGAACAAACACTTCCCAGTCCCTTTGTGCAATGACACCACTTACACCCACGTTTTGGGGCTGCTTTTTAAAGAAGCAGCTCATTAAGCAGATCACACCAGGAGCATGATGTTGCACCTATAGTGACAGGGGTTGAATGGGTGGAGATCAGTCTCTGTGTGCAGATGAATTCCAGCCTCCAGCAAAATGTGTCTTGCTCTGCTCTTCATCCCAAAGCCACATCAATTTCTCCTGAGCGAGGCAGCGGGAGCAGTGCTGGTGGGACAGAGCAGCCAGGGGGGATAGGTGGAGCATCCATCTAGTTTCCCAGGATAAAGCCCATCCTGAGTGTATTGAGGAGAAGATAAATTTTGTTTGTATTGATCAAGAACCAGTAGTTTTGAAAGCAAGCAGATTACAAGATTTTGATAGATTTTCTCTTTGATTTTCCTCTAATTAGAGCCTCTGAGTTAACTGCAACTCTCCTTGCAGTTTGCTTTTGAGCAAGGTTCCTGTGTTTTCCTTTTTTTTTTCTTTAAATCTGTCTCTCTGGGCTCCAAGTTACAGATGGAAACTGGCTTTTGTTATCTGCTGATTAGGTGTGTCATTGGGAAATCACCTTTCATGTCACATTTTGTGCTTGGCAGAAAATCTGGAAGCCAGCAAAGGCTGCAGAGCTGCAGGAGCTGCTGCGTCTGGATTCCATCAGCACTCACGGGACATCACAGATGGGACACCCCAGTGCCCAACGAGGCTCAATGCTGCTGCCAGATTTCCTCTGGGGATGTGACTTCTTGGTGGCTTCAGGAATTTGGTGAGGAAGTCGCCACGCAGCCCCTTCCCTACCACCCTTCACCCAAGCGAGACGGCAGCGCTCACTCCAGGCACAGCAGAGATACAAACCTGAGCTCCGTATAGTGCCAGAGCGCCCGATCCTGCACCACTGAGGGTTTTGCTTAATTCTCCCTCTCTCGGGGACATCTCTCAGTGAAGGGAGCAGACACGACCTGTGCTCACGCTCTGCCCTCCTGCTCCTCCTGGGCTGTGTTTTCCCTGCTGTGTTGCTTGGTGCTGGGTTTGGGACTTGGGCAGCGTCCGTCCGGTGCAGGCAGCTGCTGCCACCTACGGATAAAAAAATATCCAAAATGTTCACCCCAGATACCACGTTAGGATCATCCTGTCTCTGCTTGGAGCCTTTGCTGCCACACTGGGGTCAGAGCAAGAGCAACCGTGAAAGCAAACTCATGTCGTGGCCTGACGTAGGTGACTTGGGCATGTTTAAATTAGAAAAGGGGATGTCCTGGAATGCAATAAGTGACTTTCCTTAAGTACGATATGTGAGCAGTGCATTTTACCTGTTGGCTAGAAATTGTGCTCTGCCTTTCTGGAATATATGCAGCAAAGCGACCCAAGTGCCACCAAGGCAGGAGAATGAACCGAAGTGAGATCAGTGCGGTGACGGGAGCAGCTCTGCTGTCCTCACCTGCAGCCTGTGCCAAGGGGTGCAGGCATCCGGGGCATGCTGCTGTCCCATCGGGGTGACACCAGACACCGTCCCCAGCTGGCTGGGTGGCCAGAGGGCTTGGGCATTTTGTTATCACCTCCCAAGTTTATTTTTAAGCCTCTGGCTCCAATTTAAAGGTATCAGCAGCATGCGCTGAGTGCAGGGCCTCAAAATACTCCCCTCCTCGTCCTCCTCCTTCGCCTGCCTTTCTGTCCCATCATTTCTGTCTTCGTCTCCCCTCTCCAGGTCTGCATGGGCTGAAAAACCTTCTCACATTCACCATTTCATGAAATCTTCTCCTGTTGGGTGCCTTGGGCAGGAGCTGCTGCCAGGCAAACACACAGAGAGAGGAACGTGTCAGCACAGGGCCTGGACAGGTTGACCTCAAAGCCAACCCCCTGTAAATGTGCTCTAGAAACCTTTGGGAGATGCAGTGGGGAAACCCATCCCATCTTAACCCCAGTTAAACAGGCTTAACTGGAATGGGAATGCCTGTTTATGTGCACCGGTGTTGGCACTTAGACTTGCCGCGGGATGCATGTTGTACAGATGAGGATGACCAGTGTCTGGGTGTTTTGAGCTTGTCCACTTCCAGCAGACAGTAAATGCTGAAACATATGGGTGCAAATCCTCCAAAACTGGTGTGGAGGCAGCTGAAAGCCCAACCATGGGAAGAAGGAACCCTAAGAGTGTTCACCCCTTCTATAAAGCTGCTCTTTGGAGAACACCCGCTGCCCAGCACACTCTGATCTGCTTTTCCATTGGCTGTTGCATGAGGCCAGCGCAAGGCCCTGCCTTTCTGCTTTTCAGCGAAAATAACTCTATTGCTTTGCAAGGGAAAAAGGAAGAAAATAGCAATTTATAGCTAGATTTTTCCCTGGCAGGGCTTCTGGGGTGACACCAGGGCAGGCATCCCCCATGGCTGCTGTCTGCTCTGCCCAAACCGCCGCCTCCAAAGGAGTGTTTTATAGAGACAAAAACACAAGCGCTCAGTTCGCTGAACACGTTACTCACAGGAAGAAACACCCTCAGTGTGAAGGCAAATCCAGGCAGGCAGCCCGGGGTGTTCGCATCCCAGATACATACAAATTACCGGCGCTGCAGATTATTCGCTCTCCCAGTCACACTGTGCAGAACCTCTTTGGAAAAAAAAGAAAAAAAATCTCAGTTATTATGTCTGGGCAAATGGGAATTTTGACACAGTTTAAAGCATCAGGTCCTAATCTGGGGGCTGGATGGAGTGGAGGTGATGATGAAAGGGGTGGGAGGTACCCGCCTTGCATGTATGCAGCCTGCGCAGCCCTTCAGGGGGGTTCTATTTTCTTAAGTGACCCCAAATCATTTGGTGATTTTTTTGGGGGGGAAGGAATCGAGCTGAAATAGGATGTGCAGGAATTGTTTCAGCTGGGACCTGAATCTGAAGCCAGATGGATGGAGACAAAGCGCTAAACTTCAGCTGCCCTCAAATTTTGCCCACTCATGTCTCTTAATTCACGTAGCTGAACATTTGAAGACAAATTGCCATGTTTTCCAAGAAAACGGTTCCACTTGAGCATGATAATTGAACTTGATGGTCCACAGGGACCTCATGTATTTGATGAAACCCTTTTCTCCGGGCTGCGACCTGGGCGCACAGCTGTGACTTTAAGCTTCTCAGAGGCCGGGCATAAGGTGGCTTAACCGAGCCAGGATTAGCCAGGTCTGACAGCCCCCTCTCCTCCTATGTCCCGACCTATTTATAGTCTGATGTGCCATCAGGCTCAGTTTCATTCTAGAAGTAAAGCCCAGTGCACTGCCTGTTTCTCTTTTCCCTGCCTGGGAAATGGGGTGAAAATCCCAGTTCTCTATACTGGAGAAGGAATGGAGAGAGGAGAGGTCCGAGCAGCTGAGGGACGCGGGATTTACTCCATCTCCACAAAAGCTGAAGTATCCATCAGCAAACACAGCCTCTGCCCCGCAGCCCTTGCATTAAAAAAAGGGGTTTATTTCTTGGCAAAACCACTAAAACATGGGTGTGAAGAATGAGGGGTTTATATGCCCATCTCTCCTCTGTGTTATCACCCTTGATGTCCATCCCTGGCACATCCAGACCCACTGGGTCAATCCCTTTAACTGCTGTCTTGGATTCTTCCTCTTGGAAGTTTCTTTTATTTTTTCTGGCACTTGGTGAATTTTATGTTGTGCAAGAAATGCTACATAAAAGATACCTTTCCTATCATATTTCTAAGAAAATACCAGTGAACTATAACATTTAGAAAAAGAGTAAAATCTCCCTTTAAACATTAGTGGAAGGTTAGTAATATCTTCATCTGCATGATAAGTTTGTAACTCTTAGACTATGAAGGTAAAAGTACCCAATTTAGCTGTTAAATTCACTGGAAGGATGGTCTGAGCCATAAAATTGGCCTGGGCTATTACCTAGCTTAATTCAAAATTAGCTCACTTTTGACCTATATTGGGCTTCAGGACACAGAAAATTTTGCATTAGCCTTGTAATTGCACAGCTGACACAGGTATAAATATTCTCACCACTACATGTTACTTTTTTAAGCAAAGAAACATTCATGGTCTTACCAAAGGAGATTACTTATGGTTTCCTTGTCCTCCTAGGACCTGAACCCCATCTCCTGTTAAATGAAATTATGATAATAAACCACAGATACTTGAGCAAGCAATACACATGTTGCAGGTGCAGAAACCTGTTTTTCTCCCTATGTCCCTCACTTTGCCCTTTGTTCCTGGGCTAAAGCATTTCCACCAAGGCAGAAATGTGGGCTTGCCCCATGTGTGCCTTGCAGGGACCCCGCTTGTCCCCATGTGTGGGACACAAAAGCCCTTCTGCACCACTGGCCCCACTTGGTGGCCCTGGGCCCCTGTCCCATGCCAGCCCTGTCCCTTCACCCACAGGCTGCCAAGAAGGACAGTTGGGGCTCCAAGCCCCACTTGACCTCCATCTCTCTCACTTCCCCTGGACCAGGATATCCAGAATTTCTCCTCAATTCCAAAAAGCCCTTCCTTCCATCTTCCTCTATAATTCCTTCCTCCTACCATCTCTCTGTGTCCAATCTCTCCATCTCCCCCATCCCTCCATCTTCACCTCATGCCTTCATCTTCCATCCCTACATCTTTCTTGTCTCTCCTATCTCTCCTTCTCTCAAGGAACAAGTGATAGGACGAGAGGAAATGGCCTCAAGTTGCACCAGGGGAGGTTGAGGTTGGACGTTGGGAACAATTTCTTCCTGGAAAGGGCTGTCAGGCATTGGAACAGGCTGCCCAGGGCAGTGGTGGAGTCACCATCCCTGAAGGGGTTGAACAGACACGGAGATGAGATTCTCAGGGACATGGGTTAGTGACAGTGTCGGGTTAATGTTTGAACTTGACGATCTTGAGTGTCTCTTCCAACCAAAATGATTCTATGATTCCACCTTTTATCTTTCCACCTTCCTCCCAACCCTCTGTCTTCTATCTTACTGTCTCCCTCTGACCTCTGCCATCCATCCACCCATCTTGCCATCCCCCCACCTCCTACCCCTCCACCTCTCCCCCACCCCTCCATCTCTCCCCCACCCCTCCATTTCTCCCATCCCTCCATTTCTCCCATTCCTCCATCTTCCTGCCATCCCTTTATCTCCCATCCTTCCCCATCCCTCCATCTCCCACCCTTCCATTTCTCCCATCCCTCCACCTTCCCTCCCTCCCAGCTCCGTCTCCCTCCTCCCCCCGCTTCTTCTCCCTCCTCCCTCCTCCTCCTCCTCCCCCCGGCGCGCCTCCTCCTCCCCCGCCCGGTACCGCATTGCCGTAGTGCGGGGGGGTCGCTGCATTGCGCTGTCGCCGTCAATAGGTGGGCCCCTCCCGGGGAGATAAAGCCGCCGGAGCCCAAGCTGGCAGCCTCTGCCGCCCCGACCGCCGCTCCGGTAAGAGCTCCAGGACCCCTCCGGGCGGGATGCGGGGGGGAACCGGGCTTTGGACGGGGGGAAACGAGGGGTCCTTCCCCAGGGGGTGCGGCGAGTGGGTGAACCCCACCTTGTGCTGTATGGGGTGGGGGGTACCCCCGGGTAGGGAGGGAGAGGATGGGGCTGGGCCATTCCTTCATCCCGCAGGTGCATCTGCAGGTGGGAAAGAACCCGCTGCTTCCCCCACCCCCAGCCTTTAGCTCCTTAAAGAGAGAAAAAAATCAATAAAATAAATCCCCGTTCTCCCAGGTGCCCCTGTATCTCCCACCCTGGGTGCTGGGGGTGCCCCCCCGGGCAGAGGGACCTGCTCTTGGCGTTTGGGCATCTCAGCGGAGCTGCAAAATGGCCAAATTCATGTTCAAGGACAGAGAGGGACGAGGCAGCTGGGACTCTGCTGCCCAGGGAGGCTTTTCATGGGGATATTATTGCCCGCATGACCGGATCGCTATTAGAGCAGCAAACTCCTCCTGACCTCGTTTAGTTTTATGGGCAGATTCGCAAAATTGGATTTTATTATACGTCAAATTAAAGCTCCTAATTGTGCCGGGTTTGTGTAGCAGAACCATGGTAACGCTGGGAGATGCCAGAACAGCACCCCGGATCTATCGATTTGCGGTTTTTGCTTCCTCCCCCCCGTTTCATCCAGATTCATGGCACCAAAATATAATAAACCCCCCCACTGCAGGCTCAGCCCGCGCTGCCCAGCTCTCGGCAGCCCCGCTATTTGCAGCCCTGCTCGGGGGGAGCGGGCGAGAGCTATTTTTGTCCGTCCTGTTTTGCGGACACCATGTTGTCACCCAAACTCTATGTGGCTTGGGAGAGCAGCGTGCAGGGATGGGCACCCACAGCTCCTCCCAGGGCACCCACAAGATGGAGGAAGATGCCCTCAGTTTTGGAAAGAGCGAGAAGGTGGCAGGAGCATTCCTGAGCTGAAGAAAGGATTTTTCCGGGGAGGAAGGGCACCTTTGAGGCAGTGATGACGTAGCTCTGGGAACTGGGGGTCTCCAGGAGGGTGAGATGCTGGAAAACGTGGCATCTCGCTGCGACTTGGAGGCTGTACGTGGCAGCCAGAAATAGCCTGGCTGGTCTCCTCCGGGGGCGAGCTGGCTCCAGCCCATCTGGCAGAGCTGCCAGCCCAGGCCAGGCACCCCCAGTCGTGATGGGGCTCGTGGTCCAGCGGGAAGGTGGGGCGAGGGGAGGGGAAGCATCACTGATGGGCTGGGAGGGTGCTGTCACGGGGGCTCTTTTGACCCTCCTGCCTCTTTCCCCCCACCTCACAGCCTCCCCGAAAACGCAGCCGCGTTCCCACAGCCCTCCCCAGCACCGCCAGCCCCGCGTAGCCCACCAGCATGGGGAAGGAGAAGACGCACATCAACATCGTCGTCATCGGGCATGTGGACTCTGGGAAATCCACCACTACCGGGCACCTCATCTACAAATGCGGGGGCATTGACAAAAGGACCATTGAGAAATTTGAGAAGGAGGCTGCCGAGGTGAGGAGACCATTCCCCCGCCGTGCCCCCTGCCCCACACTCCCACCCACAGGGATGCTCCACGTTGATGCCCCACGGGCAATATTCCCCTTTTCCTGGTGCTGTCCTTCTCGTTCCTTCTCTTTCTCCCTCTGTCCCCATCTCTTTTTTTCCCCTCTGAATCTTCCCAACTCCTCTGATCTGGGATAATCGGCAGTTTGGGCACTCACCACCCTGTTCTCCGGAGCTGGGGGGCTCCCTGCCGAGGGCTTTTAATGAGAGCAGGGGCACAGTGAGGTCTGCAAGATGAGCTTAGGGTTCTGCAAGAGCCCCAAACCGTGGTGCTTCAGGGCATGAAATTCCCTCTAAATATTGGGCATGAGGAGGAAAACCTGATAATCCCTCAGTGGCTGATACAAGACTCTCTGATTTTCACTCCGAAACATCTATTTCCAGTGCCTGCTGGGGACAAGCATCAGCTGGACCACTCGTTTGATTCATTTGGTTTAAAAACCCTATTCCTTTTTTTTTTTTCTGAAGCATATGGTCTGGCGTGGAGCTTGATTGGTAGCCTTTAATACAGAAAAGCTGGCATGAAACATGAACATTTAAGTTAAAATCTTTTGTTTAACGCTTATAATGATGGCATTTGGAGCAATTTAATAGTGCACGCATTTAGCAGGCTGTCCCTCACCACCAAATACCTATAATGTGGCAAATACAGAGATTAAAGAGGATAAATAGTCTTAGGGAGAAAAATGTGAACTGGAAGCTCTCAGAAATTAACGATGGTAAATTCTAGAGAGGTGGGTGAGCCAGGAAAAGCCTGACTGTGTTATTGATAGGGCAGATCTGCTCTCAGAAGATGGCTTGTCGTCATCGTTACAGGAATCGTTAATGCAGATATCCCTCTATTTATTTATTTATTTATTTTCCCCCCTGGACAACATCCCACATTTCAATGCAAAATAAAAGGGTTTATAGCGCTGCCACTCTCAATTAGACATTTTGCTGTCTGTCTGTCTTAACCCTTTGAATATGCCAATAGCATCCAAGCTAAACCACCCATTTTCCTGCCTCACTGTCAGCCCTTTTTTTGCAGCCCTTACACGAAGGGCTCTTTCCCTTGTATAAAACGATCTCTTTCCCCCCTGCTTTAAAATGATCGCTGATATCCCTGCGTGTATTTCCCCAATTTACCTACAGATCGGAGATGGTGTGATTAGGTTATTGTAGATGTGATTGCGGCTGTTTTAATTGAACAGACACTTTCACTGACTTGCCGGAATACTCGGGGACTGGGAGCTGCTATTAATAGCCTATTGACTGAGCTTCCAGACTCCATTTTCTGGTGCAGGGCTGGGGAAGGCTTTTCTTCCATTAGGTGGCATTCGCAGGAAATGGAGGCCTGTGTGCACCCAAAAAACAACAAAAAAAAACCCCCAAACAAACACCAGGGTCTGATATTTTATTTTTAAGAGAAAAGGGTAAGGATTTTTTTTTTTTTAATTATATATATATTTTTTTTTTACTTGAGGGCAAAGGTAACAGTATCTCCTAAAGAAGAGTTGTTCTATTTAAAAAAAAATACCGTTGTTTGTGGTCTCCAAATAGAAAACTGTCCCTCCGCTGGGGTTTGATGAAGGAAAATCAGGCTGTTCCTGGCACTGAACAGGGAAGGTATTGTGCAAAGCTCGATAATACCCTGTTTTTTTCAACAACAGCTCTGGGTAACTGAATACACCCTGTGAAAGGAGGGAAACTGTTTGCTAAATAAAGGATCTCATTTGTCTTCAAACTACGTATGTTGGGGGGGTTTCCACACAAAATGACTGTTTTTTGTGTGTGTGGGGATGCGGGTGTCCGTGATAAGGTGCTGATTCCCACTCAGCCCTCGCAGGAGATCCAGGGTCTGCTCTGTGCCTCAGTTTCTCCATCCAAAAATGAAGGAACAGGCTGCTGAGTGAAAAGCTGTGGTATTTGCTGATTGACTCCTGCCTGAGAATTACCCATTACTAATGCCTTGCCCAAAATGCACCGTTCCTTGGTGTATCTCCGCCAGCTCCAGCAAATGATGCCCCGCCCTTGTCCCCCATTTCCATGATGGAAAGGGTTAAGCTCCCAGCTCTTTGCCTCCTCATTAAGCCCGATGCCAGGAGGATGCTCAGCAGCAGAGATTTGATTCTGGATTTTTACACCCCCCCACTGCCCTTCCTACAGGTGCAAGAGCTCCCGGCTGCCCCATGGGGATGGAGCATCACCCCTGAGACTGGGTGTCCCCTCCCAGGAGTGGGGAGCAGCCCCTGACTTTGGGATTTTGCCTGTAATCCTTCAGAGCAAGCTGCAAAGTCATCGCAGCCCTCAGTGGTTACGTAAATGGGCCGACACTGTTAATTCCTTGATCTGGAGCAAGGCGAGCCCGGGGCAGAGCAGCCCTGGGGCAGGACAGGTTCAGATGTGATGCTGCCTTCGCCTTCTTGGTGAGGAGCATCACTGAAGCATTGGCTGCCTGCAATCAGGCAGTGCTTCCCTCTGGAGAAGTGATTTATAATGGGCCATAATGAATTTTATGCATTGATGCTCCAAAAGAAGCTGTGGTTGCAGAGAACACGAGGATGGATGGGAGTGAGATATCGCAGCTATGTCCTTACACAGCAGTTAGAGCCCATTAAATCATCCACAAATGACCTGAATTCCATTTTCCATCTTAAAAAATGCCCCTTGCATCTGAGGCCAAGAGCTGATGATCAATGCACATTAACCCTTTGCTTTGACTGATCAATGGACACAGCATGGTCACCAAGGGGTGGTCTTCTCCTGCCACGTCTGCACGTTGGCAGGATCCCAGCCCAGACTGGGCTCACCACCACCATACTGGGGGATGAAATCCAGCTGCCCCAGTGCCAGGACATCAAAGGACACTGACCCAAAGGAGACAGGGGTTCACAAGTGGCATCACACTTTTACCAAGGAGTGTGCTTTATCACAGGACAGATTTACTGTAGCTGATGTCACCCAGAACGGTTTTGTGCATTATGATGTTGGCTGAGATTTTGGCCATTTGGCAACAACAGTTGGTCTGGCTGCGGCTCACAGGAGCTTTTTGTGTGAATTCACACACTCTGTGGCAAAAATCAATCACATTTCTATTCTGCTCTTAGCAACCATCTCGCATTTCATTTTCTTTTAACCCATCTCCTCCTACACCCCTGTCACTTGTGGGGTCACTCATGCAGCAATGACCTTTCCCACTAACCAGCTGTCTCACCGATTTGGTTAATAGGTTAAAATGCAACACTAAGAAGCTTTCCACCATCAATGTAGAGTTCTGTAGCACCGTGATTTCCCAGCACCCGTGCAGGACCATGGCGTTTCATGGAGTAGACCTCATGGGTCACTGGCTCCAGCTCCTGCCCATCCAGTCCCACTCACAAATTCATTTCATGGCTCTTCTTCCAGCTTCTCCACCATCCAACTGAGGAATGTGTTGAGAACAATATCTCCCTTCATCTATATTTATCAGTAAATAGATAATTGCTGTTGGATTTAGAGAATTTTGCCTTCACTGTTTGCAATGTGACCCTAGGTGAGCTTGGATGTTCCCTGGAGAGTGGGTTGCCAGCGCCAGTGCCATGGGCTTGGATTTCTCACCAGTTCTTTCCTTTGTGTTGGTCAGATGGGGAAGGGATCCTTCAAATACGCCTGGGTGCTGGACAAGCTGAAGGCCGAGCGTGAGCGTGGCATCACCATTGACATTTCGCTGTGGAAGTTCGAGACCACCAAGTACTACATCACCATCATTGACGCACCTGGCCACAGGGACTTCATCAAGAACATGATCACTGGGACCTCCCAGGTGAGGAATGATGGCAGGGGCTGCAGGAGGTGGGAGGCTGAGACTTCCCAGTGAGCCCAGGGTCATGTAGGTGCTGTTGGAGTCCTTTTGGAGGTGGGTGGCTGAGACAGAAGACATCAAGTGGCTTTAAGCAGGGTCAGTGCAAGAGGCTGGATAGCACCAGGGGACCCAGCACACCATGGTCCTGCATCTCCCTGGGCATCTGGGAGAAAGGGCCTCCTTGTCACATAGAGGTGATTTCTCCACCCCATTCTCCCTACTTGGAGGAGGTGGGGATGAATCTGGCCTCTCTGGGAGGTGGATGCTATGACCTACAGGCCTTTGTATGAGGGTGTCTCCCATATAATTTTATCCTCAACCAGCTGAGGTATACAAGAAACTTCCAACAATCCCTTAGACTCCATGGGTGTCCTTCCCTTTTCTCAAACCAGCTCTCTTTGTCCAATAAACCACATCACATTGCATACTCCATGGTCTACCCTTCTAGGGTAGGGCAGTTTCCCCTCACAACTCTACAGGACATTCCTGCATCACCCTGTGGTTGATGGGTGCTGGATGAGACTCTCTGCGTGCCCAGCGAGATTCATGTTGTGATGCCAGCTGGGCTGCACATGGCTTTCCATCAAACCTGTGCAGCTTCTGCTGGGGGCTCTGAGTACAGAAGTGAACCAAGGAACACAGTTTGCATGTCTGGAGCCTCCCACCCAGGGTGGTTATTTGCAAGACTGCAATAGGGTTTTAGATAAGGCCTTGGCTGTGCAGCCCTGGATGATCAAGGTGAGGTCCTAGTTAGAGTCATGCTACGTGGAGGGACCTATCCTGGTTTCCAACCTGCGTCGCAGAACCTTTGCACAGCTGGCAAGTTTGAAATAACAGAGTTAGATGAGTTTTGAGGTAGATCAGCAGGGCTAAGGGTAGCAGCTGGCAGGAAATCTATTCAAGACAGGCTTATTCGGAGTAGTGTTCATCTGGGACTGACTCAAAGTTCCCAGGGGTGTCACCAGGAGCAGAGCTCTCTGGGGACAGCAGCAGTTCATTACCTCTCTCCTCCCAGGCTGACTGTGCCGTCCTGATCGTTGCTGCTGGCGTCGGTGAATTTGAAGCCGGCATCTCCAAGAACGGGCAGACCCGTGAGCACGCCCTGCTGGCTTACACCCTGGGGGTCAAGCAGCTCATCGTGGGCATAAACAAGATGGATTCCACAGAGCCCCCCTACAGTGAGAAACGCTACGATGAGATCGTCAAGGAGGTCAGCGCCTACATCAAGAAGATCGGCTACAACCCAGCCACAGTTCCCTTCGTGCCCATCTCAGGCTGGCACGGGGACAACATGCTGGAGCCCTCTCCCAATGTAAGTGTGTGTTGTGTTAGACTTTTCCCCACATCTTGATTATTCCCATCCAAGCTGAAGCTGATCTCCATGCTCTGAAGGCCATGGGCACATTTCATGCACCCGTCGTGTGTAATGGCCCGTGTTGCCAGCATCGATGTGTTTGTCACATAGCTCTGATTGTGCCCAGCCAGGATGAATGGGCCACTGTTTGTGGGCATGCTGGTTGCTGTACTGTGGCCAGACACCCCAGCAGCTAAGCACAAGCATCTCCAGATGATCTGCATGGCTTTGCTTCTGGGATGTGATTTCAAGGTTTCACATCGTCAGTCCCATGGTGACATTAGAGCCACTCGCAGCAATCGTCACTCTCAGCAGGATGTAATGTGTGGTTTTAGGGCATTGTTTTCTGAGGGAAATAGCACAATCTGGTTACAGTCTTGGATTGATTCCCACCGTGCAGCTGGGCTCCTGTGTGTTGGGTATCAGGCCCTCTTCCCCATCGGTGCTGTATGCTGCTGTGGTGGCGACACGTCCAGCTCCACTGCTGGGACCTCACTTCTTAAGGTAGCCTTTTTTTGAGGAGGTACCAGGTTTCCCATGCCAAAACCGTGGTTTCCTAGAACATTCGTTTGGGGCTGCTTCTTGTCCAGTTGATTTTTACAATGCCTCTTGGTGTTGGGGATGGTGGAGATACAGAGGAAGGATGCTCTGAGTGAGTCCTTGCCATTATTTCATATGACAGCAGGGGAGAAAGAAAAGCTTGAGGAAGGACAAGGACTTCTTGGCGGACAAGCTGCCAATAACAGTTATGGGAAATTTGATTTTTAAGGGTGGTTTAGGACTTCACCTGTGGATTACAGGTCAGGGATCTATGATGAGGGAGGCAACATGTGAGTACAGCAGCAATCGAGGGAGTTCAGGGATCACAAGCCTGAGCTTGAGGAGCACTGCAGTGCATGAAACGCAGCTCACAGCTTTGTACGGGAAAGGGGCTGTCTTGGAAGGAAGGAATTTTTGGGGTGCATGGGAGATTCCTGTCCCCTGCAGAACAGACCTGGGGTAAAGGTCAACTGCGGCCAAGCCAAACCCAACCGCATGGTTCCTGGGGGCCTCAGATCAGACAGACTCCAAATGTCAGCAGCTGCTGGGCTGGGAAGATGATCCCGAACAATTCTCCTATTAATAGGTTGTGGAGGGGAGGCACTGATCAGGATGGGGTTTGCTGGCCCCCTTCCTCTGGATGGGTCTCAGAGAATGTTTTCAATGCGATGGGCTGCCCGAGAGAAGGCAGGAGCCGAAATAACTCACTGCTCTGCTGTAAGGAGGCAGCTGCCTCCAGGGTGGGTCCCCAGGAGCTGCCTGAGGTGGGGAACTGGGAAGAAAACCTGGCCAGCGGTCTGGATCAGCATGAGCTTTGCTGGAGAGGGTGCAGGGTCCTCCCCATGCTGTGGTCCCCAGGAGGTTGCCATCCTGCCTTTGCCAGGACACCGGCTTGGGACAGGCTTCTCTTTCCCGTCTTGCACCCTATCTAGGAAAGCTGGAGCAGCAAGCTAGTGTAGATATCTCTCCTCTCATTCCTCACCTGAAAAAGCTCTGATTTTTTTCACTCGCAGTTTCTGGCAGCATTTCACTGAAGCACAAGGCAGTCAAGTGACTTGTCTGTCTGTCAAGGGACTTATCAGAAAGTGGGGATTAGAGCCATGACGTCCCAGCAGCTCCTGTCACCTCTGGGCAAGGGAGGTGAGATGGGATGTTGGGCTGGAGCCAGCTCTGCATGGAAAACTCCAGCCTATGTCCCTGTTCTATAGCAGCCCGAGGCCAAGTGCAAAAAATTATGGCTGAACTATGCTTGCATCAAAATTTGACATTTGAGAGGTTTTTGGCAAATGGGCTTTTACATGAAGTCAGTTTTCTGTTGCTGCAGCTGGCAGAATTGGGCCACTCAATGTGTTTTGGGAGATTTTTCACTCCGTGCGATGCAGCAACGCAAACACGCCCGTTCTGTGGTGCAACGGGACGTGGTGGCCCAGGGCTGCAGCCTCAGTGTTGGGGGGTGTGGGGTGGGTGTGTTGGGATGCTCAGGGACTGAGTAAAATCAGAGAAAAGCGACTCGTCTGTAACATACACATGGGGTGCAAAAGCATTGGAGCTCAGTTGTTATTTAGGGGGGCTTGAGCCTGCAGTTTAGCCTGTCTGGCTGCAGGCTTTGGTTGGATCCTGCTTTTGCCATAGGAGTGATGGAAGAGAAATTGCTCTTTGGGAAACAGATTTGGGGAATACATAAGAGGTGTTTTACTTGGGTGGCCTTAGGAGGCAGCAAGACCCATGGTTTGTGGATGCTTCTCAGCCTGGGGGCACACTGAGGTTTCACAGAGTGGATTTGCTCCCAAAAGGTGTCAAAGTGCATCTTTATCTGATTCCTGGGATGTCAGAAGTTTTCTGGATAAAGCATCAAAAGGAAAAAGGACAGCTCTGAGTGCCAGGTGGCACAGGGCAGAGGTTGCCATGTCTCCAGTCCCCAAACTGTACAAGGGCAGAGGGATGGGAGCTGTGGGGACATGAAGGTCTGAGTCACCGTGTGCATCACATATGGCTCCATCACTGACTGGATGGATTTATCATTTCGATGAGCTGTTAGCCTGGTGCTGGCACTGGCTGCGTGATCTGGAAGGATCCCTCCGCAAAAGTGTCCCCAGGCTTCTCCTGCCACTGTCACCAAGGAGGGCAGTTGGTGTCAGACATGACCCTCCAAGGGATGCTGATGGGGATGTGTTCGATGCAGGCTGAATTCCACAGATGGACCCAGCTCTTCCCACCTCCTTCCCAAAAGTGGAACAGACTGTGGTATGGGAAACCAGCCTTGGCACAGCCATGTCCTCCAGGGATGGTGTGAAACTGGGGACACTTTGGGGGTCCTGTTTCACCCCCAGCCCCATGCCCGATGCACCGTGCCTCTGGTGTTGGAATCTAGGGGAAAAGCCACATCCATAGTGTGTGCGATGGAGCTGGGGCATTTTACAGATGAGTGGGAAAATATTGTTTAAACCTCTCCGTGTGAAAGGGGAATGATCTTGCAGACTCTGATCTCTGTTGTATCAGGGTTGTTTCAAATCCAGGACTGAATTTTTCTCGTTAGCAAGCCCTACAGCTTCCAGATGTGCAGCATCACCCTGAGAAAGCACTGTGATTCCTTGCATCAAACCCTGGCCTCTGCTGAGCACATTTCCCTACCTCTCTGCCTCTTTTCTCACCAATTTTAGCTTCAAGGGGGCAGGAGCAGAGAGCATCTGTGAAAAATGATCCTGCCCCTCGGCAGCCCTAGTGCAAGCGCCAGGTTTCCACCATCCTCCCAAGCCAGGGTTTAAAAACCAAGCACTGGAGGGGTGATACCAGGAGGGAGCAGGGAGAAGGTTCTGGCTGGGGCTCACCTTGAAGAAGCTCAGTTCCCAGGAGTGAAGGTTGGGTGCTTTGTAGCTGGGACTTAGCTGGAGACCTTGTGGTTCCTGTGCTGGAGAAACCTTTGCTGGAGGGCAAGATCCCGGCAGCTGGTGCAGCACCCGTGGGTTGGTGTTGGAAATGGGGGCTGTGAGTTTGCTGGTTTTAGCCACTTCCATTCTTTTTCTCCTGTTAATGAATGTTTTCCATGTTTCTAGGACAGAGGGGGGAGATTGAGCAAGGGGGTGCAGATAAGCATGCAGGGATGGTGAAGTAGAAAGAGCTCCTCATTCCTGAGGTAAAGCCAAGACATGGCTGGACCAACTCCATGAAGATTGTCATGGTGGGACATCTCTGGGGGATCACCTCAGGATGCTGAGGTCGGGCACACTCAGTGCATGCTGTTGCTGATCTCTTTCCAGATGCCTTGGTTCAAAGGCTGGAAGGTGGAGCGCAAGGAAGGCAATGCCAGCGGGGTGTCCCTCTTGGAGGCCCTGGACACCATCCTGCCCCCGACGCGCCCCACAGATAAACCCCTGCGCCTGCCCCTCCAGGACGTCTACAAGATTGGAGGTGAGCAAAACCCTTGCCACTGTCCCTCCTCCTGCTGCTTTAACCAGAGCCTTCATTCTCTGGGGATTTGGAAATGACATTTCCAGGCATTGGGGAACTGAAGGGATTGAACTGTGAAAACGTGAGATAACGCTGGAGAGAAGTGTTAGCTTCAGGGCAGAGATTCCGTTGACATACCCAAAGGTGCCTGAGGACTGCAGAGGAGCAGCAGGTTTGTGAGCTCTTCCCAAGGAACTGGTGATGCCAAAACGGCTGCGGATTTGGGTGTCCCAGAGGTCACAGCCGGCAGAGCAAGTTGGAGGCAGCAAAAACGTGGCACCGATGAGGGACAAGGCTAGCGGAAAGAGCCACCCGTGAGGCTGGCATGTGCCAGCTTGGCCACGGTCTGCCCATGCTTCCCAAATGTTGGTGTCCATCACCAGCACCTCCATCTGCGAAGCTGGGCTGCAGCACCAGCCATGTAGGGAATGTTTCGACTGGCGCATCTCCTGTCCCCTCTGTGATGGGGACACTTTTCTGAGCTATAAATACCCCTGAGCTCTCTAACCTGCTGGCAGCAGCGGGCAGCCCTGCTGACTCCCCGGCTGCCGGATCCGGCAGGTGCAGCCATTTCCAGCCCTTTTCCACGATTTCCCAAGGACACGTGTGCTGTAGACACCAGGCAGGGATTGAACATGGGTTTTGTTATAGCAGGATTTTGAATGCAGTCTTCTGTTTGCAATGGAGATGAAAGACAGCGAGCAGGTCTGTGTCCTCCCCTAGCTCAGCTGGTGGAAAGGCAGATATGGTTTTAGCATTAGGCCAGTCCTTAGAGAGCAGAGACACCGTGGGAAGCGGGGAGGCGGAGAAGCAGACAGGTCTAGCCAACCTCCCCAACCTCTTTTCGAGGTTGTTTCTCTTAATGGTTATTCACCTCACTCCAAAGGTGAGTTTTGCCAAAGTCTCCTGATGACGGGGTGTAAAACCTTCCCTTCATTTAATTAGCTACCCTCATTTGCTGGCAGAGCTGGGCCTTATCCCATGGTGCTGGTGTGTCCATCAGGGATGTGGAGCGTGTTCTACACACACTATGATGTGCCCGGTGCCCATGCAGGAGATGCCACAGCTCCTACAAAGGAAGAGCTTTCAGGGCACATGGATTGCTCAGGGCCTTCTGATTATGACGTTACTCCTGTGGGTGGACTCATGGTATTTTTTAAGACCTTAATGTTGATCTTGCAGCTAAAAACTGCTTTTTTGGGGGGGGAAAGAAGTAAGCGTGGTCTTTGGTACAAACCACTGGAGATATCTTGCTTTTGCTGCAGCCAGGTTCTGGCTACAGGTTACATTTTGCTCTGGTCTGTCCTTGTTTCCACAGGGATTGGCACAGTCCCTGTGGGCCGGGTGGAAACTGGCATCCTGCGGCCTGGCATGGTGGTCACCTTTGCACCTGTGAACATCACCACTGAGGTGAAGTCCGTGGAGATGCACCACGAGGCCCTGAGCGAGGCTCTGCCTGGGGACAACGTTGGCTTCAACGTGAAGAATGTCTCTGTCAAGGACATCCGCCGCGGGAACGTCTGCGGGGACAGCAAGTCGGACCCACCACAGGAAGCAGCGCAGTTCACATCTCAGGTGAGCAAAGCTGCTGGTGCCACTGCGCATGGTTTGTCAGCATCCTCTGGCTCCCAGCCCTGCCCTGACACCACTCTGTTCCCCAGGTGATCATCCTGAACCACCCTGGCCAGATCAGCGCTGGCTACTCGCCTGTCATCGACTGCCACACTGCACACATTGCCTGCAAGTTCGCTGAGCTGAAGGAGAAGATTGACCGACGGTCTGGCAAGAAGCTGGAGGACAACCCCAAGTCCCTGAAATCAGGCGATGCGGCCATCGTGGAGATGATCCCCGGCAAGCCGATGTGTGTGGAGAGCTTCTCCCAGTACCCACCCCTCGGTAAGGGAACGGCTCTTTTGTGGTCTCCCAAAGAGGAGCATAGAGACTCTGTAGGTGTAGAACTCACAGCAGATGTGCTGAGGCTCTCCCAGTTAAACTGGGAAGGGAGCTAAGCACCTTTTGTTGCTCCCAAACATGTTGAGGTTGCAAAATCTGGCTCATGAACTGTGTCAGGGCTGGTGGGGTGGGACAGGTTCTCTGCTGAGTTGGGTGGCTGTTCCCAAAGGCAGGGCTGGATTTTCCCTCTGGGATCAAGAAGATCTTTCTTTCCAGGTTACTAAATCCTGATAGTTTCTGGATGCAGAAACATTTCTCAGCATCCCCATCTCTGCCCTGAAACAGAGCTGATCAGGAGAAGAAGGAAGTTTGCTCAGTGGAGGTCACCTTGTAAAGCAGGGAAGTGCCGTGCTTTCCATGGATGGTGTTGCACGTCTGGAAGCTTTAGCAACACAAGGAGCTTGCAGAGCAGATGTGATTTAAGCTTAACAAATAGTCATTTAAACAGAGGAGCATCAGGGCTAGCTTGGCAGCCAGAGCAAGGGTTGAAGGCTCAGGGCTCATTCCTGCAGGAACCTGTTCCAAGGGCAGGGGTGACAAATGGCACCATGAGAGGTGGGTGTAGATCCCACCATCACCCACCCAGAAGATCTCAGCCTTAGCGGGGACCAAGTGGCCACGTTTCGCTCATGTCCCCCCTCTCTCCACCCCTCAGGCCGCTTCGCTGTCCGTGACATGAGGCAGACCGTGGCCGTGGGTGTCATCAAGAATGTGGAGAAGAAAAGCGGTGGGGCTGGTAAAGTCACCAAGTCTGCCCAGAAGGCCCAGAAGGCTGGCAAATGAATCGTGGACTCCCAGTGCATCGCGCAGAAACCATCCCTGACACCAGGACGCTGCCACCGTCTCCCCCGGGCGCATGTGTGCACATCAGCTTGTAAGAGTTTATATGTCAACGACTGGATGCTCACCATTAAGGTCCAGTGGAAATTCTTTAAAAGGAAAAGCATGTTCCAGCGTTTGTGAGGCTTCATGTTAATTTTACCAATAAAACTGGTACAACATCCACAGTGGAAAAAAAAAATAACAAACAAACAAAATACCCCAAAAAACAAACTAAACCAACCAACCCAAAAGGTGCGGAGCTTTGTGTGTGTGTCTGTCATTGAGAAGGGCTGGTTTTGGTGGGCTTCCTGTAGTTCCACTTAGAGCAGATGGTGGAGACAGGCACAGACGAGGCTGGGATGGAAATTTGGAGGCTTTGGAGGAATGAGGAGAGTTTGGCATCTGTATTCAGGGTGTCACTCAGTGCCCAGCTCTTGCCTCTTGACTGATGCAGATGTCCAGTCTGATTCCCCCAGCCAGGGGCTGCTCTTACAGCAGCCTGGGTTTTGATACTGTCCTTAACCTGCTCAACCTTCTAATATCAACTATCAGGGCCGTTAATATATTCTTTTTCCATGCAACATAAGATTAAGTTAAATCTCTAAATTTATGCCATTTGAAGAGAGAAAATAGCATTCCCCATGCCTCCTGCAAGGGCTGGCAGCATTGCTTGTATTCTTTACATCATTTTGGGAGAAGCATCCAAAGCTGCCTTCTTTCTTCACCTTGCTTTGCCTCACATGTGGTGGGTCCCCGAACCCTTTACAAGCAACATGACAGGAACATTTCTCCCCAACTGAAGTCATGTGCTGGAGCCCAGACATGACTCAGTACTCCTAAGAAGCCCCCAAACTCATGGTCTTCACCCAGGACGGTGTCTTGGCTCACCTTGCAGCCTGGGGCAAGGTCTGTACCTCTCCCCACCCCACCCAGCATCAGCTGCCCCAATCCAGAGGGTTTTGAGTGTTTAAGACTGACCAAAATCCAAGAGCCAGGTGCTTGGAGGGGGAGTGGGTGGGAAGACCAAGAATGGGGATGAGTGGGAGTTGGTACGGTGGGGCGGGGAGGTGGAGGGATGAGGTGTGACATGCTTCTGGGGACACTTCCAAGGGACGATTCCTCTTCAAAGGTGGGGTTAGCAGCTGGGGCATCCTGAGCTTGTCTGTGCTCCTGGCTCAGATTTTAGAAGATGCCACAGCGTCGGGAGCAGATGCCATGCACGGACCCAGCATCATGTGAGGTTCTTCCCAGGAGAGCTCCAGAGGAACAAGCATCATTACTGTTTGTGTTGCAGGAGCCCTTAATGATCCTAATTAACATGTGACACTCCACAGCACTAAGTGCCCCAGGCAGAGCCTCAAGGAGCTGACACCAAGCTGAATTACAGAGAGCATGGCATCAAGCCCCTGTCACCTGCTTCCCCAACACTGTCTCCATCCCATGTCCCAGCTGACAGCAGATGGACACGTAACAGCTCACTGAACCATGTTCCCAAAACGGTGCACACAAGCCACCGAGGCTCCTTGCCCCTCATCACACCCCCAGCATCATCAGAGAAACCAATTTCATGGCCAAGGTCTTTGCAGCATTTGGGCTTTACGAAGTGCTGTGTCCTTGGCTTGCCACAAATTGGGAAGAAACCTGGGAATCCCTCCAGGCACAGTGGGACTGCAGGAGAAGCCTCTTTTCCCACTGATGGTTTAACCTCATCTTCCAGCACCTCCTGCATTTCCCAGCTCCAGAGGCAGGTTGTCCTTGAGTCAGCATGGTACACTTGTGCCTTGTCCTGGGTATTTCCAAGCAGGGCAGGAGAACATCATCATCTGTATGTTTTTCCCCCACCCTAAAATTAACAGGAACAGGAATTCTTGTGGGAACATCCCTCCCAAACTGCTCAGGAACCTCCAGCTCTCTGGTCCCCACAGGAAGCCAGTCCCTGGCACAGCAGGAGTTGGGACAACCTTGGGGTCAGGTGAGACACAGAGAAGAGCAGATGCCAAGTCTGCACCTGGTCCTCTATAGCTATTTTAAAAGCAAAAACAAATTTGACAAAGCCACAGCTATGTTTCCATAGAAATATGCCAGGGGAGCTGTGAAAGATGCTCTGGGAGTGATACACAAGTGGTGCAGTAATTAACGGTGTAGCTGCAGAAAAGGAAAAACATAAAACCCAGAGGATTTAACTCAAACTTGCTCATGGCTCGAAGCAGGTTCAAATTTTCAGCCTGATTTCAGTGCGATTGGTACCTCGGTTAATCTGCAGGGTCCAAGAGAAGAGACAGGCCCTGAAGTGAGACGTCTACAGCTGCAGCATCCCCCATTTTAGGAGGTTCGTGTCAGGCTCTGTAGAGAGCCAGAATAAACAGCAATGGTCTAATTTAGACCCACTTCAAAGCATGAGGTTCAAAAAAAAAGATAAAACCAAACATGCTGAATTTCTGGGGATCTCAAATCAAAACCAAATGAAGCTGTGACATTCCTACACCCAAATCTTGGGTTTGAAGACTCAGCATGAATCTGAGTTTTGGGATTGGGTCCATGACCTGCCACGTGCAAACCCTGGTCTGACCCTGCAGGGCTCTGGGAACGATGCTTGGTTTGGGGTACATGACCCATTTGGGGTTTCTACCATAAATATAACTAACCCAAGATCACCCTCAACTGGGTCACAGATGGCTTTTGGCAAACCTTGCAGCCAACTCGAGTCGATCTGAGACCCATCAACACCCTGGGAAAGCAGGTGGGTGTGGTGTGGCCCGTGGCAGGTGATATATAGGGCTGTGCTGGTGAGATGCATTTTAAATCCCTGACTTCTCCTCTGATCCCTCCCCACCATGGCCAGGGGTGCTGAGACCTCACAACCAAGAACTGAGAGGCATTTTTTTCCCTAGTAACTTTTGGTTTTTTTAGGCATTTTTCATCGCTGTCCTCCCTGCAGATACCGCAGTGATGTTTCCCCTCCATAGCAGTCTCAGCGATGCCATCTCGTGGAAAGAGGGACGAAGTCCTTCTGGCGCAGCTGCCAAGGAGAAGAAATCCAGCCCCGTGTCCCACCTCCACAAAGCCTGGCCATGGCAGGCAGCACGTCCATGGCAAAGCGAAGGGTACAGCCTCAGCAACTGCAAAATGCTTATTAGTGTTTCTTTGGAGACCAGAGTTTGCAAATGTGATTATATTACCTGAAATTTAAAGCTCATGGGGGGAAAATTACTAGAGGTGTCAGGAAAGTCAAAGAACATCCGGGATGATTCTTCTCTAGAGCAGCTGATCAGCTCTTCAAGAGGGTGTTTGAGAAACCAAAGGGTCTGGAAGACAAGAGAAGGAGAGGGAGGTGCAGGGAGGGCTGGATGTGGACCAGCATCCAGTTTCCAAAAGGGACATCATCTCCAAGATGCAATCACACCCCATGAACACCATAGCCCTGGTGCCTCCTTGGGGTTTCCTGATGGAGAAGGGAAGACCCCATGGATGGGACCATCCTCCCCAGCCCGGTGCTGGCTGTGCTAGTGACACCCACTGAGGAACTAGTAACTTCTCCTTTCCCACCTCCACCCCACGGGCCTCGTGCCCGGCTGTGTGCTGTTAATAATTTAAAATAAGTTTCCTTAATCCATTGGAGGCGATTGGCCAACTCAGCAGGCACTTTGGGCTGCTCTAAAAAATTTATAAGGCTTTTGCAAAACTGCAAGTAGAATCCAGGCTGCAGATGCTGAGCTGGGTTAATTTGAGCCCTTCTGCACTTGGAGGCGAGTTAAAGCATCAGCCGCAACCCCTCGTCTGCCTGGGCACGTCCCTACGGAGCATGGCGTGGCAGCTTGGATGCAGGAGAAAGGCAGTTAAGGCAGCTCCTTTCCCATTGCTCCCTTAATCTGTTAGTAGTCTCCCAGTGTGTTTGCTGAACCTTAACCCCATGCAGGCAGTGAGGTCCTGCCCGTCTCTTCTTGACTCAAAAGCCATGATGACATCTGGAGCACCTCAATAGCATTTGAAAATACACCCAGCTATAGGAGAAGAGCAAGAGGACATCTCCTGACCTTCCATCATGTTTCTGCTACCTTGGAAGCCGGTGCCACAGCTGACATGGAGCCTAAATGCACTCCAGCCCCCTGAACACCAGCACCACCAGAGGACATCACCCTGGTGGATCCTGCTATCACCTGCTGCTGATGGAGGTGCTGAATAACCGATAGTAGAGGTGGGAATGATGCAGATACAGTGTGAAATCCATGATTATGTGACCTCAGAGAGTGAGTTCATCACTGACCAACATCTTTGCCGGGGGCCTGTGTCCCAACCGCAGCCACTCACCTTTTCCTTGGGCAGTTTTGCAGCATGTTTCACCCTGCAAAGCTATGCTCTGTCTGGCATTTTATAACCTGTCAAGGACTAAACCTGGGAGGTTTTTACTCATTTCCTTTAACCACCTCCCTCTGCATCCCCCCATTTGAGATCCACATTTTTAGTGTGAACATGAGGTGTGTTTTCATATGGGGTAGCACAAAGCAGTGGCTCTAGCTGGGGCAATGCATCATGCCCCATCCTCCTCTTGGCCTGTGCCTTTGTCCCATGCAGAAATATTGCTGATCTGAGGCAGAAACCCAAGCTGTAGCACAGCCCAGGGCTGAGATCCCGGACAGACACCCCCTCCTGTCTCCAAGTGCCTGTCTCCAGGTATCATTTAGCCACAGCTACGTACAGATACTGCAGCATCCTCAAATAGTTCATTTCAGCTCTGTTCACAAACATTCCTTTCATGTGTCAGGCTGCCTGCACATTTAGGATGGCCTGGTTTTGCCTGGTCTGAATGATTTCTAATCACCCCTTGTCTGGCACTATTTTAATTCCTTATATCTGCTAAATGCTTTTTCACAATCCTGGCCAGCTGCAGCAAGTGCCTGCCCACCCAGCACTTAGGAGTGATGAGTCTGGAAGCAGCCAGTCTTTGGGATGGGGCTGCAAGAAGGGGAAAGAGGGGAGGATGATCCCCAAATATAATTTATTTGGGGACATGATGGGTCTGACAGCAGCTCCTCAGCAAAGACTGCAGGTTTCTGAGTCAGTGTTTTGGTGTGGAGTGGGAATACAGGGGGATGCGGAGCCTGTGCCAGCCTCTGCTCACACATCAGCGCAATGGGAAGATCCTCTCTGATGTGCGCCAGCTCCAAGGACACAGCGAGGAATTCTCCTCCAGCACCAACCTGAAGGACCGTGGTGATGAGTGAGGGCAGCTCGTGCCAGGCAGCAGGCGGCTGTGATTAATGGAGCTGCACCAGCAACTTGGATGCTCTGAGCGGTTCCCATTAGAGCAATTGCTGCGAGGGAAGCGGGTGGCAGCAGCTCAATATGTTTGGTGCCAGCTCAGGAAGCTGGTGGAGGGGCTGGAGCACAAGTGTGATGGGAGTGGCTGAGGGACCTGGGGGGTTCAGCTGGAGAACAGGAGCTGAGGGGAGACAGGGGCAAAAAGAAACAGCCTCAAGTTGTGCCAGGAGAGGCTGAGGTTGGATCATGGGAACAGTTTCTTCTTGGAAAGGGCTGTCAGGCATTGGAACAGGCTGCCCAGGGCAGTGGTGGAGTCACCATCCCTGGAGGGGTTGAGCAGACATGGAGGTGAGGTTCTCAGGGACATGGGGTAGTGCCAGGGGTGGAGGAACAGTTGGACTTGATAATTTTGAGTGTCTCTTCCAACCAAAATGATTCTATGAATCTCTGATTCTAAGACATCTCTGGCCGTAGATCTCCATGGGGACCACAGGAAATGCACAGGAGAAAGGGGACAGGGAGGGGTGGAGGTGACATCCCTCTTGCAGGGTGGCCCTGGCAGCTGAGCCGTTGCAGCAGACAGCTTGCTGTCAGGCTCCCAACACGGCTCATTCCTCAAACTGCCCCCCCCACCTCTGCCTGCTGTCTGTGCACGCAGGAGAGTACACAGAGATGCTGAAGGAGACGTTTTGCAGGCATGGCCAGAGCGTCCGGATACTCAAAGGACAGGAACATCCTTTGGACCTCTGCGCACAAGACAAAATTGCAAGAACAAAACAAAGGCTGCATGAAAATAAGGCTGGAAATGAGGAATTGTCGTCCTGCAGACGCAGCATCAGCTTTGCCTGGAGGAGCCTTCCCCTCCAGCTTGGTCCTGCCTGCCTTGTTGAGTACCTGAGCACCGAGATGTTTGGCAGAGGCCAAAGCAGACCATAAAAAAAGCAGTTTCATGAGCAGCAGAACCACGGGGAGATCCAGTTTCCCATGGATTTATGTTTTGAAAAGTCATAGGTGGGTTCTCTGATGTCCCATATGGTTGTGTGCATGCACCACTATCTTCCTCAATGCGGAGATTTCAGGGGTTTTGTCCTCTCTCTTATCACATATTTTCACTTGTAGCAATCTGAAATGTCCCCCCCCTACCTCTAAGGAACTGAGATAAAATTTGCCCATAAGCTCTGCAGTTATTAAAGGAAGGAAATGAGAGGCAGATGCACACACACCAGCTTTCCTTAGGACCTCAGGCTGAAGATGAATAAATCATAAACCCTTGTCCCTTCATGTTCTCTCATTTTGCACGTGTCCAGGCTGAAAGACTGAAGCAGGCCTGTAGCAAAGCCCATGGTGCAGAGAAACTATGAGTTTAGTTACTTGAAGAGTTTTTTCTTTGTGTATGACACATTGTGTGCTGTGACAGAGACAGGACCATGGGGACAGCCAGGTCTGCCTGGCAGCTTCCCAACAGAATACTTGCATTTTTTAGCCCGCAAGATGTGTCAAAAGCAACACTCCTAATTAAAACCAAAAACTAATCTTCCATCTTTACCATTTTTTGAAAAGGAAAAAAAAATGCAAAGCAGATTTTTATGTTTGGAATGGGGTTTTTTTTGTTTGTGAGGTTTTTTTGCTTGTTTTGTTTTTAGTCTCTTTCAGTAATGAAATGATAAAATAATTAGCTTTAAACCTTTTCAGTACTTTAGTGATTGGGTTTGGTGGTCTTGCTTGCCAAACCTGCACATGTTGACATTTCAGAAGAGAAGTGCTGTGACAGCCCAACAGAGCAGGAATCCCCAGCCCTAAAACAGCATCTCCCGTCCTGCTCCCCACACACTGCACCCTCCCCAGGTGGGCTGGAGCCCAAATCTGGAAGGTTCTTCCCCTCCTAACTCAGAACACCTGGGACCACTTGGAGCCTATTTATTTTAATTGGCCTCACCCCCTTTCTCTCTCAGTAGAAAAAAGCCCAGCAATGCAGTGTGCTCCTGCTTATTTCTCAGATGAGATGTGTTGGAGTTGTTACCTCTTTCAGTCTGGGTTTTTTCTTTTTGATGCCAGCCTCCAGTCCCTAAATATTCATGTGGGTTTTAATTCAGCTTTGAAGTTGGTGGGTGGCAGGTGCTTCAACGGGAACAAAGCACCTAATGGGCTTTGTGGGACTGGGTCCCAGGGGGGGATGCAGTTCCAGTCCTGGAAGGTCCTTTACTAGGAACAGAGACAACCCTGAGCTGGATCCCAAGCTCCTGAGACCTGGCAAGGTTGGAAGAGCTCCTGTGCAAAACCAGGTTAGTTTTATTACTATAAAGCTGTATGTTGTGAAGAGCAAAGCACTGGTTTGGGGAAACTGGAGGAGGTTGCTGACTGGGGGGGCTCTTCCCCAAGGAGCTTATGGAGGTCCTGAAGCAACCTTGTCTTGGGGAATGATATCTAAGAGTATGGAGGTGGCGGCAATTTGAGTTGTGTGGCTTTGGCACATGGCAACATGGTCAAAGGCTAAAAATATCTTCAAAGTAACAATATAAATGGAGAATGGGAATTGTGTGTGGTCTCGAAGGGCAAGAGCTAGAGGGTAAAGAAGGAAGCAGAGTAGAGATGGGGAAGGAGACCTGGTTGATGGGGAATTCACCTGGAGAAGCAGGACAGAAGCTAGGTGGCCATGAGGAGCCAGGGGAAATGGGGTGGATGCTGGTCCACATGTGACCAAGGGGCTTGTTATTGGCTTTATGGATGCTCTCAAGGGTAACCCAGTTTAATTCAACAGAATTCACCATGACTTTGCCTTTTGTCATTGCTTTTCCTTCCATGTGCCCAGTCAAGTAGCTGTTCCTTCTGGTAACTGGTTTTCTTTACAGCTAGACCTACAAAGCCAAAATGAATATTTAGACCTCAGCAATTTTAATCACCCTTAGAAAGGAGAAATGTAATCTTTCTGTTTGAGAAAGCAGAGCATGTACCTCCCTTCTTGGTTACTTCAGTGCAACTTGTGGGCATTTCTGTTCATGTATTCAGATGCTTCCAGTGGCAGCTCAAGCCAATCTCACATAGCATGTCTTGTCCTGGGTTTTGCTGGAGCAGCCTCCAATGAGGTAGGTGCTGTCTAAGAACAGGACAGAAAGATGGGTGATGGCACAGAAATTTTGCATCTGGTAAATACATAACACAAAATAAGTAGCTCTGTCAGTACCGGGAGGAAGGAAGTCTGGCTTTTTATCAGTGTGTTGGATGCAAATTCTGATTGAAACACTTTAGTGGCTGAGAGGGGGGGGGTATCCTGTTCTGGTGTCTGATAAAGATGAGATCACCCTTCAGGATTCCCCTCGGAGGGGGATGGAGGAAGCATTAGGATGCCTCTGCCTCTCTCTAGGTTTCTTATTTTCCTGGAAATTGACACAAATTTAATTAGCCTTGAGGCTGTCAGGTTTGATCGGAACTGGAAAACCATCTGATGTGTCTTCATTTTAGACTGGTTAAAAAAAAAAGTCAGTGGTGACACTATGTTTGAAAGTGAGTGCCAGAAAGGCCTTTACTCTTTGCCCAATGCCTGATTTGAAATCCTTTTGCTCTTGGGTTCTTCCCACTGCTTTTGAGATCAGTGGGAGGATGCTACCACACCTGCCATTAACCCCGTGTACTTAGCGACTCTGGATTGATAATGAGCATTTAATCCCTTGGTCCTATAAACCAAGCATGGGTCTTCAGTCTAACTGAAGCTTATTTAGCCAATTTCTGATTCCCAGCAAAGCCTCATTTTCTTATGGCTCTAATAACAGTGGTGATAAGCAAGGTCTCTTTAATTTACCATGCACTCATCCAAACACTGCCCTCACTGCCCTGCACATTTACTGCAGCTGTGCCCAAATCTTCCTGCCCCAAATGGATGAAACCTTTACTCAGTACTGCCTTATGTTCTAGCCAGAAGCACATATCTCCTATCCTTGCTCTCCTCTGGTAATGTGCGGATTTCTGTTTATGCACAATAATTTCTTTTTTACAGTATTTTCCCCCATGGGCTCAAACCTTAATGCTGGAGAAGCATCACCATCCAGGCTGAATTACTTGTATGAACCAAACTCTCTTGGGTTAGGGCTCCTGGTTTCAAAACCAAAAATGGTTTGGCACGTGATAGGATGGGTTCCTGGTAGCTGAGAAGTGAAGACAGGTACCCAAGGAATAAATGTGGGTTCCTGGGGGCTGTTTGCTGCTCCGATGTGAGGATGGGGTTGTGAGGGGCAGCTGAAGTAGAGGACGGATGGGTAGACACTGGGTGCACAAAGACCGAGCTGTTCATGCCCTTACTCTTGACAGGTTGGTTTTGCTCAGATGGTGTATCCTCCTGTACAAGGGAGCCATCTGCTTTAGGTCCTGAAAACAGGTCTGAAAGAAAGCTGGGAGTACCAAACCCCAGGCCATGGGCAGCACAGTTCATGGAGAAAGAGCTCTGGTTCAGTGTTTCAAACAGAAATATTAATATATCCCTGGAGTCATTCTACAGTTTTCACACCAGTCATTTCTTACTACGTCTCAAAAATTGCCAAGGGACAGGGCATGGACTTTCTGTATCTTAACATGGCTTGATAGATTTCATCTTACCTTCAGGGTCTAAGTGATCTGCCATGGTATTTGTATTTTAAAGCCATCAGTAGTGTTGAAAGCAAAGAACTGACTCAGTAATTCTGTATGTTAGTGGAGACATAATGTCCTTGGATCAGATAAAAGCACCTTCCCACTACTGCTTTTATATACCTCATCAATTCGCACAGTGCTGGTGGCTGTGCCTCTTCTTCTGCCCCCAGCAGGAGCAGCAAAACAAACCACTTCATCTTTGAAATCACCTCCTGCAGACTCTATGGCAGGACATTGCAACTTTATTACCTCCCAAGTGAAGCAACAAGCTGGGACAGCTATTACAATTGCATCATGTCTTTCCTCAGCCCATCCATGGCTTGGGGAGGATGAAACCCCATCCCTGCCCTTGACCTCCTCCTGGTTTTTCATGGTCTGGGAGATACACCATACCCAAAGCTGTGCTGCAGCGTGACACTGCAAATGACCAACTAATTAGGCAAAGAGGAGTGTGATGAATTTAGATTCTTCTTGAGGGCTCACAGACTATTAGTAATCTTGAATTTGTTAATTGAAAATTGCTTCCTCTGTTTGTTGTTGGCCTTTTTGTGGAGGGGGATATTTCCTGCTTTTGGACTGCATTGCTGGATCTATAATAATGCACTTTGTATATTAGTGCCAGGCACATTTGTAATTGGCTGCCCTATTAAAGAACACTAATGATCTTTAAAGTGTTCACAAATAATGAATAGAATGGCCCCTCACTGAATTGAGTAATTTATTCACTGACATACTTGCAGATCTGTTTTTCTGTTATTTAACCCAGCTTTAGTTTTCTGCCTGCTTTGCAGAGATGGCTTCTCTTTCAGCCATGCATTGGAGAGAATATGGGTCACAGGAAACTTGCTGTTCATAAAAATGTAGGGCTGTTCCACGCTGGCTCTTCTTCTAACGTATATAGTAGGATTTGGAGAGTAAGCGGCAGTGGTTTTAGTCTAAATGCTCCTCTTGTCCATTAGTTGTTGCTGGGATTCTCCTGAGGCATAAGGAAAGGAACAAAAGGCCAGGATTTGGGAGATCATCTCCCAAAGGTCATGTTGATTTTTCTAACTTAAATAGGAAATTCAGGAAAAGCCTATCAATAATACAGAGTGGCAGGATGGGTTTTCCAGTTGCTGCCCCTCATAAGAGCGGGAACTGAAACACAGCCTTGTCTGGTTCCTGCACCCCATGGAACTCTGGGCAACCATTTTACTGCTTTCCTAATAACCCCCTTGTGACAAGGTACTTTATTATGAAAGAGGCAGCTGATTTGAGATTGCGACTTTATTTACATACAAAACCCCTTGTACTAAAGCATTGTTTAATTACAAAATAGTAATGTTGGACCACAACCTATAGGGCATGTTAATGAGCTGATTTGGGTCAGCACATCTGGAGATGATTTCCTGTGCTGGGAGCTTGATCTCTGTCCACCTTGGTGACAACATCATGGTGGAGTTTCAGTGCATGGCGTTAAGCTGAATTTGGGCTTCCAGGCCTTAAGAGGGCAGTTTGGACCTTGGGGAAGAATAGCAAAGGGAATGGCTTTGTACAAGGGGATTTGTGGTGAGGTTAAGCCGATCTGGTGGCATGTGGAGATGGGGTACAAACTTGAGTCCTTCCTGTGAACCTGTGGCACTGTCTGCACCCACTGCATGTGGGAGCATGTTGGGGATGGGCATCCCTGTGCAGGCTGTCACCCTGCCCTTCCTGTGGGGCCATCGCAGGAGGAGCCCACTGTGGTGGTTTGGGGGTGGGGGGAGGTGGAATAGAATCATAGAATGAGTCCTGAGTTGGGAGGGACCCACAAGGATCATTGAGTCCAGCTCCTGTCCCTGCACAGGACAACCCCACAGTTCACACATACGTCTGAGGACGTTGTCCAGTCTCTTCTTGAACACTGTCAGGCTTGGGGCCATGACAGCTCCATGTGGAGCCTGTTCCAGTATCCAGCACCCTCTGGGTGAAGAATGTTTTCCTAATGTCCAACCTAAACCTCCACTGGCACATCTTCCTGCCATTCCCTTGGGTCCTAAAGAGCCAGAGCCTGGTTTTGGGAGGAAAAGCTGTACCTGACTTGGGGACAAGGGGAAGATGCCAGACCTTGATTTTAGGAGGTGATGCCAGAGCCTGCTTAGGGCAGATACTGAAGCCTTCCTTTTGGGGGATGATGCCAGATCCTGATTTTTCTGGAGAAGAGGCCAGAGCCTGTTTTTGTCTTGGTTGGAGGATGGCAAACCCGGGTTTTTCGGGCTGGGGGCAGTGAGAGAACCTGCTGCCGGAGGGGGAGGCAGAGGGTTAAGGGGGCGGGCGGTGGCGGCCGGGGCGGTGCTGCCGGAGCAGATTGCAGCCGGTTCCTGCGGCTTCTCCTGCGCCGGGCGCGGAGCAGCGGCGGGGAGCGCGGGCGGAGCCCCCGCCGCCCCCGGCCCCGCCACCGCCACCCTCCCCGGGCCGCCACCATGGTGCAGAAATCCCGCAACGGAGGCGTTTACCCGGGTCCCGCCGCTGAGAAGAAGCTCAAGGTGGGCTTCGTGGGGTTGGACCCGGGAGCCCCGGACTCCAGCCGGGACGGGGCGCTCCTGATCGCCGGCTCCGAGAGCAGCAAGCGGGGCAGCATCCTCAGCAAACCCCGCTCCGGGGTGTCGGGCAGCGGGAAACCCCCCAAAAGGAATGCATTTTACCGCAAGCTGCAGAATTTCCTCTACAATGTACTGGAGAGACCGCGGGGCTGGGCTTTCATTTACCACGCATACGTGTGAGTAAAAGGGTTGGGAGGCAAACCCGACGGGAGAGACCCCCCAACCCGGTCCGGATCTACCCCCTTTCGCCACCCATCCCAGCCCCCAAAATGCGTGCCGGAGGGGAAGGATGCTCCAGCTGCAGAGCGGGTGCCAGGGTTGGTTGGGAAGCCCCAGAGGGCTGGATGCTGGGGACCAGCGGAGGCTGAGTCCCCCCCCAGCCCCGGGAGCAGCCGGGTCGCCGCTGTATCGCTGGCCCAGCCGGTGCTCGGACAAACCACGCGGGGATGGGGGGCGGTGGGTAAGGGAATCCGGGGGGATAGGCGAGAGAAGCTGCTCCTGCAGAGCTGGGGGGTGGCTCCCCCAGGGAGGTGCAATGCATCGGCCCCCTGTGCCCCCTCCCTGCCCGCTCTTGCTTGCGGGGGAAGGGGCTGCTCATGCGGTGGGTGCAGGGGGCTGGAGCAGCGGGAGTGATGGGTAGGGACTGCTCCTCCGTCTTGCTTGAAATCACCATAGCAATGCTGTGAGCAGAGGAACAAAAAAGCTCTGCTCAGGCAGTGTCTTTCCTCCTCCCACCCCCCAGCGCTCCTTCTCCCCTGGCCCCATCTTTGGCTGCTGGGTGGCTTGCGAAGGGTTTGGGGCCAGGGTTGGTTTTGTGGCTCTGCACTGGGTTCTGGTGATATTCCTTATCCCCTTATGGGAAGCCACTGAATTAAAGATGTGTCTAGAAAGGAATGCTAATCAGTGTCTGGGGCTTCCTGGCTGCACAGCGATGGAGCGGTAAACAAAGGAGCAGTCCCAGGGTGCACATTTCCCCTCTGCCACCCAGGTTTTTTTAGCCAGAAATGGCCACATCTGACCCGCAGTTTGGCAGAAAGATGCCCACATCTGAAGGCATTGCTGCAGAGGGAGAGCAGATGACTTCCCATTGTTTAGAGGATGGCAAGGGGAGGGTCAAGATAAATTGCTGTGTTACTGCAACTCCCTTCCCTCTGGGACTTTCCACAGTCCCACCGGGCTCTTCTGCAGGCCTGGGCTCAGGCTTGAGTGCTTGTTCCCTTGGTGCTGATGGTTTTTTTTTTTGTTTGCATGTTTTTCATCATGGCTAGGGCCTGTGTCAGCCCCAGCAAGAAGATTTTTTTTTTTTTGGGGGGGGAGTGGGGATGCTGGAACCTTTTTTTATTTCCCTCATCATTTTGCTGTTATGCTGTTCTCAGCTAAGATGTTGGGTTATGCTTTCTGGTCCTCAGCCATTTTGTACATTGAGGCCTCCCAGGGAGGTGTTGGTGAGTCCTGTTGGTGAAACGCTGGCTGGGTGGAAGGGGGAGCTTTGCTGGGCACTGCAGCGAGTTGGGGTCCTTGCAAGGGGCTCTTCTTCCAAGGAACAGGGGAGAGGAGAAGAGGCGGCATCGCTGGAGCTCAGTTGCAGCTATGAGGAGCAGTGTGATGTCCAGCACTGGGACCCGTGAGCATCCTCCCTGCTCAGGGCCGTTCTCTGGACTTGCAGGCAGCTTGTTTCACAAAATCCTCTACAATTGTGTGAAGTAGCCGAGTGTTCACATTGTGAGCTGGGTGCTTGTGCGTGCACCGAGGACGGGGAGGATGTTGTGTGCAACGTGCTATTAGATGTAGTAGAGACCCCATCCTGGGGTTGTTGGGGTGACAATGACAGAAGTGGAAAGGGCTGAAAGCCAAGTGGTAAGAGGCAAGGGTAGCCCTCACTTTGAGGGCTTTATAAACATCTTTGGCTTAAGACAACAGCCCTGTTTTAACTTCAGACCCTTCTGGCTCTCTGCGTGGCGTTTGCTTGGGCAACCAGTAATCCAGGAGTGGGGACATCCCAAACTGACCTGCTGCCAGGGCACCCTTTCCCATGACCGCCCTGTCCCTCGTGTCTGGCCAGGGTCCCCTTGGTTCTCACTGTGCAGCTGCCTCCTTCCCCCATCCCAAGCAGCTGTGTTTCTCCTGGGCTCATGACTCCACCTGTCCCTTCTGTGACACCACATGGAGCTGTGTACTCCTATTAGAAAATGCTGGCCTGGGATGTGCGGGGAACTGGGGACCATCCCTGGCTCACCTTGGGGGTGATACCCAAGCAGCTGGGAGATATAACCACCATAAAACCATCCTCTGACCCCCACCCATGGACCCATTGGGAAAAGGAGGCTGAATTCAGGGCTGAAGTGGTAATTGCACCCATGTCTGTGAACCATCAGTGATACAATTAATTTTTTACTATGTTTCAGGAAGTTACATGGATTCCAGTCTTCTGAGCTATGTGTATGAATGGTTTAGCCTTAGGGGTCTATAAATTCATTATTTAAAGTGCTGAAGGATGTGGTAAGCATTATACAAAGTCACCAGCATCAGCCTGTGCAATGGTTACTGCTCTGTGCCAGCTCTGTGTGTGTATGAGTGGGGCAGGGATGGCATTTCCTGGGTTTCTGCACCTAGAACTCCCTAATCCAGACAGACAGGACAGAGAAAAGGCTTAGTGCCTTTTTTTTTTTTTTCCAAAGATATGGCAGGAAGAGACTGGCTCAAGGTCATAAAGTTTGTATGTGTGGTGCAGCGCCCTCCCCGTGCTATTGGGGTCACACTGCCTTCTCCCGCCCAAAACCCCATTTTGTGCCAAAAGTCTTGAGCACAAAAGCACCTTTAGCCTTCACACGGCAGGAGGGGAGTCCTGAGGATGGCTGGATGGAGCAGCCCCGTCCTGCTGCCTGACCCCACCTGCCAGCACCATTTCCCTGCTCCTGCTACTCACAAGGACTTTCTTGTATGAAGATTTGTGAACTACTTGCCCTGTGGATGAGTATGTGACCCTGCAAGGTGGTGGGTGGGTGGGTGTTTTTTTACCTTGTTTTGTTGCTGATAGACCCCAATGCATTTCTGGGTGTGGAGCTGCTGTGCTGCTCAGGCAGCCTCCCTGCACCCGAATGCCAAGGCACAAACTGTTAATATAGAGACTCTTCCAGCATGGACATTAATAAATTTTAAATTTTATTGAATTTGAGAGGTGCCTCTGTGTAAATACCACTGATAAATGTCTGTCTGCAGAGGCCCATCTCCCAGGCTGGTATTGCACTAGGCAATTGATGTGCTGCTTTGAGAAGCCCATGCAAGCTGCATTTATTTCCAGTGTTGCATCCTAGATCCAATCCATCTGATTCTTTTCCCCACCTCTTCTTCCTGTCATTACTTATTCCCCTTTGCACCATTTCATGCATAGGAAACCAGGGAAATTCAGAGCAGCTCCCAGCCCCAAACTCATTAACGTGGTTTCATCTCAGATGTTGCCTCTGTAAAAAAAGCACTATTACCTCTGTGAGCAAAAGCACTATTTTGTATCTGTGTTGCGATTCATTTTTATACTTAATAGCTCTTCCTACACTGGCACAACTGTGTGACCTGCTCATGGTAGCTGTGTGTGTATACAGATTATATATAATATATATATTTTGCACAGCCCCATGGACAACTGAGCCTGACAGGTCCCATTTTTGAGCATGGCTGGAGTTGGACTCAGGCTCCCAAAGGTCTGAGCCTCCCTTCTCTCTCATTTTCTCCCAGTATTTCACTTGGCATCTTTAATTTCCTTTTTTTTTTTTTTTTTGACAGAGCCTTATCAATGCAGCACGTGGCCCCATTCTGTTCAAGGTTGAGCTGAAACTTGAAAAGTTGAGCCCTTCCTAAATATCAGGCCAGGCTTTTTGAGGAATGCAACAGGGTTCTTTGCACAGGGAGACATTTTGCCTCCAAAATGTTTCCATTTTATTTCTTTCAAAAATTTAGATTTTTTTTTTTTCCTTATACTTTTTTTACCTTGGTTGTTGTAACCTGTCCTGTTCTGAGTTTGAAGGGCTGTGATACTTGAAAGTGACTTTTGTCCCTGCCTGCCATCTAATTTCAGGAGGGATCACTGTATTCTGTGCCAGCCTAAGCAAGGTACTTGCGCTGGGCATCTCCATAGCCCAATGTGTCTGGAGACACATCTGCTGATCCCCTGGCTGCACTGCTTGTGTTTGGTCACCAAAATGAAGGTATGGGGAGCTGGATTTGGGGCAGTAACAGGAAAACAGCCTGTGTTCAGACAGTTTTAAAGCTGTGTCCCCAGGGCCAATGTAATTCTTGCATTTCCTACTTTGAATTTACAACCTTAATGCGTCTTTTTAACTGCGTTAAAAATAGGTTTGGATGCACTTTTTTATCCGCATACGGTGCACCATGTATTCAGTTAATTAAGCAAGTGCATGGACTCAAATTATAGTAAGGAAGAACATTTCCTCCCTGTCTAATTTTGTTAAAATTTCCTTGTGCCATCCCGTTTTTTCTTCCCTTTTAACCCAGCCAAAAGCCACTTCTCTCTCCAGAAAGTCTCCTCTCCATGCTGCCCGCATCCTGGCATCACCTCATCTGGCCGTCAGGAGGATGGAGACATGATGCAATTACTTCCCTGAGGGCCCAGGGTTTCTCAGTGCAGAGGTGGCCTCTTTCATGACTCCTTCTGCTCCTCAGGGATTGAAGAAAACATGGTTATTTCATATAGATCCATTCCAAGATAATATTTTTGCATCGGATTGAGTGGCTCTAGGAGCGCCCAGCCATTTTTCTGCTGCCTGGGTTGGGTTTTTAGGCAGCTGTTTTGTTTTTTCACTTACATTTTTTCATACTTGCTTTATGGCATTTTATTAGGGGTAAATTTAGTTTGACGCTCTCATTTATCCATCCTCAAGCACTGAGGGGTGGTTGTTCATGTCCAGTCCTCACCCACAGCAGGGATATTGCTGGCAGGGATGATGCCACCAAACTCAGCCCATCACAGGTGACATGCAGGGACCTCCTGGATTCTCCTCCCTGTGTCCTAGTGAGTACATGGGATGAAGGGGCTGATACAGATCTCCCATAGGTGCTGCATTAATGGAACTGCTGGGCTTGGACATCCGGTGGTGATGCCCTTCAGCTGCACAGTTGTGTCTGTCCTTGGGACCAGGGAGACCCTCCTGCTGTGATGCCTCATGAGCTTCTCTCCAGCTGCTTAGTCAGAGCTTGGTGGGAGCAACCTGATTTCAGTCGCTTTAATGTGTCACGTTCCAGCCGTCACATTCACCCCACACTGACATTAAGGAACTGAAAAACAAGCCGATCCTCCGGGTGACCTCCTTTCTGTGCTGCAACACACCTCAACTAGATGAGTCTTGCTATGGCTCGATTTATTGTAAGAGGCAATAACTCAAAAAGCAAACCCCAAATCCTGTACTGGAGGGGAGATAGGCATTGATTTAAGAGATGCAGTTAGCAAACATCAGGGGGTTTTGTTTGTTTGTTTTTGTTTTGTTTTTCATTGCAGAGAGGGAGAGGACATTAGCACAGTGAGACACTGTGATTTGTTTGGTGATTTTGTTTGCCAGTCTGTTTGGCATCAGTGGGGCTTACCAGCATAAAAAAGCACCTAAGATTGGTATTTGGCTTCTGGGACACTTCTGGCAAACACTTAGTGCTGCATAGTCCCTTTTAAGGTGGCCCAAATGCTCAGTTGTTTTCTTAGTTCCTGAGGGACAGATTCCTGTTGAAATTGTGGTGGCAGGGACATGCCAGTCCTTTTTTCTGGGATGGCCCCACCAGGACTGCAAGAGCAGGTATTTAAATGTGGGCCTTTGGTGAATGAGCCCATCCACCCAGATTGAAAGAAAAATGTTGTTTTTCTCTATAAGAACTAGTTGTGAGATACTTGATCATTTCACTGAAGCTGTGGGTGACCTCAGCTCCTGGCCTTATCCTGGGTAAACTGCAAATGTGGCCTACTATGACACTCACATTGAAGATGTTTTGGGGGAGTCATGCACATTTGTTCTAAAGCACTGAATTAATTACATAGTGTTGGTTGATGCAGAGTATTTTGCACGAGTCACTGGCTGGGATGGCAAGAGCTGCTTTATTACAGCCTTGGGGCGTCTTGGCTGTCAAACTGCCAATAAATGAGGCAAACTGGAGCATTCCTCCAGATCTCTGATCTGTCTTTAGTATCACTCCAGCCTCTTAATGTGCTTTTTTAGATGTGTGGAAAGCTTTGGTGTCTGTAAGCGTCTAACTGGTGATTTAGAGTGGATTTGATGTCAAAGGGCAGCCTTTCCAAGGTGTGGGGAGCAGAAGACCGGTGACATCTTCTCACCTCTCACTCTTGCTGCTGTAGGGAGGCAACTTAAAGTTGCATCAGGATCACTGGGACTCCTGGAACCCAAATTACCTTCAATGCCTGGGGTGAAAGCTGGGTGGGATGAGTCCAGAGGAGGACAGAAGGCAGATATTCAGAGCTGGAACTACTCTCTGGACATCCTGTGAGGTCAAGGTGAGAGATGGGGCTGATCCACATTGAGCTGGGATGACCAAGATCTGGGATCCACATTTACTCAGCTGTGTCTGAGAAGCAGTTTGGAGAAAGGAACTTTTATGGCAAACCTGGATCAAGTTTTGCAGACCTGCAACCCAAGACCCAGGGGAAATCAAAAGAGAATCAAATCTTATTCATGCTGATTATGGTTCATAAGCAGCTACAGCTGTGTTTAGGCTCTTGGAGGGGAGTACCCAGGGGTCAGTCTTAATTCAGAGATCCTTCTTTTTTAATGGGAAGGTGAGACAGGGCAAAAAAACCCCATGAAAACAGGCAAGATCAGAGGAAACAACTGTCCCTGCTTGGGCTGGGAGGCAACCACTACCCATCTGGGGATCCCACCAGTCCATTGTGGTTGACACTTGGTCTCTTCAGGACAAGACTGAAAGAGGCAGGGATTTTTTGTCTTCCAGAGAGTCTTTCCCACGAATTCACAACCGCCTCATTTGTAAGCAAACCCTGATCTACCTGGAAGTCCTGCTTTGTCCTTTAGAGCTCTGCCAGCCCAGGGAGGTGACAGCATCAAAGCAAAATGCAGCTGGGGTGATAGCTGAGCTGCTGCTGCATGCTGCGATGAATGAGCACAGCAGGACAGGCAACCCTAATGCAGCTTCCAGAGATACACTGTCACTGCCTATAAAGTTATTATGATACGCAGAGGAAAAAAAAGAGAAAAAACCTAGCAGAAATCCTGACTCAAATGTGACTCACGTGCACCTCTTCTCCATCTCTGCTTGTGAACGCAGTAGCTCGTGTTTGGGTACCCACTGTATGTGTTTGTTGCGACTTTGGTTTGATATGGTGGGGAAAACTAATCTGCGGTGCCAAAGAAAAACTTCAGTCAAATAATAGTTAATATTGTTTTCCCTTTGGTATTGATTTTAATATTACAGTAGTGTGTGAACACCCCAAATGGAAATAGAAGTCTACAAGCTTCTGCTCTGCACATCAAGCCAAAAAGAGGCAGTTCTTGCTGCAAGGACTTACTGTATTGAACAGACAAGACAGAGGAAAGGCATAAAGTAGCTGTTGGGGGACTGCTGGTAAATTTATCTTTGCTCCATTTTTCTTTTTAATAGTATTTGCCCAGCTGCTTATTTGCTTTTGGTTTGGTGGGTTGGTTTCTATTTGTGTTCCTTGAATTTCCAAAGGAAATTGGGGTTGGCTTTGGCCAGAGCAGCTGATTTTGGCAGTAAATCCTGTAGCCTGAGGACCTCAGCAGGGTTAACGTTGGACTGGGAGGATGAGACACATCTTCATGGGGTATGGATCTCCCGTACTGGGGCACTTTGCTGTGATCTTGCAGTTCATTACAAATGCAGCGTGTAGAGGGCTGTGAATTGGGCTTATCAGCTTTCGTGCTGTTTAAGTGTTACATGTGGCAGCGAAATGACAGCGCAGGGAGACTTTTTCTGCTGCATGTTTATGGGCTTTTGCACAACTCAGAGTCTCAAAGTGTCGATTAATTGAGTTTATGGTTGCTTGGAGGTTCATTACCTCATCTGAATAAAGTCATAAGGCATGTAAGAGCACTCCATCTTTCACTCAAGAGGAGAGCAGAGGAGTTAAATATCTGTGTATTATAGCTGGACAAACAGGGAGTGAGGCTGTGTTGCCTCCTGCCACTTCAAGCCATATGGTAGTTAAGCTTGAATGCTTCCAAGAGGGGTAGTGAGAAACAAGCCCTGTCCCCAGGAATAAGGATGCTCTTTGTTCTTGGGACAGGGAGATGGCATGAAGGGCTCAGGCTGGTGTGGCCATTGGTTTAGTAAGGTGGTTGTTCCTCCTTCCTCTACATCTGGCAAGGCTGAAAATGCCATGTCTTGTCCAGTTAACCTCTCACTTGGGCCTTCTTCCAGGTTCCTGGGGGTTTATTAGTGATGATTTGTGCTTTAAGGACTAGTGGGAATATTCCTGAGTCATCTCCTTAGGCAGGGAGCTATTTATTTCGGTGTGTGTTACACTCCCTGGGAGTGGGTGTCTCTCTTCCGCTTTTGGATCCTGCCCTGACTCTATATAAAGCTTGAATGAGCAGCAAAGCCAACCCTCAAACTGGCTCCATCCTTTGGAAGCTTTGTGCTGCTGATCCCATTTCTCCTGGCTGAAGGAGCGTGGCCGTTTGGAGCATGGGTAAGAGTTTGCATGGGGTGTTTGTCTGTCTTGGGGTTGTGTAGCTGCTGGGACAACTTGCAGAGGCACAGTTCACTGCATGTCCAGGAGCAAGTCTTGCTCTACAGTGTCTCATGAACACGGTGGAAGTGTGATTTGTACCTTCTTTGCTCTGCTGACATCAATTTGCTGATGATGTTGGGTTTTCGCTCAGTGGGATTTTCCTTATTTAGGAGAGATGAGAGATTTCCGAGTGTCTGCAATTCTCCGTTGGTATCAGAGCACAGGTGCCACAGGCAGATGCAGATGGGTTCCTCCAAGACATTGCCAGTGCAGGAGCTGCCAGGTTTGGAGGAATTTCACTGTTATTTCTCCTGGGATGGTCCTTTTTCAGACGCATCCTGTGTTTGCTTGGTGGCCTTGCAAAAAGCTGCCTTGCTGTGCATGATTTGGGGGTGCAAGGAGAGCCCTTCATGTAGCAGCTTCCTGGGGAGCTGCAAATAAGCCAGTGTGCTGATGACCATATTAATCCAAAAGCTGCCTTCACACCCAATTAAGCATCACCCTGAGCCAGAGGGACAAGTCCTCATGTCATTATGTCTTGAACTAAATTGCTGGCACTTCATGAGTGCTCTGTCTCCATAGCCTGAGGGACTAATGCCTTTAATCTGTATCAGCACCAAATAAACTGTTGATGTGACCTCGTGGTTTGGTCCTTGTGGGTGCTGGATGTGCACCACTGGAGTTGTCTTTTTCTGAGTTATGGCTATTCCTGTAAGGAAGGAAAGAGACCTAGAGAAATGAGATTTCCCTGCAATCTTTGTAATTTGTCAGACACAACATGCAGTCGCACAGAATTTTGCATGGAATTTTTCTTGTTTCCCATGTTTTCCCCTTTAACATTTAGGTGTTTTTAATGCTGTTCTCATTTAGCAGCTTTTCCCTTGCCATACCAGCTAATGAGTGGTAGGAAGAATTTCTGCAGTGACCTTTTGCTGCTGCTGTTGTTTTTCTTTTCTGCAACAGAAATCAGATATAATTTGAAACGTTGTCTGAGCTGCCCCTCCAGCCCTGAGCCTGTTTGTGGGTGGTGGGAGCATCTCAATTTGTGCTAAATGGCAGAGAGCAAGCTGCTGAGGCTTAGTCTCTGAATCAGTAGATCTCCCATTTTAGCCTGGAATAAATAATACCATGTCAATTTGAAACTTGTTTCCAAGTTGGTGATGGATTAACCTGCCTCAAGTACGGGGGGAATGATTGGAGGTTGTGAGAAAATGGAAAAGTAATGGAAGTGCCTGAACAAGATGAGTGAATGGGACTCTGAGGATATTCCTGTTTTTTCCACTGTTTCTCCTGGGAGATGAGGGTGTAGACATCTACAAACAGGCAAGGAGTATCCCAGCCTCAGGTCTCCACTCTTGATTTGGAACAGCCAAATCTGGGAGACCTGCTGGCAGGCAGGGCTGGTCATTGCCTGGGCTCGACCCATCCAAATGTGAGAACTGGAGCACCTGGGAAGCACCTTCATTGAAGTGGCCACTTTGGCCATGCAAGTATTGCATTTTTGCAAATGCAAATAATCCCTTCGTGGGTGAGGTGTGGGTGTAGAGCACCTGCCCAAGCCCCAGCTCCCTGCAGAGAAATGGGCTGAACCTCCAAAGTGATTCCAGCACTACCCAACCCTGCTCTTCATCTGCTCCCACGTGGAGAAGGGCCAGATTATTAAAAACCCCAGAGAAATTCATTAAACTAATGGATTGTCAGCCCCCAACTGTGGCTGGGGAGGCCCATCTACACTGCAGTCACATCCAGTGGGATGCGAGTTGGGAAGAGCGGCCAGAGCTGAGCCTGACCCTGTGCTGCCATTCCCGGATGGTGGGATGTGCACCCGTGTGTGAAACATGGGCTGGTAGAGCATCCCAGGGAGGCAGCACAGACCTGATGGGATGGCTCACTTATTTTTCATTTGCTAAAAGCCCAGCAGAAATTAAATGAAAATTAATTAAACCTTATTTTTTTCACCCTCTTCCTCCTGCTTCCTCTTGCTCTTTGCTGTTTCTATGGAAGACTGAAAAAAATGTGCTAGAGAGGAAGCTAAGCACTGAGCATCCTTTCATGAATGTAGAATATGGCCCCCATGGGACTGCAGGAAAGGGCCTGTAATTACGGGGAGTGTCCTGCGAGGCTGGGTTACACAACCAGGATGGAGAGCTGCTCCTGCTTTGGTTTAGCAGCAGGCTGATGATGCTGTAACTCAAAATACTACCTGGCTGTTATCCATTCATTGCTTTTTATCACTGTGTGTGTCCTCAATGTGCAGCACAGACCACTTGTGAGGCTCTGAGCCAACAAGGAAGTAGGAAGGAGCATGTAGCTTCATAAAAGGGCTGTTTGATATGTACAATGCCTAGTGACATTATTCCAGACAGCCAGAGCATATCTTGGAGCCAGCTGACAAATCGCTGGGGAGATCTTATATGATGTCACCCAGTGAAGGTGACACTTTCCCTGCTAGGGCAGGAGCAGGAGTCCCCGATGAAGTCACACTCTAGCATCTCCTCGTGAGCTCTACACCAGCTGCTGTCACCTGGATTAAGAGGCAAGTTAATGGCTGGGAAAGGCATTTAGGACTGTAGCAAGTGCTGTGAGATGTTGAGAATAGTGGAACACTGGCCCAGGCTGCCCAGAGAGGTGGTGGTTGAACCATCCCTAGAGACATCCCAGGCCAGGCTGGATGGGGCCCTGAGCAACCTGAGCTGGTGAACATGTCCCAAAGGGGTGGCACAGGGTGAGCTGGGACAGTCCCTTCAACCCAAACTGTTCTGTGATTCTATGTCATACAGGGGAGGACTAAACCCTTGGCTGTGGTGCTGGGCATGCCCTGGTGCCATGTGCTGGAAGACGTTGCTCCTGTGTGCTCCTGGGTGGCTTCGTTCTGTCACTTACTGGCTCTAGTCCATGTCAACCGTGGTTAGTGGTGTGCTTTGCAGTGGTTTTGTGCCAGGCTTTATTCTGCTCTAGAAGGATTTATTGGTTGGTGATGGCCATGGGCATGTCTTGAGCTTTTTGTGGGTTTAACCTCAGCTGTTGCCCTGTGTGCTGGGGGGTGAATCGTTACCCTTGTTATCCAGTTTGGGAGCTGAGGTGTGGAGGAATTAGGTGATGTGGGATACCTGTGGTATAATCCAGCATCCCCGCTCACTGTGCTCTAAACTTGGCCTCTCCCTCTCCAGCAGTAATAACCATTTCCCATACAGACAAGGAGGCTTGAACAATGCATCCTTGTCCCGTCAGACCTTCCTAGGCTTTGAATTATTAAATATTGTCTCAAATCTCCATTATAAAGGTTGTTAGGGCCCAGCTACTAATCAGAATAGAAAATAGTCCATTTCTGTACTTTAACAGTTGGCTTCATCTACTTGTGGGATTTACAATAAATAAGAAGAGTTTAAAAAAGGGGGAAAAAAAAAATCATGAGAGGTTGGAAGTAAACACAGATTAAGATACTTGCAAGAGAATGTTCAGTTTTCTGTCTTAGTACCCACGTGGTCACTGGTCTCTGTCTTCTGTCTAAAACAAAATCACATGCAAATTCATTAGCATTAATAGGCTGGAGAGCGTTTGCTGCTGTGACTCCCATGATGCCGGGTTACAGATTGCCCTCAGTGCTTCATGGGTACCCCTTCCCACACCCCCATCACTGTCCCCTCGTCAGCTGGCAGAGGCTCTGGCCATGTTTCTGCACAATAATTGTACACTCAACTGCAAGGGAGCAACAAAAAGCTGCAGATGCAGAAGGAGATCTAGGGCCAGCTGCAGGCTCTAGCCAGCTGCGGAGCTCAGGGATGGGTTTATTATTTCTGCGGGCCTGAAGCCCTGGTTCCAGAACGCTGTGATTTCCAAGGTCAGATTTTTGCTCACTGCTTGTGAGACATTTCATGGTACCCTTGCTGCTCTGCAAAAGGCTGGGTTTGTGTTATTTCCCTGCTCTAGAACAGTCTTGCCCCACAGCTGGACACATCTGTGCTGTGCACCTGCAGCATCCCTGAGTGGGGCTGCTTGATTTGGCCCAGGTAGGTGATCCCTGGCTTTCCCAGGTGATAAACCGTGGAAACTAGCTTGCGAGTGAGCTGGAAGTTGGAAGCAGGGTCACAGCATGGGTTTGATTTCCTTAGACCCTGTGGGAGAGGAACCATCCCCTTGTCATGCTCCTGAGTGAAGCTGCGACAGCTCTGCCAGGGAGCAGCCCAGCAGCAGAACAGCTCAATGCTGCCAGGGGACTTGGATCCTGCCTGAAAAAAGGGGTTAAAAGCAGGTTTTTGCAAGCCTTTGCCTGCCATTTTAAATGGGGAGGATGTTTCCCTGGCAACGAGATGGATGCTTCCCAGCAGAGCATATGGCTCCCATCGACTTTGATTTACCGGCGTGTTGAAATGGCAGCTAGATAATCTCTCTTCAGCTTTAATGTGTCCATGCCCCGTGTGTTACTTGTAAGCTTCAAAACACTGTGGGTCTGGCCCCTGCAGCACTGGCCTTATTCCTGGCCCATCCCAGGGCTGGAGCTGCTGGCATCCCATGTCAGGGCTGGGACCAGGGACCTGAGCATCACCTGGAGAAAGGAGCTGCAGGGTGGGCAGGAAAACCTTCCCTGTCTGCTGCCTTTCCTCAGCCCAACAACTCTTCCTCCTTGGATAATATAATCTGCAGCCCTCTCTTCCTACTCTCCTCCCTGCTTTAAATCATTTTTAGATGTTTTCCACCTTTCACCACACAATCATCTGCCTCCTGCAGCTTGCTATATATTATTGTGTTTACTGGCACAGGGAAATAAGGAGAGGGAACAAACCTGTCATTTGTGGAGCTGGGGAACTGGGGGGAGCTGGTTTTTGTGAGCTCGTGGCTCTCCCAGGCACAGGGCTTGGGAAGGGGCTGGGAAGGGTGGCCTTAAATGAGATTAAAGTGTGGGGCTGGCCTGCAAATAGCTGTGCTGCAGGGACCGGGGGACACCTGCAGCCTTCCTCCCTCTCCCACTGGTGCAGGTTTTTGGGGGAGCAATCAGTGAGGCAATGCCTCCTTCTTTGGAAGCATCCAGGTGATCCAAAAAGCCCTGAATGCAACAAATCCCCAAAGCTACCCAGCCTGAAAGGCTTTAAAAAGGAGGCAACTGAGGTTGCCATCGTTTCTTCCAGCAGGAGCATCGCTTTCCCCTCCTCTCTGGGCATCCTCTCCCCTTGCCAAGGGCTCTTGATGGTGGGGGTGCTGAGCAGTGATCTGCTCTCCCATCCACACCTGGCCACCTGCTTGCTGTGTTTTCAGTTATGCTGGGGAAGAAGCAAGAGATAAAACGATTAATTGGTGCTGGGGATTAATTTATCAGGTGCAAGGAGAGGCTGTGTCTAGGCAGACCTGGCTCTCTGTGCAGGTGGGGCTGGTGTCATGAGCTGCCTGTTCTCTAGACACCAATGTGGGTGGTGGCAGGAGGTGCTCCCTGTCGCTCCTAGGGAGCAGCATGACTGGAGCAAATCTGTCTGCAGCTCAGGGAAATATTACCTCTGTAAAGGGGAGATTGGTGGAAAAGGGCTTTAAAGCTCCTGGAAGGCCCAAAATACTTATATTAGCAGCAAAGTTAAACGGAGCTTGACTGGCAGCTGTTGTGATGCTCTCCCCTCCCTGCGGCATAACAGGCTGTTTCAGCAAATTTTTAGGGCTAAAGAGCACTGACTTTTTAAGTCTGAGCTCTCTGGAAATGAGGCTTTGGTTTGCATCCCTTCCCCCTGAGCAGCTCCTCCTGGCTGCATGGCCAAGGTGCCATTCCAGTGTGGACCATCCTGTGCCAGCAGGAGCAGCTTCATGGACACACAAAGCACTGTGGCCACACTCTGCCACCTTTGCCATGGAAGAGCAAACTGACCTACTGATATGGGGAAGAGATGTAAAGCTGCTGGCTTTTTATTTCTTGTTGCTGTGTTTTCCTGCATGTTAACCTTGAGTATCTCTTGGGCATTGCCAGATTCAGACCTGGCTGAGCTGAGGAGGTCCAGCCCCCTTGGCTTTTGGGGGTTTATTCCTGATTTGCACCAGTGTGAGTTGCAGAGAGGCAATGTGGTTCTGCTGATTGCAGCACTCCTGTTATTCCTCTAGGTACAATTTTTTTTTTTTACCCAGCTTGAGGGTCATTGTCTTCTGGTGTCTAAAGTCAAAAAGCTCTGCACCAGCTCTCCTGCTTCTTGGCTCTCAGCTTCCTAAGCACTGGCTGGGACAAGAGAAATAAAATTGAACAGATGGTGAAATTACCAACTCTAAGACATATTATATGGGCAGTTTGCAAATACTTCTTTCTTTTCTCCAAGACTCAGTTAATTAAGTAAACTGATGAGCAAATGAAATTAGCAATGCTTTGGTGATGCTTCGGTGTTATCCATTAGTGTTTGGCTTTGAGAAACTGCGTTCTTGTCTTCTTGTTATGGAGACATGATACCAGGAATGGACCCAAAATCTCAGTTGTTCTTTGGTGGGAGGGAGCCTGAGAACATGGCTCTGGGGTCCTGCCTGCATAGAGACAAAAAACATTGGCTGAGATGTGGGGAAAGTGAGGGTTTGTTTTTTTTTTAACTGAACATCAGGATTTTGAGCCATTCAGCTGCCTGCTGTGGGTCTGAGATGGTTCATGCGCTGCTGGGAGCCACCGAGCCTTGGTATCAGCAGCTCCCTGAGGATGCTTGTGTTTGAGGTGCTGTAATTCTTGGTGCTGTAAAACTAGTGCAAAGTCAGAGATGGGGAAGCAAAGCTCAAGGAGCTTGGGGAGACAGAGCTTGTCCTTCAGGGCAGGAATCCTTGGGCTCCAGCTGAATTGCTGATTCTGGGACAGACCTTTGAAAAACCAGCTACTATTCCTGTCTGCAGCAGGAACCAGCCCTGCACTTTTTGAGACAATCTTCCTATCTGCAATTAGACCAGAGCCTATTTTTGTATATCCCATTCCCTCGAGGAATATTTAGATGAGATGCAGCATTACATCCTACAGGGACATCTTGCTTTTAACCCAGTTTTACACCTCAGTTAAGTCAGGTCAAGTGATTTGCCCAGGTCAGTCAAAGGGACTTGACCTCAGCAAGAGGCTGTTTTTATTCCTGTACACTCCAACTATGCAGCATAGCCCTTGGCTTCTTAAATTTACTTAATTTTTTTTCTCGAAGTGTTGCAGAAAAGCAGGGCTTTGCCCTTAAGACTCAGAAATAACTTGATCTTCACATACAGATGAAGGTTAGATTAAGAAGGCTTGTATTCCTGTACTCATGAATAATGGTTTCCCAGAGGTAGGGAGGAAGCAGAGGCTCTTTTGGGGGAATACCCTGTGGGATGAAACAGGCAGCGCTCAGATTTCAATCTGAATAATACGGGTATTGCATGAGACAGCAACTTTCCCTCACATTAAAATCAATGAACGTGCTCTGAATAAATGCCTGCGCAGACGTTTTAAGAATTACTTAAATGTCCGATATTTTACACTCTTAATTTATCTTCCAGTTCAATGTAATTGCACTGTGATGTTTAGGATTCTCTCCCGTGAACCGTTTCTGCAGGTGTGTGAATATATTTTAAATATTCTTTACAAACCAAGTTTTTAAAAGAAAACCTCAGCCTGGCAGGGCTGAATCACAGCAGGGACAGACTCTGCTGGCAGGTGCAGGGGCTTGATGGATACTTTGGGTTTTCCTCCAGGCATCTGACTCCTTCAAGGCTGTGTGCGTGGGGCCAGAGAATATGCAGACAAGCATTTCCCAGTGATTCATGTGAGATGAGGACAAAGAAGAACATCAGAGCTAGAACGTTGCATGCGGTGATTATTATTAATAAAGCTTTTACTCTGAGTTGCCTTGAGTATGTCAAATGATTAGAGCTGCCTCTAATTTAAGGAATTTGAACCAGTTCCTTAAATTTAACCCCTTTTCCCACTGTAAATGTTCAGCTCTTGATCTATGTTCCCTGTCATTTCCAGATGGCTTTTGTTCTTTGAGGCTTCAATCCAGAAAAGCTCTTAAGCTCACTCTTGCTTGTTGGCATGGAGATACACAATCCTTTGCTGGACTAGGGACAATATATGTCATGTGAAACCCATTTCTGCTCAAATTCCTGCAGTTCATGAGTTCAGGTCAGGACTCTGACTCTACTGGTGACCTTGGGGCAGATAATGCTATTTCTGCTCCCGGACTATTATAAGTAAGGGGGAAAGGCTGAAGGAACTCTGAGTGGGAACTGATTCAAAAATTGGTGGATGTTGAAGGAGAAAATATCTATGAACCCATATTTAACTGAGAAATTGCTGCCTAAACAGAGGGAAGGCAGAACAAGAGAAGTTTCATGATTTGTGCAAATACAGTAAAGCTATGGACACCTATTCCTTTTTCTGTAGTTTGTGATGGATTTGTGAAAGTTCCTTATCTGTCCATAAAGCTGAAAAGAACTTACCCAAAAACCTGATGCAAAGGAGATCTCACCCCCCTGACTTGCCTGGGATGTGGATGTGCAGGCGGGTTCCAGCAGGAGCACAGAGAGGGTATGGGGCTTGGCAATGATCCTGCTCGGGCCACATGTCCTGGAGAGACCCTAGAAAACCTCATCTGCTGGAAAACCACCTCCTGTTTGCCACCTTGCTGTGGTGCAGCAAGGAGAGCAGGTTTGCTGCATCCCTGCACAGGGGCTGGGGGGTGTCCTGGGGTCATGCAGGTGGTGATCGTGCAACAGAGCTCATCAGGAAAGCAAACTCTCTCATTTTCCTTCCCATCCCAGTTCTTCCCTTATAATGGTGTGGCTGAGAATCTTCAAGACCTTGTTAACTCCCATATCCCAAATCACCATTTAGTGCAGCTTTGCTGTCCACACTGCATCCTCTTCCACTACGCTGCTGTGGTCCCTTGGAGATGCTCTCTTGCTCTATTTACCCCACCGTCCTTAGTACATGAACTTCTTATTGGAGCTCTTCAGCCATCATCTTGGTGCACCAAGAAGGCACAGGAGCTATTGATGTTGTCCTAGAGGTGCCTCTGCTGAAGATTTATTTAAAAGTTTATAAACCACGAGAATCCCTTCCTTGGAGCCAGCCTGTGTGTTGTCCATAAACAATATCTTCTACCCGCATGGATGCCCAGGGACCCTCCAGGCTCTGAGGAGGAGCAGCAAGATCTGGGTTTGGTGCTGAGCATGGCCACACCTGTGGGGAATGAGGCACCATCAGGAGCTCTGCTTGGAAAATAGAGTGTTTATTAAGGCACAGGACCAAAAGGCAGGAGTCCCTGCTTCTATTTTCAGCTCTGCTAACGACAGAAGTCGCCTTGGGAGATGATTTTGGCTGAGGGCTGTGGAAAGCTGGAGTGAGGCATTTAGGCTCACGTTTAGCCTTGTAAATGAATAGCTGGGTGGCAAATCACAGCAGGATTGCTCACATGAATAAAGATGATGGATGCTTCTGGCTAAGGGTAGGTGCAATGGTATCTTTTGCAATTCAATGATATTGTTACCCCTGGAAAAGTCACGGCATTATCAGAGTTTTGCTTCTGATTCACTGAAGGTTTAAATGAGGCTTTCTGTGTGTTAAAAGGCATTTGATACTCTCTGTTGCTCCTCACCTCGATTTATTGTCATTGCCTCATTTTCATGACCTTTGATGTGCGTTGAAGTTTCAGCTACTCAAAAGGCGGCGTTTTACAGAGACCACAGCAAATGGATTGCTGGACTTGCAGATGGATCACCCAGAAGCATTTTGGTTTTATTTTAGCACAATTATCAACACCTCGTTTACATCCCCGAAGTAATTTTTAAGTGTTATAAATGTTTCAGGTTGTTTTCCGTTGTGCAGCTCTCAAATACTTGTAGTAAAAATCTCCTTCCTTTCCAGCTTTGCTCTTTCTAATTAAATCACTAATTCCCTTTCTGAATTCCAGGGAGAGCCAATGAAGTGTGTTACGAGCACAGCAGCTTGTTACAAGCTTGTGCCACCTCCTTGTCCTGTATCCATCTCCATCCCATCTAGGAATCCCATTGTTTATTATTCCCCTGGTCCTGCACCAGAGGAACCCCAATGTTCTTTGCATGTCAGAGAGTGTTATTTGAATACAAGTATTTCAGGAACAAATTTAAAGGTCTTTTTATATTCTTACATAAATGGGTGTGTAGATTCCAAGGGGGTTTCTTTCAGAAGGCAGATTAAATGATTAACCTGAAAAGGTTTATGATGTTTGTCATATGCTTTTATTGAGGGGAAAAAAAGGACAGTCTTTCCCATTTCAAATAATTTTAAGGTTGTTGGGGTTTTTTGTTTGTTTGTGGGTTTTTTGTTAGTTTCTTTTTAGGGAGAGTTCAGTCACTTCTTGTTCTATTGCTGTCATGAAGTACAATGGATATGAAATCTGGATATGCAGATTTTGTGCTGGGATTTATAAATTGTTATAAGAAGCTTGCAGAGGTGTTCTAAGCCAACATAACCCTGAGTGTAAAGCCAGACTTTGGATTTATTAGTATTAACAACCGTCAGATTTGCACAGCTGAGTCTTGGTGGAGCACAAAGGTCTAAGCAACAGGCAGGGGGGATGCTGGAGCAGCAAAAGGTGCTGGATGCCTGTTGGGATGGGTGGTGGGTGGGGAGGTGAAGTGACATGAAGTGTCCTGCTCCAGGGGGATGGAGCATCCTCTGGACCACCACTCTGTGCAGGAAACTGGTCCAAACCCACGCACTGCCCACTGCATCCCAGTCAGGGTTTGGGAGAGGCTGGTGCGTTGTGCAGGACCCAGCTCCTGTCTACTCAGGAGGAGGATATTGTCTTCTCCAAGGCTCTAAGCAGAATTGGCATCTTTAATGTAAAAATCATTAGATGGGATGTAATTAATGTTCCTTGCTGCACGTTAATGTTACCCAGAGCCAGGCTGCAGATGTGATTTGCTTTGATTAGATAGGTAGCTTTAAAAATTAGATTTATCCCAACCTCTGCACTATTTATTGGCCTATTTCCCTTTTCCAAGCTATCCATTATTATCTGGAGCCCTTTTCTGAGATGTCTGGGTAGATAAAGTGAAATTAAAGCAGAATCAACCTTCATGTTTTCTGCTGCTTTCCCTCCATTGGAGCTCAGAGGATACACACCATTTCTGATGTGGACATACCTCTCACCTTTCTTCTTCAAATCCCCTATACATAGAGGGTCTGTAGATCCTTCAAAGCCTCCCAGGAGCCTTACAGACCTCAAACCCCTGAATTCAGTTTCCTTGCAGAAAGGCTTCATTCTCTGTCTCCTTTTACAGCTTCCCAGAGGTTCATGGACCACAGGGTCAAGCAGAGCAGCTGTTTTGGGATGCTCCCCCTGGGAGGAGCCAGTGCCTGCATCCCTCACTGGCAGGACTGTTCCTTACCCAGGAGCTGAACATCCCCACCGGGACTGACACAGGGGAGTTTTTGGTCCATGTGGGATTTGGCCATGGAGCCCCCATGCTTTGATGAGGAAGCTGGTGCCTTCCCCATTGCTGCCCAAGCTTGGCAGTGCTGTAATTAATGCTGGCCCTGCAAGCAGGATCTGCATCAGGTCTCCCCAGCAATGAGAGCCCTGGGGAGCACAGAGATGAAATTACAGCAGCCCTGAGCTGGCCCCAGGGAGCTAAGGGAAGGGAGGGACCAGGGCCGAGGCTGCGGTGATGTTCTGGAAAGAGAAGAAGCCGCTTCTGGGCATCCCATCTCTCCCCGGCAGCGCCCAGACCTGCGCTGGCCCTCCCCAGATCACCCCGGCTTGCACCATCCACCCTTGGGATTCAAAGTGATAAAGTAATTTTTCCTCTTTTCTGCCTCATCCGTATCTGTCTAGTGACAAAACTAATGTATGTAATGTGGTGTTTGTCCCTGTCAGGACTTTATTCTGGATCTGCCCAAGGTGGTCACCTTGCCCACAAATCTGTGCTGATATTGGCACTTTGCTTTCAGCACCTTCCCAGGCATTTTATTGTGATGTTTGCTCTTAAAAATACAATCCGTGTTCTACTTCTTTAACCAGAAAATGTTGGGTTTTCTTTTCCCCGATCCCTTTCCATGATGCCCTTTATTTTTCCTTTTTGTCTTGTTTTCCTCTTGTCTCTCTTCTTTCATTGATTATTCATTTGTTTCTCACTCCAACGTGGGAGTTTGCAGCAAAATCTGGGCCAGCGCAGGAGCAGGGCTGTCTGACCCAGTTGCAGCTCCTTTCCTCCCGCAGCGTGAAGCAGCACCAGGGTCCTGTATCCAGCTTCTGGGGCAACTGGGAGGATGTGGGACGGATGGAGACCACTTGGCTGCAGGGCAGGTTGTGGAAGGCTTGTTTATGGCAAGGAAGGGCTTTTAAAAGGCTGGCTTGGGGAGAAACAAAACATTTTAAGTGAGACCCAGAGAAGACACTGAGGGACGTCATGGGGGGGTTTGCAAGAGATGTTTTCCTACTCTCTTGAGGTTGTTTCAAGTCTCTAGGTACCAGATCTGGGGTGAGAAGACGAAGTTTTCAGTCGGAAATCAGGCAATTTCCTTATCTGGTCTGTGCTGAATTCATCTTGTTGCTGACAGGGCTCAGTCTTTGCTGAGGTGGCTCTGAAGGTCCATCCAGCAAGCTGGGATGTTTCAGCCTGTGGTTCAAATGAATACTGCAAATCCTCTCTGTTTTTACTTGTTATTGTGACATTAATGGTCATTGCAAAGCCACAAGCATGACCTGGCGGTGAGAAACTCCTTTTCTTTACACAACAAAAAGGAACAGCACCCACCAGCTGAACTGTACCTTATAAATATTCAATGTGCTGTTCGTAGGAATGTGAGACAAAGCCAGACAGATGAATTATTTAATGCTTTTAAAGAATGCAGCTCTTAGTTTCTCCCTGCACTGGCCTACTTTATTGTATCAGTAAATCAATCTTTGGTAAATTAATTTCCCTCCTTTTGTTTGAGCAAGCAATGGGCATCGTGGGCTGGTGGAAACCTTCTCTGTCCCTGAGCAGCTGCCAGGACACCTCTGCAGCTACAGACTCGGGCGTCCAGTGTCAGAACAGTCGAGCGCCCGTCATTCATCTTGTGCCTTCTGATTTGCATTAGTACATCCATGAAAAGCACAGAGTGGGCAGTTTCAATGGGGACAGGCTGTGAGTGGCAGGGTGATGTGACACTTCTGAGGCTGCTTTTGGGACAGCCTGTGGATGCAGATGTCAGGGCCACAGAAGAGCAGAGTAACAACCATCCCCCTCCCAGCGTTACTACACCAAATCTAAAAACTCACCAGCCTTTCCAGGCAGCACAGAGTTATTCTGATGTGCCTGCCTAAGGAACATTAAATCCACGCAAAAAATGTCCTATCCCGGCGAGGATGGGAAATGCAGTTTGGGGCTGAAAATGCAGGAGCATCCATGGAGTTTTCTCTGGCTTTGTGTTCAAGCAAAATGCTCTCTGGACTGGTTTGAAAAATGTGAAAAACTCCTACTCTGAAAACTGATGTTCCCTGTCTCTCTTTTTTGTGTCACATAGTTTCCTCCTAGTTTTCTCCTGCCTGGTGCTGTCTGTGTTTTCGACCATCGATGAGTACCAGAACAGCTCAGAAGGGGCTCTTTACATCCTGGTAAGTGGGGGATTGCACATGAAGCCATCAGGGAGGCATTAAAATCAAAAACACAATAAAAAAGCTGAGTTTGGGAGTATTTAACTGGGGCAAGAATGTAAACTGCTGCTTGTGAGAAGGGGTTCATTTGCATGTGCAGGTAAGAAATAAGAAAAATGTGAAAAAGAGAAAACTGTATCAGGAATAAATAATTTTAAGGATTCTTTAAACCATTTCTTCCTAAAGTTTTTTTTTTTTTTTCCATTTATGTCCAGTTGCAAAACCCAGTAGCAAGACTGATCCCAACTGAAAAGCAGTTTGATGTCCAACAGCTCCCCGTGTTTAAAGCCCACAGAGCTGCCTTCTCCCCCACACCATAACATCCCTGCAACTGTTTGATCTGACATCGAGCAGCAGAGATTTGTTCCTCAAACAGCCCGTGCTCTCTATCCAGCTTCTTTCCCAACTAACAGCCTTGTCTCCCCTGCAGGAAATTGTCACCATCGTGGTGTTTGGGGTTGAATACTTTGTGCGGATCTGGGCAGCCGGCTGCTGCTGCCGATACCGCGGCTGGAGGGGAAGGTTAAAATTTGCCCGCAAGCCTTTCTGTGTCATCGGTGAGTCCTGCCTCCCCGCCTGGGGTTTCCCAAACCAAACCGGCTATTGCAAGCGCTCATTTGCACAGTGCTCCGGTTTCTTATGTGCATTTGGGTGTTGATCCCCAGCTGCTTCATGATCACCTCAAGAAAGAGCAAAAAGAGCAAAATCCTAATCCATGGACATGATTTTTGTTATTTTGCCTGAGGTACTGATTTTTGCAGATCTGGGAGCTGCCCCATTGCCCTGTGTACCCTGGGCATCGCTGCAACCCCTGACAGCCACAGAAAAAGGGTTTTTTTCCAGTAGAAACTGAGTGTAGGAGCTGGGATCCTGTGATCCCATGTCCAACCTCGACGCCAAATTGCTCCCAGCTCATTAAAACCCTCTGTGTCTCACTGTGCCTTCCCCGATGTTGATGAGCTGCCTCACAAGGGAGTTATGAGACTTAATTAATTCTTGTTTGTAAAGTACTTGGTGATCCTCTTGTGAAAGGGACCGTCTGGGCACAGTAGTTGCTTTTACTGGGGTGAGGAGTGGGCAGAGGCCAAGCCATTGCTGTGGACCTGCTTTCAGATGTGCAGGAGCTGGCAATGGTCATATGCAGGATTTTAGCTTTTTCCACAGAAGAGCATTCCTAGAAAATTTGCCTGGAAACCTAGGGAAGAGGGAGGTTTGCAGGATCTTGGAGATATATAGAGCAAGACTCTGTTTCTTGGACTTTGTCCATGAGGACCCTAAGATTGCTCTGGTGGACCTCTAGATTTTAATTCCCTAATTTAGCAGAGGGAATTCACACCTCTAGACAGCTCTGTGCCCAATTGAAAAAGGGCATGTGTTTTGTGAGGGTTTAATCCACTTCAGCAGCGTTAGCACTGAATCCTATCAGAACTCAGGCTTTGCAGTATTTGACACATTTTCCATGGGAAGGATGAACGTGGAGAAGGAAACTAGGATGCTTCCATAAGGTTCATCCAGGTTAAGATTTCTGCAGTGTCCTTCCAACACAAGATGCAACAGATACAAGGTCCCTTTCACACACAGCCTTCTACTGTTGGTAGTTGGTTCAGCAACATTTTTTTTAGCTTTTCTTGCTGTCTTTTCTTGCAGACATCATGGTACTGATCGCCTCCATTGCCGTGCTGGCAGCAGGGTCCCAAGGGAACGTCTTTGCCACCTCAGCACTCAGGAGTTTGAGGTTCCTGCAGATCCTGCGCATGATCCGCATGGACCGGCGGGGCGGCACCTGGAAGCTCCTGGGCTCTGTGGTATATGCGCACAGTAAGGTGAGCAAGCCCCAAGCAAGGACATTGAGTCACTCTTCATGTTTTCCTTCACCAGGACAATGCTTTGGTTCAGTTCTCCACCCTAAACATCTCTCAGGATTAGAAAGTTGCTGTAGAGTAACTTGGGGAGCAATGCAAAGTTGAAGACACAAGGTTTGATGGAGCCCTCCAACTGACAGAGGAGAGAAAGGAGGGATGTTTAGATGATCAGAGAACTGGAACAGGCCACCCAGAGAGGCTGTGGCATCTCCTTCTTGGGAGATATTCAAAACCTGCCTGGACATAATCTTGTGCCAACCTCCTCTGGGTGAACCTGGTTTAGCAGCGGGGTTGGACTAGATGATCTCCAGAGGTCTCTTCCAATCCCAACCATTCTGTGATGTTTGCAGGGAGTGTTGTGAACACAGTGACCACCTGCACACTGACACAGCTCATTTCAAAGAGTGAGCAATTAGCCAAGCAGCCTCGTTAAGCACAGGTGCATCTCGGTCTAGGATGCAGGCATTAAAGCGGATGCGTTTCTGGAAGCGCATCCTGTGAGCAGCAGCATCTCAGACATGGTTATTGCAGAGTTTCTCTTCCCAATGTGAGATCACAGATAAAGTACAGAACCGATTCTTCATCTAAGGCACTTTGTCCTTTCTCTGGTTTAGGAAGAGTTTGTTGATTTATTTTGTGTTTCCTGCTGCTGAATTTATGAATGTCATTTTTCTCCTCTTTCCTGTGCTTTTTTTCTCCTGAGAAGCTTAGCCAGCTTATCCAGAACTGTGTAGAAATCACAGGGAATTTGTAGGTATCTGTTGTCTATTGTTGTATTAACTTCATCCAGAGATAATCACTCCTGTGAATTCTGAATTAAAACTTCCCTGAAACTGAGGTGTTGTATCCAGACCCCAACTTTTCAGCTCTTTCATGGTTAGTGGAAGGGACCTGCCGTAAGCAGAGTCCCCAAGGATCTAGGGGTTCTCATTTCAGTTTTGATCTAATTTCCCTATGTGAATGGGGGAAATAATAATAATAATAATAATTATTATTATTATTATTATGTCTCAATTTCATGTCTTGAAATAATGAAACTATATTAACTTTCCTGTTCCTTGTCCATTTGCTGGTTGTGTTCAGCTGGTGGCATCTTCAGGATGGGGATCACCCTGTTTGTGTGGCAGGGCCACCACAGGTACATAGTCCCATCTCAAAAAGTGGCACTACTGATCTCTAACCCAAGCCCCAAAGCCTAAAGAAATGCGGGGAAAAGTTCAGATCTGAGGCCAACCACAAGCAAGTAACTCAGCTTTTGGAGATGCGCACCAGGATTGCAATTATTCTCTTCTGTCCCTTAATGATCTTGCAGGAGCTGATTACTGCCTGGTATATTGGCTTCCTGTGCCTCATCCTGGCCTCTTTCCTGGTATACTTGGCTGAGAAAGGAGAAAATGAGCACTTTGATACATACGCGGATGCACTCTGGTGGGGTCTGGTAAGTAATTTTCATGGAGCAGCTGCTGGTTATAAAAATAAAATGTCCATTAACCCTCCATCTTCTATCAATAATGTGAGGAGTCAACTTACAGAGTGCTTAGTTAACATTTTTATTAAATGGCTTCAGGCTTCCCCGTTTAAGTCTTTTTCTTAAATAAATCTTGGAGAAAATGTTCAGGGATCACATTTCTTGAATTAACTCGAGGAAACTGGGAACTTGTGTGGAATTCAGCTCTGTTGTGAAAATAGAAGCAGGTCAGATAAAGACCCTACACTACAGGATGCTTTGATCATAATTTTGACATGTATTGTTGCATTTTAATTATTTAAAATTGTACTTGGGCAGCACACTCTTAAATATGCTGGAATAAGTTTTTATAAAATGAATAGGGTCTAAGTACCAGAAAGATTTAGTGCTGAAAACATTCACTCTCCTCTTACATCTTTGCTGACAAAGGAGGAAAGGGCAATACTTTTAGTTTGCTCTGTGTGTGCGTGTGCATGTGAATTATTGGATTACCCCATTAACAAAGAGAGAATTAATGACGTTCTAATCTTCTTGTGTTATTGTTCTTCTGCTCCGACACTGTGGCGCTCGTCTGGCCTTGATTACAAAGCATGTAATGAAAATCCCAGATCTGATCAAATCCCAATAACAGGCTTGGGGAGGAATCGGCTGATCAAGCAGCTCCTCTCCTCCAACAAAGCAAAAGAAGCAGTAAATTGCTTTTCAAGCCTCTTGGTTATGACAGAAAATAAAAACAAAGCCCAATTTGACATAACTAGGAAATAAACAATGAGGAAAAAAGTGGCAACCCAGATTAGAGGTCAGTCTTGGGAGAACCATGTGCAGATTTGTCCCTCCTGCTTCCCAGGCTATGCGAGCCTTTGGCACAGGATCACCCCATCCCCATTTTGGCACATGGAGCTGAACCAGGCTGTTTTGCCACTGAGAAGCTCAGAGTAAAATTTGGGCTTCATTATAATGGTTTTTGATATTGCCCAACTCATGGGTCCAGTACAGACAGATGTTAAGACATGGGCAAAATAAATCAAATTTTACATTCAGAAACCCATCCTTTAGTGTGATCTTAGTGAATCCAGCCCTTGTAGTTGTCTGTATAAATTATAAAAACTTGTAAACCAACTTTGCAGTGATCGTGGAGAGAGCATTTGTTTGACATTGTGTTTCAGTAAGGAATAGTCATGTAGATGCATTTTCTAACTGCTTTGTCAAAATGGCATCTAATTGATAGGGCTTTTAGTGGGTCCAATTAAATGGCACTTTGGGACTGTATTTCCATTTGTGTAAAAGTGATTTTCTTTGAAGTGGAATGTGTGAGGTTTCCCAAGCCCCATCAGCACGGTGCCAGCTCTGGCCGTGGGGACTGTGGGACAGTGACCTTTGGGGTCCAGTGCGCGTTCCTAATCAAATAATCTCTCCTTGCATTACCCTGCCAGTCCTGGACTCTCCAAATCATCTCAGAAGCCTATCCTACTAGCGATGTCCATGGATTGAAGTGAGAAAATGCATCTTTTCCTGTGGTTTGGAGTTCAGGGATTCTTTGTCTCCAGCAAATCTCCTAGCTCCTTCCCCAAAATGCATGCAGCAGCTTGCCAGCACTTTCTTGGTGCATTGCAATAATACTGAGGAGAGAAAAAAACATCCCTAAATTAGGTTGTGTGAAGCAACCATAATTCATCTTGTCATGCTCTTACACTCTTTTCAAATAGGGAGACCAGCTAATAGGCGCTGATGGGAAGATAAGGAATAAAAAGCATCAAATCTTCATGCATGTGAATAGCCCTTCATCCTTTTGTGAGATGCTGGAAGGGTTTTGGGGAGCTGTGCTGTTTTGGTTTCCCTGCTGAAGGTGCAAGCCCATCTCCTGGGGGAGGCTCCAAGCTGCCACAAACCTCTGCACCAGATGGCAGCTCTCTCTGTGTCACCTAAAGGCAAGAAAATGCTCCCGACTGGTGTGAAAACCCCTTGTGTCAAGCAGGGAGCGTGACAGCGCTGTCCTGGCTGTCAGAGCATTGCTGCTTCCAGCGGAGGTGCCCATCCCAGGAAGTTTGGGGTCCTCCTGGGTACCCAAGCTGCACCTCAATTTGGTCCCCCGTATCCCACTCTGGTGTTGCAGGAGTTTTGTCCCTGTTGTTTTAGCTTTGAGTCTTTCTGACTGTGGGCTTTGTGGTGATCTCCTCCCTGCAGATTACTCTCACCACCATCGGCTATGGGGACAAGTACCCGCAGACCTGGAATGGGCGGCTGCTGGCGGCGACGTTCACGCTCATCGGCGTCTCCTTCTTCGCCCTCCCTGCCGTAAGCAGAGGCAGCAGCATCACGCTGGGAGGGGGGATGAGCTTTGTCCCTGGAGCTGGTGGCAACATAGGGGAGGTTTAGGTTGGACATGAGGAGAAGGTTCTTCACCCAGAGGTGCTGGCTCCCCAGGAAGGTGTCACGGCCCCAAGCCTGACAGTGTTCAAGAAGAGACTGGACGACATCCTCAGACATATGGTGTGAACTGTGGGGTGTCCTGTGCAGGGACAGGAGTTGGACTCGATGATCCTTGTGGGTCCCTTCCAACTCAGGATATTCTATGATTCTATGAACTACACCCAGCAATGCGATGCACCCAGAGACATCCTGACCATGACTGCTCTGTGGCTGTTGAGTCAAAAAATTAAAAAAAGGGACAAGAAGGGAAACCCTCTCTGACTGTCCACAACTCAGACAATGCTTATGAGCAAATGGGATGGGAAGTCTAGATTTGGTACTGCACAAATATTTATCGAAATGAAACCATTTTTTTCCTGCAACAGTATGTTCTTAGGGGTGATGACACAATTTTAGTAAATTAATCCCATCCCTTTCTCAGTGCTTTTGGGTGTGTTGCATGGATCTCATCTTTTCTCCGCATGGGGATAATTTGCTGAATGCCAACACAGTGTGGTTATTTTGTATTTTATCTGTTGGCTGGAGGTAGTTTGGTAAAAGCAACAATTCTAGTGAGCAAAGTTTGCTGCCCCATCATGGGGACCGTGCCTGCCAGGGCTGCCCTGGCTGCAGCCTCGTCCTTCTTTCCCCTATATGTTTGAAGCAAAAACAAAATAACCCAGAACAAACCTTCAGAAGGAAAGTTGGCTGCAATTTTTAAGTGAAAGCTTATCTAACACCCTGCTAACTGCACATTTTTATTATCTTCCCCAGGGCATCTTGGGTTCGGGGTTTGCTCTGAAGGTTCAAGAGCAGCATCGACAAAAACACTTTGAGAAGAGGCGAAACCCGGCAGCGGGTCTGATTCAGGTGAGGATTCCCCCAGGGAGCCTTGGGGTTGTGTAGTCCTGATTTTGGGGGGGTTTAATACACTTGTAGAAGTTGGGGAGGAAACAGGCAGGTGAAAAACGGGGCTGCGTGTGTGAGGTGCGAGACAGCAGCTGGTGACTTGTCTTGTCTGGGAATAAATGCCAGGAAACCAGCCATGGGCGAACAGCATATGTGATAGGCAAGCTGGGGAGAAAAGGGATGAAATCCAGCCCAGCGCAGCAAGACAAATGCATTAGGACAGTCTGTTTTCACCAAATTATTTTTTTTTCCCCAAAAAGAGAATATTTATACTGATATAAAATTACAATTGGGAGCATTTTCTTCATGATAACAGATGTCTGCGCAGAAGGTTGCCCTTGATGTATGCCTCGGAGGTTTGAAATTAAGAGTCATTTTACATTCCCCTGCTCCATTCTCTCCAAATTTTTAATGCCCTAATGGGCAACAACACCCATTTGATACCTGAGCTCTACCTGACAGTGAGTGCCTGGTACCCACAGCGTTTTTAGCTGGGCATATATGGGCAGGAGGATCATGGTACCACCCCAAATGTGTCATGTGTTAAATCAAGGAAAAAGCAGAATGTCAGAACCATCCCATAGAAAACAGAGGGAGGATGAATATTATAAACCGAGGGCAGTGCTGGCCACGCCTGAGTCCACAATCCCTCTGTGTTGTCTTGTCCATAGGCGGCTTGGAGATTTTATGCCACCAACCTGTCCCGGACGGACCTGCACTCCACCTGGCAGTACTACGAACGCACCGTCACTGTCCCCATGTACAGGTACCTCCTCCTCAACCTCCCTCTTCCACTGCCATGTTTGTGATACCACTGCCTCCATATTTATTTTTATCTGGATACATAGTTTTGTCTATTTATTTACTTTTTTTTTAGGTTGAAAAAGTTGATTTCAAGAGCTGGTATATGCTTTTTTCTTTCGGAGTTTTTTTTCTTTTATTTTTTGTTGTGTGTTTCTTTTTGACTTGATTTTAATTTCCCTGCATTTTTTTTTTCTTTTTGTGTCTGTGTGCGTACATGCTGCTCTTTTCACCTTTATTTCTCCACGTCTGCTGGTAGTTGCATTGTGTTGTGACAGTTGCCGTGCCCAGGTGTGAAGATCTCCCTCCCGAGCTGCCCTGGACCGTAGGTAAATGCCACTGTCCCCGTGCCCTTGCCTGGGCTCCTTGCTGCTCCAGCTGGTCTCTCCTCGTCCTTCTGCCTTTCAACAAACTTCTGTCCCTCCCTTGACTGGCCCAACATTCTCCCCAGGTGCATTTGCCCTGAGTCCCCCTTTCCTTTCCTTTTTTTTGTACTCTAAGAGGAGAAAAAAAATCAGGATTCAGTGAGCACTTCCCTATTTCTTGCATTTCATTTACCCATCACGATGTGTTGACATGAGTAGGGAAGGACAGCGGAGCCATGACGGATGATGCTGATAAAGCATTGCTGTGTTTTAGCAGCATCCATCTGGCTTGCATTGAGGGAGTAACTCATCATCACACCCAGGCGGCTTTTTCAGCTGAAATGACACAGGTTAGAGCAGCGCTGTGGGAATTCGGAGCCTTGTGAAGATGGGGACAGGGTCCCCTGCTATGCCTCGTGGCCATGGGGACGTGGGGAAGCTCTGCATCCCCTGTGTCACTCACAAGGTTGGTGGCATCAAGGACAAGGCTTCCTCAGAAGCTAAAATGCAAAATGTTCCTGTTCATTTTCAACTCCATATCACATGGCATCCTGGACAGGGCTGTGCATCCCTTTCTGATGTGTTTTTAGGGGCTGACCAGCCCTCTCTGGGTTTGTAGAAGAGTCAGACGTGTTGGGTAGATACTCCTGCAGCTTGGCAGGGTTTTCTTGTGTGTGATGGGGCTCCACATGCTCCATCTCCATGTTCCCAAGCAGGTGTGAATTCTGTTGTGTTTTCCCATGTTAGTGGTGCCTTTTAGCCCTTGGGCAGGCAATCTGGATATATTTCCTAGGGTCAGCATTAGCCTGTTAAACCATCTTAAAAACCTGTTGGAAGTCACGTCGTTGTGGTCAGTAAGTTTTCATTGGATTCATTCCCGGTGTGTGTCTGATTGGTTGCTATTTTCCCTAGAGACTTATGAACCGACTTCAAGATTTTGCTTTTAAAAATCAAAGACAACAAAAAACAACCCAACAAAAAAGAACAAAACTGTTTTCCAATAGCATTAAACCCACCCGCATTGAAAACTCTCCCACCCAGTATTTGATGTTCTTGTTGTACATTTGCAGCACTGGCTGAGATCAGCTACTGGAGGGGATGAGGACCAGAGCCTGGTCCAAAGTCCACTGCAAAATGCACAAAGCTGATTTCAGTGGACTTTTCCAGGTTTTTCTGCTGTTTGAAAGACTGAACTTACCATGCAGCCAGACATACAGTGACACCCTTTTGCATAGGGACATACTGGGGTAATTAATCCTACTTAATCTGCTTCTTAAAACTTGTATTTCCCATGAAGCTAATATGCATAGAAGAAACCTAAGCTAAAAAGCTCCAGAACAGGCTAAATAAAAACTTTGGGGTGGAGAAAGAGCAAAAAAAAAAGAGTAGTTTGGTGAAGTGCCCAACTATCTGGGACAAAAAGTCAGCTCCCGTTTGTGTGCAGACAAGTGAACATCACCTGGGAGAGTGAGCTGTGGGTGCACCGATGGATTCAGCGGTTGGGCAAATGGAAATTTTTACCAAGAAAGCAGCGAACCTCTTTTGAATATATTTTGGGTGCAGTCAGACTAATTGGGGGAAAAAAAAGGGGGGTAACTGTATGTTCTGGCTGCAGCTTCTGTCACTCACACTGTCCATCTCTCCTCGTCTACCCACTTCACTAAGGCAGCACGTTGAGGCGGTGGCTGCTGAAGCGCACAGAACGGTTAGGAAGTGGGTTGGAGGAACATGATGTCCCCATCTCCTTCCTGGGTTTCTTGGGGTGATCTGCAGTCACCCCAACCTTGGCAGCCTTTCTGCTCAACACGGGGCTGCTTATTCCTCAGAGCAGGAGCCCCGTGACTTGAGCTTTCCCATCTCCCCAAGGCATTTCCAAAAAGACTTGGCTGCTTGAGATGAGCAAATTGGTGCATATGCCTTGGAGGAGATGACGTGTCTCCAGAACATCACTCAGATCACTGCAGTAGAGCTCGTCTCACTCGTTTGGGGAAAGTGTGGTGACCTCAGAGAATCTCAGGTGTTTAGTCTTTAAATTCAAAATGTGGTAGAGTCAAATTTGAAATATGCTCCTGTGCATGCAGGTGCCGTTTGGGCTTGTGATGCATGTGTAGCTTGGTGCACTCAGGCATCGTAACCTGCAACACAATAGCCACTGGATTTGCTGAAAACAAATCTGTTATTTATTGTCGTACATGAGTGAGGCCTTGATCTCAGCTGCATTCATATATTGTTGTTTGCTATAAGAACCCACCAGCACATCATGCCCAAGGACTCCCTGGCTGATGGGACTGAGGGCTGTGGATGCCTCATGAAAGGTTTCTTGTGGTCCCCCACATTTTCCCCTCTCTGTGGTGCCAGTTTGCTTTCGGAGTGAGGTGCCAGCTTCCTGTCCTCAAGGGTGACATGTGTGTGACACGGGCGGGCAGTGGTTTGGCTGCAGCAGGAGTGAGCTCAGCCCACGCTCCCGTGCTCACCTGGTCATTGCGCATCTGCTCCAGGGATACACTTCGTTCATATGCTAATTTTCTTTATTCTGTTTCTTTTCCCCTTTCCTCCACCCCGCCTTCTCCCTGCCCCTGTTTTTCTTTCTCTTATCCCTTTGGTTTTCCTTGGTGAAAACACTTGAAAAGCACGCAAACGCAAACGTACGGTGCCTCCAGGTATGAAGTGCATGTGACTCTGAAACTGTGTGTCATGTCACTCCTTGTTCTTCATTTGGGACTTCAATTGCAAAGCCTTCAATTACAAAAACAGAAAAAAAAAAATAGTAAACCCTGAGGATCAGTTTTTTCAAAGAAATGAGTGAAAGCCCAAACCAGGCTCCCCATTCTGCTGCCTACAGACTAACTCCATGCACCTCCATGTACATTTTAGCTATTGGTACACACAAATGTTGGGAAACTATCTGCCAAAATGCTGATTTTTAAGGAAGGAGAATGGCAGAGTGCTTGATAAGTTTGCTTTTTTTAAGGATGATTTCTTGATGGTCTGATCAACCTCCTCCAATTCATACAACACTTAACAAGAAAACTTCTCTGTCCATACATCCATTTTTCCTCTGCCATCACTCCTGCATTTTTATCTTTCTCTAGCCCTTTCCCCATCCTTCATTGTGTCACTTATCTCACTCTATGCTATAGGAGCTGTGCCCACCAGATCATGCTGGGGTTGCTGAATTCGCTGGTGGCACCGTGGGACACATCAGTGGTAGCACAGAATAAAATCACAGTAGGAACCGTGACCACTTCTGAGGACAATTTCTGTAGGCGACAGAGATCTGGAATGCTAAACTGAAATGATCATTCATTTGTTTTAGTAATCCAGTCTGACTTTTGGGAAAGAGATGTCCCATCTCAATAAGAACTTTGTTTCAGTTTTTTCTTCCAAGACTGACCTAGAGCTAAGCAGTTGTTATGACAACGTTCAATGCGACTCAGCCTTTTGGGATTAATCTAAATGAAAAGACCTATATGTGACTGAGTAGAATTTATTATAAATAATGTTACCTCAGGTTCTGCAGAAAAGAGCAGATTTTCAAATCACAGGCATTTTTTATATGAAGTGGGTATCTGAAGGTGTAGTCAATATTTTAAGATGGGGAGTAAATATTTCCAGACTGTGGGATAAGCTCTGTTCTTAGAGCAGTTGAAATCCTCACTAGATGCATTAATGTGAGTTAGTGCCCAGTTTCCAAACCTTGTTCCAGTTTTCACAGATAAAAGTTTTACAGCCTTAGTAAATCACACTTACCACTTTGTGTGTTTAATTTACAGCAAATTGCATCAATGAATTACAAGTATAATATTATTAATGTATTTTCCTGTTGTCCTGAGCAACAGCCTGTTTTGATAATCAGATATTTTTCTACTTCTAGAAGCCACTTCCCTCTAATTTCTTATATTATTTTATAAATTTCATAAACATTCTCAGTTTTGAAAAAATCACTTAGGCTGGAGACTTAAAATCATGGTTAGGGTAATAATTGGCTCCTAATAGAATTCTAACACAGCATGGAAACTCATTTAAGTTCTCATCCCTGTCCAGCATCCATTCCCTTGTCACCATCTTCCAAATTGCTCATACTGGGGCTGTTAAAAAATCATCATTGTCTCTATGTCTGTGTGTTGTGGTGTGTATGTTTTTGTATGTGCTCCTACCCACTGTTGTGTGATGCTGTCGTCCTCTTATTGTGGATTTTTGGTGATGTCCTGGCCGGACGCATGATATCCCCACTGTCCCCAGCTGCTTGAACGTTATCTCTGCTACCAAGAATAACAAATTTGCTGTCCCTTTGGATGGGGAACCGGACCCTGAGTTAGCGTGGCCTTTCCCTGCGCTGTGCTGGGTGCTGTGGGCACCACTGGGTCCCCTGCAGCAGCTGCTGCCTTGGAAGTGTCGCTGTGGCGGGTGGCATGTGTGTTCCCAGGGCGTGTGGATCTTTTCCCCCAGCTCCCCTTTAACCGAAACGTCCTTCCCTTGCTAACAAGTGACACACGGACCAGGAGGAGAGAGAGAAAATGTGAGATGCCCCAGCTGGAGGTCTTTTCTCCACATCTCTGGAGGACACGGTGGCAGCTGTGTCACCTGTCTCCTGGGCACACACACCAGAGCAGGGTGTTCTCCATCCAGCATCGTACAGCAAAGCTCAAAGGACTATGCAGAGCCCTGCATTTCTTTGCGGTTCTGGTGAAATAGTGCAGTAGTTCTTCCCCAGGCTGCTCTTGTAATGACAGGTTAGGCTGAACATTCAGTTCAGATTAAATTTTGGGTCAGATACATGGCTGAATTTATGACAATTTTTAATAATTATTGTTTCAGTAAATTGTTTTTTTCTATCATACACATACCAAGCCCATCACCCTCCCACAGAAACTGTGAATATCTGTTTGCTTGTGTGTCTTCACCTTTGCATCTCTGGTGGCCCAAGAGGTTGTCACCTCCAGCATGGTGTAGACCTCATGTTATGGGCTAATGTGAAGGAAGAAGCTCCTTTTGGGATCCTAAATCCTTCAATCTGTTGAGTTAATGAGCTCTTCAGCTCTGAATCTTGCATCGGTGGGAGCCCTGGATTTGTGATCCCAGCTGGAGAAAGTGGGGCTGTTGTCCTGTGTTCTACTGGGTATGGACCTCCCTGAGGAGCTTGCTGAAGAAGAACAGCTTGTGCATCCTTCGGTAACTGCTAAGTACACTTTGTGCTTGATTTATGCACCATCTTCTCTCATCTTGGAATGAATGAGCCTTATGATGATTTTGAAGGCAGGTGACAGCCCAGCTTCATGCACTGCTCCACTGCACCAAGGTCAGCATCTTCCCAGCAGCTCGAGTGAAGAGGATCATCAGTTCCCCAGATCAGGATGTGCTCTTCTCTGGATGGAAGCAAACAGAGCTGGACTGGGGAGCTGAGCCAAAATTTTCAGGCCTATTTTTATTCTTTTCTCCGTACTTAAGATTGGAAAATTTTCTGATTGCCTCTGTCTTGTGAACTGCAGACCTGCTCTGCTGAACAACTGTGGTTTTGAGGATGAGTTTTGTGTATGCAGATGAGAGACTTTTCCAGTTGTGTTTTGGTTTGGTGTGTAGGTTTTGTGTGTGTGTTGTTTTTTTTTTTTTTTTTTCAATTATAGGAAAACTGTGAAACTATTGGTTTCATAATGGCTGAAAAAATGTGGGCATAAATATCTTTATTTTACAGTTAGAAACAGCCATATTTCTTACAGCACATCAGCCAAGACCAGTCTGTTACGGGAGTGTTGCCTCCCTTTCCTTCCAGTCCTATGTTTCAGTTTGAGCAGGTCTGTCTCATTTTAATTAAAACCTACATGGTTCATTTTCCAGCCATAAGTCTGCACTGTCCTGGGGTTGTGGCACTTTGGGCCGTGGCCCCAGCAGCAGCCCCTTGTCCTCCTCTTTGTCCCTGCAATGATGCTTCTCCTCCTTGCCTGTCACAGCAGCTGCTCTGCTGACTCGGCACCCTCTGGGCACAGCGATGGCATGTGGCACTTAGATGGTTTGACAAGGGCACACTGGTGGCCCAGAAAGGATTTTGCTTTAAGCCATGGGATGGAGCTCTGTTGGCCTTGACCCTGAATGCCAGGTCCCCAAGTAGGTGCTGCTTTTCCCAACCATGTGCCACGTTCTCCAGCCTCCCCCGACACCTCCAGCTCGCATCTCCCTTGGTTGAAAACTTGAGTGTGAATGTCAGCGTTAAATATTCATGGAGCAAACCCCAGTTTCCCAGGATCTGAGAGAAGAAAACAAAAGTGGATATAGGCAATAATTCAGTGGCTTTTAGCACAAATCAAGACAGGCGACAATGTGTTTGTTTTCTGGGTTTTTTAAATTATTGACCAAGATTCTCATTGGCATATTCTTTTTCTTTGTGCAAAAGGAAGGAAACCTGTGGTTCCTAGAAGGCAATGTGTGTTTTTTGCCTCATTTGGGGGCAAAACCTGACATGGACAGTAGGGAAGTGGTTAAACTTGACCCCAGAGCACACTGCTTTTTTTCCTGGTATGCTCCCAGCCTCAGATCCCTGTTTTCTCTGCCCCATAACCTCAGAAACCCCAGCAGCCACTTGTTTTTTGGGAGGTTCAAAATCTGGTGGTACAGACAAGTTTCTCTCTCTCTCTCTCTCTCTCTCACTGTCACCTTCTCTTCCTTCCCCCACCACTCTGCCATAGGGCACTGTTGGCAGTAACAGCCAAACCCCTCTCCATCCTTCCCCAGCTGCAGTTGGTGGCACAAACCTGGTTCTAGTTGAAAGGAGGGGGCAACAGGGGAAATTTCCAAGACAGGAGGCTCTGAGATCAGCTCTGCCAAGATATTAATGGTCTTTATTTTCTCCCTCTAGACTCATCCCTCCTCTGAACCAGCTGGAACTTCTGAGGAACCTGAAGAGCAAATCGGGACTGACATTCAGGTTAGCAGCAGAGTTAAGACAGCTTGGAAAACACACATTTTGCAACTTTTTTTTTTTTTTTTTTCTTCCTGCTTTTTGCATATGGACAGCCTTGAAGATGTGAGAGGTTTTGGCAGCTGGTCCCCCATGGGTCGTTCAGCGACCTTGTCCCCATCCCTCTCCTGTGCTGTACATGAATTTCTTCAGCCTGACTTGGCTCTGGAGTAACGTTATGATGTTTGGCTGAAAATGCAAAGTCATATTTTCAAAGGATCTGACTGAGGTAGTGTTCTCAGTTTTCCTCTGACCTTTCTGGTCTTCACCACCCTCAGAGGAGACTCAGCCCCATGATGTGTTAGTTCATTCTATGTTCCCTCCAGCCTTCCCTCGCCTCCCCCAAGAGCAGGCAAAGTTGTAGAAGTGAGAAGTTTTTGCTAAATTAGCTGTGATGTGGTATACACGATTGCCTCAGAAGTCTGGGAGTCCTGCAGCTTAGCTGTCTGCTCAGGAGGTGTAATGCTTATTTTTTTTTAAGCAGGTGAGGTTGCCCCATTTGGTGAACAGGGGTTGTGCAGACCCAGGAGGGATGGAGAGGAGATGCTGGCTGTGCCACTGGGGCAGGATGGGACCTGCCTCAGGCTGTGTGTCTCTCTAGGGAGTCGAGATCTGTAGACCCATGGGTCAGACTGCAAATTTAAAACGTGTCTGAGCTAATGACCGAGGCTGGGCTTCCAGGCTGGTCTGAGCAAGGAGCAGAGGGTGGAGGGGCATTTTTTTGGGTCTCTCCAGGCTGCTGCCTTCAGCCAAAGGGAGAGGAGTCGGGGTCTGCGCAGATCTCAGTGTGGAGGCTGGGCCAGGGCTGGGACAGCATCACGCTCATTGGGATCTGAACTCCTCCTGCCTGGGTCTTCTCGCAGTCTGGTTTGTCCCTTAGACCGTCAGGTGTGAGGGAACACAGACCCTTATCTGCTGAGAACCACAGTCTGCTCCATTTCTGGTGGGGCTGCAGAGGCAAGGCTGCTTCAGGGCCCCATATTAAATGCAATTTCCCATGAATCAAAATAGTTGAAGGCAGAGCAGGTTTTCCTTGTTGCTGGAGGGAAATGCCACTAAGATGCTTGGCAGTTTTGGGATTTTTCAGTGTGGCCTTAGCTTCGCTTGCAGTGCTATGTTGACCCTTTTGCAGGTGTTCTTCTCACTTTGTCCTCAGAATCAATGATCTTTCAGGACAATCAAGTGGTTTGGGGTCTCAACAGAAAACCACATACAAGAATTGTGGCTCCTGTCTCCCTCCATGTAGCGTTTGCCAACTATTATGGCAAAATAGCTGCCAGAGGCTTTGGAGGCAGAAGCTCCAGCTGGGGTGTTGGGGTGTCAGGGCTCTGTGCTCCTTCCCACCAGTGTCCCCCAGCACCTTGCATTAGCAATGTGGTGCAAAGCACCAGGAGACCTGACATTACCTCTGTCCCAGTGGCTAGGAAGGAAAATCAGATGCATGGGAACCATTGAAATCCTTCTCTACGTGCAGGAACAAGCCAGGGCGGTGCATTTCCAAAGGAAGGGGTCGCTCCCTGACCCCACAGAAGTCCTCCTGTACTCACACAAATCACACAACCGTCAGGTGTCTCAGTCACACATGGGCACGAGGATGGGTTGAGAGAAACTCTTCAGCCCTATGTTTTTGTATGTGTCTTCTCTGAGGTTGTGTGAGTCTTCAGTGATCTTCTGTCCGGGCCAGAAATTCCAGGAATTAAGTTCTCCTTTCCCTTTCTTCTGTCCACAACTTCCACTTAGTCGTATTGTTTGGTATTGTCCTTTCGTTATGTTTTAACAGTGAAGCAGCAGCAACATCTTTTGCCACCTGCCACCATGCTAATGTACTATTGCTTCTGTTTAAAGGAAAGAGCAGCAGCCCGAACCATCGCCAAGGTCTGTATCACTGCCACCGCGCCATCCCCATGCATTACCCGTAGATTTCTGTGTCCGTGTGTGCGTGTGTGTACCGTGTCGTGGTGCCATCGAGGGAAGCATTCTAGGTATTAACGTGCTTTTTTCTGTGCTGTGGCAGTCCGATGTATCTGCGTGTTACGCTGGACCTTAAATCATCTCTTTCTTCCAGTCTGCCTGGGGCTGTAGCTGTGAGGACAGGGAGGCCGGGGGGGCTAGAGAGGGGTGGGCAGAGCTGGCAGACACTTCTCCAGGGTGACAGGAGGGCTTTTGGTTTATGCTGCTTTTATTTTATTTTAAATTTTGTTGCTGGAGTTGTAGCTGAAACAGTATAACAGGCTGAGTGCCAATGGGTAGGTGATGCTTTGCTGACATCTCCATCACCTGCCGCCACACCAGGCAGCGGTGACGTGGGGACACAAAGCCATCACTGTGTCACCAACTTCTCCTGAGCCCCTCATGCTGCATGGACCTGCTGCTCTGTGGGACACAGGAGGGTTCTCTGACATGGCACGACATTGCGTGGCAGATATACCTTTTCTCCACCCCGTTCCCTCTGGCCTCCCCAGCTCTGGGTGCAGCGCGGTCCCTACTCCATCCTCCCCCTGCCTCGGGCCACCGTGCAGAGCGTGTCCGGTGGGCGCCTCTGGGACGGGGCGAGCACCTTCCAAGGGCACCCCGACACCTCACCTGGGGAGAGCTTTTCTCTATTCACACAGCCCAGGGAAAGCAACAGGGCTGGTATTTGGGATACTTTTAGGATACTTCTCATGCACTTAGAATTATTTAGTTCTGGGATTTTTTTTCCCCCTATATTTTCCCAGTTCTTTTAAGTAGTAATTCTGGAACTGAATCTGATTTTTCTTGAGAGGCAAGATGCAAAAGTGATGATCTGTGGGGATCATCTGCTTGGCTTTCAGATCTTCCATCTCATATCTCAAAACAGCTTACAGCCTAAATATTATGAACATTGAATATGTTTTCCAAAAGTGTAACTAGAGCCTGGCGTTTTGTAGATGTAACTTTCTGCTGTGCCTTTTAAGAGGCCAGAAACTAATTTTTCCCTGGCACAAAATCCAACCAAAGATATCTGGGTAGATATGGTGCTGACTAAAGGGAGGAAAATGTCATCCTTCCTTCCCCCTCTCCACTCTCTGCTTTTCAATTGAGCTTTTCTTTGCAAGCAGAACTTCTGTAGCACTCCATCCACTTCCCTGCCAAATAAACTAAATCTCCAAGATCATGTTTCAACCATCCAGATTTTTTTTCTTTCCTAGTTGAGGTCTCAGCCTGTGTAACTGGAGCGAAGGCTTTATTAAACCTGGCAGCATGACATGGGAAACGCTCTTTGGGAGAAGAGCGAGGCTGAAATCTTGGCCACTCGCCTGTGGCATCAGCAGGGTCAACATTTCATCCCAGGGACCTGGCTGTTCTGCTGCCCTGTCTCATACTTTGGGCACATCAAAGAGTAAATCTGCATTTCTCGCAGGTGTCTGACTGTGCAACGAGATAAAATATCTGTTCAACCCAATCAGCTCCATAACTAAGGAAATCTGAGGACTGACAGTCCCTTATGAGGTCACACCAGCCAGCATCCCTGCAATCGCAGGCACTGGTCTTATTTCTGAGGCAGTAGTCTTAATTTCTTATTTTGGAATCTCAGTCCTGTCTTGCAGGCTTCATTTTTACCAGGTTAGATATAATATTTTTTGGTAGAGACTACAGGTTTTTCCCTGCTCATTTTCAATATTGCTTTCTTAATCTTATGTCCCAGAAAAAGGAAAAATAGCCTTTCAGTGCCCTTATTCAGAGTATTTTTTACTGTATATAGCTCCTTCATCAGGGTCATTTCCAGATGCTACTTTCCTGCTCCTGTAGTGTATCCATCTCTACAGACACTGCTGGATTTTGTTGCCCTCTGTTGTAGGATGCTAAACCTGAACCACAGGAGTGCATAAGCTGAGGGTCTGCAGCTGCTGTGTAGATGGCATTAGAGTGTTTTCCATATTGTTTAGTTTAGCTGCCGCAGCAGAATCAAAGCTCTTTCCTTCTGTGTTTTGTTAGTGTGATTTCAATTCTACCCTCTCCCACTGCCCTTTTCCATCTGATAATGTCTCAGACCTCAGGAAGGAATTTTGCACAACAGTTGCTGTATTCAGGGAGCCCCAAATCACCTATTTTCCCAAATAAGTTTCTGGATTGTTTTTAAGTTCACATCCCAAATCTCCCACACACTTTAATTTCCAACAGCCTCCCAGTGATGCTTGGAGTTTGTCATCTTGTCCTAGAAAACTCATCCTGTATCTCAGCCCCCTGACAGATCTTCATCCAGCCGTGCTCCACCGCTGGTGACTCTCTCCCTTAGGAAACTCCGTGGGATGAATTGTCTCTTGCAGCAGACCCCAGCACCACACTTTTACTGCTTCAGCTGGTGAAGAATTTGCCTCTGTTTCCATTGATGTAAGGAAATGTAATCTGTCATCTGGAGATGGCTGGATCTTCCTCCCATTGTAGTAACGTGCAGGGAGTGGCTGATTTCCTATATCCCTCTTTCCATACCTGATCCACCACAAAGTCCTTTAAGAAAACAGAACAGAAACAGCCTTTTTCACTATTTTGCATCTTGATATGTTTTGAGTTAGAGAAAGGATGCTGGCATGGCTCATGGGAATGTGCTGTGCAGGACAAGTGTCACTTTTCAAGGTTGGGAAGCATCCCAAATGCCCTGTGGGGCAACTAGGGGAGGTCATGTCCATGCACCAGTGGTGATGCTGCCCTCTGGCTCCGGTGCTGCCATACTGTGCAGATTTCTGCTGGTTTCTGCCAAGCAGGCACTGGGACAGGCTGCTGCCCAAAGTGAGAGGACCTGGGGAGGTGATTGGGTTAGTGTGATGCAGGCTTGGGGTCACCTGGAGTTACCTGGGTGGCTTTTGATTTGGTCTTTGTGTAAAATGGGACAACTGAACTGAGAGACAGGTTATGTCCTTTCTCTATCGCTTCTGGTTATTTTTTTTTCACCATGAGCTCGTCTGCATCCATGACCAAGTACCAGGTCATGATGTGCTGACCTGCTCAGCGTGACAAGAGCTCACCTTCCCATGACATGGAACCCAGGCTGTGATAAGCAGAAAAGATGCTGGCCTTTCTCTACATGCTATGTACCTCTTCCCCCTTGTTATTTTCCTCCCTTTTTCTAAAATCTGCTTTCCAAAATCTGTTCTGTTGCCCATTGCTTTGGGTGCTGTGGCCACCCTTCCATGTGCCTTGGCCAGGAGAAGTGGCCACCTGCCCTCCCCCAGGTTGGCTGCTGCCGCAGGAGCAGTTAGTGCTCATCACACCTCCAAGGGCCCGAATCTGAGTCCTCTTCTGCCTCACAACCCCAGGGACAAGGGGCTGCTCTGGGCGGGGGGGCTTTTCTCACCTCTCCTGCTACAGAAAAGTAGCAAGTCAGAGTAGTAACGAGGTTTGATGATCCCGCGGTAATCAGGCTGGAAATTTGCTGTGGCATTTCGTCTCCATTTAATTTTGTCTTGCAATTGTAATGTCAAAAAGGCAAACGGATGGTTAGCCAGGACTATGAGGGCTCCTATATGAAATGTGTGCTTCAGATGCTCTTTAACAGATGGTTTGATAAACATTTGAAGGCATCCATGACCACATTTGTACTTCTTGAATTTTCCAAGATACGATTGGGTGAAAAGCTAAAAATGAATGAACCAAATGATCATAATAATACATTAATAGCAGAGAAAAAGAAACAGAAGGATTCTGGGGATCTGGGAAGCTAAAACTCAGATTACTTTGTCCAGCATGAGTTCAGTCCTGTAGGTAATGAGACAAACCTTTTTGAAAGGTTGTTATCAGCTGTGGTTTGTCCTTGACCTTAACGAGCTCAGCAAGACTTTGGACGTTATATCGAGTGAATGCTGGACTGGGCCACCTTGTAATGTGTGTGTATATCTGTGTGTATATCTATCAGTGTATGTATATGTCTGTCTGAGGTACACACAACATAAATATCTCCGTTCAGGGGTGTGATTAAGGCTTTTGTACGCACTGGAGGATGCCTTTGGTTGAGTCACTGGGTCCCTGCTCATCCAGCCCAGGGTGTCTGAGGTGTCACTGGCCACCACTGCCTGTGCAAAGTGGTGTCAATCACAGGAGCCTGATGGGCCATGGTAGCCTGGGTTAGCATTTGACCTTCTAACCACCTAAACTGGTGTCAGAGACTCATGCTGGGACTGACAGTAATCTGGAAATAATCAGTTGCCTTTAGGGGGAGCGGATTATTTGCACAGAAGGGACTGCATCCTTCCCTTGGGACTGCAGAGGAGACCGAGAGGAGAGAAACCTTCGTGTCTCCCTGAGGCTCTGCATGCTGAATATCCCACTACCACACCATGATGATCATACCCCAGCTCCAGAACAGCCCCGGGAGCACCGCCAGTCCCCGGGGCTCCCTGGGGTCCAGGGTCCCATCACGGGTACCAGAGGAGTCCCCGGCATGCAGAGGGTGGTGTTGGCTGAGCTTGCACGGGATGCCGCCAAGCAGAAGGATTTCTTGCAAATTCCTTCTGTGCGTGCCTGCGAGCTCCTCCGGTTGCTGAGTTCAAGTGTGAATTAAAACAAGGTTGGGTTTTTTATGCCCTTCAGCCTGTTCGGTCTGTCCATGAACTCAGCAAGCGATGCCCGTTGGTGGCCAGGTGGGACGATGGGGCCGCCTCACTCCCCTTGCGCAGGTCGAGGGCTGCTCCATGGCGTGGAGGACCCTGGTGGTGGTGGCCACCATCTCCTGAGGTCGTGGTGGCTATCATCTCCTGAGCAGCCATTTGGGACGGGCTCATGGGAGCTGTGGTGCTGCCTCAGCAAAGCCAGAGACTCCCAGCAGCAGCAGAGCCCATCTAAAAAGTGTTACAAAAAACAGATGCATGAACACAGAGGTTCAAATCCCTTCCCATGAGGGACTATGCCACACCCCATTTTTACCTTTTTATTGTTTTGTGGTTTTTTTTAATTCCAGGCTTAATATAATGCAAATAATTCAGTTTAACCAGCTCTCTTTGTGAGGTTTTTATTTGGAAAAAAAAAAAAAAAGAAGAAATTTGAACCTTTTGGATGTTGTTGTACAAACCAAGTTAAAGATCTGGCTCTATATGGCTTAGGCAATTAAAAAAGTATCATCTTTATCTGTTTAGAGGAAGAAGAGAATACCTTTTGTTTCCAATGCAGATGAACAAAATCATCCTGCAGGACTCAGTCAATTGTAGATGAACCAATGCCACCAATTCAATGCAGAATGAGTCATTGCTAATAATAACATTTATTGAGACAAATTTCAGAAACCTTTTTTTTTTTTTTTTAATTTGCTTTCCCACTTAACACTCAAACAGAAAAATCCTGTCATGAACCCGGCCCTCAAAACACCTGTCTTTTAAACCTAGAGTCAGTAATCGAAAGTTTCCTGTCTGGCATTTGCTTCCAGGTCTAATTTCTACTCTCCCCTCATTTCCAGTAAAAGCAAACCGTGCAGAGAGTCACTATGCGGATGCTGCTCAGGAAACTCTAGGTACCACGGGAAATGCGTCGCACGGAACTAATCAAAAGCTGCACGGCTCATTCTCCCTCTGCCCTGCTACCACCTGTTCTGATCACTTCTCTGCTTAATAGAGGTACTAGATGAGTAAAAAAAAAAAAAAAAGGTGAAAGAGCCTCCCCATCACCCACTCAGAAATTAGAGGCTTTCTTGCCTGCTAATCATGCAGAATACGTGATTTGAAGAGATGAGGATGGGGAATTTGGTCTGGGCCAGCAAGCCAGTGTCTGCTCAGCAATGAAGGAGGCCAGGAGTTGAAGATTAACAAATTATGGAAATTTTTTTTCAAAAAATTAATCAATTTTTTTTTTTGTGACCCCTTCCTGTTGCTCCATCCTTTTTCAAGGTCCAGGGAATCCTTGCAAATTGAATTGTGCTGTGCAGCAATATCAAGTTAGTAGCATGAGAAACACCACCTTCCTACCGCTGCTCAATCACCGTTCCTTTGGCTCTCTCAACACCACAAATTGACCTTTTCCAGTCTTGTGGCCTTTGGAAGCCATGACTTGCCTGTCTAGCACCTCTACTACGCAGCTAGAGAAGGACTAATCTCAGCCTGTCCCACCAGACATAGGGGACACGGGTTCCCCTTGGCCTTGACATTGGCTTTGTGAATGGTTCTGTTTCTCAGTCCCATGGGGAACAGGTAGCTAGAGCAGGGGCTTTCGTACCAGCAGTGTTTTCATCTTTTTCATCAAGCTGACAGCCGTTAGGTGTCTTCAGAGAATCCCCAACAAACATCCCTCAGTGCACCCATCTGATGGCCACAAGGGCACACAGATACCTATATCTTATTTTGTTTATTTTACACTGGAAGAGTCTCTTCCCCTTCCCCAGACTCTGCTTCTCAGCAGCAAACATGCACTTCAATGCAGCGAGGCCCGGAGTTTGCATGCAGTGAATGCTGGCAGGGGGTCCCCAGCGCAGGAGTGACAGGACACCCAGTGATGCCGCATGCTTGTGGAATCGAATTTCTGCATGCTCTTTTTTTGGAGTCCGTTTGAATTCTCAAAATCACCAGTCTCTGTCTCCCTCAGAAAGCCACCAAAAAGAAATTTTAAAAAGTACATGTATCTCTGGTTTTCTTCATTAATTGTTCCAACTTGTATATTTTCTTTTCTTGCTATTTTTGTCCCTGCTGGCTGTTTTTATTATTTGTCAGACTAGAGGCCAGGACTTGTGCCTGAGACTTGCGTGTGTACCAGAAGATCAGAAGTAGTTTGGTAAATCCCATCTCTGAGTGGGTAATAGAGAGAAGGGGGCATGATCTAGAGTTCATAATAAGCAGTTCTCTATGGTAGGAAATACCCTGTGTCTGGATAAATACTCTGAATTTTTGAGTTAGCCTCCTGCTGTGCATTTTGACAGTGCTGTGGAAGTTCATCCTTGAACAAACTGGTTTAAATATTGGGCAATCATCAGTTGTGAAACAGCATTTCAATAGTTTTCCAAATGGCAAAGATTTGGTCAATAGTCTAGCTAATAAATAAATAAATATATATATATCTCCTGACTTTTGCAGGGTTTTCATTTGCCAGGTGAGGTTGTTTTATCCTTGGAGGTAGAGGAGGGACCCCTCCCCAGAGAAAGGCTCCTTTCAATTGCTTAACTTTGAGGTTGGTTTTGGCAGAGATTAAAACAAGCGGTGATATTCGTAATGCTGTCCTCTCACCTGTCCATGTCTGGTTCTGTTTTCTGGAAAATCAGCCACTCTGATCTTTGTCTTCCTTGCATGTCTTCCTAGGCATGATTTTTTTAAGTGGTAAATCCAGTATATTTTTTTCTATTTTCTACTGAATTCCTTCCCACTGTGGTCCTCATTTCATCTTCCCCATCTTGAGTCCTGCAAGGGAAAGGGAGGATGAAACAAATAATTATCTCAAGATCTTAATCCATTGGAGACCCTGAGAAGGAGGCTTACAGGCTGTGGCTCTTCTAGTCAAAAAGGAGTCTTGAGCTCTGGAGTAGCTACAAGAGCATCTTTGTTACCTGCATCTGTCCTGAATGTAGTGTTTTACACACTGTGCTTTAGTAAAACCATAGGTTAACCTTGAAGGGATTTAAAAATAATTAAAATGTCTTGTTTTCCTGGCCCCTGGGGCTGCCTGTAAACCCCCACCACACAAACTCATGGGGGCAGATGCCAGCGCTTTGATGTACCTAAGGCTGAGTGCTAAAAGCCATCATCTAGGATGCATATAACGAAATAACTGCAAACCATGAGGCAATCATGGAAAACTCAGTGTAGTTAAATTAATAGAAAACTCCTTAGAAGCTGTGGTTTCTTAATGTACTAAACCAATGGTCTCTAGTCAATAAATGCAATAATGCATGCATTTTTAGAGAGTAATGTAACTATACCAAGCCAGATTAGTAAGTCTATCAAATTCTGCTTTGTAAGATACTTTCCTGGTGTCTGCTCAGAGGGATGAAGGCACCGCAGAGACCTGCTAGTGGGAAGGGGCACACGGAGCAGTGAAGGTGTTTGCAGAGCCCTTGCCCGGGCTGCAGGGAGAATATTTCTTGAAATCTTGTTTGGGAATAATCAGCCAGCTCAAAGATGCAATCTAGATGCTTTGCTTTGCTCCTGAAATGCAAAACAACTGAGCTGGCAAATAGCAAAAGGTTGCAAGAAAATGTAGATTGTGTGTGACGTGGTGTTTGAGAGCGCTCAACATTGGTTTGGAGAAAAACCGCTGTGTGCTAGGGAGAGAGGGGTGATGGGATAACTGCAAAACACTGAAGGCCAAGGTTAAAGATGAATCTGGCTCCAGTGTCCCTTTGCTGACCTCAGGCCCCCTGCTCGGCTGGGCTTTACATGGTGGCCATGGGGATGGTGGGGCTCTGGTCTTTCCAGTTGTGATTTCAGTGCCTCCCTTCAACCCGAGTCTAACAAGGTGCTTGTGCACAAGGATGAGATGAGAGCTTACTCACCATGACACAGATCCCTGGCTGACCTTTTGTTTTCTTCACACCCAGGTTGTTCTGCTTTAACAATTCCCTTCTCTGGGCTGAATTCACCTTTGCAAGCGTTTTTCTGAAATCAGGCTTGAGCCTGGTCCTCTCTTGGTTTCTGCTCTAGTCATGGCAAGTTTTGCACACACAGATGTACTTTCTGTTCCTTCATGTCTCAGTAATAGGTTTCTGTCTTTTATTTGCACCTGAGACCAGACCGGAGCCTAGGGATAGCCACGAAGGCTGTCGTTCACTCCTGCCTGGTTTTAACAAGCTGTTCTCAAGCGCCATGAGCTCAGCACAAGTTCTGGATTAAAAAGCAGCCTCATTTCCCAACAGGAGATAACCTCTTTCTCCTGGCCATAGCTTCTCCAATGAATGAACACTGTTACTGGTTGAGTTCATGTGCAGACATGGATCTGACTGTTAGTCCAGCTCGGTTTGGCTGGTGTTTGCTGACTGCAAAATGAAAGGAGAAAATTAAACAATTACTCAAGTATAGTTAAAAACCAGTGATAGGAAGTTACAGGTGATGCTTTTTATTAATCCAAAATTATTGCTAATGTAACGAGTCCACATTTTTTTAGAAGTGCTGATTTAATACTATAGAGAACTGAAGAATGAAGCCAAATTCAGAGAGTTTCAAATTGGAAGTTCAGACCCCAGCATCCTAAGGAGGCTGATTGGCAGCTCACTTAAGGGTTAGTTCTCATGTGTTTTGCTGCTGAGTGCTGGGCCCTTGGTCCTACAGGAACCTGAATGCAAAATCCGCTAAAGCAGTGAGCACCTTTCCATCAGCTGTGGGGCCATGGATTGATCAGTCTTTCAGTGTTCACCCAGAGTGGGCTCTCATTTTCTGACTGGCAGCAGAGAAAAAGTTCAACTCAGTTTCTGTTAAACTCAAGTCAAAAGCTGAAAGTTTTGTAAACCTTCCCTAAAAGTCAGCCTGGAAACCTTAAAATTTTTTTGTTATGTTTTTAATGGTTGCCAACTGCAAGTGGTTTTGAAGACCCAGGAACTGAAGCTCGGCCCATTATGCTGTTCTAGCTTCCCATAATCTTTGGTTGTAAAGCCACAGTTTTCTTCCCCTTTTCCCTGGGCTGAGCAGGGCTCCTGCCCCACGCTCACACCACCCTTAGATGTCACGATCACAAGCATCAGTTGGTGTCGTGGTGTGTGGCTGGGTTAGTGCTTTCCTCATGTCCGTGTCACTGACTCATACACCTTCCACCAAACAGAGGCTCATTTACCATCTGCTTGAGTGACAGCAAAACACCACTTCTCTGAGACACTGCGTCACTCTGCATGACTTTCTGGTTGATTAAGAACATGATCTTGGATTAGCTGACTACATATATCTCTATATATGTCTATGTTTCTTTTGGGCTCTCTCCTACCAGCTCCTGCAGACCCCAACAGCATCTTGCTCTGCAGGAATTGTACTTGCATGTCATTCCAGGTGTCATTTCCAATGAGAGAATTGCATGGCAGAAGGAATAATGCATTAAATTGTTCATATCGTTTCATGTTGTCAGTGTTAAAACAAAGAAGTTACATCAGGTGTGAGGCTTTTTTCCGAGTAGTGAGTACTCAGGAACAAGACCCATCCATATCTTAATTGCTCATCAGATTTCTAAGTGATTTTTAATGTGTAGAAGTGTTGCACCTTGTGCTGTCAGCCTTAAAACTCTTTGCTCATGTTCCTCACTGAGTTCAATGCTTTCTTTTTTGCCTTTTGTGACGATTCTGGCAAATATTTGCACCACATTTATTGTGATTTAGGATCAAATGGCAAATAAAATTTTAATCTGATTTCTAATCCAAGAAACGCAGAATGAGAATTGCTTTTAAACCTTTGGCTCATTATGTGTGATGATTTTGGTAGCATGAGTGACTAAGGCTTACATCCAGAAAGGTATTTAGGCACACGCTTGTTCCCAGATTCCTGTGGGTTTGTGCCTCTGATCTGATTTTCAGCTCTGCTGAACGTCAGTTGGTCCCACGGCTTTTGGCCAGGCTGGTGGGCAGCACACTGGCAAGGAAATCTCTAGCACTTACCTGAATTAAAAACGCAGTGTTAATTGGATTAATTTTGCTTTTTTTTAACTCGGTCATGAACAAATTTTATGTTCTCTCAAACGTATCTTTAACTCAAAATTGTTGCCCAGCCGATGGCCACAGATCCCCCTGCTCCCCATTCCCGGGATCCCACTGTGCTACTCAGAAAATCCTGCCCAAGCACCTTTCTCTCCCTGTAAATGTTCAACATCTCGCAATGTAAAGTGACTTTGTAAAAATAGCACCTACTTACTCAACAGATCTGTTTCCTGTGTGTCTTCAAGTCATATTTTCTTCCTTTACTGACAAAAATGAATGTCTGTTCCTGTCAGCAAGGTCCAACTGGGGAAAAGGGAGCTGCTTCAAATATCAGCAGCTAAATTCTGATTGAAGAAGCTCGTGGCAGTTTTGAATGCTCAGGAGAATTGTTTGATCCTGAATTTTAAGGTGATGCTGCTGAGAGACAGAAAAAAAAACCCAGGTCTTTGGTTGGTAACCTGGTAATCTTATGTGGAAATTGAAATTCCTGCCATGTTCTTCTCGCAAATTGAGTCAGAGCATTTGCAGCAAAATGATGAGTGGCTACTGCAGTGGTACAGGGTACTGGAATTACACCCGAGGTTTTACTCTCTTCTGATTTGCCTATACATAAAATATTAGCTACTTGTGCAAGTGCCTTGCACTGGTTGTATGTCTGTTAGTGTATTTTAATAATCAATTGCTATTCAGAAAATATCAAATTATCTGAAACTATTTGCCGTTTGGTTTCCCCAATGCTGCCTCTATAAAGTTTGCACTTTCATAAAGATTCACAGAATCTTTTTGTTTTGCAATTTTAGTGTGAAAATTCGTCAACTTCATTTGGGTGAAAGTTTTTAATAAAAAAATTCAGAATTTGGAGGATAGTCAGAACTGGCTCAGTAGAGTATTTCTCAGTGTGATCATCTCTGTTTCTGGAGAGATCTTATTTTCAAACCATAATTACGAGATTTTAAAGAAATCAGATTCTAATAGAAAAAAGAACACAATAAAATGCTACATTCTGTAAAATTTTGCTTTGCATGTTTATTACGCTCATAGCAGAGCTGCAGATAGATGGCAGTTAGCCTTTAGGCTGAAACTTGATAGGGTACAAAGAGTTACATACTGAGTGTTGGTATTTAAGTCTTTGAATATAAGACTGGAAAAAGAGGAACTCTTTGGAATATATAAAAAGGGTTGATCATGTTTTAAGAGGCAGGAAATACAGGAGCTGAAGAAAGGGAGAGGACAGGTCTGAGCAGCACAAGTGAAGTGTTGCCAAGGAAGTTAGAAGTTTAAGATAAAGGCCTTTTTTATTGGTATTTTTGTATTAGATCTAGGGCTTAGGAAGGCAGTTGTGAAAGAAAAGCTTCCTCGCTCATGATCGGAACCGATCAGTGATTTAAGGAATCATAACCTCATTGTTTAACGTCATTCTGTCCCGCCAGCCCTGGCATCCCACGAGGGGCTCCTGTTTAAGTCCTCATTATCTTCTTTCTCTTAATAATCATTCTCATTTCACTCATTACGGCGAAAACATTTCTACAAGATTTCTTAAAAAAAATAAAATAAAGAAAATAAATATATATATATTTTTTAAAAAGCCAACAGCAAAACTCCATCTTACTGCTGCTTGGAAGTGCTCTTGGTTTCTAATGGCTGGTGGGGAAGGACTGCGTGGTTTCCAGAATGACTCCTCCTGCTGTCTCCTTTTTGTCTTTGTTTCAACGTGTTTCTCTGAACAGTCAGAAGGTCAGTTTGAAAGATCGTGTCTTCTCCAGTCCCCGCGGTGCTGGCACCAAAGGGAAAGGCTCTCCACAGGCTCAGGGCATCCGGAGGTCCCCCAGCGCTGACCAGAGCATCGAGGACAGCCCCAGCAAAGTGCCCAAGAGCTGGAGCTTTGGAGACCGCAGCCGAGCCCGCCAAGCTTTCCGCATCAAGGGAGCAGCGTCACGGCAAAACTCGGAAGGTGGGGGCTTGGAGTGATGTGCCAGATCCCAAATCCCCATCTGGCCCTGACATCCTCTTCCTCCCCACCTAAGAAGGTGCCAGCCAGTGTCCTTCCGTAGGTTTCCTTTCCCTTGTAGTCCTTTAGTTTGGGCTATAATAAGAGATAAGAAAACCCCCGCTGACACCCACGATAACGTATATAGAATCATAGAATTGTTTTGATTGGAAAAGACCTTTAAGATTGTGAGTCCAACGGTTAGCAATCTTGATATACAGCTGCTAGAAGGACGATACCTGATCTCAACAGAAAATGGTGGCTTTTGTCTGGAAAGCTTTTAATAACATTCCACATAAATTTGAATTCAACACTAGCACATCTACTAGTATGAAATTTTGGAGCCCCTATTAGACAGAATATTTAAATTGCTTTTAACTTCATGGTTCAGAGAACAAAGTCCCGAGTTGGACTCGATGATTCTTGTAGGTCCCTTCCAACTCAGGACATTCCGTGATTCTGCTATTTAGAAGCAAGTTTTTTATTAATATGAACTTCAGCACAGGTGAAACTACTACATTTATCCACATTCAAGTAGGAATTAAAGAAATCAGTAAAATAAAGGACACTTTATGTATATAGGGATGGGGAAAGGAGGAAGTCATAGAATCATAGGATGGTTTGGGTTGGAAGAGAACTTCCCAGCTCCCTCAGTGCCACCCCTGCCGTGAGCAGGGACATCTTCACCAGCTCAGGTTGCTCAGAGCCCCATTCAGCCTGGTCTGGGATGTCTCCAGGGATGGGGCATCGAGAGATGGGTGAGAGCTGCAGTTGGTATTGCTGGATGTCACCTTAGCCCATCTTGAGAAATGCTTCCATCAGAATGCTCTGCAATGATATCTCCACTGCTTCCCCCTGGGATTGCTGTTTGTGAGCCAGCTCACTCTCTCTTACATGGGAAATAGTAATGCATTGCCTTTAATTCTCCCTCTCCCAAACCCAGAAGCAAGTCTCCCTGGAGAAGACATTCCTGATGAGAACAAAAGCTGCAACTGCGAGTTTGTGACGGAAGATTTGACACCGGGACTGAAAGTCAGCATCAGGGCTGTGTGGTAAGAGAGGTAGAGGGGGAAAGAGGTCCAGAAAAATAAATATTAGGGAAAAAAAAAGAAATTTAAAGTCCAAGCAGAGGTGGCAAATGCTGAAATGTCTGTGCTGCAGGCTGATTTTCTCCTGGGTGGCCTGCCTTCCTTTACAGAAAATTCTGCCAGAAAAGGCAGTTTTTGCTGAGGGAAGGAATAAACACAGAGACAGGAAAATCCCCTGCAGGGATGAAGCCAAATGATCATTCTCACCAGCTCTGGGATTTAATAAACTGACATTAATAAGCTGACATTTATAAAGGCAGTGCAGAGAGGACGCTTGCGTAACTGATGGTCCAAGGGACATCAGGGACCCCCCATCACAGACAGGGCTTCAGTCACCAGCCCCTGCAATCCCCTTCCTCTCCCTATTGCCGCATCCTTTCCCAAACCTGCAGGGTTGGGATTTGTTCCATTTTTCCCTTCAAAGCAGCTCCCTGAGTTGTTTTTTATCTGCCGCGAAGCAGGTCAGGATGCCACCCAGAGACTATATTTTCTCTTTCCTCTCCATCTCCTGCAGCATTATGAGATTTCTTGTCTCCAAGCGCAAGTTTAAGGAGAGCCTTCGGCCCTACGACGTGATGGATGTCATCGAGCAATATTCTGCCGGTCACCTGGACATGCTGTCCCGGATTAAAAACCTTCAGGCCAGGCAAGAGACCCCTCTCTTTGCTTCATTTTTTTCACTGTTTTTTGTTCATCGTGGGGGTATTGCCAGGAGAGAGACACTTTCCTTTGCAGCTACAACTTATTCTTTTTCTTCCGAAGGGAAAACCTCAAGGAAAACATTGATGCTTGTGGCTGGAACCCACAGCAATGAGCAGGACAGGGACTGCAAATTAGGGATGATTTACCACTAAAACTCCCTTACTGCCCCAGGACAAACCCACAAAAATCACAGCTCATCCTTCCACTTTATTTTGGGAGTTTCTGTCATTATAGTATATAATAGTTTTTTATATATATATATATGTATATATGTATATAGTTATTATGGTATATAATAGGCATATCTCTCTGGTCCTCCTGGCAGGGTAGCAAAGGTATGGAGCCTCCGTTTTAAGGCTAATATGGCTAATTTGGTACCTTTCTGGGAGTGATACAGAATAAAACCCGGTGTGCTGGTTGTGACCCTGCTGCTGCAGGGCGGTGGGGAAGCAGCAGCTCTGTCCCGCTGTGGGATGCTGTTGGAGGAGAAATCCCTCCTCAAATGGCAAGTCTGCCAAAAATACATGCAGGGAGGTTTAGCCAAGCAGCATTTCAGCCTCTGCACTCAAATTTTAAGGGGAGGTGATCTAGTTTTAGTAGGGAAAGATGTGAAAAAGGGAAAAATGGAACAGAGAAGAGCATTTAAAATTTCATTTTCTGCTATGATCACCCCAGATGAATTTGGTCTCTTGAACAGAGGATCTGACTCAAACCTTTTTGTCTGGCCATTCCTCCCCCAGCCCTGATGTCCCACATTGAAAACTGAACCCCAAACCCCTAACACCCCCTGGCTGTGTCAGCTCAGCATAAGTAGCCCCGGTTCTGCTGAGCTCGAAGGACACCCAGAACAGAGGCAGAGCTTGGCCATAGGCTGTCTCCAGTCAAAATAATTTACTATTTACTTTTACCGTTGGAGAACAGAAGTATTTCTCTTGATGGCTGTGGCAGCTCAGCTTCCTCTGGAAGCCATTGGGGAAGTTTTCTTTTAATTTCAAACCCATCTAGGTGCCTGGTAGAGTCACCAAATGTGCAAAAAAAAATGTGCTTGAGCATGTGAAGAGCTAATATGAACTCAAAGAATGGAACAAGAAATTGTCTTAGGTAAAAGAGGAATCTCTCTTCTGTTAATCTCTTAGAGATCATTTTAACTCTGCTCTTTTTGATGTGCAAGCAGCAGAGGATACTTCTGCAGTGTTGCTGCACGCTGTGCGTTTCCGATTTGTGGATATGCAGCCGGAAGATAAATTCTCCGTTGCGATGGAGACTAAAATATTCTGGAGAATTTCCTCTCTTTGAGCCTCTCACACCTGTTCAGTACGAATTCAATGATTATAGATCCAAGACATGTAGCTAAATCTGGAGAGGGAAGAAGAGAAGGAGATTTATATTTTCTAACTTTAAAAACCTGAAACATGAGGCTTCCAGGCTGCCTCTGCAGTGGGTAGTGAGCCATTGAGGTTGTCATCTCCACTGGCTCCAGGTGGAACACCTGAGTCTCAGCCCCTGAGCTGGTGTGGCAGACTGTCTCACCACCCACCCAAATATCCCATGGTCAATCCTTCAAGGTGAAGTGCTGCAAACATAAAGTGGTTTGGTTGGCTGATTTTGGGGGCCTGGGGTAAGGAATGGCACCTCTCAAAGACCACACTGAATTCTCCTCTTTGCTGTACCCGTGGGACTGTGAGGCTGAGGTTCCTGAGGCTGGACTAGGCTATCCACCCCAGTGCAGGGACGTCAGGAGGACCAGGAGCTGCTTTAAAAGTGTGAATTAGCTGGGATCCAGGCCTACCAGGCATCTTCACTGGTTTCACTGTCCCCAGTGAGCAGAAAAACAGTGACAGTGATGGGAGCAGAGCCCCTTGGGGTCATCCTTTAAAGGACTCATCATCACAACCAGGTGTGCACCAAGGGGTCCCATGGCTGGTCACCTGCCCAGTACAACTGGAAGGGCCACCCTGTAGACTTGTGCCTGGAGTGGCCATGGCCGATGTTGGGACATGACCAACTGGTACCAGAAGTACAGTGCACCCATGTGGTGGAACCCAGGGGGGCTGTCACAGGGTGATATCAAAGAACAGATATTTTTATTTCCCTTCAGCAATCAAAGCACTATGTTCTCCCTGCCAGCTCAGCTCAAGGCTGGCTGTGGTCTCCTGTAGCCAGGGCTTTGGTGGATGAAAGCTGCATTCCAGCAAATTTCTGGGGTGTTTACATGCACTTTCCTCTTTAATCATTAATGCCTGTGTCACTGTGGTGTGTCTGTAATGTGCTTTTTTCAGTGTCGTGTTCACACTGTCTTGTGTCTCATCCTGAAACCTTGCCAACCATGGATGTCTCCATTCATTGAGTCGTACAATCCCACAGCGTATCTCTCCAACCCCAATGGCTCGTGCTTTTCTGACCTACCTGAGGATGTGTTTGTTATCAGGCAGTGGACCTGAAAGAAGAATTAATTTATATTGTTTAATATCCAATCACCTCAATGGGATATTGCTACACATATGCAAATATATTCCAGAGGGTAAAGCATGTTGCCTACTCTATCTGGGGTGGGGAGATCTCCTAATGATTTTTCAGTGGTGCCTAAATCTCCAAATTTGTCCCCAGGGTGGGTGAGACTCTGGCTTTCACCAACAACCAGGTGGTAGGACAGAGCCTTCTGTTTCCAGCAGAATATATTTTCAACTTCTCTCTCTTTCTGTCTCTCTGTTTTTCTGTTTTTCAGTTGTTTCTTTCTGTAACTTCTCTGACCAACTTTTCTCTACGTGTTGCTTCATTATGCATTTTGCTCGTGTCTTTTTCTTATTTACTTTGCCAGGATAGATATGATTGTGGGTCCCCCGCCCCCTTCAACTCCCCGGCATAAGAAGTATTCAACCAAAGGACCCATGTATTCTTCCAAAGAATCTCCCCAATACTCGCCTAGGTTAGGATTCACCAAAATGCCATTTTCTCTGGATTTTTTTTCATTTGCTTAATGTCAAACCCCTTTCATGCCAGTTATATGACGGCATTTTTTGTTTAGTGGTGCAGCTTGCTAAATCACGACTCAGAAGGGTTTGCTACTCTGGGGATGCTCTGATTTATTTTCAGTAATGAGCTTTCACACCAGGCAAGCCAAAGGAAAAAAAACAAAACAAAAAAGGGACATTCATAGAGTCACCAATAACCATCAGTTTCTTCAGCTAGTGTATTTTCTATTTTCAGTCTTCTTCTAGGCGTTAGAAAGCAAAATCTTATCTTTTTAAAAATCTCATATTTTATCAGGCTGTCTTCAAATGTAAAAGGTGAAATATTTACCCACAAAGCCAATGTAAACCGAATGATCTCCTTTCTGAAAGATTAAACACTGCAGCTCGTTGCACTATGAGATGAGTTTACTTCAGTGGACAAAGTAAGAATGAAGTGTTTCCAACCTGTGAACACAGTGGGCTCTTTTTCTTGCTGATGCAACTCTATCAACCATGGGGGAAAAAATGTTAAAATTTTACAAACATGGGACTTAGATTTAAAAAAAAAAAAAAAAAAATCCTGATTTTGCAAGGAAAAAGAAGAGCAGGAATCAAACCAAGCCCTCAGTCACACAGCGAGATTTTTCTCATTGTCCCTATGAAGTTCTCTCCGTAGGTAAAACCTCAAGCTGATGCCATGAGGAACATATTTTCAGTGAAGTGCCCGTTTTAGGGCATCCTGAGGTCTGATCAGCAGAGCCATGAGCTGAGCTCTATTTTCACCTTGTATTGAGACCACTGGAGCACAAGACAGGTGTAAATATTTGCCAGAAAGACCTTTTCCATGCACAAATAGTAGATGATTTTGCTATGCAACAAGCTTACCCTCAAATATTATTTTTCTCAATATATTTGTCCTCCCTAAGAGTCAATACATGACAAATCTCTTGATTTTTGTTTAAGCTGCTCTGAGTAATCTTCACTAGAGGAATGTGAGTAAAAGGAATATTGAAAGTTTACTTTTCTCCAGAAGCCCCAAGCTTTATGCTTGGGAAAAAGATGCCCTCAGAAAAACATTTTTCGCATTTCTCCTCCTTGCCAAATGATGAGGCCCAAAACTAGTTTTTAAAAATGAAATAATTTTCTTCTCTTCAGCAACATTTTGATTTTGTACTAAAAATACATATTCAAATGGATTTTGTTGTATTAAACCTATAATATTAGGTGTGCAACAAGCCTTCACTAGAGGCAAGATTTTCACATGAAAGCTTGTGCCTTGTACACAGAAAAGCTGATAGATGGGGAGGAGGCCTCAAACTGGGAGATTTATTTTATTCACTCCAGATCTGTTGCTATATTATCTTAATGGTAATGACTTCCAGCCCTGTCCCCTATTTTTACAATTTCTAATACTGATGGCCAGATAAAAAATCTGTTCATACACACCCCCTGGGCTCCTTGGACATTAAGCCTTTTTTTTTTTGTATATAATTACTACCTTTTAAAATTAATTATCTCATTTGTTCATTATTGAGCTGTGCCTAAGAGGCTCCAGAGAGCAGCAGAACACAGAAAGCTGCTGAAATCTCTGCTCCCACCCATTAAAAGACTTATGCTCTGTCTAATTTTTGGCATCTGCATCCTCCCACGGACACCTTTTTAGCCTGCACACCCCTGTTTTAGCCAAATGCTGCCCAGATCATATGAAAACACCCAGTGAAGGAAGAGAAACAAAGCCGAGTGATGTCCCATGAGATATCCGAACCCCGTGGGTTGTGTTGTGATGCTCAGCCTCAAGTTTTCTGCATGGAGCTCCCAGCAAAGGCAACTGGATATCAGTGGATGTCCACACTGTGGTTTGACTGAAGTTGTTTGCTCCGTGCTGTGCACACAGGCAATTTGGCTGAAATTCCCCTAATCAGCTGATTAAACATGCAATAGGTGCAACCTCAGCTGTGATTTTTAGGCAAGGGCAAACTTTATTGCCAAATGAGGAGGTAAGTAGCCGGTCCTGTGACATGGATGAAGGGGGTTTGGCTTCAATGCCTGGATTATGTACAAAAATTATAAGAGATAAAGAAAAAAAAATTGAATATATATTCCCAAACACTTCATTTTTATATCATTTGAGCCGTTTGACCTTTTGATGTCTGCTTCTGGCCTGAGGGTGACATATTACACCTCTTTGCATGCACTGTTAGCATGAAGCATAATGAAGCATGAGAAAACCTGCACTGTGGCTGATGCAAGACTTTACATTTTTTTGTATCATTAGAAAGAAGGAAAGATATCCAAATTCACTTTAAAGAGCAATCTCCTTTCTCTCTTGCTCCCAAACTGAAACCCAGCAGAGCCTGTCAAGGACAGCAGATGGCACAGTTTGTCATGTATTGTTAGAAATCTCTGAATCCTCTTCTGCCACACAGGGAAAAATACAGGGCTGACTCTTCCAAAATCTCAGCTGGATTCTTTCCTCCACCCATGTAGTTGACACAGCCAGGACAAGCATTGGGAAGGTGCAAGGTCCCCAAGGGATGTAGCGCAGAAGTGGAGTTTGGCAACTGAGAAGATTCATGGTCCTTTGTCGTGCAGTAAAAGCATATGCTACCCCACTCTGCTTGCAAAGGTGGAATATGTTCTCTCTCTTCTTCATCTTCTGAGTTTTGTTGCTCAATTTGGACAAAACAGTGATGTAGAGGACCTTCTGCTCTTTGCGGTGCTCAGTGGCACAGGTGGGCTGGGAGCTCCTGAGGAAATTCCTCTCTTCTCTTGTATCAAATAAGGCACAAATGAAATCTCTGCACTTTGCTCAGGGTAGGAGCGCTCTCTCCTGGTCTGACTTCTGCCATGGGAAACAAAGGGGTGGGAGACCTTTAACCTGGTGTCTTCCATCAAGAGAGAAGGGCTTGGTTCACCTTCTTCTCCCCTCTCTGCACTGCGGTCGGTGGCCCAGAGCTGCTCACTGTGTCGTGCTCCACGCTGACCGTGCCTACCTGGTGAGATTGGGATCTCTGGTTTCTCAGTGCTGGGCAAGATGACCACCTCAGGAGTCAGGACTATGTTAAAGTATAGACATGAAGGGAATGAATCAAGCAAGAATTCTCCTGGGCTCTGGTATTGATGGAATATAGGCAAGGGCTTTGGAATGCTTCAGGGGTGAGCTCTGTGAAGTGCTTCAGTCCTGCTTTCAAATCACAACAGGTCTACAGGCGAGTTATGTCCAGCCTGAAGGTGACAGAAGAAGTCTGTGCTCTTCTATATGACGCTAGGTACCACTCCATCTGTGACGTGCCATGTGGCCTCCTGTGCTTCATGTGGGTCGTGTGAGCTTCACTTACTGGATAGCTCTTCTTGTAAGGACAAGGAAGAGAGCAAAGTCCTTCTTCAATTTCTGCAAGATTAGAAATACGGTTGCACAACACTATCTCTGCTCTTACAATACACATTAGCATGGCAATGTTCAGTTTTCCTCTCTGTGTTAGTCTGTCTTCCCTCCCCACTCTACAAAGCAACTGTTGAAGGATATCTCGTTTCCATTAGTGGACGTATTTCAGTGTTAGTGCTGTGCTAGACAGGACACGAGGATAGGGCACCCTGATTGTTCTTGGCCTTCTGCAATATTGAGTAGCATTTAGACTTTGGGCCTCTTTAAATGCATGTTCATTGTTTTACTAGTCTACTTGCTTGTGCATACAGGAGAGGAGTTCGTACAGTGGCTGTACTACGCCTTGACTTGTGATTCCAAACCAAGGTAGCCTGAGGTATCCAATTTAATACCTCTTTGCTTACACGGTAACAACATTGTCGTAGGATTCCTTGTGCTGTATGTCATGTCAGTAATTGCATCCCTTGTGGGGAGTTCCTGTACATGTCAATAATCTGCTTCTCCCGTTACAAGAGAGAAATAAGGCATGCATATTCCTCAAACTTGTAATTATAGCACTTGGTGCTCCTTGTACTCCTGTGCTTATATTGCTAAGCAAAGGATCAAACCGGACTTTTTTTAAACAGAACAGTATTCTGTCACATCCCTGCCCAAATGAAGTACCTTCTGGGATCAAAGATAAAGTCTAAAATAATTGTTGGCTTATATTTTCTGTCTTTGGTGTGGTGTGCTCATCCACTTAATCTCTTTGAGCCAGATCTTCTGGTGCTGTAAACTGCTGGTGCTCTAATATAAGCCAAGGGAGCCATGCTGGTCCATACCCGCTGATATCTGTCCCTTATGTCAACAGCCAACGTATGTATTGAGTCCCTGTCAAATGTAAAGAAAACAGATGGCTCTTGTGTTGCAAATAGCCTCACATCTCATTCCTTTCCTTGGTTTTTGTTTGTTCATTTTCCCCTGTCTGTCTGTGTTCAGCTCCTTCCTTTTCCTCCTCTGGTGCATGGACCCACACGGCAGAACTGCGTAAGAAGCATTTTGAGTTTTCCGCTCAAGATACCTCAACTGGATTTCAGTCAGATTAATTAACCCTTCTTTTCCCCTGCCACCCTTATGTTTGGTGCATTATGCAAGAGTAAAGTTTGCTTGGCGTATGATTGGGTTCTGAACTGGGCTGACATTAAGAAGTTATTCCAAAACTAAGTTGCTCCCCAGATTTTTGAGGGATCGAGAAGCTCCAGTGTTGGCTCTCTAGAAAATTTAACTGATGAAAATTTATAAGATGTTGCAAAGAAAATTGACTTCCAGATTCCAAACTGGCTCTACCCTCCTCCTTCCTCTGCGTATGGAGCTATATATCAGCCCAGGTGTTTCTAGATTGGGAACGAGGAGTTGCAAATGTAATGTGTGTAAAGAATTCAGTGCCAAACAATGTGCCCAGTGGCTTTAGCTGCTGGTTTGGCAGGAGTGTCCTCTGCTGTTACCGGCTTGGAGCCCTGCTAATGGGAAACATCTCAGGATCCAGGGGTGAACTGCAGTAGCGTTGAGACAATTTGGTAATGTTTGGTGAGTTATGACCAAATTCAGCCTTGATGTAATTCTGCTGACACAGTTAGCGCTACACCTGTTTGATTTAGGGCAAGCAGCTCATTTTTTGTGGACATAAGAATTACACGCTTACATTTGCATCGAGGGGAGGAAACTGCTGCAGAGACTGCAGAAAATCCCCTTGACAAATGCTAGACTTGATCTACCCCAAAAATAGTAATTTCTCAGTACAAATAAGAAGTTAATTGGTTTGGAAGAAAGCCAGTTAAATAAGTTCTTTGCAGCGGGTAAACTTACTGTGCATAATGTGCCAGGTTTTATCTGTATAAACAGAAATGGATAATTTCAAACTCTGCTAATCCTGCTCTGAATTTTTGCATCTGAATTAACACTTCAGCGCCACCGCGTATCTGTGAGTAATTTGGGGCGTTAGTTGGGAGCGAGGCTGTTGCTTTGTCCCATGGAGGCGTGAGGAGCGGAACTTTCCTCGCCTGCTGCCTCCAACTGACTCCAGGTCCTTTTCCGGGGCTGGGGGGGATTTTCTGATCCCGGTAGAGTTGACCAGATCGTTGGGAGAGGATCCTCCATGACCGACAAAGATCGGACCAAAGGGCCAGTGGAGGGGGAGCTGCCCGAAGACCCCAGCATGATGGGCAGGCTTGGAAAAGTTGAAAAACAGGTATATTGGGTCAGGAGGGGGTTCTTGTCAGAGGATGTTGCATACATTGTGGGGGCTTCTTCACTTTATTTTTCCCCAGTGGGACGTTACCATTTAGAAAAAAAAAAAAAAAAGAGCTAAGAATAATTTGAAAAAGAAACAAAGTGGATGTTATAAAAGGGCACTAAATGTCTTAGAAGTCTAAGTACTACTCTAAAACCAGGTACTTTGGAGTCTGTGACATATAGACTTTCTTTTTTAGTGAATTTACCAAGAGACTGCATTATTTTTCAAAATGGCATATTGGTTTCATTGCCATGACATTAGACATGTTTCAAATGTGTCTGTGAGCCTGGTTGCTGTAGGTGCTGGCCTTCCTGAAGATGGAAGTCTTCCTAGAGGATAAGATTCAGAAATCCCCATGGCAAGTGCCAAATGCAGTAAGGAGCCAAAAGCCACTGGAAGGATGTGAGTGTGCTCCAGCTTTCCTGGAACTTAGTGCATGGCAAAAAGGTTATAGGAACTTAAGTAAAATGCATAAAAAGATGGAAAATTAAGGGGTTTTGTTAGAACAGGACAATTAAATATTTACTGAAAGTCTCAGTCTGGTGTAGGCAGAGATGACCCATGAAGCCCAGCCCTACACTTGTGCCTGGGTGGGTTGGAATTTGCTTCTACTCAGGATGTTAATTTGCTTCAACCAACATGCAATGTGTAGCACTGGAACTGTGATGTTTTGCAGGTTCAGTCAATGGAGAAGAAGCTGGATTTCCTGGTGAACATTTACATGCAGCGGATGGGCATCCCACCAACGGAGACGGAGGCTTATTTTGGGTCCAAAGAACCAGATCCAGCACCTCCCTACCACAGCCCCGAAGACAGCCGGGAGCACATTGACAAGAACGGCTGCATCATCAAGATCATCAGGTCCACCAGCTCCATGGGTCAGAAGAACTTCTCTGCCCCACCAGCCCCAACCAACACATGCCCGCCCTCGACGTCATGCCAGCAGCAGGTCTACCAGCGGCAAAGCCACGGCTCCTCGCCCATCGGAGACCCCGGCTCGCTGGTCCGCATCCCACCTCCTCCCTCCCACGAGCGCTCCTTGTCGGCGTACAGTGGTGGGCACAGGGCGAGCGCAGAGTACCTGAGGAACGAAGACATTACAACCAAACACCACGAGAGTGCCCTGAGAGACAGCGACACGTCCATCTCCATCCCCTCGGTAGACCACGAGGAACTGGAGCGCTCTTTCAGCGGCTTTAGCATCTCCCAGTCCAAAGAGAATTTGGACATCCTTAACAACGGTTGCTATGCAGCCGTGGCCAAAATCAGACCCTACATTGCAGAAGGGGAATCAGACACCGATTCTGACCTCTGCACACCCTGCGGTCCTCCTCCCAGGTCGGCCACGGGTGAGGGACCCTTCAGTGACATGGGCTGGTCAGCCCCCAGGCAGTGAAACCTTCTCGCAGCCGCCGAGCCACGTCCGAGCGCTGGCACCTGCCTGTGCCAGCTGTCCACACATCGAACTTCTCAAGGAGATCGACAGCTAAGGTTTTCCTCCTTCTATAGGACATCCTTAGCTGGCAGATAACTTTCTTGCAGCTTACTCTGTATGTGGGGGGGAAAGAGCAGGTCCGAGCCTGCATTTGTGGAAGAGGTCATGGTGGTGAGCGAACTGGAGCCGTGGAGTCCAGATTTCTTTCTTACTCTCTTTCTAAGATCATTAGGTGAGATTATTTCATGGTGCAGGGTAGGCGATTTGCATTTCTTGGGAATCTTCAGAAGTCCAGGACAGGAATAAATCACTTGGCCAGGGCTTTTGGAAGTCACAGTAACTGGTGACTGACAAGTGTTAGATGGGAATTGCCAACAGCACTGGTAATTACACTTTTAGGTATCCTGGAGTCACAGAATGAACACATCTGTTTCTGACTTAGATTTCAGGTCACATGTAATTATAGGGGGGTTGTTACTCTGTGGTTTCTCATTAACCATCAGGAAGGTGGCATAATTCCAATATAATACATGGAAATATTGGGTGGGCCACTGGAGGAGTGGGATGGTGGCTCAAATATTTGCATGAGCAGAAGATGTGGCCTCAAAGTGGGACAGGTTAGGATACTGCTCCGAACCAGAATGGTTTGGAAATTGTCCCATCTTAGGAAACTGAAAAACTCCGCAACATGAGCTTGAATGCAAAAAGAGAAACAGCCCACAGGGCAGAGAAATGAGACCGAGAAGGAGGACAAGAGTCTACAGGGCTGGGATTTTATGTTTTAAACCATGTATTATATTTAATTATCTCTCCTCCCATTGGCAATGGACCTAGAGGTGCTTTGGAAGCAAAGGCAAACCAAAGGCAACCCCTCTGGAGGGGCTTGCCACTCTGTGAAGCTATTCTGGTGGCCAACAGTGCTGTTGTTGGGTCTCAGCCACCATGCAAAGGTTGAGGGTGGGTACGCAAGATGCCGTGGTCCCCGCGTTTCTGCGAGTTAAGCGCTGAGCTCCATCCTCTTGAAGCCTTGTTGGTCAGAGTGGGCACTTTTCTTACCGTTTGCATTGTGCCTGAACACTTTTGCACACACTATGCCCCATGAAAATCTTCCCTTTCTTCTTCTGCCCTGCCAAGAATCTCACACCATGTTCTTGGGACATCCTTCAGTTTTGTTTGAATCCCTCAAGCTGAGTTAAGAGGCGCCTCTTTGTTTCTTCATGGTCTTTTAGAAGCCTCTTACCTGTGCTTGCCCTCAAGTTGTGCCAATCCAGGTCTGCCCCGTTTTGTTGTTGCTAATGTACTTTTTCTTGGAAAGATCTTTGTGTTACTGGGAACCTCAGCAGCGCGTTCAGCTGGGGGAAAGCAAGGGGAAAAGTGATGCTCAAAGTTTCATTTGGGACCAAAATGAAGTTACAAAGTGACCCTTTACATGTATAGGTTGTTTGGGGTGTTTTTTTGCAAGGGGATGGATCAGGAAAAGTGTGTTGGTGATCCATCTCCAGGGCTGGGACACCATGGCCAGCATTGTGCTGCTGAATACTCCCACACTTCTACAGCCCAGATCCCACCTGTGTTTTCTGCTGGAGCTGTGTCTGTGACTTCAAACCCCCTCTCTCCACATTTTCCCCGTGTTGTATCAAGAGCCTCTTAAGGATATTTAGGTAGCAACTTCATTTCTATGTGGCCTTTGAGAAGCTGGGCATTGACTTGCTTGGGGTGAAGGGAATATCAGGGTTTTTTTTCCCTCTCCTGTTTGCTTGACCAGAGGCAGCAACCAGTGGGGACCCAGGACTATTTTGCCTGCGGGGAAAGGCTCTGCACAACTTTTCCTGCCATTTTTCACCATTCAAGAGGGAAAACATTTTTCTTAGTGGGAAGCAAGGCTTCTAGCTGTTCTAGTTCCTTTCTTTCCCATTTGATCCATTGTCTCCTGCAATTTTTCCCTCTCTGTGCTCGCAAACTCCTTTTGGCTCCAGCTTTCTTTGTGCAAAGTGAACCCAGTGATACCCTTGATTTCCATACAGAGAAACCTTTGAATTCAAAATGGCTGCAAATTGTGCTGCGAATTGTGCAGATTTCCCCCTGGTGTGTTGCAAAATGCCTCTGGTAAGACAAGACATGTCAGCAGGTCCTAAATGACACTTGATGGCCTGTATTTTCTAGTGGCCACAGGAATGGAAATGGCATTGGGTGAGGCAACAGTCAGCATCGCTCCAGCCAGCTGCTCGCTGCCAATTTGGTGCAAGTCAGAGATAACAAAGATTTATTATCTTATTTGTTTGCAATTACTTTTTGAGGCCTGCTGGAAATTTGGCACACAAGGATATGATATAGAGGCAGGAGCTCCAAATGAGGATGAGGATGGTGTCATGCAGTCCTATTGCAGTACAGGTACAACTGGTCTTTAATATAGGAGGCAAAGTCAACAGGACTTCAAGGCACAATTTTTGTGGGAGGTAATTTTCATCATGTCCTAATTTTCACACCCTATTGGCTTTTTTTTTTTTTTTTTTTGGAAGGCCTAAGAAAGATTCCAGCTATATTTGTGGCATCATTTCAAAGAAATTCTGGCATCCACAACTGTGCCATAAATCATCACATCTTGTTCATTCAGGCAAAAAGGCTTGACCTGGATTTTTGGGTTAACTTATACCAGAATTAACTCCAAATAATGGTCCTTGTTTTAATGAAATTATTTGTATCTGTGTGAATGAGAACAAAGCCAGGTCTAACTGAAGGTTTCATTGCTTATTAACATAAATCTTTTAATTCTTGTCCTAAATCACAATCCAATACTCCCTGCAAAGACTCCACTTTCAGTCCTTCAGTTCTCCTATGCCTGTATGACACACCTGGTGGTAATCTCCCAAAAGAAGTCTTAACCCCTAGATTAAAAGAAAATAATTGGCTTTGTTTTGCTAATAAGGCAGTCCCAATAATAAAAGCCTTTAAAAGGATGGACAGGTAAACTTTGTCCCTCTGCTGCACCTTTTTTGGGCTGGTCTTTGTTCCCCTGCTCCTCCCAAGTCTGATTCTGTATTTTTCAGAGGACAGAAACAACTTTTAGGTGATGCTGAGCATGGACAGAGGAGACTAGGGAGGGCTGAAGAAGATACGAAAGTCAAATTTCCAGCAGGTCACCCTGAACTGCTGCAGGGGTGCCCAGAGCCTGGTTTTGAGGTGCGTCTGTGCTGAACATGGAGCTGTGGCCTTGTACGAGAGCCTGGGACCTGCTCTCCAAGAAACTTTTGGACATTTGTTTTCAGGATCTGGGTCTAGGTCTGGAGAGAAATATCACAAATGGCCCTACTTGTGAGATGGAGCAACCTCTGAGTGTGGGACCTGAAGTCACGATCAGTTTTGGGGCATTTGAAGCCCAGGTGTGAGTTTGAGTTGTCTGAGGAGTTGGTGTCTCCAACAGGAGATGCAGCTTGAGATGTTGCCATCTCTGAGCAACATCTCTGACCCTGTGATAGAGGAACAGAGTGCTAGCCATAAGTCGAATTTCCCAACATTTGGGAAGAGACTTTGATGTTACTCAAGTGCAGATTTTGTATGTGAATTTCCTTGTTGACTCATTTTTGTTTTAAAAATTACCAATAAGATGATGTCAAGGAACTTACCGAAAACAAACCTCTTGTCCAGCTCAGAAAGCCATGATATTTCTTTAGACACAGACTATGTGATAGATCAGGTTTTCTAAAAACGTATTTTGTTTCAAATGCCACTTAATAGATCCAAATGAATTCTGTAGGGCCATTGCTATTTACAGATGAATAGGTGTATTTTTACATTTTTAATTGATTTTTAAGATTTTAAATTATGTGAATTTTTAGAACAAGTTTGTATAAACTACCTGAGAAGCCGGAGCGTCACCTCAGATAGAAGTGCGCCCCTTCCTAACAGTTATCAAAGAGAAAAGAAATACACATTTACTCATATTTTTCTCAAGAGGGAGCTACTGCAAACCTCATTTCCCTTCTATCCTCAGACCGCTGTGGTCACAGCAACATTATTGTTAAGAATAAAATGTAAGTATTAAAAGAGAAACTGAGATTTCTAAGGAATTCACCCCAGAGTTATCTCGTATAAAGATCCTTAGCAGTGAGTGTTTCATTGGGAATGTTCAAAAGGCCAGGAGCAGGCTGAGGGTTTCTGTTTCTCCATCCTCACTGAGCAAGCCCTGAGCCTCCATCCCTTTCTCCCTGCACCCCTGTGGTCCTCCCACCTGCATCCTCTCTCACCATCGTGGGTCAGCATCTTCTGTTTTCATCAGCATCCTTTTTGTGAGGCAGAAACAAGGAAATCAGATACAAAAGCTCCTTCACCTGTAACACAGAGGCTGCGAGGTGGAGGGTGGTGGCACGGGGGGGATGTGGCTGCCCCCTCCAAGCCCTGCGTGGGTCTTCGCTACTCAATGGTGTAAAAGCAAACTCCTGCTTTTAGCACAAAAACACCTCGACTTTTCTGCGTCACAGAGCAAAATCTGCTTAGAGTAAGGGCGTGGGTTCGCTGTTTTTTTTAACAATAACAATAGGGAGGTTTTTTAATAATAAGGATAATAATAATGCATAGGAATATTCTTTAGTATATCTTAGTGTTCGATGCCCCAGTGACACAATACTGCTTGCCTTATATTAGCATCTAGAGGGAGGGGGATTACACATCTTTTGATACAGTATTAATCACGCTTATAATTTAGGTAGCAGCAAGGAGCGGCTGCTGCAGGAGGAGCAGCCGAGTCCTTTTTAACATATGAATGTGCTTTCCAGACTATCTCACTGACTGTACTCGCAATTTTGCCTGCTACTGCATGCAGCCTGAGATGAGTAGACAGCCATACGCTCCAGCTGTATCTGCACTCCCAGATTGCTGTAGTACCTGACAAGGTAACATTGCCAAAAGCATCGTTTTTGGGAGAGACCTTCCTCCCAGTGACCCATCACGTAGGGTGCTGCCGTGCTTCTGTAAGTAACACTGCTATACCAAGTGTCTGTCCTGCCACGACTGGTCATTGCCCCATCCCTCTGATACAGCATGCACAAACTCCCCTTCTACAGCTTGTAACTAAGGGAGAAAAAGAGACGTTTGTACCTGTGATTCATTGAAATGTGTACACAGGGAGAAAAATTACAAATTGTGTTGGCTGTGTATAACATTCTCCTTACCATCCAGATGCCTCTGAAGAAGAGCATCCCAGATACCCCTTTTGAGGGTTTGGAGGAGCAGGCAGTGCCAAGGATGGAGGCCTGATCTTCATTTAGGAGATGCTATTTGAACCCACACGTGTGGGACTTGCTGTATTTCTGTATGAATTCCCATAGGGTTCTCTCGCCTGCATCCAGCTTTGTTCTGCATGTGCATCTGCCTGCAGCCCACCCCAAAGGGCGAGGGGAGAATGTGACTCTCAAACTTTGGAAAACCCTCTTTGGAAAATTCATCTGCCTTTGTCTACAGCCCTTGGGGGTCTCAGGGACCCCCATCTCCTGTGCCATCTCCTTCTCTTTTGGGAGCATCTCTCTCCTTACAGCGAGGCACTGAGCTACCTTCATACCTCCATGAATGTTTTCCCACTGTAATACCAGATTCATGAGGCCTTCAGGGTTTGCCCACCTTGCTGGTGTTTGCAGTCCCTTGTATCTCTTAGCACTGCTGCCATAATCTATAATTTGTCATCATATGACACTGGCCCCATATCCTCACCTTCCTTATCCGGACTATGTACAGGTGAAGATGTAATGCCAGAGCTCAGCTCCAAGATTTGGTTTTGGCCTGGCATCACTAGACACACCAGGAAGCCTTCATGTTTTGTTAGCATGACAGTTTTGCTTTTTATTGGCAATTTATTTGCTTTCTCACTGAGCCGTTGTGGCCTCAACACATCCCTGGTTTGTTCTGCTGGAGTTTTTCAGCACAGGGATGGATTTTGCCCCTCTGTACAGCACCCTGGGAAGGTTTGTCCCCTTGGCTTTAGCTGCTTGCAGTGAAACAGGGATGAGGGTTCCATTCTGGTTTTTCTGTCAAGCTGAATGTCTCATAGAAGAGCTTACAGACTCTAACGTTGTTGATGCTTTTGTTTCCTGAAGCAAGAGCTGCTTTTGAGACCTCAGTCCCCATTAGTGGTCCACACATCTGGCTTTACTGCCAGGCTTCAGCTCTATACTGGGGAGAAACAGAAAGCAGCTGGTCCAAGCTGTGCTGTTTCTAAAGCTGCCAGTGAACCTGGAAGCATCTTGCCCTCTCCTAATTCCTGTAAATACAGCTGCAGATGAATTGCTCGAGCAGCATCTGTTTGCTTAGTCTTGAGAAACCTGAGCTAAAGGCAGCTGCAAAGCTTTCCCAAACTCAGTGCCAAGCTCAGGCTCGATTTCACCTGCAGCTCTGCCTGTGATTTTGGGGCAGGGTTAATGGGTTCAGGTAGAGGCCATGCCGGACTCTCCAGTTTGGGTGGCTCTGGACCAAAACACAAGGGTGAATGTTGCCCCACCAGTGAAGCTTCCCCTGGAATTTCAGCTTCAGTTGACACTGATGACTGTGGACCTGGGGAGATACTCTCTCCTTCCCACTGCAAGAAAAGGTTGGTACAAGCCTTGCAAACCAAGACGAGAAAATGCCTCCTTATTTTAGCATGCCATGGGCACCTCCGGTTAAGAGTAGAAGCAGCATTTCAAGGTAATTCCTTAAATCTGACCAACACAGTATCCATGACCCAATATTTCACATATGCAGTGATGCTCATGGAAGATGTGGCTATAGAGGGCTCAGTCCTATAGCATCTCCATAGACACCGTGTCCAGCCTTGCTGATGACATGAGGAGAAGTCATTAAAGCTGGTGACAGGTCTTTTCTGTCCTGCCTGGTTATTCACGTTGGTCCATCATCTCCCCTGGAGCTGAAAGTATCCCGCACTCCCACCAGCAGGCAGGATGGAGACCCTTCTGTGTTGGTAACTCTTTCCCACCACCCAAAACCAAACCCTAAAATTTCAAGTTTCTTCAACTTTTCTAAAAAAGTTCATTAACAGGGTAGAGAACCTGAGACTTTCAGGAATGTTGAAGCAAAAGAAAATATAGCTGATAAATTACAAAGGTTTTATGATTTTAAATCAAGAGCAGATTTTAAACATAGTTGCAGTTGCTGCGTGGTATATCAAATGCTTTAGGAGATTCAATAAATTATTCTTATGAATGTTTTATTCTTTCATCAGTAATTCGTATAGGTGGGTGCCACTGTTCTTATACAGCAATGCGCCACACACTAAAATTATATTCCTGTTTCTCCAGTATAGACATTGTATTTACGGAATTTATCTTGCTTAGTGTCACTCTGACACACTGTCCACATATACTGCGCACAGATTGCACATTACATGCCAAATGCTGATAGGTATCACCACATGGAATAAGGGTATGTGTATTGAACAGACACCAAAGTGTTACCTGCCTTGTTTGCGATGTGACTCAACATAACTGGGAAAAGAGGAAAATGAAAATCCTGTTTTGTTAAGAAATACACTGCATTTGATTGCTTCTTTAAACAGATTTTACCAGGAAGCTAAAAAAAGTGAGATTGCTTCTGCAATGTTACTTAAAAAATACCTGAACAAAACAAACACACACAACCCAAAAATACTTAACAACTACTGTACTTCTATATATTCTTCATTGCTGTTCATCTGAACTGTAAATTCTGTACAGATTGAATGAAGTTCACAGTTTATCTTTGTCATAACCTGCAAGATAAAAGGACAACACAACTTTGGCTGCAAAAGCGTGTGCATGTTGTTTGCCTACATGCGTATACATATCCCTGTATGTGCATGTGTATGCAAACATATGCGCACATACGCTTTAAAACAGATAAAGCTGCATCTGCGATGCATGGGGAAAAAAGTATCTTTTTTTTGGTGGTGGGAGAGTGACGCAATTGTTTTAAATGATCATTTCTTTGGCTTCCTTTCAAACAAATAGTAGAGTGGCCAGTGCCAATTCCCAGTCCAAACTGAAAAGCCTGTTTGTAGGATGTGTGGCCACTGTTTTCCTGTGCCACTGGAGAGCCAAGGGCAAGAGCTGTGGGTGCTGTGACAGGTGACCCCGGTGGCAGCTGTGGTGGCTGATGGGCAAGTGCCAAGGTCACCCACAAACACGCATCGCTCCCCAATGGGCTACTGCCCCGGCAGAGGGTTCTGCTCTTACCTTTGCCTACATATTTTAAAAAACCCTCTAGTTAGAGACGTTTTAAAATAAAGTTATCAAAAGCCCATTTTTTATTTTAAAGTTATGAAAGAAATGACAAAAGTTATAATCAATAAATCTGATTTTCCAAAGAGATCAGCCATCAGACTTCAATCGCCCCCATACAGGGATTTCACTCTCCTCCTCAAATAAATAATCTACAATTTAATTTTGCCTGGATTTTCACATATATAAGATCTATATTGGATAGAACTTATCCTTCAGTGTTTAAATAAACAAAGGCATGAAGAACTAACTTTTCCAGTTAAATACTGCTGGATGCCAATTCAAAAAACAGCAATCAGATTTTGCGTTGGCTGAAATTCATCTCAAGGTCTAAAGTTAAAATTATCAGCTGTAAGAGCCACTTCAGTCCCAAATATGTTCCTAAGCAAAGGGCACATCCATTGCTGGAGTATGTTGAATCTGTCATGGTTTAGAACCGCATCTGGCTCATTTGGCCTTAATTATGGTAAAAATGGTTCATGTATTTGTCCTGACAAGGACCTGAGAGGTGAGTTTCACAATGGGACGGGCCGTTCTTGCTCAGCATGGGTGCAGGTGCCTCCGCGGGGACAAATCTGGGGCTGGGCTGAGCACGGAAGTTTGGTTGTCCTTACAAAAGCAAAGGCAGCTGTTGCTTTGCTTCCTTTCATTTGCTCCGTTGCCTTGGCTTCTTTGCACTTTCGTTTCATCTCCAAAGAATCTCTCATAATGCCTTTGGTACTTCTGTACGATTTTAAAACATTTTGTATGTATTGAATGGTTCACACTTTCTCTTGTAAAATAGCACTCGGACTTTTTCTTTCTTTCTTTCTTTTTGGTGAATGTGTAATTTTCTCTGTACATTTCAATCATGACTTTGTGCAATGTACATTTTATAGGGACAGATGCCAAGGGAATGACCGGTATTTTTCTAAGGGAATAGCTAGAAGCCGAACAACACAGTCACAGATGGTTTTACATTAACACCGCGGAAAAGCAACATAGCCCAGACTTTTACACCGAAGTGTTGAGCATGATACAGCGTGTACCTTCACATGAATGACTGTGACAGCTGCAAAACAGTATATGTGTTATATGAAAAACAACAGTGACGGTTGCAAATGGAAGGGAAATGTAGGAAAATTAAATAATCACAATCATTAATTTAAGCCTCAAAGCATCAGAATGGAAAATTTGCATTCAGTAAAAATAACAGAGATTTAACCTTCATGAGATGAAATACACATTTATTTTTCTTTGCACTTCTGTTCACTTTGCTTGGTTATTTCTGGTGGTTTCTTGGTGCTTTGGGGACATATTTAATGGCTGATGAAGTGGAGCGAGATGGTGACTGAGGGTCTTACCCTTCCCAGCACTAAACCTTCACACCTCCCTTTCTTATTTCTAATGTTAAACAACATTTTTCTTTCTGATATATAAAATCAAGCTCAGAAATCTCAAGTGCCCTCATAACCGAGAACACTGTCCTTTAATAATATTGATTTTCTTTAAGCTTAGACATGAGCCACATCCTGAGACATGAATATACTGTCCTTGAAATTCAAGAAACAATTCTTTATTCACTGGAGGGGTAAGCAGGAGTTTTTACAAGAGGAAGACTTAGGTTGTGAAATCTCAGTCCTACTTTTGGGCACCCCATTTAAGGCACCTGGAGCTTCTCAGTCCAAGGTGAAAGAAAAACCAGCTCCAGCTTTTGATCCCGGTAACACCCAACTCCGGCATTCGGTTTTCCAGCCTTGGGTGGTCAGAAACCTTTTTCCTTTCGGAAACTGTGCAATAACCCAGTGGCCGAACCATGAATGAAATCCCTCCGATCCATTTAATGCCACTCCAGCACTGCTCTTGGCTATCACTTATTTTGGCAGCGCTCTCCTGTTTCCATCAATAGTAACCTGATGGTGTTTTGGGGCATAAAGTATCTTTCTGGAAAGAGAAACCTTTTTTTCAGCAAGGTGGTTACTGTCTTTTTATGCAAGGAAGTTAATACACAGCTAAACAGAAAGACAGACATAAATGGAAGTGAAAGGATGAGGATGGGACACACATAATTTGGTGTGGATAAGGAATTTGGTGAATAATGGAACATGAGATTTTTCACGCCAAACTCATGAGTGAATTTTTTATCTCCTTGCCCATGAAGGACTGTTAGCAGGAGGCAAGTCAGAGACAGAGAGATGGGATTCTCAGATACAACTGAAAAGCCAGTAAGATTACGCTTTAAACCATTTAATTCAGGTGCTAAATCAAACAAACAAATGCCCCCAAGCTGTGGCAGAGAAGTCAGAGCTTGTCTTGGTGAGGAAGGCAGCCTTGCTGGAGACTGCACAGAGCCTGGGCCCTAGATGGCAGGACAAACCCGCTGCTGAGCACAGAGCATCACGCTGGAAACCCGCCTGTGGCTGCAGAGCATCACCCATGGGAGCAGACTGACCCACTGCCTCTTCTAGATGAACTTCTGGGTCCTTCAGACTCCAGAAAGCCATGGTCATTTTAGTTAAACACCAACCAGACAAACAGAGTGGACTTTCTGGGCAGCCCCAGGGAAGCATCCCCTATAACCCGTTGAATCAGAGCTGCTTTTTTCTGGGGAGAAGCTGGAGATCACGCCAAGAATCAGGCACACGCCTGGGCTGTGCCCACAACCCCATGAAATCCCACCTGGATTTCATTTCTCTAAATAAGGGAAGAACACAAACAAACTTTAGGGTCTTCCTGGGTTTTAGAAGGTCTCCCTTAGGACTGTTGGCAAAAATAAAGGGATTTAGTGAGTGTTTTCCTAAGTGAGGCAAAACATATTCTTCTAAGAATTAGGGTATTCTGTGAAGCGTACAAAGCTGCCAGGTGGGCAACTAAGAAATGCTCAAGTATTAGTATCTCCTGGCCTTTTGACCTTCAAGCTGAGAGAAGAAAAACATTTTGGTTTTACTCCATGATTTATTCATAGCATTGGATATATTATTCAAAGCTTCCATCTCATCCAGGGCCTGCAGGCTTTCTCATTCAGCACGGCTGGAAAGGCTGGGTGGGGGCAGATCCTCTCTCGACTCCCCCAGCTGAGTCTCACACCCAGCTTTGCTGTGGGTGCCTCAATGTCCCCGATTGTGCAGCAGCTGCTGCAGGTACAGCTGTGAAATGGGGGCGCACCAGTCCTGAGAGGGGGTACTGGAGCAAGGACTCGGGTCTGGGGGGGAAGTTCCTTTTCCCCAGGTTTCCCACAGCACTCAGGCATAGCTTCCAGAAATTCTAAAATTCATAATTCATTTGCAATGTACAGTGTAGAGCAGCTCGAGCTGGTGCCTCCTGAACAGGGACTCTCTGCTGAAAAAACCTTGGACAATTATAACCCCCAAATCCAACCCCTACCCCCATGAGTCACTCCAGACCAACTGCAAAATTAGAGTTTGGGATCTCCCCATTCTTGTCAGGTGGGCTATCAATCAAAGTCCTGACCTTCAGTTGCTATTTTGCACCTGCAACTGGAGAAAACAAGTTCTTGGCAGTAGCCAAAACACTCTTGTGGTAGACACCATTCTGTTCCTTTACTTATCTCCAGGGATGCAGCTCCCCTTATCTTCTAGCTTGAAGACTCTGAGGCCTTTTTCACTTAACGAGAAAGAAAGTTCAAAGGTTTGGAGCTTGCAGAAATTATGCTAAGCAAACTTACTTATTCCAAGCAAATTCTATATAAGCAGCTTCTAAACAAGCTCTATAAGTAATATACTCAATAATTTAATAAGCTAAGGCTGTCTGTTCCCTAACACAGACTCTGCAAGGGCAGCTCAGACACATCCCTGCAGGTATTTGCCTGGTAAAATAAGCAATTTTGGATGAATCTGCTGTGAAAGGGCAGTGTCTGCCCAGGAAAACATTGATGTGCCAGGCTGTGCAGCCACGATCCTCTCCCCAGCAGAGGGTGCAGGAGCTTTATTTCCAGACTCAATAGTACATCACTTGGTTAATTTGGGATATAGTGCATCACTTGGTTAATTTGGAATATTTATTAGTGTAGTGGTGGTAATCTGGTCCTGCCCTCTCTCACTGTAGTCCTGCAGATTATGGGGGCTATGCTCATCTCGTCTGGATCAGAAGACCTGTGACACTGTCCTTTGAAAAGGGAATGAAGCTCCCACATAGACTCAGTTATATTTCAGAGGGAGGAAAATGTGTATTATTTTTCCCCATCTTTTGCATGCTTTCCTGCATTGAGCACGTCCGTGTTATTTAGCTAACAGACATGCAGCTCTTTGAAGATGTATGGCTCTTTGTAAAGTCTTTGTATGATTACTCTGCATTAGTCATAAAAGGCAATGGGGCAATTCATCTTCCACTACAGCCTGGAAGCCGTCGGGACCAGCCAGAGAAAAGCTGATTTACTTCGTGTCTTCCTAATGGAGAGAGGATTGGGACGCTGAAGCTGGTCTTTGGTGGAGATGCTACATGATGGATATTGATAGGACATTTGATATAGAAATGTGATGGCTGAGAGAGGAGTAGAGGTAGTTTTTTTGCAAATCAAATTTCTGCAGGTTACTAGGGTACAAAGTGAGCAAGGTGGTTTTAACCTAAATGCAAAATAAACTGTTTTAATGGGTTGGAGTTTTGCAAAGAAGGGGAGTAAATACCACTGGTTCTGCAGAAATGTGAGCTCTTCAGCAATCCTGTTGCCCCAGAGCATCTCAGACCGTCTCCTCCAATGGCAGAGCATCCTGTGCACTCACATTGAGGCTCAGGGACAGCTGGGGACACGGGGAAGGTTCCTTCTGCTGCCCAGCAGCCAAGACTTTTCTTGGAGAGGGGAGGAAAAAGAGCCAAGCACTGCATTGCTATTAATAACATGAAGTTCAGCAGCATTGAGGAATTTTATCTGCCATATTATGTTGGGTTGTTTTTATGTTTGTTTTGGTTTTTGTCTGGTTGGTTTTTTGTTTTTTTGTTTTTTTTGGTTTTTTTTTGTTTTTTTTTCAGATTAAATCTTAAATAGGCTCTCTACCACATTGCCTTCAAAATGGGAAATTTAATCAAACTGGCTGAGTCTCAAAACTGTACCTCAATCATAGTAGGTAAATGGGGATAGGGGGGTGCGAGGAGTAAAAAAAAGAAAGGAAGAACTTTTGCCCTTCCTTTCATTTCCAAGATTTCCAGTGAGCAGAAACCACCTGTTGCAGCTGGTGGGATGAAAGCTCAGTGATGTGCTGTGCAAGGAGAAAATTCCTTTGAAATGTAGGGAAATGGATGTGTCGGGAGCTAAGGTTTATTCACCACTCACCCTCTTGCTGCACTGGGAAGAAGCGAGACACTGAAAGGAAGGAGGTGGTTGCAGAACGAAAGAGAAGCCAACCTTGGCCTGTGATGATAAATCCTGGTCCTTAATAAAACGCTGCTGGGGAGTGCCCTGTTCTTGCCCTGCTTCCAAACAGATAAGGTTTTCTTCCCAAAGTCTGTTTTTTATTTCAGTCTCCACAGTTATCGATTTGTATAAAAATGGATTTTAGAAAAAGGAGGGCAGAAAACAATTCTATGACCTTCACATGTATTTAATGATCAGTATCACCTGAAAAATATCTTGATTATAGCCTGGTAATTTTCTGCAGCTGCTCTGAAGCAGAAAGGCAGAGCAGCCGATGTGGGAGGGAGGGCAACACAAGCAGCAGAACTTACCTCTGGAATCTGATAACAGAATTATTCCGGAGGGTATAAAGTGATTTCTTTGTCCCTTTGGCTCTTTGGACAAAAAGTTCAGATCACTGGTTTTATCTGAACATGGTTCTCAGTTGTCTGTTGGTCAACACTCTCTCCAATGCTGCATGTGACTTGTGGGACAGCAATGAAGATGCTCACAAGCACCACTCGCATCGTGCTAAGTAAACCAGGTATGTTCTTCGTCAAGAGTGTTATGTGGAGTGTTAATGTGCACTCAGAGAAATTTCCAGATAGATGTGGTTTCTGATTAAATTAGTATCAGGTTTCTGGAAACTTGTTCTTTTGAGTCCTTGCATTCTGGTTTTCATTTTTGTGCAAGTCATTATTTGTGCTAAGAAAAAACAAACAAACGAAAAAGAGTGATTTCTACAGGGGATAAAAGAAGTTCTGTTATCCTGCCTTTGGCTGAAGTACCTTTAGTCATGTTGGCAAAATAAAAGAAAAAGAAGATTTAGGTTTAACGGACAGGTGGGCAGGCAGCCAGAGGGCTTGCAAAGAAAGCTCCAAACTGACCCGTGAGCTCTCCCTCCTGGGCACGGAGATTTTCCTCTTGGCTGGGGTTTGTTGCAAGAAACTGTTTTCTTTGCAAAGATTTTTTTAAAAGCATTTATGTTCAGAAATCAAAAGCCAATATAACAGCATCATGGCCATGCAGCAGGGTGTCCTTTACCTCTGAAGGATACCGAGTTACTGGTTGGACTTGATGATCTTAAAGGTTTTTCCAACCAAAATGATTCTATGATTCTATCTCCAGTGTATTTCCCTTTCTGGAACAGTGAAGAGGGGCATAGAAAGAATAAATAAATAAATATCCTAAATATCTGTCATTTCTATTACCCCCAGCCACAGGCTGTATGCATGGTTGAGCAAACTTTCCTTGGGATCTACAGAAGGACAAGCGCTGAAAGAAATTCTTTACTGGTGACACTCTAATTCCCCACGTAGGCAAGGCAGAGAAGAACTCTGATCGCTTCTTCAGATGTTGAGAGCTCTAGTTCTGTGTCCTCTGTAGAGCTGCAGACACTGAGACCTGCTTGATCTCTGTCGTGGTGCTCTTTGCTGAGTGAGTTAAAAGTCTGTGCTTATCGTGGACACATAAAACAAGTGTTATCTCAGTAATTAGACTGTTAAAATACAGCACAAGCTACAATTTCTCATGATAATAAAATAGTGCATTAGCATAAGTCAATCAAGAACACATTTTAAAAATAATTGGTTCAGATTTTGAGCTAACATCTGCTTTGGTTATTAGCTCTTGGACACTTTGTTTTTAATTGGACAATTTAAAGAAAATGTTATCCAGTGCCTCTGGTCTTTCTTCAATAGAAAACTTCTTTTTAAAGAAGAGTTCTGTGAAAGTTTGCCTTTCTGTAGAGAAAAGTGTGTGGGTAAAAATGTGTGCAATAACAATGGTTACAGCTATTATTAATTGTAATGGTGGCCGAAGTACAAAACTAAACCATAAATTGGGTACCATTTTGAAAGGTTTAAATCCTGTCCTTCAGATCTAAGCATGGTGTCTTGGAAGAACCAAGCATCTTGCATCTCATAGTTACTTTGTGTGCTGGAGATGCTGTTCCACTCGGGGTCGTATTTTTCGAAGTGGCACCCAGGGACCTTTGATGGGTCCCAGCCCACGTGCTCAGTGCAGCTGCAATGCAGCAGCTGATGCTGACGGCCCATGTTGGCAGAAAAACACCCGTTGTCTCCTGCACAGCCAAGAAACAGAGCGATAGAGAGACAGAGGAGCTGCTAGAAATGGCCCATGAAGTTTTCTGTTACAGAAAATGGATCACATGGCCAGAACTTCAATTTAGAGAGCTGGAAATACACACCAGATGGAAGAGACCTGTTTGTGCCAGAGCAGAACTTGGCAAGTGGCAGCTGAAACTGTTGAGATAACATCAGCTTCTGTTTCATTTGAAAGCCGTGTTTATTTTTCTTTTTAACTTGAAATCCTGTTGCAAAAGAACTTAGAGCAGAAGAGATTTTGCAGCACATGAGGGAGAATTACCAGGTCACACACAAGCTGAGACAAGACCCTTGAACCTTCCTCTTCCAAAGCAATGTGGATCCTGGCCCATCCTTGGTGCTTGTCCTGCTGTTCTTCAAACCACAGCCTTCCAGCATTGCCAGGCACTTTCTAACCTGCTGCTGCTTTTCAGCAAGACTGTAGCCAGTTCTCAAATCATCCTCTTGCTGTCTCCATCAACTTGGACCATCCTCTGTCCACTTCTGCTCTTGCAGTCCCAGTTTGGGAGCCCCTGTCCTCCCAGGGTCCCCACAAAGGTGTCTCCTGGGAGGACAGAGCTACCCCAGGTCACAACAAATAGTTAAGAGACCTTTTCCAGACAAGTTTTTCCCCTTTCCAGCCCAGTTTTCTGGAACTTGCAGCCTGCCCACATTTGGATACTTTGTCTACAGTGAGGCAGATGAAGCCTTTAAAACACTTTCCCTGACATTCAGAGCTGCTAATTTTTAATGCAAACTGTTGCCTTGGTATTTGCATTTGAAATGAGTTTGCATTTCCTTCACTCTCTTGCCACCCCCTCTGCAGCTATATAGACTCTGTAATTTTACAGGAGCACTCAAGACACCAGGTTTGTCCCTGTCCCCAAGATGTGCAGTTCTTGAAACACCCCAGTAAAAGGATGATGGGGCTGCCAAGTTTCATCCCAACAAGAAAATCCCAGTCCTCATAAACCAGTGGCTGGGGAAAAAGACCATTTCTGGCATGCTCTGTATTCCTAATCTCTCTTTTTTTTTCTTCCTGGTTTGGTGGGTTGGGAGCTGTAATCAAACCATTTTGTTTTCTCAAAGGCTTGTAAGAACAGCTGGTCATTCGGCACAAATTAGCTCCCACCAAGCATTATATCCTACAGTAAGAATAAGATATAGTGTAGATGATCAGAGAGATGCAGTTTCCTTTGCCTGAAAATGAAACACCATGAGAATAAAGCAGAAAAAAAGGTGATCTGTTGAGTCTTCTTCAGATCAGGTTTTTCCAACATTTTTTTTTTTTTAATTGAAATTCTATTCAAATTAGCGATGTGTTAGGGAGGGTGGGTGCTACTGCCAGCTAGTATAAATGTATTTATGCCGAAAACTCTCATCGGTTTTGCAAGTTTAGGTTAAGTCTAGCCAAACAAATACAGAGTTGTACAATTCATTGTGGGAATATCCTGGAGTGTGAAGATTCCAAAGGGACAGACTATCTCCAGATTTATATATACCAGCATCTGCTTGAAAGCAGAACTCAGTTTATATGTGAAAATAAGAGTTTGATTGCACATAGCCTACCATGTTTGCTCATAGCATGATGACAGATCTGCAAGATGGAAAGTTAAAGGGTATTTCATCACTCTCCTTTGTAACGATGTTTACTGCAATAACTCCCAGTAGCTACCAGGTCCCTCTGTTACTACAAACCTGCACAGAAACTCATGTCAGAGAGAACGTTGGAAGAGAAAACAACTTTTGCATGTGGGTGTTCAGTGTGAATTGAAAGAGAAGTGAAAGGATGCAGTGCCAAGCGTGAGCACATTTCTCATGAAAATGAATCAATTCCAATATACTCAGGGTGAAGAAGGAATTTCATGCTTTGCTAACTCTTCCTGACATTGTAATTTATATGGGCCTTGTCTGTGTAACCACTGAAGTGCTGACACGAGTGTTTTTCCTGAGGAAAACAGAGCTCATTTCCCTTGCATGACACCACCACAGTCACCGAAGCTGGAGGAAATCTCTGAGTTCCTCCTTATTCATCCTCCCTCCCCAAGCAATGAGGACAACATTAGGCCTGGCTTTGAAGTCAGACTAGGTTGCTCAGGCCTTTTTGCAATCAATTTGGGAACATGTCCAAGGATGGAGACTTCACAATGTCCCTGGGCAGCCCGAGGGCTCTGCAGAAGGGCAGACATGAAGGTGACTCTCTGCTGATGACCCAGTGGTGGCCATTCTTATCAAAATTGAGGCAGCACTCTGTTATCTAAACTGCAAAGACCCATATGCAAGTGCCATACTCTCCCTTTCCAATTTTTTTTTGTCCAAATTGCATAAGCACATAATCAAATGAAATCAAGTTATAGCATGGCAAGTTTGAACTCACCTGGTGAGCAGACTAGAAAATCTTATATGAGCTTTTATCCTGTAGGACGGTGAAATGTATTTGCTTAAGCTTGTCTCATTAAGTCAATCTAACGTGATTATATTAGCTGAGACCCTGGACCAGTCCATGCCGATGTGGAGGTTAGGATTATGGAAACAAATCAGTGCTCTTGCTTCAGTCCTTCCCTTTTCCTCCTTACCCAACATAAGACAAGGCAAATAATACAAAAATACGTGGGGTTTTGTCAAGTGTCAGGATTCATGAGAAAATATGTTATTCCCTTTTACGGGGTTATAAGCACTGGATATTTCAGTAGGAGATGGTCTGTGGGCAGAAAGCAGTGGTTTGAGAGGTTTCATTTAGTGCTTTTTGCAACAGCACAATCCAATCCAGTATAATTGCATCTGGACACAAACTAATTCAGCTAAACAGCTGGGGGAAGAAGACACTTTACTGTCCTGACAACCACAATATGATGTGATTTCAGGCTATGGTAATGAGCATATTGTTATTCTGTCACACCAAGAGAGATTGCATTCAAGTTCGTTTGCAGCCTTGCTGCTGACAGGCCTGGTCTCAGTGGGGATCCCAAGGAACTGAGTCAAAAGTCAAAATTCATCCCCTGTGGGTAGCAGGGTAAAAAAGCTTTTGATAAACAAGAAACGTATCTTGATAGCATCTAGCTCTAAAATATCCAAATGTCACCTGCGCACTGAAATTTCCGCTCCACGTGTACTGGCTGTTGGGATGGACACAGCATCCACAGCATTACAGAGCTGACCAGAGGAGTCCAAAAGGATCTCAGGTGCCTGATTTTTGAGCCTAAAATGCAATGTTGTGATCCCTTCTGTTAACTCAGAATCCTAGACTTAATTTTAAATCAAAAGAGGAGCCTATTATATCTTACTCCATCTATGAGCCTGCCCCTTGAGAGATTTCTGGGGCATCCATCCATCCATCCATCTCTCCATCCAGTCTTTTCAAACCATTTAAACAATATTTTCAGCTGTCAGGCTGCAGAGCTGCCTTACAACAGATTAAACACCAAGGATGTTTCTTGCAATGCAATTCAGACATGAATCTCAGGAGACATATGTTTATTTACCTCACTGCTCTGTTTTAAAACTGGCAAAATTCAGCGTGCTAACTTTATTATTAATCACCAAATTATAACAGAGTTGTCTGGAAAGGGCTTTGGGAAGTTTCTAATCCAACCTCCAGTTTGAAGCAGGAATTCTGCCAACTCTTGATCAGAGCAGCCATGGCTGCTTGTGGGGTTTATCCCAGCCCTTCATATTGTTCTATTTTCCTTTATTTTTCTCACTTGGTTAGTATTTATATTATTCCACTTCCAAGAGCCCCTGACTGACTGACACTGCTGTGTAAAAAGATGCACAGATACATAATAGATGTGATTTGCCTGAAAACTGCCCAAGCAAGCAAGAACCAGCACTATGTTTATTTTGCAGTAGGAGACATGGAGGTACAGATCCATGCATTATGTGCCTTAGGGCAGCTGAAGGGCAGAAGGAACACAAGAAGAAGGAAGACTGTGACAAATGAGGGACTGGGCTGTGTCTCATGACACAGATACAGATGCTGGTGGGTGTGATGGATGGGGAGCATGCACAGCGAAGTGTCAAGACGTCAGTATCCTGACACCTAGAACAAATTGGCTCATCGGAGTTCAAAATGATTGGTGCTGCCCAAGACTCCTCTTTTGTTGTCTTTTGTCTTCTAGACTGCAGCCTAACTTTAATTCAAAGCAAGAAAATCCCACTGGTCTACTCATTTCTCACCACAAGAGCATCCTCAGCAGGGCCGGTTCTTACTGTTCTTCAGAGTTCTGTCATCTCACAGTAGTTCATGATTTTCTGCAATGATTTACTCACCAAAAGCACCTCAGAATCAGTGGTTCAAGGACCTGGGCTTGTAATCTATTCTGGGAAAGAAATCCATCTTCATTAACTCTGTAAGAAGCCATGCGCATCTGAAGTCCTACATTAATAATAACAGATCCCATACTTGATTAAAATGGAGGCACAAGTCCAACGCTCATTAAATGCAAGGGCCCAAATCCCATAAACGTTCCTGGTGCCTTAATTACAGTAGAAGAGAGAATAGATAGCAGATAGTCACATACTTTTTGACAAATAGTTGCTCTGTATTACAAGGGCATAGGGAATACAGACCTTATTTGAATGCATCAAGAAACAGCAGCCCTCAGAAGAGCCTGAAGAAAATGTCTACCATATTTTAATGAATTTTCCAGCTAATTTTCCACTTAAACAAGGGAAGAGTATCAGTTTACAATCAGCTGAGACACTGACACTAGCTCCCAGTGCTTCCTTATCACATTTCCAATAGCTCTTTCGTTTGGCTTGGTTGGAATTAGCATTCAGGACCAGCAGCAATGCAGGCTCCCGAGCCAAGCACCTGTATATGATAGGAAATTAAAATCAGGAGCCAGAACTGAAAGCCAGATCTTGCATACAAGCAACCCAAATCTCCAGAGACGTAGCATTGAGCATTTCATGCTGCATTGACTATGAACGTAGTCTGATTTTTAGGTCCAAATCTGTTCTTATTAAAGGCACACAGAGCAACAATAACGCACAAGGTAGGGTTCATGGTTGGGCACTCTGCTTTGCCACGGATTGTTCTTGATCAATCATTTTGCTTCTCTGTCCCTCAGTTCCATTTAAAATGAAAATGCGAGGTTTTTCTCCATCCACCCTTCAGGCTGTGAGATGCTGAGGTCTGGGTGGGACAGGGCAGAGGCAGTATGCAGCAGAGCTGCTTGGGTAAGCTGTCCCAGTGCCAAATATTTATTTGAGTGGAAAACACAAATATTACACCTTTCCTACCCCCTAAAAAAGCACAGGTTCCCTCCTTCACCCATTAAAATGCAGGCAGTTTATGGGGAAAAAAAAAAAAAAAAAAAAAACAACTGCCTGCGTTGAGAGCTTGGAGAAAATCACTGGTTGAGATCACTGCTTTCTGAATGTGCATTAAGTTACCTGAATACAAAGCCCCTACGTTTATCCTTTAAGCCTCGTCTGGTCACGCAGCGTGATCTGGCAGCACAGTTATCTGCTGCAGGCAGGCAGCTCACGACTGCTCCCAGATCTTTGTGCCTGTTCCTCCCTCGATTTGGCAGAATGATGCTGATCGCTGATCAAGCCCCTGGTCACTGATGGGTCCCATCAGCAGCAGTTCCCCAAATGGGGGTCCACTATCCCTGGGCTCCAGCTGCAGTCAGTGCTTCTCCATCCCTCCCACCCCTCCCATGAAAAAGATAATCTGCACCTTGTAAACAGGTCCAAGGGCAAGGTACCAGCCTTGTTGAACTCTGTCTTGACCCAGAGCAGGTTTGTCTCAGAAGTAGGGACCACCTGGTGCCTCTGTTTTAGCTGGGCACATCCCCAGGGAGAGGCTGTAACTTTTCTACCAAGGGTACTAAGTTGCTGACCTAAGGTTTGCTCTGTTCTCTGAGAAAGGAGCTCACAGGACTTTGTCCAGACAATGTTTTTTCATTTTGTTTTGGTTTGTTTTTTTTGGCATGTTGTCTTTCTAACCTGAGGTTCTGTGCTGCAATAGTAAATGTTTTCTGTTGAACCACAAGTCACTGACAGCAGATTAACAGGAGTTACTTTGTGGATTCAGGCTGTGCATCTGAGATTCCTGCTTCCACCACAGCCAACACCAGCAATGGGAAAGAGGATGGAGTGTGGTTATTGCATTCTAAGCATGGTACTTGGGTCTAGACCATTTGAATTGGCCCAAGGAAACCTGTGATGAGCTGGTGGAGGTCAGACTTTCAGATGCTCATGAATTACAATTGCTCACCGAATCAAGAAGTATTTTGTAGCACAAAGACCCTAAGCCTGTCTCAGGAAAGGGAGGCAGGACCCGTCTTAGGGCTGAAAGACAGATGTATTAATCTACTTCTCACACCTTTCCAAGCAGGGTTGAAATGTTTGCCAATCCTTAGTTTATATAAGGTAGATAAGAGGCTGGAAAAACAAGATTATATTCACTGAACACTTCAAAGAGAAGTGGCAACAGTTTCATGCAGCAAAAGAGCACATCAGGAAGTGAGATCTGCCTTGACCGAAAGCATCAAAGGAACTGTCCCCATGAATGTCCCCATCCTTATCCCCATCCCTGGGACAGCCTTGCCTGGCAGTCCCTGCCATCTCACACTCAGCCACCTCCATACACCCTGCGAGCACTGCAGCAGCTTTCTCCTTCAGAAATATTAAATCTGCATTTCAGTTCTCCCTGGCATTTTCTTTTCATTCTAGATGGCACGTGATTAGAGTCATAATCAGCTATTAGCTTATCATCAACAGCATCCCTAAGTACTGACCAGCCCATAATAAGAAAATGCAAAAGGGAAGAAAAAAAAGCATTCAGTGGATTGGTTCATTTAGTTTGTAAGGGTTTGCATGAAAGAATTAACTGGAATATTCTTGATTGGTATTTTGTACTGAAGGATGTCCCTAATGGCACCTTGGAGGAAAAATAATTATGGGAATGGAAGTTACAATGTGAGGGCAAAAATACTGAAAAGGATTTCATCTTAAGCAAAGTAAAAGTAAAATTTTATTTGTGCTCAACCTCTATTCCCACCTCCACAGGCTCTGAGTCACCCTGACACACACAATCTAAGGTGTATTGAAGCCTCATTTGGCTCCAGCAAGATACCCCAGTCACATCCACAGGTTGTCAAAAAGCAGCCGAATTTCATCATTTGTACTGCAATGATGCGGATTTGTCTACTTTTGGTGGTCTGACCCTACTTATGCCAGATGTGACACAGAGAGAGATGGAGCAGTTAAGGTGATCAAAATGATACTTCAAGAAAATTGGAAGCCAACTAAGACAGCAAAATACAATGAGAAGCTAATGAGGCTTTTCGGGAGGCAGAGGAGAGGGAGAGTGTCTTGTCCTGAACAAATATGATAGAAGGAGTTGAATTACAGAGCTGAAAGACAGATATAAATCTGGTTTGGATGTGCCCTATTCAGTATGGGCAAAAATATCCCATTAAAACAAAACATACAAACTTGCTCCAGGCTCACCCTATTGCGGCGAGCAGGGCTTCTTCCCCCCAATATTGCCTTGAAGTTAATTCTAGGAGTGAGCTCTAGACTCCTTCCAGAAATGAGAACAACCTGCCTTGAGCTACATTTAGGCTGAGAAGTGAAATGGAGAAAATGTTCCTCCTTTTGTTTTCATCAAGGGTTTGTCTCTTCTCCTCCACCTCACTGTAAATTTGGGGCAGTTCGTGTTCCTGAATGCACTAGGGGTTTTTCCCGGGTGCTGCTGCTCCATTGATATGCTCAGCCTGACAGCGCTGTGTGTGCCAACGCACAGGTTCTCCTTTCTGGAGGCAACTCTGCAAGGATAAACACTTCCCCTTACTAATTAGTTCCTCCTCATTACAACTTGGAAATCTGTTTATTGCCAAATTGTCCATCTTCAGCCGGGCTACATGTAGAATCACTCGTTGCTGCCCTTTCCTAAATATAAAATCTCTCCTGCTATGGTTAGAAATGTATTTAATTTTCCTGTATTATAGGACCTAATCTACAATTCAGCACAATCTGAGGATTCTCCCTATCTTGCCTCTTGTTGGGTCTTGTTAAAATAAAAAAAGAAAGGAAGTCAAATCTCAGGCTATTTCTGAGAGAGAGAATTGATTCATGTAACCCAGTTCCTTTGAATCACCAATAGCTCTTTATTACACATAGCTGGCTGATTTCTCGGGACGTCAGACAAATCAGATCAAGCTCTACAGGTAGGATGAATGAATTCATGTGATATTTTATTCATATATGGCAGCATGGACACGGTACTGAAGGCGCGGGAGGTGATACCGCTCAGTTTAGGTCTCTCTGACACTGTTCTTGGGGGCTCAGGCTTTTGCACAGGCCCTTCTGGGCAGGATTCACGTTTCATTTGCTACCAGAACAGTCCTATAAATAGGATCTTCAGCTAACCTTTCAGATGGCTGGTCCTGGCCTCTTTCTCAGCCTTGGAGCATCTCTAGATTGGGAATTGATACCATCCTGTCCCTGAAGGATGTTGTTGGGCCAGTTTCACCAGGAATGTTGTTATTACATTCTATGAAAAACTGCCAATATTGGTACATTTTTCTCTTTTCCAGAAAGACTCACAGTGCCTCTGGTCAATGCCATTAGACTAAGGCTCCTGCAAGTTTTTGAAATGTTTTTCTTCCAGAATGAAAGGGAATGAGTCAGATCAAAGTTGAATAATGCAGGCTAAAAAGCCCATCTTTTCCTCTCCCACTTCCTAATTAAGATTAGTGTGTAATCTCTATGAAGACAGAGGTTCAGCACAACCAAGAAATTGGAGTGCTGCAAATACAGGGCCAGAACCTTTCTTCACTAATTGAAGCTTTTCAAGTAGCCTCCACAAGCCTTGAAGAGAAAAATTACCCTCCAGGACTGATGAGTAGGAAGAGGAGGATTGCTAAAGACAAGAGCAGGAGGAAGAAAAAGGGAAAAGAAAATATTCTGAATAGTATTTTTGATGGGATTTCCAATTCTCTTTATCAGTCTTCACTTTCCAGCTCTGCATGGCCCGAGACTGGTGATGTTCACCCTCATCACCAGTGGGAGCACCAAACCCAGCCAATTCCAGCGCATGGCTTCAGAGCAGCACTTAAAGGAAATAACACTGACTGTCATTTTGGGACAGTTTAGGGCTTTTGCATATGAATATGGTAATTTCTTCCAGAATAAAATCAGTGCTGTTAAAATTGAGCAGCTGAAGAGTCAGAAGGTTTTAGCTGCTGCCTTTATTTGAAGACAAAATTGAGGGAGAGGAGATGATGGTGGGTGCTTGGAGCTGTCTGGTCCTGGCTGAAGGGTTTGACTGCTCACTTGCTCTCCGTTCCCTTGGCAGAACAACTTGAAAGAACAAACCAGAGCATCTCAGGGACTGCTCAAAACTGTGCCAGGATCAGCCTGGCATCTGCCTGGCCCAGGGTACAGGCAAGCAAGAAAACCACGTTTTACAACAGTTTACTTAAGTAGGGATTTATTTCTTCTGTCCTGCTGTCTCAAATAGTTGCTACTGTGCCATATTGCATCCCTTGCACGAAAACTGACCCCGTCTCCTCTGCTCCGAGCATCTGGCCAGTATTAAACGGTGGCTTCGTGGAAGTGAGGTGAGCCAAGAGGATAAATAATTATCCTTTGGTGTGGCAAGATGGGCTGGGGGAAGGGAGGAAGAGATTAAAATAATCTTTTTGGAAAATGGATCAAAAAGCTCTAAGAGGAGATTATCCACAACCCAAGCCCGGCCCAACGCTATACATTAAATAAATAAAAATCCACACTACTAAAATGAAAAGTCAGAAGATTGACATAAAGTCCATGGAAATGTGTGGCTACCTCACTGCCTGGCTGTTTATACCTAACAGCAACAGCAGAATGACAACAGACAGATTAGGCTCTGCAGGGTGACTTTTGAATCTGTTCCACTAATCGTCTCCTCCCACAGGCTTATTATTATCTTGTGTGGGTAAAATCAGCTTGTTCCTGGTATATACCCATACAGGGCTACCTCTAGCAGGGCTTTTCCCCTTTTCTCACTGGTGATGGATTAGGGCAATCCATCTTTAAAGGATTCCAACAGCACAGGAGTTGCACAAGAAAATGAGTAGATGGTTTCATGATATTCAAATTCATGACAACAAGGGGTTCTGCTATTTCTTTTAGCATAAGAGAAGAAATGAATGGAGAAAGTGTGCAACTACCTGTCTCTAGAACTGATGCTGAGGAACCCCAACAGGGCCAGCAAGGCAAGTGAGGACAGAAAACTGGGCAGGGTGACTTTCTGGGGACAAGTAGAAGGTGAGATGTCTGTAGTGTCACCAGGAGCATCATCAGAGGAGACTTCCACACCCTTGTCCCCCAAAGAAATCCCAATAACTGTAAAATGAGGCTGCACCTCTCACTGCTGGTGACTCCTGAGCAGTTCTCTCATCTCGATGGGTGTAAAAGGGTGCAGCTCACAGACTTGGGGGTGGAAGAGAAATGCAAAAATGTCACATTTTGCCTTCAATTTCTAGTTCTTGCCCCCCTCCCCCCCCAAAAAAAAATATATATATATGTATATATATTTCATGACTCCTTCTGCTTAAAATAAAATGCTGTGAGTCAGAGAGAAACTGGCAGCCAGTTTGAGTGGGTAATGTCGAAAGATGTAGCTGGTTGTCTTCGAAGTAAAATGCCGTGGCAGAAAGTGACTGATAAAGGATGCTGGAGTCAAGATGACAAGTGACCATTCAGGAACACTTTGCTGAAAGCTCAAAATGCCCCAGTTTCTTTTTAGAATGGGATTATACTTCAAGTTACACTAAGGGAATGGGCCAACCCCTGGGAACTTCTTTGCATGCATGTGGTGGGCAAGAGCAAGGGAGGAGCTGCTTCTTGTCCAGCCTCTGGTCCACCCAGGCAAGGAAAATGAAGCTAAAAGTTGATTTTATGTTGTTGTATCATTTCTTCTCCTTCCCACCTCCCTGTCTGGCTGCTGGTTTTCTTTGCTAGTATCAGATTGTCTTCTAGGCACAGACTCAATCCAAAGCCTGGGCGGCTCATCTGCATCCCTCTTTCACTTGAGGAGTAAATACAGTCCCTCTCCCCCGGCAGTGCTGAGTCATTATTTTGGCATAAAGGACAGTCTGTTCTGCAAAAGGAAAAGAGTCTCGGAGGGGCATTTTTCCATGCTTTGCCAGACGCAGCATTTGTATAGATATGCGTGTAAACAGAAAAAGCAGCGTTGGTCCCAGCAGGGATGAGGAGGGAGCAGAACAAAAGCTCAGACATCAGAAAGGATTTAGAGTGACGGGAAATGAAAGAAAGGACAATCTGAAATGGGCAGAGGGAATGGCAGATGAGAGGGGCGGGTAAATGTCGGGAAAGATGGAAAAAGAAAGGGAAGGAAAGATGGGGGAGGGCAGCCAGGCGACCTAAAATGAAATTGCAAAGTGATTAAGAGTAAATAGGCAACAGGCTGTTATTGTGGGGGTGACAGGACCCAGCATTTGGGCAGAGAGAGCCCAGGTACCGCCGAGTGGGTCCAACCCCCCTTGGAGGCTCAGCCTGGTTCATCAGCAGAACCAGAGTACTAGCTATTTTTTAATCACCTGCTGTTTCAAGGCTCTGCACTGGGAGAGCAAAGCCCTGTCTTTCAGCTCTTGAGACATAAATAAATTGGGGGGTTTCTCCCTCACCTGCATGTTCCCAAGTAGCCTGCAATAGACTGACTGCCTGCCTCAGCCCCTGGTGCATGATGCGGCAGCATGAAACTGTTACCGAACTGTACTGAATTAAAATGAGATTCCCAGATTATGTAGGAAAATCTGTTTTAAAGGTAAGAGCCTAGACAAAGTGTGGGGGAACAGGGAAGGCTGTGCACTGCTCACAAGGCAAGGTGTTAGACTCAAGGTCAGTAAATCAATCATTGTCCGGGAGACAGAAAAGAAATTGGACAACGTCAAGTCTCTCTGACGTGCAGATCCTAAACACAGTCTCTGGCCTCACTCCAGCGACACAAATAAAGGGTTTAATTCCCTGTGGCATCCTGGATGTTTCTTCTTTCAGCACCTGGGCAATACTTCCGTCTTCAAGACAGCTTTCATAATCCATCATTACACTTACTTGAACTTCTTGCCCATCCATCACACGTCAGCACTCACGGTAACATGGACCTCACACTCCACATCCCTCCGCTGTGTCCTTGCCCGTGACGGGCTGACTTGCCCTCAGGTTTCTGTCCAGGCATGTCAGCGCCATGAATTATTACTGCAGAGTGAAAACCTGGGTCTGCTGAGATCGCCCAGCAGCTCCCTCTTCCACCCTTTATCTTCAGCGCTGTACAGCTCTAATTTTCATCTGGCAACTAAAAAAAAAATTAATAATGCCTTTTGGTTTTTTTGCCAAGACAAGAATTGAAATATTTGATTGACGGGAATTCTGTCTAACACACATGTATTTACTTAATATCCCAGCCTGCCTGCCCTCTGCTAAGAATAGCTCCTATTGACATCAGCCATGTTAATTGTATGTGCAAATGAGTCCAAATATCCCCCCAAAATATACAAAAATCAGCAGGTACAGTGTTTGCAGGAATCTGTAAAGCCAGCCAGGTAAAGTACATGGGAGATTTATTGTCCAGATGCATGTTGTTATATAAAGCTGCTGCAATTCCTTTATAGCTCTTGGGAACATGATTCATAAGACCATATCACTGCACCAAGGCTCAAACGTGTCATACAATTAAATGTGATTAACCACCTTCCCCAAATCAATTCAGTCATTTCAACTCATTTTAGCCTTTTTTCAGTGTGACTGTTGAAAAAGGAGTTATTTTAAGGAACGTCTGACCATGGGGGAAGAGAAGGAAACATCTTCATTTGTTGTCAGAACAAATTAGCTGCCCAATGGATGGCAAAGACTCCACTGGGCATTGGTGCCATCTGACACCTGCTGTCAGGACATGGCCAGCTCTCCCACTGCTGTGGCCAAGTGGACTTTTGCTGGTCATGCAGCATCATCAGAGAAGAAGATGCCAACCTGAGGTGAGCGTAGCTTGAAACAAAGCCAAGTGGGTCCTGCTCAGGGTTTGGTTGGGTTTTACCATTTACATTTCTCCATTAAACTGGTTTCTTTCTGTCCAAAGGAAGAGCAAATGTTGTTATCCTACTGACAAGACAACAAATGCAAGGCTTGTGCCAGTCCAGATGACATGGAAAGGCTGTTGCTCCAGAAAGCCCCATGCTGGTTCGCTGTTTCAAGATGAGAGCCAGAGATCATACCCCAAAAAATGAAAACCACAACTGCATTTCCAGCTAGAACAGCAGCTTGCTCTGCATCTCTGTTTTGTTTGTCCTTGATCAAAGTCAAGCTCTTGTTAAGAAAAAAATCTTGCCAACCGCTAAGACGTGAGTATCTGAGAGCTACCACAGCCTTTATTTTCCAAGGTGAATAATGATAAGTGATGAATATTTGACCAGGGACAATTTGCTTCAGAACATTAATTTTTTTAAGCCATCAGTCAAAAAGTATATTTGCAGTGGGTTTAACAGTGCCCTCCTCTGCTATTCCAGGGGGAAAACCCTGGACAAATTTGTACTGTTAGCTCTAAAAAAGTAACACAAGAGTGATAGGGTGTGTGAGAAATCGTAAGTGTTGCTGTGCTCATCTGCACTGAGAGCAGACGCCTGTTCATTCACATGTGCAGATGCTCAGAGGGACATGGAGAAGATCAGGGACCTGCACATCCAGACGAAGAGCAGATTTGGGGTCGGTTCCTCACTTTTCATGCACATGCTTCTCTCCTCTGTGCTTCCCCAAGTGAATCCTTGAACCTGCGGTAACTTATCACGGCTCGAACACTGTTGGAAAGGTTTGGAAACAGATAACCCACTGCACTCCCTCCTCCCCTCATCTGCTCCCGCACATCTTGAAAGACAACATGGCATAAATTGCAAGCAAAAGTAGCGTGGAGAGCACACAAGCCACATCTAATGGCACCACTCAGCTCCTAAATGGTTGTCACTCCCGTTACAGAATTAGTCCTGACAAGGAGTCATTATCCCGGCAGTAAACACACACAGTGTGCAGCAGGCTGTCGGGGCAAGAGATGCTCCCAACTTTATTCCTTTGATGGTGCTGCTGAAAAACAGGCTGCTGCTTGTCACCTTGGTGAGATGCGGCCAAAGGAATGATGATTTTCATTTTGTGTTAGCAATCCCCCAGCTGCGACTTCACACTGAGCCACAAGCACAGGGGTTCAGAGTCTGTTCTTTCCTGCAGTAAATTCACCCATTTATTTGAAGTATGACTATTTTCTTAAGTGCAACCTATTCCCAGAACATACAGTGCTTTATCCTTGGTGCCTGTCCATCCTCTATGGCTTCAGGTTGAACTGACCCCACCAGAAAAGCAGCACCTGCAGCTCTATGAATCAACTTCCTCCTTGTTTCATTTGTAACAAACAGAAAATAATTGGGAAAACAGGTTTTAGGAGAAAAGTTTGCAGAAAAGGCAGAACCCTCTTACTAGGTACTATTAACTGGGGACCTAGAAAGCAGAAGACGCACAGTGTTACACCTCATCTTTGTAACTTTTTTCTTGTCTTCATTTCATGTCCTCAAAGCTGTTGTTCCCTGTGAAAATGCCGTTCTCCAATCTTACCCTTCTTCTTTTCTTCTTAACTGAAAAGTTTAAGAGAACAGAGCTAGGTCTAACAGGAAGCTCAGCTTCATCTTCTGCCTGACTCCTAATGTACTGAGTAAAAGAAAATGAATCTGTGCTAAGAAAAGACATTTGATCTTTCAACCAGCATTCACCCCAGGCAGCTTTTCCCTAACAGCAACCACTCCCACAGTTACCTCATTAATTCTCGTTAGCTGCCTTCCCTTAAGGACTCAGGGCCAAACATGGCTCTTCCCTTCTGCATTAGGTAGGTTCACCTGGTTCTGGGGAGGCTCTTCCTACTTGGTGAGTGAACAAAACTTCAATTGTAATTTTTTCCTCACTATTAATGACATGAACAGAGTAATCTGATTGTTTCTTTCTTGCCCTGCTATTTGGCAGTCTGGATATTTCATGGATGTTCTCTGAAACTGTATAGGTGTTGGGGAAACCTCTCCCTGCTGTAGGTGAGGCTCTCTCCTAGCTTGTTGACTGTGTGTGTTACTGCAATTTGGCTGCACCTGATCTTCTTTTGTGCCCTGTGCTCAGCACTGGTGAACACAGTGATTGTAAAATCCACTGCAGCCCCCGGTAGCTCCTGGGGCAAGGCTGGTGGAGCATCCTCAGGACCTGAGCACAGCAACTCCTGATTTCTCCATGTCTGTGATAAGGTGTAATCAGAGCAATGGGCCATGTATGTGTATGTACAGAAAGCTTGCATTAAGCAAACCAAAATTTCAGTTTTCCCCAAAAATTTCAAAATTTCAAATTTTCAAAATTTCAAGCAAAAATTTCAACCTGAAATCTCAGTTTCAGTTTCAAGCATCCTGTCAAACCCACACATGAGAAGACCTGTCCAGACTTCAGTTCTTACTTAGAAATCCATCTTTGTATAGAATCATCCTAAAAGATTTCAGCTAACTGTGTTGTGATGTGGATGGCAAGTAGCAGGTGCTCCGGTTTAACAGTCAATTTAAAGAATATATTGTCCACTTCTGGGGTGATAGTTCCCAAAACTTTCTGGGAAGATGCTTCATCTCACAGACTGCACTGAAGCTTATGAGGGTGGAAGTGAGGCAGTCCCTGGAATAAAACCACAGTATTTTAAAGGAGAGGAAAGGGTGGAAGCAGCTCATTGCTATGCTGGTGTTGCATGTGAGGGAATGGCTGATGATGTCTAAGTGGCCTGTTCCTGCAGGGCAAGGTTATCTCCCTGCTGCGCTGACCCTCCGGCCTCAGCAAATTCGTCTGTGAAAGAACGAGCCAAGGCACCACTTAACTGGGGCACAACAGGAGGAAGAATTAGGAATCCTCTTCAGCTCAGCCCGAATGAGCAGCTCAAATCTGAGCATGTGTCTCTCTCTGGAATGCTCCAGGCTTTCCAGACAAATGAAACATGCAGAAATCACTGTTGTCTGCTGCACGATAATCCCAACCAACCAGGTATTAGGGATAATAACCCTAAAAAACTAATTCTCTTCATGCATGTCTCTGTAAGCACGTGAGGCTTTGTTAACCCCGCTAACACAGACCTCATGTTTTGCATATGTTCAAAGAATTCCTTCCTGCTAAAGCCTTTCCAGTCTTGGTTTCCTCCTTAAAGGAGTGGAGCATTAACCTCAAACTCTGCTTAGCAGCAGATCCTGTGCAGAGATGATCATCTTGTGAGGAAGGTCCCAGATTTCTCAAGGCTTTAAATCCACTCCAGATTAAGTGTGGATATGGGTTTATTCAGCTGACAGGTTTTGTTAGAAGCCCCTTTCCCTGTGATCAGGCTGAAATGTTGCTGCCTTGTATCCCATGGGATGTAAAGTGGCTGAAAGGGATGGAAGAGCCTTCCCTGCTAGGGAGATGAAGTTGTGAAGGCATCTGGATGGGGAGATGCGCAGGGAGGAGGGCTTGTGTTGTCTACATTTGGAAAAAAAACCCTGGAAAGCACGTGGGTTGCGATCCTGGAACATAGAGGAAGACATGAACTTCCAGACTTTGAAAGATTCGTTTTCGTTCACCTATCCTAAGGCAAGATCAGCTCTGCTGAAACCATCTGTTTATACTCCTGCTCATGCAAAGCAGGTAGGAGTCAAATACCCAAATACCCAAAGCCCTGGTCAGAACCAACTTGCTTCATTTTTCTTTTCATGCAATATTGGACCCTGCAAGGATCTTTGTGGAGAGAATTTTAATAAATAAATAATAATTAAAAATAAAACCAAACACAAATACCTGTATTTTCAGAACAGGTCAGTTAAGTAAAATGCATCTTCAACCTCCCAGGAAATGGAGCAGAAGGGAAATGACAAACCCCAGAGTTCCCCATGGCATCCAGTAAATAACGCAACAAACTCCTGAAAGGAGAGAGGAAAAAAATAAATTAAAAAAAATTGAAGGAGCTAGGTTTTAGGCATCAAGGAACATCTTTTGCTGGCACAGTTAAAGAGAAGGAGTGCGGGTCAGCTCAGCTTTACCGTGGCTATCGTAGGATTGTGTATGCAGTGCTAAATAGGAATCATTCATCTGGTGAGCAGGAAACAAGTTTTACACAGCTCTTGAAGTCCTCATGTCTCTGACTTTGAACAGAAAACCAGTCTGAGACGATCCAAACCTGTTCCTGGCTTTGCAAGTATCCACAAAGCTGATTTGCACAAACTAGTGCAGGAGTTTTAGTGTCTTCTTGAACTCCCGAGACAGCTCTTGGGAAGAGGCGGACTGGACCATGATGTTTGGTTCCACTTCATTTGTGCCCTATCCCATTTGCTGCTTTTTGAAGTTTTGCTGCTCCTCATTGCTCAGGCTCTAGTGTCTGTTTCAGTGAGTGAAAATAATAAAATATGCATTCAAATATAAGCAAATATATGGGGTTTTTATATTTATATAAATCTATATACACATAAATCCAACACATAGATAAATGGGTTTTTTAAAGTCAGGCTTTAGAGAGTTTCTACTGCCTGCATAAAAATAAAAAAAATTTGGGAAAATTCAAACCCATAATTTCTTATGACAGTAAAGTTATGTTTATTTAACCTATTTCCTGTGCTGGCTTTCAAGTCTTATCCTAGAGAAAATGTAACGCCAATGCTTTATCACTTTTTCACTTGGACTTTGAAGAAAATGATCATCCATGAGCTATTTTTTTCAGATCTTCATAAACTTTAAATAGCATTTTTCTGCCTTCATAACAAAACCAGTTAAGCAGTAGCTGACTAAATGCATGAGCAGAAATATCTCATTTTGTTCAAGCTTTTAAACTCCCCTTGTCAACAAATGATTTGAGCATCTCTGCAAAGTGTACTGTCACTTCTCTGCCATCTGTCATGTGTCACTCCTTCTCATTCCCCAAAGAGAAATGTCAATCGCTGATGTATATTTCATGTTTTCCTTTACAAAGGAAAATCCTGTTAGGATACAAATGAATTTTGTGGCTCTTACTCAACTTCACAGGAGATATTAATTGTTCTCTTCCAGGCACTATGTAATTCTTTCCTACTAGCATATTTTGTCTCTTTTTTTAAAAAATTTTCTCAGGAAGCCATACCTTCTGTTCATTTTAAAGTAAAGCAAGCGTAAACAAGTTTCAGCAAAACTACTAATTGTTTGTTGATACTGGTGGAGAGATGCCACTGTGGAATCAAAGGATAAGATTAAATTAGAGGGGAGAACCATTATTATAATTACTCGAGTCTAGGACAGCCTCAGACTCACAAGATTTACTTTTGGAAAAAAATATTTTTAAATCATTCCTGGCAAACCATTTCCAATTAGCTCTCACTTACTGTGGGGTAAGAGCTTGCATATGGGTAGACCAGAAGAGCTGGCGTGTTCAGACAGAGATAGACAGAATTAAGAAACCCTTTTGATTTTCAAATCTAAGGAAGGAGGGAGGGAAGAGATTTTTTACTGCTGTATATTCAAATCGATCCATTTATATAGCCACTCCACCCTGCTCAGGAGTCTGTTCATAGAAGAATAACTAGCAAAATACTGTTTTTCTACCAATGGAACACAATTGCTAATGCTGAACCAGGGGACCTCCTGTTCAGCAGTTTTGGGCTCAAGAGGCTTGATAATGGTCTCTGACCTTCCCATCTCCTTGGATGCTCCTGCTGAGCTTCCTGTCATCCAGCGTGGAGCCTTGTGCTAGGAGGGAACCATCTCCATGGGTTCTAGTGAAGAGGCGCAAAGAGAACATTTAGAGAAATGTTTAGAAACCTGCTTGAAACTCCCCATGCTCTTATTTCCTTATAAATGTGCATGCAGTGGAGGAGTCTCAGATTGACATGATGCTTTTGCAGGGTACCTGACTGTGATAACCATGGAGGGGAAAGCAGGGTTGGTGGTGGCCAGCAGTGAACTTTCTCTCTTTAAAGGAAGGAAAAAAAGTTTGGGACCTTCCAGAAAGTTTGGTCACAGTTTGTACTTCACTCTCAAAGGAAGATTTACACTTTTGAGAGAAGAGAGCTTTGACACAGCAAGTAAAGAAGCTAATTTGAAAATTTTAATAGTCATCATGTGCTTATTTCGTTTCCATGTGTGTTTGATCACTTCCGCTCTCAAGCTTTGGAGGGTCTTCAACTGATGTCTAGTATTTTTATTTTGGCTTAGAAAAGATGATGGTTTCAAGATTTGATTAAAAGTAACACTCATTGATCTATGAAGCTTCCCTGTTGCACATGGCAGTACCTGCACGAGGCTGCTGATGTAGAGCAAGTGGTGCTGCTCCAGATTTGGGAAGAGCCTTGGCTTGGATCATCAGCTCTGGCTGGTGTTACAAGGTAAAATGTGCAGTCAGGAGCAGTCAGGAGCAGCCCTTCTCCCCCGCCTCAGATTTCTACCTGTCTTCGAAAACTCCAATCTATCTTCTGTTTAACATGCCACTAAGAGAAGCTCAGGGTGTGGGGAGCCAAACCAGAAGCTCAGGTAACATTCAGTTGACTACCCTATGAGGGTATTCACTAGCAAAGTGTCATGCAATGCCCCACGACCCTCTGCTGCCCCTCCATAAGCATTTTTCTACTAAACCAGGACTGAAACTCAAAGTGAGTTGACCAGTAGGATATTTGAGCTGAGCCTCTTCAGTAAAAACAGGTGCAATGTTAAGCTAAATGACAGATGAATAATTTTAGCAGAAAAACATAACGCATTGCCTGGAGGAACCCTGGTGATGTCATTACCTTGTTTTCCCTGGGCTTGTGATGATGTGCTGTTCCCAACAAAAGGCAAAAGACTAGTCATCCCTCTGGGCTCCTGTACATTACAAATTAGCTCCAGATGAACCTGACTTTGATTTAAACACCCTTGCAGTAGGAACATTGATGAGCTGCGCTTCAGCTAATTAAACTTGCAGCAGTTCACCTTTGTGAGAGCTTAATTAGCTGAGATTCTGCCTTCTCTATATTTATCTTGTGTGTCTAACAGAGATGCATGTTGAAAGGAGGTTTGATCCGCAGGTTGTGTAACCACGAGTGTGTGTAAATTTTTCTCCTCATCTCTCTGGAAGGATGGGTGCTGTGTAGGGGTCAATGGTTAAGTTTTTTGACATGGAGCCTGAATATTCGAGGCACCTGTATGTTTTCAGAGACACAAGTCCCATAATTTTAACCACAGATGTGTCAAATGCTTTCAGTGCTGAAGTTGCAGAGGCAAAGCAGAAACTCATGTCACCTCTGGTGGTATTTGAATCAGGAGCAGGAAAACCAACTTTGGTAAATGATCTCTACATACAAATCACATCCACTGTGCTTAAAATTAAGTACAAAAGCTACTGAAATCCCATCCCAGTCCTCTGCATTGCACATGCCCTGCAGCAACTTTAATTCTTGCCTGGATTTCTGGAGATGTTAAACTTCTCCTTCCCTCCCGCTCCTCCCTGCCTGCATTGGTGGTTCAGTCTTTCTCATGTGGGAAGGTGGGTACTGGTTTCCAGTACAGATGGGGCAGGTGCTGCCTTTACTGGGGGTAACGTGTGATGCTGGGTAGGCGAGAGAGGATGAATGAGTTATGCATTGTGCCTTTTCTCCAAACCCATGTGTCAGTTCCTCCAAAATCCTGAGAAAAACTTAAAATCATAAGGCTTTAAGGATGATGCTGAGATTTGTTTTCATGTTTGATTTGCTTGAGATTTCTTCTTTTTGTCTATAGCTACAAATATCAGATTTACAAAGTTACATTAAAATTAATACAAAATTAGGATGTTTTCACAGCTGCCAGATAGATTATTTGGGTGAAGATATTTATATCTTGGATAAACACCAGAAGTTGAGGTGCTGATCTAGGGTGAAATATCCCAATTTGGAGAATTGCTTGTAATAAATTGTTGCTATGGCTCTGGACAGATTTTCTTGTATCCTAGCAATGATTGTCATTGACTGAAGCTTTGGTCGCTACAGTTGGGATCCCAATGGAAATATTCAGACTGTCAGCCTCTCGCCAGCTCTTGTATCATCCGTTCCACAAATGATCTCCACAAAACTGATAGCTTGCCTCAGGCAACGTCATTCCTTGTAGCCTAGCAATTTACACCTTGCTGAAATGATTGTAATATTAGAATAACATCACTTCTGCATGGGACCTGACTTGATTTTTAATAAACTGCAGGGCTGGTGTGGTCAGTACATATGAGTCACTGGCTGTGGCAGAGCTGAGCTGCTCTCAGCCTTCAAAACCAGTTTCAGTGAATCCCCCCTCAGAAGCCTCATTGATTTTTTTTGCCTGTATAATGTATCCATTTGTGTTTGTCTTCTGTGAATAAAGGAGCAAACAATGGCTGGGTTTGCTCACAGAGGCAGCCCTTTGAAGCAAATATCCCTCAATGAAACACTTTCATGAATTTCAAAGCTCCTTTACCTGTGAGAGAAGAAAAAAAAAATAGCAAATTCCAGCAGCAACAACTATTGTTATTGTGACCTGGGTGTTCAAATCTAGAAAGTTTTCCACAGTTCCAGCAAACAACATTTTTGGAGTAGAACGAGCCATGCTGAAATGTGGCCAGAGATCTGGCTTTTCTGAGCTTGCTTCTCACCTGAACTGATGCATCAGAGGCTGCATATGATGCCGGGCAAAGGGCTGTGGGCTGGGACCACCAGGACTCAGGGTTACTGTGCAGGGCTTGAGATGTCCCATCCTCAGCCACCAAACTTAAATCAGCGTCTAAGAACCTCTGGTGTTCCTCACATAGCTGTAAAAAGCCTTATCTGGGAAGTGAAGTGTATGCTTTCTGTAGGATGGGGCAAATAAAGAATGAAAAGAACCTCATATACCTGTTTTAATGCTATAATTTTTAAGAAAAACTCCTGCTGTTTGGACTATGACTCATGTCTGTAGGCTCTTGTTCCCATGTTAAGTGGTCAGTGCTTTTCTTTCCTTGCACGAAGCAAAGCTCAGCTCAATGATCTGAGTCTTCATTAAGGACGAAGATGATAAATCTCTCTCCAGCAGAAAAGAGGCACCACAGGCACCTCTTCTGCTGGAGATGTTTGAACACAGGGAGTGAAACAGCTCTGAGGTCCTGGCAGCACAGACTTTTATATTTGCTGTTATAGCTGATTGATTTTTTGCACTCTGTGCTGCGTGGAGCTGTCTGTCTTACTTCCATTTAAACACTCCATTTCTCAAGGAATGTATAGGTGTGCTATGTGTTCTACATACCTAAGCCATAGGATCAAACTCAACTGCTCCCGCATGGAATCAGCTCTGTATTCACCAACATTTTTATCCCACAAAATGGACATAATCTGTGATTTCAATGTTCTCCTCTTCCAGGAGCCTGATTTCGTTCCCCTGCCAGTAACAAGATCACGACTGAGAATACTTGAGGATTGCAAATATTCTATTTTGAGCACTTTCTGGACAGGCAGCAGGGATAATTTACCCATACCCTTCTTTTCTTCCTTTACACAATTTTTACTTCTCACTGCAGCCCACAATTATTCAGCTCATCTCTGACTGCACTAGAATGCTTTCATCAGCGTTACAGAAAAAATAATGTTACCACAAGCCTTCCTAATAACAAAGAGGGGTTTTGTTATTTGCTGCTCATTTATCTATACCTATTTTTGTGTGAAATAGGCTGGGGAGTCCTTTTTGTTCTCTCTCCTAGTTCAAAATTTGAAAGAATGGATGAACTTTTACTCCTGATGGTCTGGATAGTCTGGAGGAATTAAAGGAAAATAAGTGGAGACATGCTGTTGTGTTTTTTGGAGGTGGTATAGAAAAAGAAAGAGTTTGAAGAGTTTGTCTGAATTTCCATCATCACAGATGAGAGGAGGCGATAGAAGTTGTGTACCGTGGGTGTCCCACACATGGGTTTCAAACCTATGGAGCAGGGGATTATTCAGACCAAGAGTTTTGTTCTGTAAAGGGAGGAGTCATTTCATTTTTAAACCTGAAGGCCAGAGCTGGGAATGGGTTTCTATTCCACCAACTATTCCATTCAGAGATGAATGTCTGATCTGAAACAAGATTCCAGTTGGAAATATGCTACAGGAGATCAAAAGAAGAATATTTTATCCCCTTAGAGAATAAACTTTTGTGGATATTGCTCAGTGCAGAAAATGTCTTCTTCCTGTTGAACAGTGAAATAAAAATGACATGACTGTTTCCATTTGCCAAGAGCATTTTCAGCCTGAGCCAGCCCAAAGGCACAACTTGGTATTTTCAAGTGTCAATCAGAGATGCTTTCCCTTCAGCTGGTGTAGGGTCCAACAATAGGCCATATGAGACATTAGTCTTTGCCAAATGAAGAAGAATTGAATCAGGAATAACATACGTCAAAAGTATCTTCATGCTAATTCCAAGCTCTACAGTCATCACGATGGGAGGGGACTCATCGTCATGCCAGCCCAGTCATCTTCATTGGCAAAATAAGCAGCAGCACAGGTATAAATATCCTTGCACTTTTGGACATTTCAAGTGGCAGGATGAGGCCTAAAGACATAATGAGAAAATTTTTTTTCAGAAAAGCACGAAAAAATAACTGAGTTCTTAGACAGCATGAGACTGCTGTGGTTTTCTGATAATACTTTGATGGGTATAATGCAGATCTCCTGAGATATTCAGGCACTTGAAATCAAATATTTGTGTTCCTCTACTCAGATGGAGCAGAACATAGTGCTGTACGTAACTGCTGTGCAAATACACACACTCTACATGAATTGGGACCCAAGTAAAGCCAGTGTGTTATTAATATGCAGGACTCCTGCTTTGAAAGAAGACAAAGAAGCTGTAATTGTAGAGGAAGATACTATAGTTTTGGAAATCAGTGGGAAATGGGTGCCTTTTTCAAAAACTTCCTCCTTAATCAACAAAACCCTTGTGATCCAGAAAACTGTGGGAGGAACAGATGGCTGATGTTTCTTTTCATGTAGGCCAGTCAGCAGGAAAATAATAGAAGTGTTTGTCTTAATGAGAAGCAAGATGTGAGCCTGAAGGTACTGGTTACTGGGAGATGGATGCAAACCAACCAGGTTCTACCTCCCTGGTTATTGAAAGACTTTCTTGTGTGTTGTTAAAAAAAAGCAATGTGAAGGGAGAAAGGATCTTTGGACTGAATTCAGAGTATTATGGCATCATTTTTAAATTTTGAATGCAGACTTTATAGTACGTACCAAACGTCATCTCAACTGGCTTGATGACAGTAAACCTACCAGACAAGGTGGTAGCATCTCAACAATTCCCAATTCCATAGATTTCCTAAAAAAAAAGGAATCTTTACTCCTCTGTTTGGATAGTACTTCTTCAGATTCACATCCTAAGACTGTCAGCTATATCCAAATGAATCCAGCCAGGAATAAGGAGAGTGTTGGAAAAATAGGAAGCTGGAACAGAACTGTCATTACAACATCTACTGCAGGAAGATTTTGGACAAAACTTAAGTGTGTGTATTTATTTGTTTGTTTGTTTATTTATTTATTTATTTATTTATTTATTTATTTTCATCCTAGATCTTCCAAACTCAAAGACAAAATGCTGTTGAATTCTGGAAATCACCAGAAATCAGCATTTCACTGTTGCTCCAGGAGCTGTGGGAAATCTGCCCTTATTTCCCGCACAAGCAAGGCAGGACCCCAGTGCCAACGAGTGTGAGCCAGTTACTACTCAACTATAATTGAGATTTAAGAGCTATCATTTCCTATTGGTTAACCAAGGAAATATTTATGGCCAAAGCTTGGTGCCAAGCACAATATTTATGACCAAGTTTTTAGCACCGACTGCATTTTTTTAATGCTGATTTTTGCACAGAGGACACAGATCATATTCATACTGGTGTGGGCATGAAACCGAAGCCTGAAGCCATCAAGATGGAGCCTGGAGTGGGGTCTATCTCTAGAAAATCTCATCTTTGCCTTCACAGCAGCCTCGGTGAGAGCACTTGAAGTTGACATCAGAAGGCCTGAGAACGCATTCGTCAATCAGTCAATTCCAGATTTATTTAGCAAATCAACTGGGCAGCATTTGCCCTCTGATGAGGAAGGACAAGAGCCTAATTTAGATCTACAAAGCTGAGCAGTGAAACCAAAGCTTTCCTTGGAGAACAAACTTGTCTGAAGACACATGCTTCTGTTCTCTAATTTAAAAATCCATCTTCTTGGATCTCAAGCCAAACTAAAGCTGCCTCCTTGCTCTTTATGGGCTCTTTACAATGAAGTCTGGCATTTACAAATAAGATGTAGAAGTTCATCTGGTTTGTAACATGAGGTCTTTAATGGTCATAGAGCTGAAAGTCTTAATGAGGCTGTGACCTGCGGCCCTGTTTCCTTTCTGTTTTTAATGTTTGGCTCACTTCGTTTGTTGCTTTGCCAGAATCAAAAATCCTCTTGTTGTTTTATTAATAATGAGCCTTATTCTGAAATTCCCGAGATATATCTTGAGTGAGGAACAGGAAGAGGAGAAATGAAGAGAAGCAGCAATGTCTGGATTAGTGCATTTTGTTGCCACTATGAGTCAATGGTTGGAGAAAAAGATCATCACCATGCTACACGGCTGTGGAGCAGAGATGGGTGGGAACCAGCCAGGAGACAAAGGTTGTGGGAGAGCTACCTGTGCTCTGCACCACCACAGCCTGTCCAGAGGTAAACACATCTGGATGCTGCTCAGAGCTTCATTACAGAGCTAATCCTGCAAGGTGCTGAGCTGCCTGGACTCCCAGCTCAGTAATGCGTGAGGATTTCAGGGCAACACAATAGGTTGATGCATTAGGGCTCTCGCGCTTGGATTCAGATCTTAATCAGCTCACAAAGAGGAGCGAGAGACGTTGCATTAGCAACCCTGCCCTGCTGGGAAGTGTCTGTGTTATCTGGTCCATGCCCCCCTGAGCATCTCTGCATGGCTGGAACCATGGGGTAGGGACTGTGGTGCCCTGGCTGGGGGACATGAGTTTTTGGTGGCCCTGAGTACCCAGGGATTGGCTGCCAGTTTATCTGCTCACTTTGTGATGGGAACTAGACTAGAAAGTAATCACATGGGTGATGCAGCTTTGGAGCGTCTCACATCAGATGTGTTGTTCATTGGTGATGGAAAGGTGGTTTCTCACTGTGGATGCTGCAGTTGTTGTAAAGGCTTGACATTGCCTTTGTCCCCGGAGTCTGATCATTGCCATGAGGATGCTCCAGGAAATAGCAAGAGGCTACAGGAATATTGTATGGTTGGAAATCCATCTTTCAGCTTCCAAGAAGGACAGAAGCCTGGGCCTCATAGCCATATCTACTGCTTTGGAAATGATCTTTACTACACTTGCTTTTTCTTGTTGTTTTTACTCCTATGCAGGTGTCTCAGCTTCCCTGAATGGCCAAAATTCTCTCATACGGTAAAAACGTTTGATTTAGTTAAAAATGTCTTTCAAAGTCCTCTGGCACTTCACAGAGAGTCTGAAATAAATATGAATACATCAGAGTTACTCTTGTGAGGCCAGCAGTACCTGACAGATTTCCCCAGGGGCAGACTGAGCCAGCTCTTCTGAGAAACAGCATTGCACGTTCCTCTGCTCATTCCAGTGCACATTTCACTGAAAGGAGATCTCCCCCGCCTCCGTGTTGGTTTTCTTCCTTCTGCTTTTGCTCCACCTGAAGTCTCCATTGATGACAAAGCAGTTAGAAACAGGAGAGAGAAATCTTCTTTATAAAAGGAAAAAATATCAGACTACCTTTGAATGCAAAGATGGTGTTTCTCACGCATTCCATTAACTGGCTTTGTCCCCTGTGTCAAGCCCAAACAGGGAACAAGTAAGGAGACATTATCATTATTCTGTCCCACTTCTGTAGATTCTAACATGCAGATGACATTTCACAAAATAAACAGAGACCAAGGGCTTGCCCTGGGGACGTGGCAGTGACATCCAAAACAAGATCATGGAAAGATAGGGCAAATTCAAAGAAAACATGTAGTCCTAGGATTCCCTGTTAGTGCAGTGTCCCTTTGCCTCCTTGCGCAGATGGATTTTTTCCATATTGAACTAGTGATGGCAGGAGAGGGGGCTCAGGCACAGTTTGTATGCAGGACCTCCAGACCCCTTCTATTATTGCCCTTAATAGGCTAGAAAATATTTGAGAAAGGGCTAAAATGGGGAAGAGATTTGGAGGAGTGTAGAATGCAGGAGAGTGGATGCAAGAGTTACCAGACCTTTCCAAAATCATGGAATTCTACTAAATGAACCCAAATACTTGAGCCCGAGCTTGTTACTGGATTGTCCTTATTCCAAGGCCAAGTCTGAGACTTCATTGAAAACCTCGGGGAAAGCACTGCTTCAGTTCTGTTTAGTTCAGTCTACAATATTCAATAGCTGGGGTGTTTGCATTCAGTTTTTGTGAACATCTGGATTACCCAAATTATCCACATCTTTTCCAGACAAAGGAAGATAATAATAATGAGCAGGCTTAGAGCCGGGTGCCTGAGAATCAGGCTGGAATTGCAGCTTTCTCTCACAATTAAAAAAAAAAAAATCATTAAAACATTTAAAGGGCATCTTTTGCGCCAGTCAAACCGAGTCCCTCGCACATGTACCAGTGGAAGACTTTGCCTTCCAAATACACACAGGAGCTGATGGAAATTTTGTTATGGCCCAATGATGCAGAAAGAAACTGGCAGTGATATTTAACAAGGTCACTTCAAGGCACAGAAACCTCTGTAAAATATGCTCATTCCCCACATCATATACAACCAGGGCCAGGGAGGTGAGGGATAAACCTTTCACTTATAGGAAATGATGATTTATGATTAATTTCCAAAAGAAGGAAATCCTTTTTTAATCAAAATTATTTATAGGGTTAATCCAAAGGCAGTATTTGCTCACCAGCACAGAAACCAAGGCAAGGTGAAGATGGATGGGGTTCTTCCATGGGATTTGAATCAGCTCTGTGGCTGTAGTCAAGGATACCTGTATTATTGATGGCCAAGGTTTTCAGAAGGGAATAGTTGATCTTGGATCCCTTGGGTTTGGTTGCCCAACATGTGACCTGTGCAGAGTATCAGCCTCCTTGAAAAATGGCCTTTAGAAATCCCCTGGTTCCCTGGAAGGAGCACTTAGAGGTTTTTATGGCGTGTCACATGTGCTCAGGTGCTGCAATGAGGGTCAGGACACCGGAAAGCAAGGCAGGCGAATCGTACAGGAGTCCATACACCCAGTCGAAAATATGGTGAGATTTGTCATTTGAAAGGTTTAGAACTGTTGAGGAAGGGATGAAACAAGAAAAGACGAGTTTCGTACTAAACTGATGTTATTTATAATCTCACTACAGACCTAATTTCTCTTGTGGCTTTAGTCCTCCCCATTCCCAGCCAGCAATCTATTATATTGGAAGATACTTGAGATGCTCTGTGAGTAGGGAAATTATTACACGTAAAATATGTAGCTAGTATTATTAGAACAGACTTTGATTAATTTTGCAGCTGGCAAAATTACCCCTGCCTGAAAATGAAATCCATTTGCTATTCATGTGGAAGTAATTGTGTTAATATCAAAGCTAGTTTTAAAATGAAACAGAGAGGGCTCTACTCCTTGTGAGAAAAAGGGCTGGAGTGACAATTCCTTACTAACTCAAGGAATTATCTTTTCCTCCACAAAAAGCCTTTAGGACTTCAACAGACTTATTTGTGGTATATTTAAGGTACATTGAACTATGTAGATATATTCAAGTAATCTCTTGTCTCAGTCTCACCTTTGATATGCATATTACCTAATAGTTGTATTTGTTCAACTAGTTGTATTTGTATTACGTGTTTGTACAGCACCAAGTGCAGCAGAGCCTCGTCTCATGGGCAGGTTCATCAGCCCAATAGCTGCTGACAGCAAAGAGATGAGCCCTGGCCAGGAATATCTCTCAGACTAATTACCCTGTTAGTCTGCAGGAATGATTTTGAAAAGCACTTGGACAAGATTAAACAGCCAGCTTTCATTAATTAAGAACTGTTTGGGCTTCAGGTGGTGTAAAGATCCCAGGTGGCCCCATAGTCAAGTCTGGCTGCAGCTGGGGTCTGCATCTCCTCCTTCACTGCTCATGCTAAAAGTTTTTCCTCCCTGCAGCCTGTTTGCTGGAGTGCACAGATTCTCTCCTCCTCCCAAGCAGGAGGTGGGCAGGTCTATAACTCCATTAAATATACAAACACCCTGTGCTCCCTCTCCGCTCCACCGAGGGCATCGGTGTCCCCAGCAGCAGCAAAATTCGAGCAAAGGGCTGGGGGAGGCTGAAAACAGCAGCAACAAATCAACCAAGCAGCAAAACGCCCCGGAGGAAAGGGGAGAGGAGCAAGGAGAGCCCAGGGAGGTTGTGTATTTCGTGGCTCTTTGCAGGAGCTTTCTGCAGCCCTTCCATAGCTCTTGCAAGCCCGTGTGTGCATTTTTGTCCCAGGGAAGAGCATCCTTCCAGGAGGAAGAGAAAAACGAACAAAATCCACCAGCAATTATCCCTTGCAGGTGAGAGGGAGAAAGGAGTTTAGGGGAATGAAGCTGGAGGATCCAGAGACTCAGAGAGGAAAAGTAGCCCGGACAGGAGACTCTGCCTGCTAAAGCCTGAGCTCTGCTCCACAATGGGATTTCTCGTGTCTAAAGGAAACCTCTTCCTCCTACTCTGTGCCAGCATCTTTCCCGGTAAGTTTGAGAAAGCTTTTCTACCCCTGCGCTGCTCTTCAGCTCTTTTATCCCTTATCCCTCTCAAAAGCACACTGCAAACAGCAAGGAATTTCCCCCGTTTCTGCATCCTCCTGCCCCATCGCTCCCCTAAATACCCGCCTCTACCGAGCAATGCTTCGATTTTATTTTTCTGCTCCTTGTCTGATTTGATGGGGAAAGGGTTAAAGCGGCGGTGGGGACAGGAGGGAGAACATAGGCAGGGGCTCCGCATCCTGCTCCTTGCCCGGGTAAAGTGTTCATGTGTCTCCGGGCTACAGCTCCGGCTGGGGGGAGCACAGCCAGAGCTCAGCTAATGCTTCCCTTTGTGTAATCCAGGGCACCTAAAGCCTAAATCGGAGCCATGTTCCACGGGGGGCGAGGGGGGAGCCCCCGGCTCCCTCTCTGTGCCGGAGGATGCAGCCGGCTCGGGAGTGCAGCTCCCCCGGCAGCCCCCGGGAAGAGAAACGGCTTTAATTTTTAATTACCAACAGGCACTTCCGACGGTTTCTGTCGTGTACGTGCAGGGTCAGGGATGCTCCTTGCAGCCTCCAACTTCTAAAGTCCTTGTTAAGGGAAACTGAGCTCTCGTTATCCAATTTGTGCTCTTCCCCACCCTTTTCCTTCACCCATTGTTTTTGTGAAAGACCAGCTATGAAGGTTAGTGTAAAAAGCTAAATTTCAGTCTACCTTTTTTTTTTTCTTCTGATGCATTTGATGCCAGGTTTTTTATGTGTAAATCTGATCAAAAATCCCTATTTCTCAGCAGGAGGCGGCCTTTTCCTTTTTGTCTTGCCCTTCTAGCATCCCTCTTTCCTGCTCGCAAACTTCAGTGCTAGAAACTTGCTTCAAAGTGGCCATAAAGATTAAACCAGATTCAGAGGAGAATGGCACATGTAATGTTTTTCAAATGGTTTTACCGATGCCTCCCCTTTCTGCAGACCCATTCTGCTCTGCGATAGAAACTCTACAATTGGGATTTGACCACAGTGGGGGAATAGAGAAATACATGGGGTAGTAGAGAGGCAAGTCACCAGGGTGGCATCACCCTCCCATGTGTCCCTACCTGCCCATTGCTGGGTTTAATGTGGGGATCCCACCCCAGAGAAGGTATCGGTGCTCGGAACTGCATGGGTTTCACACCTCCGTGCCCCACACCTTCCCCACAGCCTTCGGCCACGTGGAAACCCGAGCCCACGCAGAGGAGCGTCTCCTGAAGAAACTCTTCTCTGGTTATAACAAGTGGTCCCGCCCCGTCGCCAACATTTCCGATGTGGTCCTTGTCCGCTTCGGCTTGTCCATTGCCCAGCTCATCGACGTTGTAAGTGCAACCTGTCTGTGGAACACGTGGCCAAGATTAACTGGGTCGGGGCTCGGCTTCCGGCGTATGTGGGTTTTACTGGGTTGGGAAGAACTTTGCTTTCAGCAGAGTTTTCACACAAACAGCTCTGCTGGTTTGAGGGGTGACTTGTGAGTAGTTGGTCACCAAAGTGCATCCTTTATTCTTCATTTACTCTAAGCAAAATCCCAAATTCCTGGTCAAAACCCATAGGACTGATCACAGCAGAGCAGTGAAGCAAGTGGTATAAAAGCCAGAGAATACTGGCTAAAGAAAGAAGAAAGGGCAGATTTGGAATTTGAGCCATTCTTATGAACAAGCTAATAGAAGCAGTGGCTTACATGTCTCTGGAAGATAACTTGTCTGAAGAGCTTTCTGCAAATGAAAGTTTTGAGGGTTATCTAATCTGTCAGATACTAACAAGAAAATAGTTTCTGAGTGTTTGCTGAAATAGAAGTTACACGTGTGCAAACTGCATATGTCGTGTACAAAATAGAGTGGTTTGCACTCCGGACCAATGTGCACTGAAATGGTATTTAAAGGATTATTCTGTCACAGTGTGGTGGGGTCAAGTGCTGGATCCCAAGGAGATCCCTGCAGGGCTGCAGATGTGAAGCACAAACACAGGCTTTCTAGCCTGTGCAGACCTTCCTCCCGGGTGCTTCTTTCTCCTGTCTCTGTTTGCATGCAATGCTTCCAGGGCAGCATGTTCATGTAAAGGAACATCTCGTGAACAAGTACAGACCTTGCTTTCAGAAGCTCTCTCTGTCACTTTTTACTATATTTGTGTGGCAGAATAAATGGGGTGGTAATGCAAAGTGCATGCAACTTAAAAACACTGGTGTGGGACAATCATAACAGACAACTCTCCACATATTATATATTGTGATAAGAGCTTTGAGATGCAGAGGGAATGCAGCTGGGATGACATGAGGGGTGGGAAATCAAAACCACTAGTTGCTAGAGACCTGCATCTCCTTGTGCAGAGGCCATCGTCTTCCAGCTCTGCAGCACATAAATTGTTTCCCATTCCTTTCCTCTCTCCTACGTCAGCCAGAGGCGTCCAGGGCAGTTTGCAGTTGCTAATGTTGAAGTTGTATGGTTCTCATCTGAATTATTGATAAGACTAAAGATGAGACATTAGTGACTGTGGAGGCATGAGAGAGACTTTCCATTATGCAGCTGCTGAATCGTGGAAGAGGGGGGATCGATACACCTACTTCACAGTGCTTTTCCCAGTTTACTTAAGAAGAATTAATCTTCTTAAAATCATGTCAGTGGTTAGAAGTGCAACAAGCAGGCAGTTCTGTGCCAGGATCGGTGGGTGCAGCCAGAGGAGAGCTCTTGTCCCCTCCTGCCCTGGTCTGTGTGGTTGGGGACTGGTGACACCCCTTCCACCACTGCAGCATTTTAACTGTCCCTCCGCCCTCCCGACAGTGACACTGTTTTGGTGCAAACCCCGCTGTAATTGTTAGACCCAATGACAAAAATATGAAAGGGAAATCAGAGCTGTATTCAAACCCTGGCTCCTGCTGACAAAAGCTGGGAGGGGGATGACACAAGAAAAATCGATGTGGAACTTGACATCCCTGCATGTCCTTACCTCACCCTGGTGTGCTGAGGGTTTTCTAAGCCCAGAGACAAGTGGTGAGTGATTGAGCATGTGTCCAGGAGCAGCCACTGAGGAACATGTTTGAGCTTCTATGCCCATGTCTCTGCAGAATCTGGTGTGCTGTGTTCACCTTGAGAAAAGAAACCAGGCGGTGTAACACCACCATCCTGTGTGGAATCCCCTGGTGTAACACCACTGTTGGCTGCGGGATCCCCCTGGTGTAACACCATTATCGGTTGTGGAATCCCCCACTGTCCTCAGTCTGTGCAGGAGAAGGAGGCAATCGGTTGTTAGGACATTGCAAACCTCCTACAAGAGAAAGCCATGGGAACAGGGTCATTCTTGGCATGGATCAGGAGGACGGCAGAGCCCTCATGTGTAGTGATCGGTAGGCATTTCCACCAAGGTCTGCACCCAGAAAAGGGAGGAAAATTCCAGTAAAGGGTAGCACCAGTGCAACTGGGATCCCCAGAGCAGGGACAGTGGTGGAGACCCTCAGATGCTTGAATTGCAAAGGGGTGAGAGCAGCAGATGCTCAAGGGTTGGTCCAGTCCACAGCATGGCAGCCCCTTCCAGTGGCATTCATCATCTCCCATTGGCACCCAAGGGAATAGCTGGATATTTTCCCTTTCTTTGTTACTCATTTAAATATTTTTTGTATTCCTCCTTCCTCTATGTGCTTCTGGTCCCCCACCCTGGACAAGTGTATCTCTGATCAGGTTTTACACTTGGTGCCACAAGAGCAGTGGGGAGGCTCAGCCCACCCAAATCTCCTGGCTTTTAATGTTCAGAATTAATCTTGAACTGCCACAAGGTTAATGACAAGCAGTTTGCTTCCAAATGAGCTCTGTCAAAAGAGCTGGTTCTGATGCCGACCAAAGAGAGAGAGAAAAGAAAGAAACACACAAATAAGCTCTGAGGTCTTGCGTGACACTTGAATCAGACCATCACAGGGCTCTGCCCCACATAATTTGTCTTAGTTATTTATGTAGGAGTTGTAACAGGCAAGGCAAGCGGTGATTAATTCTACTACAGTGCTGCCAGCATGATATCTGCCTCACATTACTTAAATATATACACATATAGTTCTGTCTTTCTATACTATTTGTATGTAGAGTTGGGAAAAAGTCTACAACTTACAGCATGAGTATACACCAGGCTGTTCAAGGGTTACGTGTCAGCAGAGTAGCTTGGGTTTATTCAGAAAATACAACCCATTGTGCTCTAGGTTCATGTATTTGGTAGAAAGAGAAACATTGCTGAGCTTCATGTTTCCAGACCTGTGTTCACAGATAATTTTTCGCAGTAGAAGTACTAAACACTACTTGCAGATGAAGCTGAGCGTTGTAATCCATGCACACGTGTGAGTAAGGATCTATGTATCCATCACTCCACTTCAGTGCTCAGGGCAAAGCCAAGCTGGGGAGCTCTTTGCCTGTCCCCCTTGTCCTATGCTGGACCTACCAGCATCAAGGAAAATCCCAATAAATTCAAGTCCGTCTGCTCACAAGATCGCTGAGGTGCAGTGTCAGCTGTTCAGTGGTATCAGACAGCTGTGTCCTGTCCCACGTTAACTGACAGAAACATCTGCTTGTTATTTCCAAGATGGAATTTGCATTTATTGCAGAGTTGATTTATAATTACAGAAATGAAGTACAAATTAAGAGAAATTCAATTAGTTCCTTGGGCTGCCGCACCCGCTTGTGTAACCAATATATGATCTTGCATTTCAGGACGAGAAAAATCAAATGATGACCACAAACGTGTGGGTGAAGCAGGTAGGTGCACCAAAACGTGTTTTTCCATGTTCCTTTCCAGTTTTGCGATGTGAACTCTCCCAGCTTTGTAACCGCCTTGCTTTGGCAGGAGTGGCACGACTACAAGCTGCGCTGGGACCCCCAGGAATATGAAAATGTCACATCCATCCGAATCCCCTCGGAGCTTATTTGGAGACCAGATATTGTCCTCTACAACAAGTAAGTGTGAGAGCTGTGCCCACAAGGCAAACCCGTCCTTGCAAATTTTCTCTGCCTGTGCTGCCAAGGTGCTTTTTGCAATTGTTTCTCCTTATTTTGTTCTCTGTGGTTGAATTCCATGTAGACTCTCATAATATCTGTCCCAGAGGTGCCTTAAATGATATGATTAACATTCGTCACAAGGTTTTTGTTCTCCCAAGTATCCTTTCTCTGGACAGTGGGTTTTGTTGGGGGATGCCAGGTATTGTCTTTTCTTCACATGTTGGAGACACAATTAAACTGGATTTGTGCTTTCAGCTCTCTTTAATTTCACTTCACCAAGGAGCTCTCCCCTAATTCATTCCTGTCAACTGGAAAAGCCAGTTACTGAGGATGAGCTTAAATAAGGAAAATATGCTGAAATATTTCAGACTTTTGTGTCTGCAAATACAGGTTTCAGGTCAGCCCAGTACCATTCTAGAATTTTACTGAAATAGATATTTGTTCCTAACACCCAATGCTTGAAAACTCTCTCTTGTATGGACACTTCCTAGGGAGCATGTGGTTGTTTTCTTTCTTTCCTTTGGAGTCTGTTGATATTCTTTGAAAGACTGTCCAAGTTCCAAGACTGTTTTCTCCTTGGTTTATCCCAGCAGAGCTCTCCATTCTCTTGGATGTAGGGTATCCCAGTCTCCCTCCCTGGCACAGGCTCTAGAGAAGATACTTGCTGCAAGCATCAAACAAAAACATCTTTGCATGTGGCTAACAGAGAAAACATAATGGAAGACAGGCTCATTTTTAATAAACAGTTGCCTGGTTCTAGTTCGATATGATTTTGCTTTTGTTTTTTTTTTTTTTTTTTTAAAAAAAGGCTGAGGGAGGAATCTGTCCAGCAGATTGTGAGCTTTGGAGACTGAGGAATTTGTCATCATTCCCATTAGCTTGTCTCTGATCCTCAGTGGTGTGGAGCGATTGCAAACCTCTTGGAAATCACTGCACCTCTGCACAGCACCTTTCAGAGATTAGACTGATGCAAATGACTAATTCACAGGCACTTGGACCGTCCTACTCTACAGGGACACACTCTGAGCATTAATATTATATTACAAGTGCCTCACTTTGCAGCCAAGCAAGGTGTTCACAGCTTCCTCTGGAAAAATATCCTTGTCCTTTTCATTGCTTAATCAACGACAATGGTAAGGATTATTATTTTTGGAGCTTCTGGTGGTAGTTGTGATGGACCTTAGTGCCAAAGGAAACAGTGCTACCCAAACCTCCTCTTCTATGGGACTTTAGTGCTTCAAACTACCCATTTGCTGGAGCTACTGGTACATGAGAGCCTGAGGTGTCATCTCTGCATCTGCTCCCTTGGCTCACCCCTCTCATCACGGTTGGTGAGCATGTTCCATGCAAGGAGGGTTCTAGCAGTAAAGAAGGAGGCCTGGGTGTCCTTTTGTGCTGTAGACATGTTGGGATTTCATGCTGAAAACAACCTTTGGCATCTGGCCCTGGCAGGCGCTGCCCTGCTGTCCCAGGTCACTGTCACTTGAGCAGCTACAGGGACTCCAGGGAGCAGCTGCCTGTCTGCTGGCCACAGCAGCTCTTCCAGAATGTTCTTGTCTTCTTCTGGGGTCTTTCAGCCTTGCCCATCTTATTGGTCCTGACTCAGTCTGACTTGTAGGGAGGGATTTCAGATGACAAATCTAACCTGGCCACCACACAGGGACGTCTCGTGCTCCAGCTGCCCAAACCCAAGCTACATCCCTCCCTTTATCCACATGTACCATTAATAATCATGCATTCCTCTGTCAGTTGTCATGAGCCTATCATGCATTTTTAATTGGTTACTTTATCCATGAATTAAACATGGATGTAGGCGCCAACCATCAGCCAGTCAGTAATGGTTTTCCATTAATTCTGTACCTCTTTGCAGCTATATTTGCCCGAGCTCTTTCATACAGTCTGGTGTAAACTGTATTCTGTGCTGCGATATACTTCTCTTTTCTGCCTGATTTCCTATCAAACACATTTGAGGCTGCAGTTAACATCTTAGTTTTGTTTTTTTTTCTCATTGTACGTATCTCAGCTAGAAATCTTTCAGAAAGAAAGACTTTGGAAAGACAGCGAGTAGTCATGGGTGATGCTAACAAGGATTCCCTCTCATATTTTTTATATATATATATATATATAGTTTAGAGAGAATTTAAAGTAGATGCAGATAATTTTGCATCCAAAAAAGCAAGAGAATGTGTGCAGAGACCTTGGTGGAGGAGAGCAAGCAGCCACACTGGCCTTTTGCACTGATCAGGCTTTTTAATGCAAATTATTTATTGCTTATCACATGCTCTGGCAACAGTATGGTATTTCTGTTTGGGATGGTATCCTTTGGAAAAGAGACTTTTTGGGCAGGAGATTATAGAAATGTCTCTTCTGTTTTCATCTTGGGGTACGTATAGAAATGTTGAAATTTGAATCGATTTGAGATTTACATCTTTAAGGAAACTTAACCTCTTGTTGTGATATTATTCTCATATCTAAGCTCACTATTGTCAAAAACTTCCATTTATCTGCTCTAGAGGCCCGAATTAAATCAGTAAACTCAGCTGGTTTGGCCTAGAGAGTATAGGTACTTGTCGACATTCATAAGAAATCTAAAACTAATTAATATCCTACAGGGAAATTAATATGCTGTTGAATTTTTGGGCTTGATAAGTTCCAAGACTCTGTAAATAGTTTCTACTAGATGTGACAAAACACACGTATAACAGAGGAATATGAGTTAATAGTGAAGCAAAAAACCTCTTCTTCCCTGCCAAGAATACCAGCTGTTCCTTATCTGAGCCTGTAAAGGCTCTTCAGACACCACCAAATCATTTATAAATGAATTATCTAATCCTCTGCATTGACTTATTTTCCCATTCATGAATGGACTTCAATCACGTTTTAGTTTTCCTTCGTGTATTTGGCTTCTCCACCACTGTGTTGAGCCATTTGGACTCCATGCAACATAAAATCTCCAGAAGAGAAAACCCTGAAACTTGCAGGTTTGCAGCCAGGTTCTGCCACAGGCTGCCAGAGGAATGCGAGACCGTGTCTCTCAGCCTGATGGATGGGCAGGAATCTTGACATGTAAGTTCACTGGCTAGTTTTCAACTGAATATTCATGATAGCGTTTGTCTTCTCTAGGCTGATTATTGTAAAATCTGGGAACAGTCAAACTTCGAATTTTTTTTTTCTCAGTATTTTCTGGTATTAGCTGTTCCAAAAAAGAAATCCCTGCCTTAGCCTCCATAGTCACAAAAAAGAAAAATCAGACATGAAGGGAATTCAAATACAAATTGCTGTAATTAGGAGCAGAAAATATCGGGAGGAAGTCACCCATTGGTAATATGGACACAAAGGATTACTGGAGTGGGTTAGAAGATCATCTGGCAGGCGGCTTCTGAAAATCATGAGAAAGCAAAGAGTTCTTTTGAAGTGCACTACAGCAGCTTGTTCTTTTGAACTACGGTCTGATGTTTGCAACCAGTGAGTTTTACGGAATAATGCTGGTTTCCTGACTCATCCCGAAGCTGTTTGGGGGAGAAATACCAAAACATGCCCCAGTCTAAACTTTAAAATATTGCAGTCATTCTTGACATTTTTAGTTGTGTGTCCTTGCACAAATTGTGCCATTTTGCACTAGATTGTACTTAAAATAGGCCTACCTATAATTGTTAGTTCACACTTAAGCTTTCCTTATTCTTCTGGGTGTTTGCCTGTTTCTGAGAGGAATTAGGTCTCTAGATGCCTTTGAGATTTGCTGCAAGTTCTGTCCAGCAATACAGGAATTAATAGGAGGAAATCTATAAGGGGCATCTCTCCTGGGCTGTTGCTGAGTGAGCATCCAGGACTTCTCCTGCCATTATGCTCCGGACAGAGACGGAGTTTTGCCTCCCAAGTGCTGACGAGGGTGCTCAGCAAAGGGAAGAACTGAAGCCAAATGCACAAATTCAGCACTCTTAGAGCCTTCGGAGGAACTTGTTCTTATCCCATCAGCGTAGCACAGCCAGTTCTGAGACAGATGCCTGTTTCACTGAGGAACAATCAAAATATCAGTTACCACTGGCTCTTAAAGATCCAAAGCAAGCAAAATCTGTGATGTGACCTAAAGAATTACGCATTGGTGCACAGAAACTTCCATCTATGTACCCAAGAGGTTTTATACCCAAGATGCCAAGACATTGGGGATAATTAAAACCCAAACAGACAGGGTCCCAATCCTCTTGTAGCTGACCCCATTTTGAGTAGGTAGTTTGGACCAGGTAATCTGTGCATTTGTAGTTATTCTTTTGGTAGGGCAAAACAATTGTTAAACTACATATTCTCTGGTTTGCCTTTGGAGAGTACTTTAATCTGAATATTACAGAAGAATCTCTTTAATAGGGTATAGGGTACATTCTTTAGAGAGGTCTTGAAACTGCAATTTTTCTTGGTTACCGCTGTTTGATGAAAAATGCTTTAAATGGGGACATTCTAGCGATATGTATACAGCTAATTTTCAGGCTTTTAAAGCTCTGTTTGGATTTAAATTCTATCATCAGAAATTAAAATAAATGTGTGCCTCATTTACATGCATTTTGAAAACATTTAATTTTGCGAGATGATATATCTCCCAACTGCAGGAAAATAGAAACCAGGAAAAAAAAAAAAGAAAAAAGAATAAAAAGCTTCTCCATCAGCAGAGCTTTTTAATGAAATATGGTTGATGGCTGCCAGTAAAACAATGCCATTCTCGAACCCTTGTAAACTTAGAAGATTTTAGAAGAGCTGCCTTTATTCTTGAAATGAGGTATCAAAGGCTGCAGAACACGGCAGCGCTATTTCTGTTGGCAAAAAAAATAACTGACTGTCTTCTCTCTTTATTGGTGTGCTCTGTTGTGTTTGACGTGAAAATATAAGAGCTCCAGTACTTTATTAGAGACAGATTTTGAGAGCTGTCAGGTCAGGGTAATCAGGAGAGTCTATCTTAATTCTCAAGTTCTTGTTGTGATGTTTGCCTTGCACTCGCCCCTTCTTCCAAATGGTTTTTCATGACAACTGTCACAACACCGTGGTCTAGACTGAACGAGATGAAAATGTGCTACCGCTATAAAGGGACTGCTGCAGATTTTCTCCGTTCTTCTCTATCAGATCTCCCACCTTCCTGTCTCAGGAAATATTCCTGTTATGCCGTCAGGGCTGTTGGCACCACTTGGCCAGGAGCGGCTTTTCCCACAGCAAAGCTTTCTACAGAATAACCAGGTTTCCCCAGTCTCCCAACTCCAGACTTCATTTGCAGCAGGTTGTCTCACCTTCGTCCCTTGGAGGAGGTTGGGAAGAGGCTTTGGAAGACCGGCAATAACCAAGTGACCTTGTTTGCTCCTTCTCTTGTGTCAAGAGGAGCAGACGAAGGCCTCACCCAACGAAAGCATCGCTCTCGGTTCACCCCGTGTCGGCAGCGTGCCAGTGAGCGGAGCTTCCAGTCCCCTAAACATATGCTTGAAGGTCCAGTGTGGGTGGTAAGCTTGGAGAAGGAGGCAAAAATATGTGTATGCATGAAGGGTTAAGAAAACTGTGAACATTACCTTTGCGTGATATATATATATATATATATATATATCTGGTTTGGATACAGTCTATGTGTAATAGCAGAGCTAATTTACCCTGCTTACAAATTACTCAAATAACTCTAAACTGAACTGCAATGAGAAGTTCAAATGTGCCCGGTGAAGTCAGGAATTGTTTCACAGCCCTGTTATGTTGGTGAGGGGGAAGCAGGCGGGTTCCAGGGTGTTTTAGGGCTCCTCAGAGTCATTAGCTGACTCGCAAAGGCAAGAAGCGATTTTGCTGCTGCTTTCACTCCTGCCGTGATGCTTCAGGCAAAATGCAGCTTGGAAGGCAGGCCCAGTGTTATTTGTAATAATGTGTGAGCTGAAGAGGACCCAGGATGAGGCTGGGTTTGTTAGGCAAGCAATTAAAAAATATCTTCCTCATCAAAGAAGCAGATCATTTATGGGAATAATTGACACATGAGATCTGCAGCATCGCACTGGTCACATCTACTCTTGAAGAAAAAAGGTATGTAAGTAGTTATCCAGAGACTGCAAAACTGCTGGACAAGACATTTCTGGGAGTGAAATGCAATTCTGTGACTTATTATTGTTCCTAGATGACTTTTTAGGAAGAGTTTCATGCCTTTTTCCAACAGTTGTCATAAGGAAAAACACATACCTGTGTTGTTTACCCAGCCACTTACGCATTGCTCTACTTAAGAAGAGAAACACTAGTAGATGCTCATTATCCCTTTTCGGTAATATTACTCCAATTATAAGCATATTGTTCCATTAATGAATGATTTAATCATGCCTCAGAGATCTCATTAAATGCAGAATTGGATTCCAAATTCCTACAGAGATCTAGAAAGAAAACTACCGAGAACAGCAAACACTGGACTGTCACCTGCTGTGCATGTTTCATGTCTCAGACTGGCTTTACAATGCAGGCACAATCCAGGAGAAAACAAAAAAAAGAGATATTTTTCATCCAAAGCAAGTGATCCTGGAGTGTAAATGAGATTTAAGAAAGAAAAGGGAAGAAAGGGAAGAAAGGAATTGGATGGATGGTACAATGGCATTGTTTGGGTTTATTTGCATCCAAGTAAAACCCAATGGTGGTTTTGCCTTGGTCTCTTTGAGACATCAGTCTGGGTTTCTATATATTTTTAGCTTTCCTGTTCTGAATCAAAACAAGAAAAAACTCACATTTTATAGCTTTAGAAAATGAGCAATACTACACCAGTCACACTGGAAGCTGGTGTGGTAATGAGGATGCTTTGTAGGGCAAGAGGAAACATCAGAAAGTCTTTTTTTTCCCCTCCTTTTGCATATGAATGAATGGAGGTTCTCCTAAAGAAACCAATTTAGGGAAGCTCCTCTGCCTTCAGCCTCTTGAGGGATCCCACCGGGCTGTCCCTGTGCTGTTTATGTTGCTGCTGGTGAGGAAGAGGAGAGGTGTGACCCCGCGGACCCCGTCGTTGTACGGCTGCTGTCACGCCACATCTGAGATCTGAAGCAACCGAGCGGGGACAAGGGACTTTGCCCATGGCTGGAAAGTGTCTGCAGGCGGGATCGGCTCCAGCCGGGCGGGCTGAGCAGGAGCAGAGAGGTTTCTATCTATATCAGCCTGAATAATTCATCTCAAGTTCTCAGCAGAAACTCTTCCTTCCCTGCTCAGCTTCCCATTTCTTTAGCAGCGTTGCTCTTTACCACTCGGCATCTCACAACAGGCTTTTTCCTCCATATCCCCGAGCTCTGCAGCAGCTCCAGCTGGGTATGTAACAGTCCCAATTCCCTCCCTACTTTTTGGATGCTCTTTTCTCTGTTCCTGTAGCTAGACTTGAGTGCATTACTCTACAAACAGATTCTGCCTGCTTTATTCATTTGGGATTTCAACCTGGTGAGGACAGGGCTGGGGATCCCATGCCCAGAGTTACTGAGTCTCCCTCGTTTCTTCAACACTATAACAGACTGAGTATGGCATCCCTTGGTGGCCTTTCCTCCCCCAAATTCCCAGTGCACTTGCTTTTCCTGTTGCCTTTTTTGTTCTCCATCCCAGTCTCGGTGTCACGTCACGGTTCTGTGGGAAATCAGAGTGCTTTTCTCACACTGCCCAGCTGAGAAAAGCAGATCCAAACAAACAAAAAAAAGTGCTGTTTATGCAATAGTTTTTTCACCGTCTGGAAAATGGCTTTCCACTATAAAATCCTGGGTTGTTAGCTATTTATCTTATACCAGCACGCAGACCTCAACTGAGAGTCCTAGTAAGAAGATACAATAAGAGACAGATCTTCCTGACTGGGAAATCAAGAGATTAACTTTCATTATTCCTATTAATAGGATGTTCTCACTGTTTTACACGTAACAGACTGAATGATTATCCAACACTGTTTCATTTATAGCAGCTGTCACAATTAATTCTGCAGAGCCCGCAGCCACAGTACCTGATAGTGGTTCTTCCCACATCTGTAAAGCAAACTCAACCCTTTTCAGGGCATTTGTGGGACACCTTCGAGGAAAACTTGTGTATGTTCACCTCAAAGACCTGACTTACGCAAGGTGCGGGCTACATTTGTATGCAAATTCAGTGCGTGCATAAGAAAACAGAGTTAAAATAGATTGGATGGATCCAGTGCTTGCACATGATGTTCATCTTGCATCTCCCAGGTGGCTTGAGTGCATTTTTGGATGCCAGGCACTAAATGTTCTATTTCTTTGACAGAGCTGAGAAGTCACAGAGAAGCCTTAGTCTTTTTTTATCTTCTATTTCCCCCCAGTGCTGACGGTGACTTTGCAGTCACCCACCTGACCAAGGCCCACCTTTTCTACGATGGGAGAATTAAATGGATGCCACCCGCTATCTATAAAAGCTCCTGCAGCATCGATGTTACCTTCTTCCCCTTTGACCAGCAAAACTGCACAATGAAGTTTGGCTCCTGGACATATGACAAAGCCAAGATAGACCTGGTGAGCATGCACAGTCATGTGGACCAGCTGGACTACTGGGAGAGTGGGGAATGGGTCATCATCAACGCTGTGGGCAATTACAACAGCAAGAAATACGAATGCTGCACAGAGATCTACCCTGATATAACTTACTCCTTCATTATCCGGAGGCTACCACTGTTCTACACGATCAACCTGATCATCCCCTGCCTGCTGATCTCCTGCCTGACTGTCCTGGTCTTCTACCTGCCCTCTGAGTGTGGAGAGAAGATAACCCTGTGCATCTCCGTGCTGCTGTCCCTCACTGTGTTCCTGCTGCTCATCACAGAGATCATCCCATCTACCTCGTTGGTTATCCCCCTGATAGGAGAGTATCTTCTCTTCACCATGATATTTGTTACCTTGTCTATCATCATCACTGTCTTTGTGCTCAACGTGCACCATCGTTCTCCGCGTACCCACACAATGCCTGACTGGGTGAGGAGGATCTTCCTTGACATTGTCCCACGCCTCCTCTTCATGAAACGTCCCTCCACAGTGAAAGACAATTGCAAGAAGCTCATTGAATCCATGCACAAAATAACCAACACACCAAGGCTTTGGTCTGAGACTGACGTGGAGCCCAACTTCACTACCTCATCCTCCCCCAGCCCCCAGAGCAATGAGCCATCACCCACATCTTCCTTCTGTGCCCACCTCGAGGAGCCAACCAAGCCTCAGCCTATCTGCAAGTCCCCATCTGGACAGTACTCTGTGCTACACCCAGAGCCTGTACAGGTGACCTGCTCCTCTCCACAACCCTCCTGCCACCCCCTGAGTGACACGCAGACCACCTCCATCTCGAAAAGCCGATCACTAAGTGTCCAGCAGATGTACAGCCCCAATAAGACGGAGGAAGGGAGTCTCCGCTGTAGGTCCCGGAGCATCCAGTATTGTTACCTGCAAGAGGACTCTTCCCAGACCAATGGACGATCCACTGCCTCTCCAGCATCCCAGCGGTGCCACCTCAATGAAGAGCAGCCCCAGCACAAGCCCCCTCAGTGCAAGTGTAAATGCAAAAAGAGCGAAGCAGCCGGCACGCCAGCGCAAGGAAGCAAGACTCACAGCGCCAAAGAGCAACACCTTCTGTTGATGTCCCCAGCCCTGAAGCTGGCAGTGGAAGGTGTTCACTACATCGCAGATCACCTGCGGGCAGAAGACGCCGATTTCTCAGTAAGTATGCTAACTTAGCATTCTCTCCATGGGTAAGTCAAAAATTATTTACTAAAGAAGCCTCACTAAACTTAGGGATGTACAGAGAGTCTACTTGTTGGTGCATGTTCAGCCATCCCTGACATTGTGGCTTTTGAGCACGTTGGCACAGCTGGAGAGGTTGTCCTTGGGGTCTTGGCTGGCACGTGAATCAAGCAGGTAGCACAACCAGACCCTGCTCAGGGCTGCTTTAAAACAATAGAATTCTCTAGCAGAAAACAAGAGTAAAGTCGTCTGTAGGTAGGAAGGAGGCAGCTAAGATTTACATCAACTGGTGGGAACATAGCAAAATTATTCTTTATAGAGAAGCCTCTGAGCCATGGAGAATTCACACTTTGTGTTTTATTAATCATTGACTGTGGTTGCTGAGCCCAGGAAAGCAAATTCCTGAAATAGGTTGTGGATGTGGGAAGCGCGTAGTAGTGTGGGGACTTTGCAGGGTTTGTTTAGCTCTGCTTGATGTGATTCCTCGTCAGTGGACTTCCACTGGAGCGGTTGGTGCTGTGCGGGAAGGTGGGTGGACAGACACATTTCACACTTACTCTGAAGGGGTAAATATGGCTACAAATAGAGAAGGGAAGTAGAGGCTGAAAGAATTTCTTTTAATGGAGATGGTGATGCCCATATAAATACCACATCCTTTCACACCTCCTGTAGCTCTTCCCCTGCAATACTATGGATATGGTGTGCTAGCTAATTATGGCCATAATGAAGGAAGCCACAAGGCAACCTGAAGTTAGCGTTCTTGCTAAAGAAAAATCTTACCTGGCTTTTCCTAGAGGGATTTCTCAGCAAAAATTCTTTCTCAGCTGTACTTACAGTTTGATTTTCTCAAGATTTAGAGTCAGTGCAAGTCATAGTGCTTTTATGCAAGACTTCCTGGGCATGAAGAGAGTCTTTATATTTGCATTTTTCACAGCACTGAGCACTTAGCAACAGCAACAAAAGATTAAGTGCTGCTGTCCATTTATACACTCTTTGGTACCACAGTCTGAGAGGTCTCTGTTCTTTAATGTATTTCACTTCACAACATCCCTTTGAGGAAGTAACTGGTAATTCCTCATGTTGAGGAGTGACAGGCAAAATACAGAGATGAGGTGACCTGTTCAAGGTCACAGAACAAATCTGTGGCAGAGATGGGCTGTGAATCCCCATCTTCATCACTTGACAGCCCAGCACTCTTTGCTGGGCTAAAGCACTTCACAAGCACATTAGGACTGTGGGAATTAAACTCTGTTTTCTCTCCTCCTAGTAATAATCGCACATAAAGCCATGGAAGGCAGTTGATTTTAACTCATTTATTTCCCCCAGGTGCAAATGAAAGAATATTGCACCAATATTACATCCCATTTCAACCAATTCTCTTTCTGCTAAGCTTCTTGATATCACTGGGAACCAAGTCAATGAATACCTTGAGTTCTTTCCTTTTAATCTGCGATTGCAACTTTCTGTAAAATGAAAACAAGCTTTAGAAGCCACCTTTTTTTTTCCTTATACCTTCCACTACTCTTCCCTCTTTAAATGAATTATTATCCTGAGGACAAAAGGTATTTACAGCACTAAACATCAGAAACAGAAGAAAAGGAGGAGTTTTGAGGGTTCTGGTCAGACCCCCTGCCAGCCCAGTGAGGAAAAGCACCAGGAAAACATCCCTCAAGGAGCAGAGAAGAGTCACCCCCAGGAGAAGCCTCCAAACCTTCCCACAGTTTTGTGCGCTTTCACAGCAGTTTGGCACGGTAGGGAGAGGTTGGGTTTTCAGATTCGGGGGAATTTTCACTGAGCTTGGTGCGAGGCGATATTATTTTATATTTTTTTTGGATGCAAGTCATGTCAAGTGGGAAAGCACATTTCTTTTTCTCCAGGTGGAAATGAGAAAGGAGGAAACGTGATCTTCTGGAATTGAGATGTACTACAAGGAGCAGAACTGATCTAGTAAAATGAGAGTTTATTGGGGAAAAAAAATCAGCGCTCAGGAATTTGCTTTTATCTTAAAATGAAATTGTGGCATTTCTTCATGGAAGTTTCGAATAAATCTGTCAGCAGGAAGCTCTGATGCAGCCGCAGCCCCTGAGACACAGCTCACTGGCTGGCTTATATTTTCAGAGACATGCACCTTCCTGGAATGAGAACAGAGCTGCTTTTGAAGGTCCTGTCTTTTTCTAAAGCACCATTGCCACAGGGGCAGTGTTTCTAAATTAAAAGTAAATAGCTCATTTAATTAAGTGCTTCAGCAAAGAGAAAATGGGAAATGCAAGAGGCAGTTGTTTATTACCAAAAAAAAAGAAAATCATCTGCAAACAGTACAAGCACCATGGTACACAGGGGAAAAGGCAAGAAAAATTGTCCCAGCATATGATAGAAATGCTGTTAGAAATTAATTAATAAATTAATTAATACAAGGTGTGTGTCACACACAAGCCCAACTACCAGACCCCAACAGCACCGAGTGGAAAACCTTTTTGTCCTCATGCCTGTGCACATCTCCAGACTGCTCTGATAAAAAGAATTTTAAGACAGCTTAAAAATAAACCAGGAGAAAATATAGTTGAGCAGGAGGAAACATGGGCTAATCTCACCAGTTTATTTTTAACAAAGTACAGTAAAACCACCCGGGACTGCTCTGTCCCCACGCTCAGACCTGCACAAAGCTGGGCCAGGGAATAGCAGCAGATTCCCTTATTTTTCAGCAATTTGGGGGTGGGGGAGTCAGATGGCTCCTGTCTCTGATCCTTTCCCGAAAATAGTTTTGAATGAGCTTCTTAAAAACTAATCAAAATACAGCTCAGGAGTTGGGGTGGCAGATGTTGACAGCTGCAGAGATGTTGTCAGAGAGGCCGCTGCAGATGATGCTCCACGTGAGGTGCTGGACCACAGGGAAATGTTACAGCACTGTCAGGAAAAAAAAAAAACTAGATAATTTTCATTTCCTCCTGCTTTTTTTTTCATTGTTGCTCCATAATTTCCAATTTCACCCTTCCCTGCTCTCGGTCTGAAGCTGGATATTGATTTTGCAAACATCTGATGCACTCCCAGCCATCATTTTCAAGATGGGCTGAGTTTTTTTATGCATACATCATTACATTCAAAAGCAAATTTCTGTTGAACTGTCCAAGTTGTTCCTCTTCTCCTCTTCCCTCTTCTTTTCTCAAAAACAAACTCATCTAGTTCATTTAATTACTTCTTGTGATCCAGCACTTACTTTCACTAGCACAAATACTCAAAAAAACTTATTTGGCCAATCCAGATTTCCTGTTGGAGATCAGGTGCTATATTTCAGACTTTCTTTACATTAATCTTACAAATGCAGTCATCCAGATCTTGCCTTTCTCACCAGGAATTTTAATATCAGGGACTCACTCCAACTCTCAGCAAGTGATGAAGAGATAGAAAATATGTACAGCAAAGGGGAGTTATCCACCGAGACCTGATCCTTGGGATGAGAGAATTCCTTGCAATTTCCAGGGTCGCTATTTCTTTTCTTCATCCTAACTATAGATGGATGTACAATCATAGAAGTACAAGGTTTCTCCCAAGAAGACAACAACCTTCAGCATGAACCTTTATTGTTTTGTTTTGGCTATTGGATAGTAACAACCTGCTTAACTTGATGCTATATTTAAAAGGAATAAAATTATCCATTGCATTAAAATATTTAACTGATTTTTACACTTTTGAAAATGCCCAGGTGCTCCTGAAATTTAAAATTCTTTGCTCAGACAACAAATTATGGGGAAAATACACATTCTGCAGCATATGCCTCCTTTCTCATTTTACAAAGCTGCTTATTGAGCCAAAGAGCTGGAGCAATATCAGTGATTTAAAGGCTGAACCAAGCAGTCCACAAGGCAAATAATGAGGGTGTAGTTAAAGAGCTCACTTTGCTGGCATTGCTTCAGCTGAACGTCATCTGCAAATATATCGGAAAATTCATGGTCAGGTCATGAAGGGTTCAGCACACCGATATGAGGTAAATGCACACAACTTACCTGCAAGGAATTCTCCTCTTAGCTCAATAAAATATCACAGCATTGGTCACAGAAGCCAGGATCGTACATTCTCTGACACACTGTGATTTCTCTGTATCACCCACAAGGTATCAAATAAAATCTAGTTGTGCATCCGTGACTGATGAAGAAAGAGAAGACTCAGGGTGAGTTTTTAGAGTCGCTGTGCTGTGCTCAGAGTGTGTTTGGTGCTTGACAAACGTTTTAGGATCTGAAGTTGCCACTGTACCTGTGAAAACATCATCAGCTGCAAATAGCTATTTCATTGACATTTGGATTGCTTTCCTCACCCAAATTAATTTTCAGCATAATCAGCAAATTTTTAAAAATATCTATATATGTAGATATCTCAATATAGGTCTCATAGATGTGTTTTAGCTCACACCTACTGTTCTGGGCTACTCCCTTAAAACAAATGCAGTATCTCTGTGCTCTGGCTCTGCTGCCTCCCTCTCCTTACACCACATTCCTGACTTGCTGCAATCACGGCACCCAAAGAGGTTCAAGCAAGCTGCTGTGGAGATGTTTTCCCTTAAGAGGGAGGCAGAATGCCAAAATTTCAGCCCTTGAGCCTATTAATCACCAAGTGGTATATTGTAGGAAATTATGATGGGTACAGCCGTATCAAATAAAGCTTTTCCATCTGATCAGTCCACAGAAAGAAATTAATAACAGCAATGTAATAAAAGAGGTTTTCATATGTATGGGGTTTCTCACTTAATGAAATAGCCATTTACAATTCGTGCCTGATGGTATTAATAAGTACTAGACCTCCCCAGAGAGGGATTGCTAGAAAATCTTCCCACAGCAAGACAAAAAGCGGGGTGAGAAGACTTTTTTTTTTTTTAATTTGCTGGTTCATTTTCACTGCTTACTCACCCAAAGCTGTAAATCCCTTCACAGAAAGAGTTTGGCGTCGTTAATCTGTAAGCAAATCTGTTTATAGGCACGGAGAAAAGAGTAATTTCCTTCCACCCAGCCCCACCATCCCCAGCTTGAATCACAGCCTCATTTATACAACCAGTTACAGCTGTTGGTCATGGAAAATGGGATAGTGAGTGTGCAGATGAGCTTGATTGTCCACAGGCGTGTGTCTGGGGAGCTGTGAACAGGGTTTGCAATTGCACGTGTACACCCGCGCTGTAGGGGAACCTCTCTCCCACATCAGCAATTGATAGAATAAACCTTTGCCTTTAAATAGGACCACTAAATGTAAGTGAGACATTCCCCTTTCTCTGGACTAAAATTAAATTATTTTATGCATATATATCTAAAGCACTTATATATATATATAAGTAAAGCATATATATATAAAGCATATATAAGGCATATATATGTAAAGTACTAATCATCTTCATAAACTTTGATCGCAAATAAACAATAGTGGGCTTTTCACCTCTGTGTTCCCAGGTGAAGGAAGACTGGAAGTACGTCGCAATGGTCATCGACAGGATCTTCCTCTGGATGTTCATCATTGTGTGTTTGCTGGGGACTGTTGGTCTCTTCCTCCCACCGTGGCTGGCAGGAATGATCTAGTATAGCTACATAAGGAAGAAAGTATGTCCCACTCTATGGATTTCAGCTCACCTGGAAGGAGAGAAGCAGAGAGTTGGAGGCAGCCCTTTCAATATTTCACTGCGTGTCTGCGCTTGAGTGGCTCCAGATCTCTCTGGGAATACTTTCCAAGGTCTCATCATATTGCCACGCCATTTTCATTTCCTCCATCTAATTTAGGGGAAAAGTTCTAATTAAAGTTTGTACATAGCATGGTGGCATTCATTGGTATATACTCAGCAATTTAAGAACACGAGCTTGTTCCCTAAAGCAGCACATGAAGAGGCTTCGCGTCTACAAACCAGCCCCTGGCAAATTAGCTCCAGTCATCTTCAGAGGTCTCGGTGTGCCCTGCCTAGTGATTTTGCCCTGTCAAGCTGAAGTGGTTCAGGACTACGTGTCCCTGTATGAGTCATTTTATAAATAAATAAAGTTCCAGATCTGGGATACCTGCATAACTTGTGGTTTGTGGTCGGCTGGTAAAGACAGACAGACTGGAAAGGCTGAAGGAATTCCTCAAGGCAGCTCAGCCCCTTTGGGACCAACAGTGAACATTAAATCACCAAAAATACAATAGCTACAGTCTTTGTATTGACAGGGTTTACTTTGGCCAATACCGCTCAGAAACCATGGGGATTATAGCTGAGTGAGGATCATACAAATGAAGGGAGGATTTGGCGTTAAGATTCAGGCTGTGTTGGTAGCATGTTAGTGTGCTTTTAAGGGAAATTACCTGGATGGGAATTATTGCTGCTGCAGAATAGCAGGGGGTCACCCTGAGCTTAAAGGCCCTTTCTGTAGCTAATGTAGGTACTTAGAGATGTGGAAGCCTCAGCAGAAACTCAGCATTAGTGTAATAAGGAATTGTGCCATTACCTGGGGAAACCTGAACAGGATATATAGCCACACTTGGGAATTCTGAATGGCACTTCGCAGGAATTACAGGTACTACGGCCTTAAATTCAGCCAGTTGTTCCAGTAGCTGTGCTCTTCCCAGCTCTATCCAAACTAAACCAAACTTTTTTATACATCTTATCCTTGCTTTGGGACCTGCTGCAATAAGGCAGGGATGGGCACCACCAGACAGAGGGAGGGGAACACTGAGCCCTGTCTTGCCACATGGGGACATCCATGCACAATGGCACAGCTGAGCCAGACACGTGGGTGCAAGGCTGGAAGACAGAGGGTGAAAACACGCTTTATCTATCTTCTGCCTTTTCTCTGTGCATTTGCAACTGTAAGAGTGACCACAGTTTGACAGAACATAAGTCCATCCAGCTCAGCATCCCCTGTTTGGTACTTACCAAATCACCGTTCCTATCCTCATTGCTGGGTACCAGGGGGGATCAGCACAGCAGCATCCAGCCCAGTGTTTCCCTGCTTATTAAAGAGGCTGAAAAGCTTATAAACAGTGAGCAAGGAAAGGCAGACATATAGGCTAAAAATACAGCCTTCCCCAGGACGTGCCGTGACTGCCTGACCCAAAACCCAGGCTGGCAGCCAAGGGGCTTTGGGCCTCACCCATGGACCAGCACACACAGGACTGTCTGGCCACTGCGACATCTACTGCCTGGCCAGCCCAGAGCATTGGAGGATAGGCACCAGGAGAAGCCAGTGGCCAGCATGGAAGGTCCTGGTAGAAGCCAGAGCTTGGGGTAGGTGGCACCCCAGGTGAGATGTGCAGCATCCCTACACAATACCCTGGCACCTGAGGTTTGCTCATGCCACACAGCTCAGCAAGCAGCACAGAGCTGCAAGGGCTTGTGACAGTAATTCTGGCACTGAAACAACGTGGTTTAAAGAGACTTCTTTGAAATACAAGTTGAAACAGTACAGGCTGAAAAACAATGCAGTGATCAGCCTGTTTGGCCTCATCTAAGAAGCTACAACTGCCCTCTGTGTTCACAGGCTCAGCCAAGTGTTTAAAATCCCTACAGCTCACAGAAATGTAGAGTAGCTGTGGCTTGGGCCAGTTCCATGAAGAGCTGTGCTGGCACGGCCAGGGAGGGAGGAGGAGGGAGCCTGAGCTGCTGCTGCTGCCGCTTTGCTTGTTTTCAGAATAAAGAGAGACTCAGTCTTTGGAGATGCTAATTTATCCCTTTTCACAGTCAGTGAGTTTGCTTATGGCAATGAAAGGAAAACAAACAGTCAAACATCTTCAAGGTCTAGTGCATAATTGTAGGAACACAGCTGCAGTCTGCATCGTGAGGGCTGCTCGCCATGCATGGGGACAGGTTATGGCTCGTATTGCAGACAGTCTGGGCTCACCGAGGTGGCCTGAGCCCTCTCTGGTGCCCTTTTTGCATTTCAAGTGCACCGATAAAATAATCATGAGGGTGGGATGTTTTCTGACACTGGGCATTGCTGAGTCAGGGGCATCATATCATCACAGTGCAGCCGTGCCCACAATGGCCGGTCAGAGCCCTCACTGCCACCTCCTCCTCCTCCCGAGCCCATGAGCACTGACAGCAACAGAGCAGGTGGGAGTCTTGGCTGTGCATGCACATTTTTAGCAATAAACCCACATGCACTTCCCAAGCGAGGCTGGAGACTCAGCAGCAGCTCAAGTCTCTGCTCCTGTCTCGTGGACCTCCTGTCTCCTGCCCTGTGAACGTGGGCTTGGGCAGCAGCAGAGTGATGGCCACAGCAAACCAGGGCTGGGAACCCCAGAGGTGACAGGGGCTGTACAGCACCTGCTTAGCAGAAAGGAATTATTTGGGGGGGTGTCAGGAGAATTGATAAAGGTCTAACTACAGATTTAAAAGACAAATGTTCAAGGTGGCATATTGGGAAATTCGGTAGGGGCAGGTAAAGACTGTACTTTGTTCACAGCAAAGGGCCTATCTCAAATCTTCACCTTTTCTGCGAAAAGGTTTTGCCAGTGCACACAGTGTAAACGGCAGCATCTCAAGGGGAGCACGGCCCGGTGACAGCCACTGAGCTGGACCGTCTGGCAAGGATGTGAAACTGCAATGCAGCCCCTGGCAGAACTGCCCTGCCTGGCAGCAGGAGAAGCAACGAGCCACAGGTGTCTTCTCCATTAGCACATCAGAAGTATCAGGTGTGATGAGGAGTGCTAAGGATGTGGTCATGTCCCTGAAGAGTCAACACCACTGCAGGATCACAGGGTTTGGCAGGACAAGATGAGAAGCAACAGATGGAACCAGTTACAAAGATGTTCCAGGAGTTTGGGGAGAAGCTCAAATAATGCAGGTCACTGCATCCTCTGTTTTTTTAACACCATAATATTTTTCATACAGTGGCAAATCAATTTCTTCTCATGTGGCATTAATAGTTCCTCAGTTTAAAGTCTAAATAAAGTCTAGAGTTCTGCTTCTGATGTGCTGCTTTGTAAACTCTAAAGGAGAAAATAGGAATCAACACCTACTGCTCTTTCTTAGACAGGTTATTCCATCCTGTTGGTTGTTAAGGAAGATGCTATCCCTCCATGGGATTCAATGATCAGGAACTGGAATAAAACTGGGACATGAGCCAGACTAGAATTGTAGAATAATGAATAATTCTGCTAGTCCAAATGCATGAAATACAAAAAGAGAGTTTTTTAGCATATGAAAGACTCCAGGAAAATGTACACAGCCAGACTGTTAATGTTTGCAATGTTCCCAGCTCAGAACTGATTCCCAGGACCTGACTGAACAAACCAAGATCAGAAGAGTGAGGAACCAATACTGGGCTACAAGAGAAGCTCTAAACCTGCCTTGGAAGAGACCCAGAGCAAAGTAAACACTTTTCAGGATCTGGGAGTGCAAAACCAAGCTCAGAGACCTCAAAGACACCACAAAATCAGACACAGATGCTGATCTTTTCTGTTTCACTTGTGGAACAGAGATCATATCCTCACCATAGTGTTTCAGGCTTTCCCACCAGTACAGCTCCATTAACCACAAATGGAAGAAGAGCAAAGTCACAGAAACCTGAATGTAATAACCTCAGTCACCACCATTTTTCTGGTTTTCCCTCCATCTTTCTTCTGGTTCCCTAATGCTCACTTATTCTGGGTCATCTTCCCAGCCATAGAGCACGCAGGGCATTTTATCTGCAGCTGGCTGGTAGGATGATCTATGTAATCCCTGTTTCCCCAGCTGTTTTCTGGGCTGTTTTCCACCATATAGGCTCATTCTCCAGTGAGCTAATCCACGTACCATGTATCACGTCTATCAAGAAACTGGACCCAAGGAAATCCACTTGTGTAGAGACAGATAGGCAGGAAGATGTATGGGATGTAAAATTCATGTACAGTGCTAAGGAAAATTCCCCTATAAGAGGTCCACCTGCCTTGATAGCCCCTGTGGTCAGTGATGTCCATTTATGAGATCATTTTCTCCCATTCAGGACGTATTTTTTCTTTCCAGCCCTTTAAATCTGGTCAATACAAGCAGTTGAGCTCTGGAAAAAAGCTTTTTCAAACCAGCTTGTTAGTAGTGTTGCTGCTTAGTCCTCTGTACTTATTGTATCTTATCCCTGAAACCAATTTAATACCTTAAAACAATGCTTGTAGCAGGAAAATCTGTCCCTGGAATGTCCTCAGCCTCTGCCAGAATCCAGCTGCACCAGGTGGGTCAAAGTCTGCAGCAGGGATGAAAATCCAAATTTATTGTAATTTAAGGACTGGAGGATAGAAGCTTTAAAAAAGTTGAGGATATGATGTCATGCTTCACACTGTGTGGGAAAGTCTCTGTGCCACAGATTACTTAAGGATAGTAATAAGAATAAGCAAATCAGGGCAAAGGATTTTAATAACGACTGAACAGAAGGGGAGGTAAACAGGCATTAGTCTGCAAAGGTGAAGACACGACAGGAACTTGTGGGATTTCACAAGGCCATATTAAATTTATGCAGGTTAATCCAGGTTTATCCAGAAAACAGGCTTAAATCCAGAAAAGCTAATATCCAAACTTCTATTTGTAGTGATTAAAGCTTTGAGAACAAAGTCCCTGCTAAGGAAAGATCTGAAAGAGAGTTTTGTAAAGTGCATTGCTAGTGAATGGCACTGTTTTTCTTTACAGTTAGCATTAAAAATGATAGACTGGGCCAGAAAAGTACAAAGTGTGCTAAAGAACAGAACAAGAGGGAAAACAACAGGTTGCGTTCAGCATAGAGCATGGGATATTAATATTCACAAATGGCTGGGTTTTGTACCCACTGATAGAAAAGGGAACCGCAATTTGGGCTGGGCAGGGTCTCCTGAGCCTCCCTGCCCCTCCACCTTTAGGGCTGCTGTGTGTTTCCAACCACTGAAATCTTATTTTTTGCTGATTAATAGAATGCAATGTTCATTGCTGGATGAGGAGACTCTCAGTGCCTAAAATCTTTCAGCAGAAATGCTCCTTGGCTTCAAGGACCTGGGTTACACACACTCGCACATGTGTTCTGTGATACAGGGTGGACTAAATAGCCATGATTTCAAGTAAATAAAACCACTCATGGGACAAAGTTTAGGAACATAAATAGACAAGTTGTTTGTGCAGGTTGTCTGTCTCTTAATCAATAGCCCTTCTGGGACCCAGTTTGGTAAAAAGTCTGACCCTTCATGTTTTATCTGAAATCATCAGACAAAAGCAAATGTCACTTGAAATTCTACCAAATAGATTAAATCCCAAGGCAGGCAGCGAGGTGATGTTAGTAACTTCCAAGAATAGTTGATAAACTAAAATAAAGGAGCTTTGTCTCAAACCACTGGATTTGAGCAGAGCAGCAAATTCACAACTGGGAATTTGGTTGCACTGATTTAAGTTGGGAAGGAAACAGAATTACCCACGAAATGCAAGATGTTCCATGTTGAACCGCTTACGTTCCCCAGTTTGTCAGCATTTCATGGGAACAACTTTGGGTTCTGCTGTGTAGGTACCCCGTTTACATCCTTATCTTTCCTGCTTTGCACCTGCCACAAGTATTGGGTTTTATAGGAAAAAACAGATCAAAAGCTCTTTTACCTGTATAAATGGGAACGTCTACATCTCCCCAACAGAACTGCAGTGTGTCGATCCTGATGGCTGCATCTCTTCCAAATGCCGTGTTCCAAACGCTCTGTGTATTTCAGCTCCTCTGCCCTCTTCTTTCTCTTCTGGCTGGAGCTTTGTCTGTGGCAACACTTCGTCTCAGCTAGAAAGATTTCTATTTTATATGTCAGGGCAACTCTGGAAAGCTCCAAAGTGAACAGAAATGTTATTTCTATCGGTGTGCTATTTCTATGCATTTTCCTACATTTTCCAAAGGGAATGTGTGTCATGCTGAAAACATTAGTTCTTGGGAGTTTCTGGAGAATGAATATATATTAAGCCAAAGACTACTTTAAATATTTACGGGATGTAGTAATAACTGCCATACAATAATGACTCCCATACAATTCTGATATGTTTAAATGTTCCTCTAGCAAAAGCTGCTAATTTTACAGGTTTTTTCCATAATGACAAGAAGAAATAGTATCTATATTCTGTGCCTGAGCAACCTAATTTTCTTAAGGTAGACTTCTCTCTCTTTGGTATTTCTTTGACAATCTTGTTCCTAAATGTGGATGTATCTACTTTAAGTTTCCAAAGGTTGGCTACAGCCACATGAATACCCAGATACCAGTCTGCACGTAGCTGCAGAAGCTGCACATCCAGACTAAGTGCACAGGAATATGCACAAAGCTCATTTTTTTTTGCCTCTTAGCATCTTTGGAAAAATCTGTGCTGATACTTTTCTGCTTCATTCCAGTTTTGCAAAAATCAAAATATTTTGTTTCTCCAGGTTTAAATCAATTCAGAAAGAACTGTTTGTGAAGCAAGGCTGGTGTACAAGGAGTATGACTGAGCACTGCCTAAAGGAGTAATTGCAAAGCAGCTACATTTGTGCATTTTTATCAGTATCTGTATGGTTTGTTGTGGATACATGTTAGACTATGGCTCAAGGAAAAGGGTGTAACATGACAATTACCTCCAATATAGATTAAAGTCATACTCATTCAGTATTCTACTTGATAAAATGTAAAGTATCTACTCAGACTGCAGGAGGGAGAGATGGAAAAGGCCAGTGGGTTAATCTCCAGTTCTCGATACACGGCTGGGCTGAGTCTGATCTAAGGCTTTGCGTGACAGATACGAAGCCCTAGAGAATGAGGCCAAATGGAGGAGTTTGCCACATCACGGTGGGGTTTGTCACATCACGGGAAGGTTGTCACGCTGTCTGCAGTGCTTGTGTACATAACACCCCTACAAAGAAGCCATCAGCGTTTTGCCAAAAGCAGAAACAGTCAAAAACGGTGCTAGACATTGTTACCTTGTCAATCAACCAAAAACACAGTTTTGCTCCAGTGGATTTGCATCTTTGGGCATGAAGGGTTGTTTTTCCTCTGTGCTGGGGACCCAGAATAACAAGTGACAAAAAGAAACCACAAGCAGATAAATGGGCAAATAATATCTGTTATTTCTGAGCATTTCAATACACTATTTCTTTTTCTTACAAGTCCGTCAGTCTGCACCCCTGACTGTGTCTTTGTCTTGCTGCAGGACATACAATCCCAGTTTGAACACTGTAGTTGTCCAACGCTGAAAACCAGACAGATGACTCATTTGAATGCAGGCTGCTTTGCTGGCTTTAGTGTTTGGTTTACTTGTCCATATAGAAATGATGGGACAGTTAAAAAAGCACAAACAACACATTTACTGTTCAGGTTACTGCTTCTCTTGGAGTGTGTGGAGTTTTCACCCAGAGATTTCCAGGCAAAGCAACATCTTCAGCTGCCTCCGCAGCAGCCATCGCATCAGGGGATGAAATCTGTGTGTGGAAAGGAGATGAGGGCACTGAGAAAATGAATAAATCGGTGTCAAGCACTGAGAAAGAGCAGTATAGCATTAATTATTTTCTCTTGTAAATCTTCTGTTCGGTGACAGTGATTTTCTTAATTTCCCAGGACTTAGCACAATTGAGCCTCCATGAAATGTATGTGTAGGAACTGAGATACTGTTCCTCTCTGCCCACCATGGAAACATTGCCAGGGACATTAAGAACTGAAAAATACCCCCATGATCACTCCAGTTGCTCGATTACTGCTGCAGTTAGGTGTTAATCTATGAAGGATGGCTGAGGAGCAGTCAATGAAACTGGCTTATAGCCATATGAATTGCACGTGAATCACCTTAATTGCTCTGCAAAGGAGGCTCTGGCAGGACTGGCAGTGCCTGAAGGATGAACAGAGGTCTCTGCCAGCTGAAGAGAAGTAACCAGAAGTAAACTGTCCTAAAATCATAACTTTTGCACTGAGATAGTCTGGACTCACCTCTTCTATCTGTCCCATAACATCCAGAGATATCACAACCCCCTGGATATCCAGGCTGCCCAGGCTGCCCTCTGAGACCTGGAAAACCTTGAGGACCAGCATTCCCAGGATAACCCTTTGGACCTGGCTTCCCCAGCACAACTTCTCCTGGTGGGCCTGAAGAAGGAGAAGCACAGTAAGTCATAGCACTTGGCTGCTCCAGTGTAATACAACTTCTGTATTTCCTCCTAAATGGTGGTTAATTTTCTGAGTATTGCTTCCTCAGTTTAGTGGAAGAATCAGGCCTGCCAGTCAGAACAAAATCTTCTGAGTCTCAGTAACTAGAGGTCTTATTCTTGACTCTAAGGGTACCCACCTTGGCTAAAAATGGTGCCTGGTTATATGAGTTCAATGTCCACCTATGTGTTAATGCAAAATCACCTTAACGCCTGGCTCCATCTCATTGTTTTTAGTGTCTTGATATCTCCACTATAAAAGTTTAAATACAGCAGAATATGTTTAACCGCATTCCCTTGATAGTTTGTTACGTCAGTGGCAAAACTCCCACTAATTTCAAGTGACTGGATCAGGATGGAAGAGCACACGAAATCCTAACAGATTCCTCTAAAACCCTTGTGTTTCACCAGCTGAATTTTCAAAGAGTTTCTATCCCCTGAGCATCTGGGTTTGCATGCGAAAAGGCAGCAAAACTGAAACTCCTTGGATGTGCCTCAGGTCCTTAGGACACATCACTACCTGGGAATGGGTACCAGAGGGAGGAGATGACCTGGAGCAATCTCTTGGGGAGGAACCATCAGGGATGCTGCTGCGGTGGGAAGGTCAGGCTGTCCCACCACAGTGGTCCTAAGGCTGAACGAGTCTTTGAATCTGGGAGCTGGTGAGTTGGTGACCCACTGGGTCAATACAAAGAGGTGGTATTCACTCTACCTGTTCTGCCTCTGGGTCCTGGGGTCCCTTCCTTGCTGTCTCCAGGCATCCCTTTTTCTCCTTTGGGCCCTGGGACACCTAGTCACAGACAAGAGATAAGTGTCACTTCACTGCATTCTGCGTTTCACCCTCAACTAAGGCTCCCTTCAGGCTCTTTAGATGTTGGACTCACAGCCTTTGGCAACACAGAGAAATTATCCATCTCTTTAAATTCTATCCGGGGACCCACTCTCTTTTTTCAAGTGGCCAGTTGCCCATGACTGACAGGGCTCCAACCAGCGCTGATCTGCAAATGGAGATTTTTCACAGAGAAATTCATAGCGTTAGAGTTAGTGCACTGGCCTGAGCGTGAGGTCCACTCCCATGCTCTCCCCATGGATCAGACAAACCACAAAGCTGAACCATCTCTTCCACCGGTTGCTGCTAAGTCAGAAGTGATGTTTTCACATGAAATTGCTCACGAAACCGCTACATCTTAGTGAAAAAGATGCATTTTGACAAAATAGAATTTTTCATCTTTTTAAGATGAAAATATTTTGATTAGCAGTGTCCTTAAGGTAGTTTTTTCCAATGAGATCCATCTTCTCTCATCTCCTTGCTTGACAGGCTGGAAACACCTGCAGCTTGTTACTCTCTTTTTCTCTTAAGTAACATTTTTACAAGCTCTGCAGATACCAGCTAAAACAGAATAGTGCCAGAGCAGGGAGTTAAACAGAAGGTCTCTAGTTACTTAGAGGCATGAGGGCACCACTGAAACCAATGATTTTCATTTTATTTTGAAAATTACTTGAGCCACTGACAAATGTTATCTGCAAATCCAAACAAAACATCTTCCAACCATTCACTCATTCACGTGCAATAGTGGGTGCCACTTTCTGAGATTACATTAATCTGTTTCTTTAGTCACATGTGAGGTTTTTGTTGTTGGAACTACTGCTCCAGAAACCTACTTCCACTCTTCAGTAGCCTCATGCCTTCCTTCAGTGTTTTCCAAGACTTGCCATTTCTACCCAGAGTTCATCCTTTCCACTGCCATGTGTTCAGGCCAAAGACTGTTTCTTTCGTCTTTCTGTGGAAAAAGCCTCCTGCCCTCTAAAAATCAAGCTCTCCATCCCCCAAAATGTACAAGCTGGCCTTCCTCCCAAAGCAGAGCTTGCCAAAAGAGTGTGCTGGATCTTTCTCCTTATTGTTTGAGCTATCTGACTTGGGTTACCCTTCCTAGGAGAGAGAAATCTAAAAGAAAAATAGCAATCAAATGAGATAATATCACAGGTTATCTTTACAGCACTGTCTGAGGCACTAAAATGTTTAATTATCAAAGTTATAAAAAAAAATGCTTACGAACGTTTCTGTCCATACCTCTTTCTCCAGGATACCCATCTTTGCCTGGCTGCCCAGGGACACCGTTTTCTCCTCTTTCTCCGTTGCTCCCAGGGGGACCTGGAGGACCTGGTGGTCCCGGTTCTCCTGGTTTTAACCTTTCATCCCAAACAGGAACTGGCTTCCTTGCGTGTTCATGAATGAACGAGTCAAATTTCAACACATGAGCTGAGAGGGGAAGACATAAAATGAATGTTTCCTTGGCTGGGAAATTCAGAAAAGAGGCAGAAAAAGTTTCCTAAAACTATCAGCTAGTGCTAAAGAACAGTCAGTCCAAACTGAGAAAGCCCAAAGCTGAAGATGGTGATGGGCAGTTGAGTCATGACTTTGCTGCCTGACCTTGGGCAAACTGCTGCTCCTCGTCATGCACCACAGCACAGGAGCTTTAACAGAAATGCCTCATGTCTCAAGAGGGATCAGCACAAATCACCGAAAGAATAATTTCTTTCTAATGAGTTCCAAGTTTTTCTATTTGAGAAATACAGGAGTCTTTGCAAAGTGCCAGAGGGTTTTCCTAAGAAATCTTTCACAAATATTCTGTGCAAATGCTGCCCAGTAGAGCCAGTGGGAGCCTGTGGTGGGACGTTTGCTACTCATGGTGCTCAGCAGGGCAGAGAATGGAGGAGCTCCATGGGTCACCACAGCTTCTTGTTGTCACCCCTCTGGTTTTGTTCACGAGAGACATGAACACACACGGGAGCTGGGCTGGTTATACTCACTCTGGATCATCCGCTCACAAGCCTGGGTAACGAGCTGGTAAATTGTGGCCAAGGACTGTGGTTCCCCCTAAAGTGATTATTTTTCAATTAAAAAAAAGAAAAAAATATTAATCTCTTTAAAAATTATCAATATAAAAATGAGCAATAGCTTTCTGCCCATTCTTTTTGTCCCCTTGAGTTTCAGAGATGTTAATTACCATGAAATTCAGCTTTATTTGTTTATCACAAAGCTCTGAAGCCATAAAATTGAAATTGGGAAACATCAATAATTGCTTGTCTCTTGCACATCAAAAAGCCCAGACTGAATCTCAATAATTACCAAAGCTACCAAAAAAGGAGAGTAAATTTCACTCTCAAATTCTATCAAAAGAGATGCTACGTCTATAAACCAATGTTCTGTGATATGTAAAACATTTAACACGATCAGATATTACAATGTCCTATCTTTGTCTAAATCTTTTATGAATATTGATTCTTACCATTAGTGTGTTCTGAATAAATCATATCTGAGGAGTTCTTTAGAAAGTTTTAGTAAGTAGGGAAAAGTGATAAAAATGCGAAAAGCTGCTTATAAATAAACACTGACTCTATATGTGAAAATTCATAACAGACTCTATACTTTCCAGAAGATTCATAAAATACACGTCTGGCTGGATCACTGTGTAGATTACTCAGACTCAAATGATAACTTGGCACAACACCCAAGGGAGGGTTCATTGCAACAAAAAAAACAAACAAAAAAGTGTAGAAAAGGAAAAGCTGGTGGGAATGGAAGGAGAGTAGTGTTAAAAAATCTAATACTGAGGCATTAACTTGAGACAAACACAGTCCATCAAAAGCAGCTCACTCCTCTCTGAAGCCTAATTCACGTAAGTCAGTCTTGGCAAAGAAACTCAGACTCCTAGAGACACACAGGATTTCTTTTTAACCAAAAGTCAGGGTGGAAAAAACTTCCTCTGACAATAAAATAACCTTGAAAGGATCTCCTGATCTCCTGACCATGCTGGGCCATGCCAGAGGGTTATTACAAATGAGTCCCCTCTTATGTAATACTTTTAAAAAGAGCAACTCAGTCAAGTGTTTATGGTTTTTCCTTCTCAGCAAAGAATGAATTTGCAGTTGGCATTTCTTCTTCATTAATCTACTACTAAAAGTTCCTGATTGCTGCAAGATTAGTAATATCCAGCCAGCACAGTCAGTGCGGGTGGAAAGGCAACGAGCTGAAGGTACATGAAATTATTCAGCACTAGGCAAGTTTATATGTGTGAGTACAGCCTGCAAAGCACTTTACTGGTGTTGCCCTGCACCACAAAAACTCACTTTCTCTCCTCTTTCTCCTTTTGGACCCGGCAGCCCCTACAAGGAAAGAAAATGAAAAATAAATGTCTAAGGAAAGGAAGAGCAGAAGAAAACAAGAAAATAAATGGGGATGTGGAACATGGTAGAACATTAGTGGAACATGGAGCATGAAGTTTGTTTCTCACACTCTCATCATTTCCATGACCTCATGGCAGGGGCTAGAAGAGCTTCAAGCTCATAGGATTATTTCAGTTTGTTTCTTAACAAAAAGAATAGTAAAGCAGCAGCTGGAGTAGTGGCACAAAGTACCATCAACAGGGCTGCAGAAATTCCTCAGGCACAATCTTAGAACAGATCTCCCAACGCAGCAGGTGGTTCTTAACATCTGAGAAGTAGAAATAACTGTGACATCCAGACCTGCGGCTGCGCCTCCAAGCCCAGCACTGGCTGCTCCAGCTCAGGACTGACTCTCTTGCTTTATTCTAGAATCTGACACCAGAAATTTATTTGGATGTTGGGTTTTGTGTAGCCTGTAAATCTACAGAGATCAAAAGGAGGTGGGATTTGTTAAATGCTTTATCAACAGTTGTGTAGCCTGGGATTTACATATCCAGACATCTCCTCAAGAAGGAGGAGTGCAAATTAAAACTGTTCTTTAGACTCTGAGGAAGAGCTGCTGTGGGAACAGTTTGTTTCCACTCAGTTATTTCATGTCTTTGCCTTCTTTGAGACCCCAAAGCAGGAACTTACTGTTGGCCCAACGTCACCTGGAGGTCCCTTCTCTCCACTGCTGCCTCGGGAGCCTGTCACCCCTTGGAAACCCTGCAGACACCAATTACAACACAGATGAAATTCCAGTTCCTTCTCAACTTTCTTCTTTTTCTGTTGGAGGCTGACATCTCCCTGCAGCTCCAGGGGCACCAGCACTCTGAGTTTAGAGGGCTCCAGCAAGTGCACTGGAGACTGAAGGCTGATGTCAGAACCTCATCTAGCCATGAGTCCAATGTTAAGAGTGTATCACATCTGAGTCATCTTCACATCATTTCCCATTACTGTCTCAATTACGGTCAAACCAGCAAAGCTCAGATTTGCCAACAAACCACAGTGTGTTTTTTACTCTACAGGCTTTAGATTCTCCATTATATGTTCAGAATTAGACGTAGCCTAGAGCATAACCCTTTCTTCAGCTTGCTAATACCATGCTGTTGGGGTTTGGTTATTTTATTTAATTTTTTCCCCTTAAGATCTGTGTTTGCCTCCAATACTTTACAACAGTAAGAGAAGCTTAGAGGGTATGAAGTGGCTTCTTTGGTCATCTCCTCTTTGTGACATTTCTCTGCCCTTTGGTGCCACAAAGGGAAGAAAGAAAAAAGCCGAAAACAACCAGTAGAAATACTTTCTTTTCTAATTTTCCAGCTATTACGTTTAATCTCGATAGGTTTAAACAGCTCTTCCAATCAGTGGAAAAGGAAAGAAGTTTTCAAGGTGGCATCAGAATGACTTTCAGAGCCTGCTCTGAAGGCTATGGCACTTTCTTTGTATTTAGAAAGCTGAGGTTCAAGCCTGTGGGCTCCGCATCTTCCCAGAATGGGGAAGTCCAAATTCCAAGCCGAATTCAACTTTAGCTCCCACAAATACCTGACTTCACCACAACTACTGTGGAGTTTAATGCAAAACCAGCAGTGAGCAAACTCCATCTTACTCTATTCAGGACTGACAAATTCCTTATAGTTCAGCAGTGAGAATCTGTAAATATCAGGCCCACCACCCACCATCTAAAACCAGATTTTGTTCTGTAAATCAACAGATCCTGAAGTTCTGCTACTCTGGGCACAACAAAGTGCAAATACACTTATCTGCATGTGATCCTGGCAGCAGTTGTTGGAGATAGTGTTGGGGAAACCTCTCACACCTGCCTGCATCCTCCAGCTCCTTCTGATTTCAGTCTAACAAGCCCATTTACCTCAAACAACAGTTGAAAACAGTTGCACCAAGAACACAAAAATAGAAAACCAAGCATCTCCTCGCTGGGTCAAAGCTTCCCTAGGACTTGTCAGAAGAAGCCAAGCTTTTCTTCTTGCGCTGACAGTGGCAGAGAATGTGGACATCTGCCCAATATGTCAGATACCCACCTGTGATAACCCAAGTAGGGGTTTTGCCCTGACACCTCTGGGTGATGACTGGTCAGGAGAAACCACAAGCCCCTGCTGAGGAAGAGATGTGGATTTCATCACTCATGGTGAGCACTCACCCTTGGTCCAGGAGGTCCTGGGGGCCCAGCAGTGCCTTCGAGTCCCCTCACCCCCTGCAAAGCCAAATCCAGACATTTATTAACAAGAAGATTCAAAGAGATCTAGTACACGCTGAGGTGGTTTTGCCATGTGCTGCTTTTAACAGGAGCTTGCTAGGAATGGGTAGAAAATGTGTCTGCCAATTAGGCAACAAGGGTGGCACCTGCTCAAATTTGGACAAACCTGAGATGACATTTTCCCCCAGTCCCTCCAGATTAGGAGAGCTGGATGTTTTGGGTCTCTACTGGTACACTTACAGCAGAATTTTAGGCATCCATGCATGAAAACTCAGAGGTGAGGAACTTTACCTTTGCACCTTGAAGACCATCCCTGCCGGGAGCTCCCTGCACACCAGGAATGCCCTGTAAATCAGAATTGCTGTGTAAAGTTGGCATCTAATTATCATTGCCCTAATTCATCTTGTAACGTGTGACATAAGAAAAAAAAAGATGGAAGAAGAAACAGTGTTATTCATTAAACAGAGCAATCACTGTTATCTCACCTTTAACCCTGTTATATCTAGCTTCCAAATAGGTCTATATTTCTTGCACCAACTGGCTCAGTTTTCCTTTGGAAAGTCATGACATTCCAAAACAAAATATAGTTTCCTAGTAGATAACAGCAACTCTATGGCTTTTAAATCTTGCTTAAAATAATTACTGGGAAAAAAAATGGACAAGTATTTGAGACATTTAGAAGGAATGGTCTACCATTACCTGCATGCCCGGACTCCCAGTGTCTCCTTTTTCTCCTTTCATTCCTGGTGGCCCCTTGGAGTAAAAAAGAAGCACACATAGTTAGGCACGCTGCAGCATCCTTCAAGGCAAAGAGCATCCTGCTGCTCCACGTCTGTGTCCCAGGTTGCTCCTGCTCTTTGTTGTGCTACAGGGAACTTTGCAGCCGCAGCACAAGCACGGGGTTTCTGTCACCCCAGACACGCACACAGCAGCCTCTTGCCAAACAACAATGATTGTTGCAAAGAAAAATATCTGAATACTCCACTGGGCTGTTTTCATTAAAGGCACATTAGGGAGAGTCTGGACAAAAAACAGCCTTTTGCCAGAAGAAGTAAGGGCAGGGCCTCGTCAGCATGAAAAAATGATCATTATCTGTCTCTAGTGCAGCTGCCCAGCTGTTAGCAAGGATGATGTAAATACATAGATCACATTTCAGGGTCTTTATTGAGACACCCATTTCTGAGACGTTCTAACTGCAAAAATGGAGTGATAAAAAGGGCAGTGGAAGAGATCACATACCACAGGACCCTGAACAGTGATTCCTTGGGAACCTGGAGAGCCTTGTTGTCCGCTAGGACCCTCTGGCCCCACTTGTCCAGGTGGGCCTGGTTCACCCTAAAGCCCAAGACAAGAAATTAAACAGCAGGAAAGAAAGTAAATAGTGTATTTTCTCCACATAGGCTGCACTGCATGACCTGGGTCAGCATGAACCATCTACAGGATCCAAGATGAAGTCAGGACAGTGAGGGGATCTCTAGTAACCTCAGCTGCCTTTGGCCTTCAAGTCTAAGGTTTTGGTGCATCTTTCGTGGGCAAAAGCAGCAAAGCTGCAGATGGTTCTTGGCAAAGTATGGTTCACCTTCCTGAGCAGCAGTTCATTCCTGTTACCCAAGGTGGCCAGAGAGCAAAGGGAAATGTTCCTTAACCATGGCTGAGATGTGCACCCATTCTCATGCCTTCCCCAAAATCTTTCCCTTTAACCACGCTGCTTTCCCAGATGTTACCCCAAAAAAGGAGCAATGGTCTGATCTGACTCTGCCCTGTGTCAATTAGTGGAGCAGGGAACACTTGGACAGGGTGCGCTCCAGTCCCCAGGGTTTGGGGATTCAGACCCAGCTGTTTCCTGTGCTCACCTCATGGATTTTCTGAAGGCTTAGTGTTTTTCTGCCCCACAGCAGAACCAATATCTGTTCGGTTTGGAAGCTTGGCAGCCAGAACAAGCCCAGCACAAAGACTGACCATTTGTCATCAAGGCTGTTTTCAGAGAACATTGCTGACCATGTACATTGCATTTGTTCAGCACAATCAGGCCTATCATCCCAATTTCCAAAGCCCAACTGAGCATTTAATTAATAATAAGTGCTCCTATTCTCCTCAGTGCATCAGTTCTTAAGATCTGTTTGGTGCAGTGAGATGCTCCCTGGCTTAAAAGTCCAGCTCAGACCAGGACTGAACACATCCAGTTGCACCAGCAGAGGATTCTGCACTCCAGCATCACCCTCCGACACATCCTGAAGCAAACAAAGCCAGCAGGACTCACCTTGGGCCCTGGCTCTCCCTGCTCGCCTTGTGGTCCTCTCCTCCCAGGGCTGCCCTGCCAGTGGGACACAAAGCTGCCATTAGGAATATCATCATTTTCACTGCAGAGCAACCAGGTGCTCAGAGGACAGAAGTTGGTGCACTTTGTGCATAGAGTGAAAGATGTTTCCTTCCCCAGAATGCTCATAGCAAATGGAGACAGGAAGAAAATTAATCAAATCATCCAGCAAGTGTGGAAAAGAGGAGAAGAGAGGAGAGCACAGCCCCTTGTGACAGGTGGTGGGGACACTGCTCTCACCACCAGCAGCAATGGAGGAACATTCAACCTCCTCTCTCTGGCATCCCCAGCAAATCTGTGCTGAGATAATAAGTGGAAAAGAATTCACATATGGACATAGGAATGCACTGAAAATTAAAAAAAAAAAAAAAAAAAAAAAAAGGAGGGGGTCATGTCTACAACCCTTTGGGTCTATGTTGTTTTTTATAATATCATCCCAAGAGAACAGACACATGCTGAGATTGGGGACAATGACCAGCTCTGGGGACCCCTGGCTTAGCTCTGCAGCTGTGTGACTGCTGGACAGAGAAAAGAAACCAATCTTCTGGCATGAACCAGTATTGTGTGAACTTTTGACATCTTAATCTGAAAGTTTCTATTTTGCAAGCTAAAAAAAAAAGGGGGGGGATTTGTTTTAAGCAGCACAGGCAGGGATCTTCGGGAAAGGTGCTTTCAGAAGCACCCAGAAGCTCATTTCAGAAATCAGCTGGACCTGGTCAAAAACATTAGGAACAGTGATAAAAACAAGATGGGACATAGTCCTGCTAACTGGAGTTTTAAAATTAGTAATGAGTGCGCTTGTAACAGCAGCAAATTACCAAGGGTTTAGTGGTGTGAGGATAAGGTTATGTGTCAAAACTATATTTTCTCTAATGCTTAGAAGAGTCCTGCTCTTTAAAGTGGTGTACTGCAGAGATGTTTAAACCACAGGGCCATGCAAGCTGGTAATTATGCACTTAGGATATTGAAGTAAAATGTGATAGTAGAGTGTGCTGTGTAATTAAACTTCCACTGGAATGAGCATGTAATTACTCTGCAATGAGACACTGTGCCTTGCAAAGTGTGGAACTGAATTCACAGTTAAACCACAGTAATGTGAGGGGTGATCTGAGACCTTTCCACTTGAGAAAGGAGGCAAATGGTTTCTTAATGGTTATTTTTTAGGAGAAAAGCACGTGTAGTGGTTGAAATGGGGCACTCTGGACAGGTTGTCGTGTTTCACTGCTTTCTGCTGTTTTCCCCTAGACTTCCAAAATGCAGACTTTTTTGATAACTGCTTCCTAGTGTTTAACTGGAATATTTCCTCCTGCAATTTAAGCCCATGGTGACTGTCCTGCATTCATAATGGATAGGGCAAAATACTGTTATCACTGTCATCACTTCCCCCCCCCCGTCTCTATTTTCTTCAGGGTTTTCTTGCAAGCCACATTCACTGCAGAGAGCTTTGGAGACAGGATTGCAACATCTCCCATTTCTCTTTGTACTGCCCACCCACACAGACACTTAGAAGGCTCCTACTTAATAGAGAAACCATTTTTTTGGTGTTTTTTTTTTTCATTTGTAAAAAGCTTCAGAGCCTCCAATCCATGCAATCTCCACAGGCACCAAGGATGACCATCCTCCTCTCCTAAGAGGATTAACATGGCACCAGGACCTGCTCAGCCTGTTCCCAGCTGCAGCTGTTCCATTGCCAACTCCCTGTCTCCCCATGTCATCAGCATCTGAAACACCAAGGGCACCTCTCCGCCCTGCCCTGGCATGAGGGGGACATCAAAGCTACCTGAGATAGGAGGAGAGGAAATGGCCTCAAGTTGCGCCAGAGGAGACTGAGGTTGGACCTTGGGAACAATTTCTTCCCCAAAGGGCTATTGGGCATTGGAACAGGCTGCCCAGGAGGGGTTGAACAGACACAGAGATGAGGTTCTCAGGGACAGGGGGGACTTAGTAGCATTAGGTTAGTGCTTGGGCTCAATGATCTTAAGGGTATTTTCTAATCTAAATGATTCCATGATTCTAAATCCTCTCAAAGGCCAAGGAGCATTCTCCTCATGCCTGACATGCCCGAAGAACACGAAGCAATATCAGTAAATCAATACACAGCATGGAAGGGTGAACTTACAGGGGGGCCTGGAGGTCCCGGCAAGCCTGGGCGGCCAGAAGTACAGGAGCAGGCAGGAGCTAAGGTTGGACAGGTCTCCTCATCTCTCTGAAACAAAAGCAAGCCAAAGTGGCATAAGCAGCTGTGTAGCAAGAGCAGGGTGAATCACAGGTAACATTCACAGTGTTTCAGTTGAAGACACACAGAAATTTTCTCTACCCCACCAAGAGATTTTTGTGAACAATAGAGCGCTTTAATCTTCTGTCAAATAACAAGTTTAGACCAAAAAAAAAAAAACCACACCAGCCCTGCCTGAAATTTCTATGACATATGCTGGAATATAATTTTCTTCTTGCTAAGTATTTATACGTCCCACAAAGCAACTTTCTGTGTTGAGAGGAAAGCTTGCAAGGGGAAGTAGGAGGATGTTGTGACTCAGGGCTGAGGTGACAGCAGAGCCGTGGGACTGTCAGAGCTGCTGTCACAGGTCGGTGTGTGACAGGAGGGATACACACGGCCCTGGCATCTACAGTTTTCTTTCCTTTTGAAGCAAACACAGTTTTATCCACTTCACAAAAAAACACACAGATGTTATTCCCAAGAGAAGAGGGGGGAAAAAAAACATGGTTTCCCTCTTGAGTCTATCAAAATCATTTGCAGTGTCACTTCAGTGCCGTGGGCTTGTTCCATCGCCCCCAGCTTCATGTCAATGAGCAGAGTGGTTCCTCTTGTCTTACCAGCGCAGGGAGATCACAGCATCTGTCATCCTCTGCCCCGACGCTGCTGCAGACGATCTGCAGGGACTGCAGCTGGAACTGTGGGAAAAAGAGGGTTTGACAAGAAAACAGCATTGGCACACACAGTCTATCACCAAATCTCATTATGTTCAACTGCTGAAAATAACCTTCAGTGATGATTTGACAGGACTCCTCCATGTGGTACCAACTATAACTGTGAAAGTCATAACATGAAAAGTACCCCCAGGTCTCTGTGTCTTGCTAAGCAAGTCAACAAGCAGCCTCACCCCAGCAAAAGCGAGCTCTCCAATTTACTCACAGCCCTGCAACACCAGTAATTGGGCTTCAGCATCACCAAAATGTGAAAGCAAACTTTGCTTTGCTCCCGCTTAGGGGCACAGAGATCAGAGCGAAGGTGGCAGCAGCATTTCCCAGGACAGACGTGATCCCTCACAAGAACCCCCATCCTGTCTCTCTCACCACATCCTCCACAACCGACACATCTTCCCATTTTAATTAACAAAGGAGCACACATTGCACAAAGCCAAACCAAAATAACGAGGCAGAGATTTTTTTTCTTTCCTTGGCACCATTTCTCATTTGTTTTTTGTTTTTTTTCTTCCACTCTATGCATTTAACAACTAGCAAGCTGTGCAGCCCAGGGAGGGTGACATACAGCATACAGATACAGACGAGCCCTGTAGATCAAGCGGCATTTAGAGATAAATTAAATAATGTTCCACGATAACCGATAATGAGATACTCTGTCTTCTCAAGGGCAGCGGAGCCATGGAAAACGTGAAGCTTTGCTGAGCTTGAAAGGCAAGGGGAGCAGGGACGGCATGAAGCTGTTCATTAGTTTGTGAGATCTGTCTAGTGGAGTTGCTACAGGGAGAATGTGGGGGGGTTAAGGAGAGCACAGATTCCTGCCTTGTTGGCCACAGGTTTATGATCAAGTTGCCACAGAATTTATTTAGGAAATAAGTAAGTACTGCTTGAATACTATAATCCCCTGGTCTCTTATACAGCTGACCCCAGTATCTTACAGCCAATATCAATGTCCACTTTTTCCCTGGTGTATCCCAGACCTTTGCTTCTCTCTTTGCAGTTGGGGAGACATATGGGACATTGTTTTTACTGCATTGCTTTGAGGCAAGGGAAGTTGTAAATCAACTGATGTGCTGCTTCCCCCCGGCCTTACAGATCTAAAAGCAAAGCCAAAGAGTAAAAGGTTCACCTAAGTCAGGAATGATTTTCTACGGTCCCATTAGCAGATTGTGAGTGAACCCGCCCCTATTCTCCACATATTTAACACTCATTTTGTGGAGGTAGCATGGCAACTGACTGCTGGGTGATGGCATACATGGGTGTTTTTGCCCTTAGGATGGAGCACAGGGCTGTCACAAGGCATGACACCAAGTCCGCACTTTCCCTTATTCTCTCCTCTTTCAGGCTCTGTAAATCATTTTCCTATAATTTGCATGGAGATACACAAACCCAAACACACTGGAGACTGAGGCACATCCAGCCCTGTTGCTTTCAGTCACCAGAATTTCCTGTTATCACTCGGTGGAGGTTGATGTACAAAACCTTCCCCTGCACAAGCAATTCCCAAACCCTCCCGTCTGCTTCGGCCTCTCAGTGCGGGATCTGCGCATCCCCAGGGGATGTAGGAGCTGAAGGCACCTCAGGGACATGCTCCTGCTGATCACAGACCTCAAACAGAGGTAGGAGGTGAGGGGGAGAAACCCCACACTGGGAAAGCTCATTAAACCGCAGCCATCAGCGGGAACAGGACACGGTTGCGCATCACAGCAGCGCTGGGGGGGTGTTCAGAGCTCAAATGATGTGAGCTGGTGCTCCTCTCCATCTGCCCATCCCAGCCAGCTCCAAATCCCCAAGTGTCCGACAGCCCCCATGGTGGGGGGACTCACCGCTGCAGACCCACTCCTGGGTCCCCTGGTCCGCGTCACTTTTCCCAGCATGATGAAACCAGCGGTGGAGATGCTGCCGAGGCTGTGCAGAGGTTTCTCTGCTATTTTCTTACAGTCCAGGTAGAGCTTGACCTTGAAGTGGCTCACAGCCACGTGCACCTGGGTGGCAGATGGAAAGAGGAGGGTTGGACTCCCACGACGAGATGGGGTACCATTTAAAGACAATAATTCCTTTTGCCCATTCCCAGGCTGCTGCTGTTACTACTGGTGTGTTTTTAATGAGCAAATGGATCAAGGGGGCTCAGGAATAAGTTTCAGCATGTGCCATGTCTGCTGCACAACATTGCACTTTTTCCTGATCTTCTCCTCACCTCTCCTTGGGAGAAGTCTTGCTGGAGTAGTAGTATTAAAGAATTCAGTTTTCAGAACCAGCTGAATAATGAAATTGCCTACAGATACTGATATAAAGTCCTCATTGCTCATTTGGGTGGAATACATTTGCTCTGAGGATACAGATGCTCAAAAAAACCCTAAGGATAAGGTGACTTTCTCATAAGGCTGGATATTTTTTTCCTTCTTTCCAGTACTAAATAGTAACCAAAATCCCAAATTGAAAAAAAAAATAATTGATTTTTCAATTTTTCCTGGTTTAAGACCTAAAAACCCCTCAGTTTTGGAGTTTCTGGGGGGAAAGGGAAGCAATCAATACGTGAAAAATCATATTTTGCACATGGGATCAACCTAAATTCTTTACAATTACAGACCTCGGCATATGAAATAGGTTTGCCAGTTCCCTAGGAATCTGGATGCAAAGCATTGGTATGATTGCTCCTCACTTTGAACAATACACATTGATGGCATAAAACTCCCAGACCGGAGTGAGATTGTGAGCCACATTTTTCCCTCTCTTGATAAGGACCTTGTGAAAGCTCCCATAGAAAATCTTCTTCACTTCCTGCTGGTCAAAGGAGACTTCCTGCAAATCAGCCTTGTAGTCGTGATTGAAATAGGTCAAGGATTTCTTACTGGCTATGGGGAAAATAGGACAAATAACAGCTTAGAATTAAAAGAGAAATGGATTTTATCCATATGATGAACAATAGTAAACAAATAGGCTTGAACATGGTAAAACTTTATAGGTTATAATTAAATAATTCTAAACAGTGGGGAAAAAAAAAGAATATGTAAAAATAAAGAATGTGTTACAAGTAGAATAAAATTGAAAATATGTATTTTAATTGCACTAGGAAACATATAAAATGCGAAGTTGGCAGCAGCCACAAAGCTTCCCGAAAATGCTGCTGTACAACTAGAACTTTAAATCATTAAAACTTTCCAAATGAATAGCAAAATGAGTTCTGCTGCTCACAGAAATGGATGCAAATACCTGAATTTAATGTACTCAACAAGAAACCTTACGGTCAAGGTTAACGCCAAGTAGGGGCTGGAAATCCTCATCTGTTATTTGCCAGATGGCGAAGGGCTCCTTGGGGGTGTCGGGCAGGAGGCGCAGGAGGATGCTGATGGTGTGCTCGGGGGGGACTGCGAAGAGATGGACATCGCTGGAACGAGACAAGCCAAAAATACATCAGTGGTGTAAAGAAGTGAAAGCCAGCCAAAAACATCCTACAGACAGGGCTCATCCATCATGTTTCTTGGGCAGCGTGGCCTGGGAAATCTTTGCCCAAGGGAGGTGAGCACAATCTGCCAGGACAGAGCCCAGTGCCTGTTTTGCGCATCCCTCTCAGGCTATTGAAGCCTGTGCTGAGTGATGAGCCCTCAAGGACCTTCCCCTGGTGCTGGGGGGATGCTCAGGTGGAGCAGCCGGTGTTGGTCCATTGCTGCCAGAGCTGCCCCGGGGAATGCCAAGGCACAGCGAGTGCAGCCTTAATGCTTTTCAAACCAGAGCCCAGCAACAGCTCACAAACCATCCCTGCCAGGCTACAAAACACTCCTTTAAACCTCCTTTTCAAGAAGGAGGAATGGACATCACGTATCATGGGGTAAAATCCTAGAGCTTTTGCAGATATCAGTGTAAGTGCCCTCCAGGGATAAGCAGAGCGCCCACAGAACCCCTCTCTGGGTCCCTACATCCCAGCTGCAAAATTTGGGCTGAGTTCTGGACTCTGCCCATGCAGTGATGCCCGTCAGCAGCTGCTGGCACAACTCAGCTCCCTCTGCAGCCACTGCCGACACCAGCAGAGCAAACTGGGCAGGAGCAGCAGCCAGGGAATGCAAGACAACGGGGAAGGTCGAATTGGTTATGCCTGAAATGCGGTTGTAATCTGAAACAGGACACATTTGCATGGGCATATACACAACTCATCAAGCATCTTTTCAGGACTGATTCATAAGTAATGCCAGGTTCTGCATTCTGTCTCTGTTTCTGAAAGAGCAATGTCCTTGAAAGATGTATGCACCAGCTGAACAAAAGGATTTGCCCATAATTTTCTGAGTATTTAAACCAAAGACTTCTCTGAATCTCCCCCACTCTGTTTACATTAAGAAGATTTGCTTCTTTAACTAAGATTAAATTGAGCCAGTGCCTCAGTAATTAGGCTTTAAACAAAGTAGCACTGAATGTCAGGAGTCAGATCATTCCTGATTTATAAACGTAAAAAATGATTGAGGTCATGGGAGCTGGCTGGCCCACTTGGGACCCTGCGGAGAAGCCTCATACGCAATGAAACAGGGTCAAGTCACAACCCAGAGTCACTGGTTATTCCCTCTCATCAGTAAAGACCAAGCTGCAGAAAGCAGCTGTGAGACAAATATTTTCTGAAGTGAAGATCTCCCTCCAAACCAGAGACGCAGGGAGAAGGGATTGAAGATGCAAATGTGACCTCAAGCTGCCATCACCGAGGCGTATGTGGTTGTGGACAAACTGCCTAAAGAATCGTCCAGTGTCCATACATGATCCTTATGTCCATCACAGCAGCTAACACTGCTGGAAAAAGTGATTTTGTAAAAAGGAAAAACCTCACTATGAAAACGTTTGGCTGCACAAAAAATAAAATAAATAAATACCCCTATTGTGTCCCCTTAGCTTCTGCATGAAATATTCCATACTGATCTTGAGAAATTCAGAGGTTAATTTCTTAATATAGTAAGGAAAAATACTGTGGCATTCTTTTCAGTCTACCTATGGTTTGATTTAGCTCATCATCATTGTAATTTAAGTTTGATGTTCCCAGAGGGGCTGCATCATTCATCCCATCCACAAGTCATTGATCTTCCTTTGCTGTGAGCGTAGCTAATGCGCGTGTATGGGACAGAGGATGATGCTGCCGCTCACAGCTCCGCTCCCACCTGGTCCTCAGGGTGAGCTGGATGTCTCTGAACAGGGTGAAGGTCCGGGAACCGCTGAACACAAACGGCTCCATAGCTACTCCTTTAATGGAGGCATATTCCTTCTCTACCAAGCCAAAAGCTTCCATCATATCAAATCCTGGAATAGAAAAAGAAAAACAAATCAAGTTAAAAGAGTGAAAAAACATTAAAAAAGTGATTGCAGAGCAGGTGGAATTAACCTCTCGCTAGCCAGGAGAAGGCAATAGGAGAAAAAGCCACAGCAACACAGACACCAGCAAGGCTATGCAAGCTTACTAGAAACCTGGAGTGTGTTGTACAAGTGGCAGCCAAGGAAAATAGTTTAAGCCTGTGCCTTCTGCACTCACTTGCTATAATCTCCTCTTGGAGAAGAGTAGACTAAAGATGGAGAGTTGTGTGGTCAAATCTCCAGAATGAAGAACAGATGAGAAAGAAGTTACTCCAATAGGTTCTTCTTTTCAACGAGATGCAAGAACATTATCTTCAAAAGACATGGAATCAGTCCAGTAATTGCTAGCAGGGAGAGAGAATGGTTTCTGCTCTCAAATGCCTGACATGTAAGAGTCAGAAAAATTAGAAAAGAGCTTTAAAATATGAGTATTTCCATTTCTCTCTATTTTCTTGAGACACCCAGGGGTGACCTGCCTGATGTGGTGTGCAGAGATTCTCCCCTGACATCGCCTTCCTGGCTCGTGCAGCTTCATCTCGCTCTCCTAGCTCATCATTAATGCTCCGAGTCATTTTCTCATTTCAGTTTTCTGTTCAGTAAGACAAGATCTTGCAATTGGGATTCTTTTTCTTTTTTTCAGTTTATCTGAGTTTGCAGCAGGCTGGGATGAAGGAGATAGCTCGTTCTTTAGCAAATGGAAAGGCTACAACTTCATTAAATTGTGGTCCTTTCAGTCTGGGTTCCCTCACCCGTTCACCATTTAGAATGTTCTGTAGTTTCTTGGCTTGAGTTGTTATTTCGCCTGGGGCTTGGTCCAGGGCACTTTTTCTGTTTGTTTGTTTTCCAACAGCACCAGGGACTTTGCCAAAGGAAATGACCTACTTGAGAGACATTTATCTCTGATACAGGGCTTCTGGCACTGGAGATTCCTTAAAACATGCAGGAAATATTGTAGTGTAAAGGATGAAAATGAAACTTGAGTCACAATTATAAACGTATCATAATATGCTCATATTATTCTCATATCATGAATCTGGATGTCATGGCTTCAGCAAGCTGCTGTGGAAAAGGGCTGCTCCTGCCACCTTCACCAAGGAGGAGGAGGAAAGGCTGATTTGTTGTGGTTTTAGGATTTGATCGCTGTGGTTTCTGCATCCACAGACACGATAACATTTCTGAGAGCCTCCTGGGCAGGGATGCACATCCCTGGGAGCTGCAAGGGGCGGGGTGGGCGCTGGGCAAAGTGACTCAGCCACGGGGTAACAGTGGAGCTGAGAACCGGGGCAGTTTCTCTGTCTCACCCATATCACAAAACTCTCTGGGAAGGAGGTGATAGCACTTCATAATCAGGACTAATTGTTTTTGAAGCAGCAAATACACACAGCAGCCCCAACAGCATGACGGGTGGTTACAGCACAGACGGGAGAACGGGAATTTGCTGCCTTAGCAAAGGCACAGCCCAACTGCAGAGAGCTCTTCACTAGAGATGCAAAGGTGATCTTGGTGACAGACTGAGAGCTTTTCTTAAGGAAACCACAAGAGTCAGGAATTGAAATCCTCTTGAAATTCAACAGCCGTTTGAACCCAGCTTGCTTAAGGCCAGTGAAAATCCTGGCATTAACCACCAATAGCAGAGGCATACCAATACTCTTAGTACAGAAAATTCTTCTACTTGATAAGAAATACTTTCCTACTTTGGTTCTCAGACTTCTCCCCTTTCCCTCAGGACAGGGAAACCATTTCCCTCCTGCTCAGTTGTTGCAGATTTCTCAAAACAAGAAGACCAGGTAGTATTTTCATGTTCCCAGCCCAGCATCACTGGGGTTTGATGTGCTACTGTACCTCGTACGGAGCCATGGGTGGAGCGGATGGTGGGGCAGGCTGTGAGAAGAAAACAAAAGGGGAAAACTATCAGGGCAAAAACAAACAGCAGGAGATTATAGAAGCAAAATGACCAGAGTTCCTCTGGGCAGAGTAATGGAAAAATACAACAAGACTTCATATATTATATAGCTTAATTCAGAGCCTAGTCTTTAACCTTGTTTTTTTATATATATATATGGATAGAAACAGAGAATTTATGTTTATGCAAACATAAAGGTTGTTCCTTGGCTTGCTCATCACAAAAATAAAAATACTGTCTTTCATCATCAAATATCTTCATGATCACTTTCTTTTGACTAACCTAGCACCTTATAATATGAAATACAAGGGATCATCATGTTCTGCAAGCTTCTCTTTGAAAACAGACATCAAAACACTATTTTTGTTTTTAAACAGTGCTTTTACTGCAACATGCACCTTAACGGTGTTATAAAGATATCTGCAGTTCCAAATGTTGTACCTGAAACTCAAAATACACACAGCAAAAATATATATCCCATTCTGAGAGTTCAGCTTTTGAAGTCTTTAGGGAAACACAAAGAGTTTGGGCGAAGTTTTGCAGTTTGCCTTTCAGAAATTCCCTTGATAAATCCTCTAAGATGCCATGGGGCAGAAAGCAAAAGAGAGGAGACTGAGATGTGAGGCTGGAACACGAGGCGCTGTGGTTATGAGCACTCTCCATTTAAAAGGCTCAGGTCAGGGGGTGTTTTAGAAAACAGTGCACGAATGCTGCTTTCAATTATCTGCTGCCATGTAAATCCCAGGCCATGGATGCCAGATGGAGCTGGGACAAAGGGAATGCTTGATGCAAAACGAGAAATGTCCCTGAAAATCAAGGACACTTGACAAGATGGGCTATTTCAGAAATGGTTTTCTAGGTCATCAGTATAATAGAGTCTCGCAGATCATTATACTGAGGCTTCGTTATAGCCTTGCTATTGCTATTCTTGCATCAATGACGTTTCAAACCTCACCAGAAAAGCGGAGCTTCCAATTGTCCTTACCCAACTTCTGCCAAATGTGTAAAAATATTTAAAGGGGGTGACTTACCCTCCTCTGGGCACCTGAGATTCCTAAGTGTCAATGCCATTTTCATGATCAATAAATACATGAAAGGAAGGACACCCAAACCTGTGACCTGGACGGCCATGGAACTGCTGAAGCCAGGAGTTAAAACACAAAGACTTACAAGATGCCATGACCTCCATTATTCAACCTAATGCTTAGTTTTACATATATATACCATAATTCTTGTAGAATTGGGTGTAAAACTAACGAAGGGTTTTATGGAAAGCAGTTAAGATTTCCAAATCATAGACAAAATATATTGGAGTCAAAATCAGAGTAAGGATCCTCAACACTGGCAGTTTGGATTTCTCATTTGAAGTTTTTTCCTAGACTTTCCAGCCTGGGATTCCTGCTGTCTTGTTGTTCCCTTTGATTTTTGTTTTTCTCCTCAAGCCCCAGCCAAATGCAGAACAAAAAAACATTCATTCCTGCAATACAGCAGACCATTTCTCTCAATAATTTGGTTACATATCAATTTTTGAGTCCTTTACTGCACATCCAACAGTTACCCTGCATTATTACATATCATGTCTGCTTCTTTAAAAAAAAAAAAGTTACTTTATAAAACATACAGAATTTAATATTTCTCCTATTGTCTTTCCAGCTATATTAAATTCTACAAGGTGACTCATCAACCCTATGGAAGGATTGCTTTCTGCTTGAAAGTTCACAGGACTGTTCCACTGTGGTCTGAACACCTGCAGATTTCCTCAATAAGCCACTTGAAAAGTCCAACATGTTCTTTGTTGGGTACAAACTCAAATTTTCTCATCTAACCTGCTTCCTTCTTCCTTTGTGGCTTCCCTCAATAAATTTTAAAACTGAAATTTTGCTTAGAAACCTTTCAAATAGACAGAAAAGGCATTACTGCCACAATATCTGTATTCTAATATTTGCTTCTTAACAACTTTTTATAGCCCAGTTAATTCAACATATCTCCCTAATCCATTTCATAGTTTGCTTTATTTCAGCTGTGAGAACATATGCTCATTGAATTTAATAAGGGAATTTAAACATGCCATCGTTTCCTTTGCCCCATTTTGTTCAAATTGTGCAGAAATCCTCTGGAAATCTTATCAGTCTCTTTACTAAGTGAGTCTGATTTTAAGAAGTTATATGGTTTCTAGCTGTCCTTGGCCAGTCCCCAGAGGCATCTGTCACAAAATAGCAGACCCACTCCTGCCTGTCCTGCAGAGCCCACACTGTGCGACTTGATACACAAAAAATAAAATTAAAGTCGAAAAGCAAAACTTTATAAAAGGTGATTTACCCTCTGTTTTAGGTGGAATGAATCCTCTAATTGAAGGGAATTTAGACAACACGGGAGCTGAAAGACAAAACAATGCACAAGCAAGATCTGTTATTCAGGACAGGGATTCCTGCCTGGAGACCTACATGGTTACCAGCCCTTCCCAGTCATCCTGGAATCACAAATAAAGCACTGGAGGAGTGAAGAAGCTGAGGCGGGATTTTCCTTTTTCAAGGTGAGTAGCCTATACCCTGCTGAGCAAAACCTTGAACTTGGCCACAGCTCCGTGCAAGCAAGGACATCACTGGATGGAAAGTGATGACGAACGCACACATGCTGATGGATACACTCACCCGTCCGTCCTGTTGTGGCTGTGATCTCGCTCTCTCCCGTGTAGTGGACAGCAGAAACGATCACCTTGTAGGCTCGATCGGGCAGCAATGACTGTAGGGTCACACTGCTGCTTTTGCCTGGAGCCATGATCTACAGTGGGGTGGAAAAAGAACCCAGCATGTGGGCAGGCTCCCCAGTATAGCTCTTACACCCCAGAGTTACCTGGAGGGGTTCTAGTGACCAGCCCTGGGACAGAGGGGTCAGGGCAGCATCCCTGCTCAGTTCACCCAACAGTGAGAACAAGCCAAGGAAGCCTGGCCATGCATTGCCATTGGACTAGCTGTGTCCAGGAGAAGAGCATTTCCCTATGGAAAGACCCTAATATTCCCCATGCAAATGCAGCAGAATTGCCTTGGAACATGGTAACTAGTCTGGGTATGAGTAGAAAATCTGGGGTTTAAAAGGGTAATATTTAAGCTTTCTAAGTCAGAGGAGCATCAAGTTTATTCTCTGAGAATTACCCACCCCATATCAGGGAGGGGGAAAAGCTGTGTTATTAGCAGCTTTGACGGACACAAATATCTTAATCACAAAGAAGCCTGGAGGTCCTCTTCACAAAACAACATCCAGCAAGTCAGGGGAAGAGACTTGTTTTGTAGTCCTGTGAACCAGCTATCCTTCTGGTAAACCCTACTGGAGTGAGCAGAGGTCCCCTGGGCATGAATTTGTCCCCATGTCACCTACAAAGGAGATGGAGACTTACTGTTTGCTGAGCACTGGTGTCAGAAACAGGGTTGTAGGAGATTTTGTAGTGCTGTACGCGGCCATCAGGAGGGGTCCAGTGGATCTGGAGGCTGGTGGGGGTCTCAGAGTCAATGAAGAGGTTGGTGGGCGGGCTCCGGGAATCTGCAGCAAGGATTAAAGGTGAACAGCATAAAAGGCAGGAACTAAGGTCTATAAACAGGGCCAGCAACACTTGCTTCTGTGGCCATTTCTGAACCCTTCAGTGCTCTGCTGTGCTGTTAACCAGCGCTCAGAGCAGTAGCAGTCACCCTGGGGACCAGGCAAGAGAGAAAACAGATCCTGGAGGGGTGAGGGTTGCCCTAATACAACATAGCATGACTCAAGCATTCAACAATTGAAATCCTACAACCTGGAAAAAAAACTTGGAACTCCTGAAAGCACAAGGAAAAGGGATCCTTTGTATACATCATGGATAGACACTGAAGAATACCCTTCATAAAGACCCAAACTGCAGTTGAATTTCATCAAAGATCTGGAAACACACTGGACAAACATCTTGATTGTTGTTTAAGCCTGGATCACACTTATAAGTTATTCCATCAGAATTTCTAATATTTTCCAGCTTTTCTTTCTGTTTTAAAATTATTCTAAAAAAAAAAAAAAAACCCAGAGCAGCCAGCACAGAACAGTTTTGTCTAGCACCTCTCACACCAACACCTGCAGCCTCAATGAGGGGAGCATGTACAGCACCTGAGCTACTCTCCCTTTCCTGGCCCTGCGCTGCAATGTATGGCTGTATCCCAAACAGATGATGGGCTGAGCTGTGGTCAGCCAGAAAAGGGTTTGCCAGAGACAAAAGCTGAGCAATTTTTAATTATGTAAATGCATATTTTTCCCTGGAGTTCTGCTGTGTAGCAAAGCAGACCTGGTGACAGAGGCTGTTATGTTGGAATGATTTCTCTGAACAGGGGATGAGAGTTACTAAGAGAAAGGTGGAATGGGCTAAATCCATCGGCTGTTCAAATAAGGGTCATCTACTCCTGGAGCTTGTTTCCAAGCAGTGTCTTGCTCAGCATAAATGCACGTTTCTGGCTTTGGACCCATGCTGGTGTGAAGGCACAGAAGTGTTGGACAAAGAAAAGGAAGCATTTTATCCAGAAGAGACTAAGAATGATGGCTGAGCCCTAAAGACAGCCAAGGACACACACGCAGGCTGTGAGATCTCTATTCTGCAGTTTTACTTGTAAGGCTTCTCTGCCCACCCAGCAAAGTCTAGGGTAACTTTAGAGCACAGGTTGAGTGAAGATCATTTGCATCTTCATTGATCCTCCTTCCCTTTTCGTTATAAAATGAGCCTGTTTTACTGAGGCTGAACCAAGTTTGCTGGCAGCTGAGTCAGGCTGGAGGCTGTTGCTGTGCATCACCGCAAGGTACAGTGGAGAAGAAAACAAGTGTGGGAGGTAAAGTCACTTCAACAGCACTATTATTAGTGCTGCGCTATACATCTGCGTCTTTGCTGGCTATTTCCTTCAGCTGAGGTAAGTGGAGACTTTGTTTAAGTGAACAAAGGGAAACTTAGGAAAAGTCTTCTGAGTTGGGTTTATTTTGGAAAGCCCCCAGGCCTGGCAGAATTTGATGGCATGGATCTGACAGGCAAGAGAAAGGTCACTTCCTGCAGCTGCCCAGGAGGAAAGAAGCATCTCTGACACCGAGGACACCATCTGTGCCTTCAAATACCTCGTGAACCTCTGCTCCTCCACAGGAAGAATCCCAGGCTTCTCACTCTTGGGTCTAACCAGCATTATGGGCACATTTTCAAATAAGAGTAAGACCTGGAGTCCACTCCATCAAAATATGCATCTGCAATGATTATATAGGTTGGGTTTTTTTCCCCTCACTGCAATGGTTTGAATCTTCTTCCCTACATTTCAATCCCTTTTATTCGCAACGTATGCTTTGCTAGGAAGAGCTCATGGAGGAGCTGGATAAAGAACCTGAAGACGTTTATCAGCCTTAGGCTGGAGATGCTGCTGGCACAGCTCAGCTGGAGGAACGGGGCACATAAAAACTTTGTAATTCACTTGCTCCATGCATTTTGTGAAAACTAAAGCACTCCCTTTGGCAGCAGGTTTTCATTTGGGTTTCAGGCTCATATAAAAATAAGGCAATAGCAGAGGGATGAGAGTCACAGAAGGAGAAAGGTGGTTGTGAACCCTCCCATGGGGGGCATGTCCTCCTCCTGAGGAGGATGCTCAGATCACCTGGTGCTGGTGGTGGGAATTAAATTAAGTGATCTCAGTTATGCTTCAATGCTCTCACTCTACATAAAAAAGTTAAACATTGAAATAAACAATAATTAAAAAAAGATTGAAGACCCCACTTTTTCCAGCTACACATCTTAACTCCAAAAGTAGTTTTTACTCCCTCTTGCTCTCTCTGAATATTTAATTACACCATTACCACTTAAAAACACGAAGTGTTGAGCTAGAAAAGATGATAAGAAGGGATGTGTACTGTATCACTGTCTCCAACTTTTGTTCCCTTTCCAGGTAAAGCTGTTCTTCCATTTTAAGTTGAATTCATAAACACACTGGGGATAAGTCTCAAACCTTAACTTTGAAACAAGTATTCTGCCTGCCAGGAAGAAAAGAAACCTTGTCCCAAGTCTACTAAGTGACACATCGCAACAACAAATGGTTTTGGTTTTTATACATAGGTGATGTTTCTGATGACTTGTTGTCTGCAAGGGGCTGATGTCTGCAGGGTCTCTTGAGCGCAACCCATTTGGCCTGTTTCACAAAACCAGTGTTGCCCTGACCTGGCATTTTTTTCCCTTAGCCTTCAAAGAAGAAAGTAGTTCAGGGAGAATGAAGGATGGGGAGAGAAGCTTGTGTTACCAGCGCTTCCTGCTGAGTTTCACTCCAGCCACTGCCCTCAAACTTCAACGTTTCTTAGAAGTTCTACCAAGACCTTTTTAAGAGAAACTTCATGACTTGGCCTATTCCTGTGTAAGGGGATGCTGTCACGAGAGAAAAAGAGAAAAGTACTGACGAAAGGAAAGAAGAGTTTCACAACCTCCTCTAATGCACTTTTGTTTTTGTTCAGCACAGTCACTGCGGTTCACCAGGTTGCAACCCAACGTCTGCCATCCTGAGGAGAACTAGGGAGATTTCACTGAGGTTTCAGCCCCCAGAATTTCATTTTATGGTGAAAATTAAGGTGGAGAGGGCTTATAAAAATTGAACCAGGGGTTTGGGGGTTGTGATGCTTTAGGTGAATGAGTTATAATTCGCCAGCTCTGCAGATTGATGATGTTGGACATTCTAACCACTCATAATTTCACAATACAAGGTAGAAGCTTTTGCTTGAAACAGTAAAAGCTTGAACATAACCATATCTCAGAATTTCCCAGAGTCCTGCCTAATGCCACATACCCCCACACACACATCCATTGCACAAGCCTTATTCAATTTTCTGCCATCCACAATTTTCCTCTGAACTGCCCGAGATCATCACGGCCTCCTGGAAACCACCACCCACCCGTTCTGTGCCACTTCTTACTTTAAACATTAAAAATCAAAAGAAACATTAAACACTAAAAATCAAAGACGTAGCCATCAATTTTCTGAAGCCTCTAAACAACTCTAATTGTCCATTTATCATTATATACCTGTAGGATGCTGGGTTTGTTTTTGGCAGTATGCAGCTCCTAGGTACTTGCCTGAAATAGCTTTCTATAAACAAATGTTATTATTATTCATTATTAATAAAAATCTGAGCTTCTTATCCCAAGACTGCCATTTACTCTGAGATACATCAGCAAAATACCTCCCTAAATGAGTTTATTCTGTGAAGGAGGGTGAGAGCTGAAAGATGGAGGAGGAGAGGATTGCTGCAGTTGAATGAATTGTATTCCATTCCCTGCCAACAAAGCCATTATAGAGGCTATATTAATTAAGAGGACCTCTGGGAGTGCCACTTTTTAACCTCATATCCTGCCTGTACAAAGCAAGATTTAGATAATGCTCCCAGGCAGAATCTGCCTGCAGGATTCTCTCTCATTTTTGTAAGTGCCCTCGGATGAAGCAGAGCTCAGCCGTGACGTAGCTGCAAAAATCCTCACCCTCCTTCACAGAAAATATTTTACTAACAGCAGACATCCATTAGGCACCACACATTCAGCTGAACACCTCACAGAAAGCCAATTCATTTACACAAATACACATCACAGAAGCAGGGGGAAAACCCAATGTATTCTATATTAAACACATTGCAAGGGTATCAGGTGTCTACAAGATGCACCAACCTGCTTATGTTTGCCCAGCCTATTTTCCTCAGGACATATTCAGAATACTTTAAGATGGAAATCTAAATATCTCTAGCCACTTTCAAACATTCAGGTTTGGGTTTGCAGAGCTGGAGATGCCCAGATCTGAGCTGCCGTTCTGTGATGGGTTCTAAGGCATTCTGTGCCCAGTTAATTACCCCAAGGCTGTGGGTACCAAGCACTGATCACTTACTGGTCCTGTGCTGGACAGACACCGTGTCACTTCGAGCACCATCTTTGTAATAGGCCCAGATGGATATTTTATAGTCGGTGTTCTTCTGCAGGCCTGGCAGGACAGCAGTTGCCACATTTCCAGCAATGGAGAGCTGCAGAGGGGGAAGAAATGAGCCAGTTGAGTTCCCAGGCAGCCCCAAGCCAGCCCATGCTATCCAAGTGTCTGTCTCACAGATTGCTTGTAGGTATAAATGAGTTTGCACTGGGCTTTGGGGACAAAGTCTGCTGTTGTGGGTTGTGCTCATCTAAACAAAGGCAAAATTCCAGCTGTGATTAATGCAGGGTAGATGCCTATGCGTTGCCGCCCAGTTACATTCAGCAGCTATGCCAGTACCACCATTCCCTTCTCTGACACACAACAGCCTATCTGGAACATGAAATCCCTTTGTTCAGTTTCAGTTTTTAGATGTGCTGGGGACAGAAGCCCCAGTATATCCCTATTCCAGCCCAAACATGAAGCATTGCATGAGAGACTTGTGTTTTTAAGCCACTATTTAAAGTGCTGTTTGCACTGACACTGAAAACAGGGGCTTAAGATGGAAGAGGTGACCTGGTCCATGCCTGCCCTCCTCCACTCGTTGTCCCTGGTCATTCTCCTCTGGGTGTTCCTCACTTGGATCTCATCCTTATGGAAGTGCAGGATCCCAAAAGCAGTCAGTGCTCACTAGCACTGAGGAAAGCAGAAGTTCCTTCACCTGTCTTAGAGGTGACACCTCCAGCTATAAATACTTGAGAATTATCTTTGTCTTTCCAACAACTACTTGACATTGTCGGCGGGTGATTCTCTGCAAACCCAGATCTTTTTCTACTGAATTGCTTCTTAGCTATTTGTTCTACATCCTGTATACCTGTAGTTAATTATTCCTGCCTAAGCTTAATACTTTCTGCTTGTCCCTATTGAATTTCATCCTTGAGTTTTCCCAGAACACTTCTGCAATCTTTCCAGAGTCTGTAGGATGACATCCTGCTGTCCCTCTTGCTTCCAGCACTCAAGGTGAACGTTCCACTGAAGGGAACCAAACCCAGGACAGACCCTGTCTGACTCCATAGGCTCATTCGCTGGGTGCAGAGCTGTTTAAATTATTGAGTGCATTAAGAGGAATAGTTTTGCTCCTCCCCATGCCACCTTTGCAGGTGAGTTCAGAGCTATCAAGCAGGCACAAAGCCGCCCCAACCTCCCCAGAGCTGTATGTGGATCCATACCTCCTGAGACTTCTCTCCACCAGCTGTGCTCCACTTGACCTGATAGACAACCACGTCGGAGGCAGCAACAGCTTCCCACTGCAGTCGGAGGCTGTTCCCGGAGAGCTCGGTGACCTTCAGTGCCCGTGGCGGGGGGACCTTCACTGGGGGGTGCAGAAGGAAAAGCAGCCTAAGCTGAAGTCGGAGCCAAGGTGGGGAGCAGATGGTCGGGGAGCAAAACATCAACCAGGCAGATGTCTGAGACCAGCCTGTCTTTCACTTCTTCAGACCCATATGACAACAGCCATCGGGACAGAGAGGGGCAAATTATTTTTAGGACCCTAATTAAGGAGGATTATGTCACTTGCGGAGAGGACACGTATCACGCTGTTATTCTAAAGGGGGGAAGGCCAGGCTCTCAAGAACACAGAACTTAGAGGTATATCATGCCTTTTCTTTATTTACTTCCTTCCACCTCATTTTAAACATAACACAGTTCAACATATTCCACACACAAAGAACAACAATCATCTGGGGTTTGGCCATGAGCTGCTGGGACCAGCTTTCAAAACATCCCAGCTGAGACACACGCAAACCAATTTTGTCACCTGTTACTGGGACCAAACATTTCCATTCCCTACTTACAGGTAGTAACGTTGCCAGTAATTGGAAAGGAGTCCCCTTCATCATATGTAGATCGGACACTGATGAAATATTGGGTGAGGGAGGACAAAGGTCTCAGAATAGTGGATGTTGCAGTGCCAGGAACCTCCACCTGCAGTGGAGAAGTTGTGTGAGAGTTTGGAGAGGAGCAGGGGGACAGTTGTAGAGGGGTTAGCACATAGGTGGCAACTGCATCAAAAGTGCCCATTTCTGAATTAAAACATTGCCAGCAGATAAGCCCTCCCTGAACCACACAGCTGAAGGAGAACAAGGTAGTATCTGACGCCCCCAAATTTATTTTCCTTCCAGCAGCCCTTTGAGGACTCACCTCTCCAGGGTTGCTCCCTCTGCTAGAAACGTAGGTGACCCGGTGGGATTTCACGTCTGGAGACGCAGCGTCCCAGCTGACCCGAACGGACGCGTGGCTGAGCTCGGAGAAGCTCAGGTACCTGGGAGGACTCAAGGCCACTGCAACAAGTAGTGACAACACTCTCAGGTTCCACAGGCTGCACAATGGCAATGCCACCTGCTGCTCTTAGATGACCCTACCTTGAACTAAGAAACTCATTCACCATGCAGGAAAATAGTCTCTTTGTGTCACTACCATACATGACCCTGGGATGTCATGAAAGTCTGCCTGGGCTTTAGGTGAAGAAGTAGTCAAATTTCTCCCCAGACAACAAAGAGCTCAGGGAACAGCTCTTTCAGTTCTCTCACCAGGGGAAAATCACTCCTTTTCCACAGTTCACCATATAATTAGAGATCCCCTCGGGGACCAATATTCACTTAAGATCAGGCAGGGAAGAGGCAGCATGTTTACAAGCCACATGCACAATACGGGAAGCACCTCATTTAACACGCCTCTCCTGCCTTAAGTGTTTAATAACAAGTCAGTAGCAGCAGCAGCACTTACGGGTGGTTTCCTGGATGCTGGCTGGGTCACTTGCATCTTCCCCATACATTGCGTACACCGCGACAGAGTACTCTGTGCTGGGGGACAGCCCGTCCAGCAGGACCTCAGGCTGGGCCACCTTCACCTGTCAACAGAGAGATGTTTTGGGGTATTCTTTAGTTCTGGGGTACCCACCAATGCCCTCAATGGAGTAAAACCTTATGGAGACACAAGCCGAGGTCCCTTTGGGACTTCAGCATTAGGTTTGGTGCTCTACAGTGCTCAGTGCTCTGCCTGTCTTCCCAAGGGACACCAAACACACTGGAGATACACATGGAATCATAGGATGCCCTGAGCTGGAAGGGACCCACAAGGATCATCAAGTCCAGCTCCTCTCCCTGCACAGGACAACCACCCCACAGTTCACACCATGTGTCTGAGGACATTGTTCAGTCTCTTCTAGAACACTGTCAGGCTTGGGGCCGTGACACCTCCCTGGGGACCCTGTTCCAGTGTTCTGCACCATCTGAGTAAAGAACCTTTTCCTCATGTCCAACCTGACCCTCCCCTGGCACATCTTCCTGCCATTCCCTCGGGTCCTGTCACTGATCGCCAGAGAGAAGAGATCAACTCTTGTCCCTTCTCCTCTTCTCCCGCTTTGCTCAGATTCAGGAAAGCTCTTGCAGAAGAGCTGCCTGCTGCAAATACACCCAGAGCAGCTGAGTTGCTGCCACCTGCCGCTAACACAGTCCAGCAAAGCTCAGCTCCGGCTAACACAGCCCAGCAAAGCTACACCCCGGCTAACACAGCCCAGCAAAGCTCGGCTCCGGCTAACACAGCTCAGCAAAGCTCGGCTCCGGCTAACACAGCTCAGCAAAGCTACACCCCGGCTAACACAGCCCAGCAAAGCTCGGCTCCGGCTAACACAGCCCAGCAAAGCTACACCCCGGCTAACACAGCCCAGCAAAGCTCGGCTCCGGCTAACACAGCCCAGCAAAGCTCAGCTTCGGCAGCTGATCATTCCAGAAACCATCCCAGAGGTTTGTAGGAGTCTCCACACAATGAAGAACATTCTTATAAAAGGCTGGAAACATTTTAATGCTGGTTTTGCAAACATCCCCTAGCCTTAGAGCATTGGACTCTTAGAGTGCATAGGTAACTGCAGAAATGTCCTAATGTGCAAAAATACAATTTTAAATGTTGGTCTCTCTTCACATGTTTTGAATTCAAAAAAACAAACCCCACACAATTATGCACTGAGAGCAGAATATAAGCATTAATGGCTTTGTTTTGAAATTGCTCCTATTGCTGTTTATTCAGGGGGTGAATCTGAGGCAGAAAGGCAATACATGTGCCCCACACCATTTTGTTTTTTTTTTTTAATTCTTATCCTCAGCCTACAGTATTCCAGAAACCCCTTTAAAATGCACATATTACAGAAGTATCTTATATGTTTTTAAGGATTTTCCATTCATCAAGCATTATTTTAGTGTTATGCAGTATATTAGGTCTGTTTCTAAAGGTCAGTGAAAACTGCCCTAACTAATTTTCAGTTAACATTTTAAGATAAGCAAAACAAAGCCATTTTTGTACAGCCTCGAGGATACAGTAATTATACTTGGGGCTGCAGAGATGTGAGTTCAGTGCCCAGGTTTCCAGGGTCCCATGAGATGGTTCTCTCCTTGTGCTTAATTTCCCACATTAAAACCTCACAATTATAAATTGCTTTGAGATACACCATTAAAAAAAATAATCTTCCATGAAAGATGTTGCTGGCAATAATGCTGACAGTTTTTTTAGAAAAAAAAACAAAAAAACAAAAAAACATTATACCAATTCACCAAGGTTAGAGCTAGAACTCAACTCAGCCCAGAGGCTGAAAAACTGATATTATCATTATTCTTGTGAACTTTACCTCTGTGGTATAGTCCTCTGCTCCATCGGGGGCTGCGGAGCAGAGCACCAGGTACTGGGTGGCTCCCTGGGCTGGGGTCCAGCTCAGCCTGATGCTGTTGTGGCTCAGCTCGGAGACGCGCAGGGAGCGAGGGGGAGACAAAGGCACTGACGGGAGAGACAAGGCAGAAAGATATCATCAGTGTCTGAGGGCTGCGACAGCTCAGACCCCAGAGGAGACACAGCTTTGCAGCAGCTCCCGCTAGCTGGTGACAACCCACCCCACATCTAACACAGTGGAGCCACCGCTGTATAGAAAATGGATTTAATTCACTTGGAACCCAAGGATGAATAAGCAGCAAGGGGCTGGAAGATATTTCTAGCATGGTGTGTTACTGCCACATCAGTGGTCTCCTTTGCAGCATGATGTAGGTGGAAAGGGACCCCTGAAGGTCTCTGGTCCAAACTGCTGCTCAAAGAGTTGATTGGTCAGGGTCTTGTCTGGTAAAGTTCAGAACGTCTCCTCAGATGGAGACAGCTGTAGACAGAGTGAACTTGGGGAAGGGAGAAAAATACCATGTCAGGCTCCAGTTTGAGATGGTCACAAAGCAAGAGCTTTGTTCACCTTTCGTAACCACGCATTCGCATAATTCTCTCTACTCACGACCTACATGTGGAGGTGACGCCTCTCAGCGCGTCCCCAACAACTGTGTCATAGACAGGAACCACCGACACCAGATACTCCGTGTGCGAGGTCAAATTGGAGAGTTGCAAAGAGGAGATTGCTCCATCTAAAACCGCCTGAAAGCACAAAGGAGGGCTGTCAAGACAGGGAGCTGCTGGCCACTCTTTAGCAAAGGAATGGCTGAACTGGCCTTTCCCAGCAGATCTGTGCCCAGAAACATGAAGTCCAGTTGCCTTCTGAATTCTGTGCCAGCTAGCATCTCCCCAAAATAGAGAGGTAAGAGGCAATAAGCATTCCTGCCCTCTAAGATGGAGATCTGTGCAAACACCAAGCACAAAAGTCTAATCATGCTCTCACAGAAATCAATGGAAATCCATCAACAATTTGGATTTGCTTTTCTAAGCAAATATCCATCAAATATGAGCATCCTTGGACAGTTCTGTGTACCTGAGTATTCTCTTTGAGTCAAAATAGGTGCTTTAGGGAAGGGATAACACTGCATAAGAGAAATTGGCAGGTCTTGCAGTATTTCTAGCAAGGTGATATTTATCCATGTCCTCCTCTGTCTTGTCATCCTGTCAGCTGATCACATTTATACTCATCGTGCATTTAATCTCATCTCAGGCTTTAGCTGATGTCCCACAAGAACTGTAACTCTACCCCCATCTTTTTGTCTACTCAAGTCTACTTAGATTCCCATGCACCATCTGGAAGATACTTCAGTCTCAGATGTCCAAGAAAGGTCTCTCACCTCTTTGGGGATACCACCCTTAGACGGATAATACACAACCCGATATTTCTTTGGTGGCCTCAGAGGAGGAATCCAGGTCAAGTGCATGCTCTTAGAGGTCACGGCTGATATTTTAAGGTCAGTTGGGCTCAGCTGGGGACCTGTGTTCACAGGGATATCTTTCACAGTGCTGCCTAGGAATTAAAAACACAGTTACTTTCTTACACTCAGATTTCTCATGCCAAATGTACTTCCCAGCTCATAAATATGAGTGACATTTTTCAAATCAAGTTACAGACTCCTTCCATATAGAGTAGAGAAACTGTTCCAAACTGCGCTGAAATAAATATTTTAAAAGTCGGAATACAGAGAACATAAATACTGCACAGAGAACAGGCTGTGTATTTTGCTGGGTGCTGGGAATATTTTTTCAACACAAGTCTGCCTTTTTGCATGTATGCAAAAGATGACCCAGCTTTCCTTAGTCATGAAAATTTGTCAAAATGAACAAGGAGAAGTTATTTTGGTTTCTTTTTTTAAGCAGTTCATCTTTCTTTATTCTAATCTGCACCTTTGAAAAATGTCTAATTATATCAAACAAGTACAAAATAATGTGGATTAATCAATTTATTTATATGAATTTCCAGAGCATTGAAATAAAAGTATGCTTGAAAGTTACTTTCCCATTCTCCTTAGACCAATCTTCAATCAGGGAGAGATGGAAACATGTACATTACTCCTGAGGATCTAAGCTAACATCTGGAGTAGTTCTTCACTCTCTTGTTCATCACAGAAGCTGCTCTCCAGCAAAGGAAAGAAATGGGCTGTTTGGTTTTAACGTGAAAATGCCTTGGAGATCCATCATTTAAAGAGTGGAGAAAAAAAATGTCTTAGGTGTTTCACCATCTCCTCTTCCTACCTCCACTTTTCCTCCAAACATTCTCCCTAATCTATTCTCAAACCAGCTCTTTCACTTTTTCTGTGTCCTCTTGGTTGGAAGAAACTCAGAAGAAGAGATGGCTACAAAGCATTTATCATGCTATAAAACAATGGAAGAGGGAAAAGAAGTCCTTTCTTCCCTACAATGGTGGTTATTGCCTTTAGGTTATTAATAATATATCCACCAAGAGTCATCCAAACCCCTGGTAGGAATATCTGTTGCCTGTATTGGCTCACAGACCAAAAGCAGGTAACCAAACCAAGAGCATCAGAACAGAAATATCTACAGGACCGTTGTCAGGCAGCAAGAGGGCTAAGCAAGGAGATCAGGGCTGAGGAGAAGAGTTCGGTGGTGTTGACAGGGTGGTGGAGCTCTTGGATGGAAAGGTATGAGAAAGGCCCAATTCTAATGGCTGGGAAGGTGGATGCTGAGCAAAAGGAAGCTCAGCCCTCACTGAGAAGGTTTCACTTCACCTGCATTTTCCTTGTTGCTCTTCTCTTTGATCCTGGTGCAGAGGACACGGGTGAGCCTGCTGACCAGAGAACTCAGCAGGGGGAAATCCAGCACGTTGTACACGGTGAGCTCCAGCGGCTCCGATGCCACCTGCTTCAGCTCGGCCTCGTCCGCATTCTTCACCCCTGCAACCGGAGCAGAGAATGAGCCCGAGAAAGCTCCCCAGAGAGGAGCAGCTTCTGCCTCCTGCTTCTGTGTTGTTCGTTCAGGGGCAGGATGGGTCCATCATCACCCTGCTCGCACAGCAGAGTCTCCCAGTCATTCCAGTGGGGTGGTGGGATCTCAGAATAGCTTTTGGCTTTCCTGCAGCAACAGCCTCAGGCCAGCCTGGGAAGGGCTTTCAACACTGTGGCTCAGGTCTTTTCTGGCCTGAAGTGGTCTAGTGAATCTTTCTTCCACTTGTAGGCTTTGCTACCAGGAAGGCAGATATTTTGTACCCGAAGAGGCATAAATGGGGGAATGAGTGAATGAAAAAATAACAATTTTATATTTATGAGGTGCCAGCACTCCCCACAGTGACTCTGTTATTCGTCAGAACATCACGTTGCATTTCAAGAGTGTCAAGGATAAGCAAATATAGACCATTTGTCTAGCAGAACTTCACCATCACAGGGCATCCTTCATCCTTGTCCTTGTGCTTCACATCCTCATTAAGCCTCTGCAGAACAAGACCCACAACATGCAACTTATTTTGCCTCCCAGTGGCTCAAGGTCACTGTAGCACTGCCCAAGCAGAGCCATTGCCAGACAGGGATCCCACCTGGTTTCTCAAGTCCAAGGCTGTTACCTTCCCAGCTTTGCCGGCCTCCTCCTCCCTTGCTCTTGCAGTGAGAATCAAGGTGCTATGAGATTAATAATCAGGTCCTGATGTCTAAGGACTAAACAATGTGGCCTTCCTCTAACCAGAGAGGAAAGGTAAAGACTCTAACCAGGAACATATCTCCAGGGATCTCAGGTACTCAGATGTTGGTTTGTTGAGCTGCACAATGTACAGCTGAGGCTGAGCAGCTCCACTCAGTCCATGAAAGAAATCACAGTGCCAGCCACTTAGCAATATGTAATAAAACCTTGCTTGTGTCTTCCCAAGATAAATTAAAGTTTGGGAGACTGCAATTTTAGGTGAATTTTCTGTGTGACTTTATTGCCCATGTATTAGACTAGCAGACTTGTTTAGTCATCAAGGATAGAGCTGCTCAAGGCCATTTTGTGTCACATTATTGCTGCCAGATAGCAAAGAGCAGATAATGTTATTATTGAGAGAAAATGAAAGTTTTGAGAGGCAGTAATTATAAAGAAGGTGTCCTGCCCTCCCCAATACAATGTTCTCTTGCCTAATTTCACAGCTGATAATATTGTTCTCACAGCACAGGTCTGTGAGGCTCGCAAAGGTCTTTATGGCTGGAAGGTATGAAATACCTCATGTGAATGAGTGTTCTTTCTAAACAAACAAAATCCCCTTTAAGACACTGCCTGTGCTGAATAAATGAGTTAATTTCCATCTTGGCTACAGTGCAATGAGGTCTTACCCATTACCTTATTTTTAAAGCATCATGACGTTCTTATGAAAGTTGAGGGAACATAACCTTCAATTTGAAGAAGATCACAAATAGGTTGGCTTTGTCCTACAGCTTATCAATGGCTGTGATCTTACCAATGGCAAGTATTCCTATGCCCAGGTTTTTCAATGTCTGAGCAGCCAGGTTGGCATCATCCTGGGATTTCCCATCAGTCAGGAGGATCACAAGCTTCTCAGCCTCCAGCCGCGCACCAGCCTCTGGTTTCAAATTCTGCTCCAGGACGTGCGTCAGTGCCAGACCTGGGGAGGAGCAGAGATGGATGATGTGCTACAGCCTTGCAGACAACCCCCCAACACCTTTACTCTTTTCTCTGCCCCCAGTGGCTTTGGTGCCCATGAGGTTCATCCTGTGGGAACGACTTCCCCCACTGCAGCCCCACAGATCACTTAGCAGAGCCCTGGAAGATGGAGTTACCTGTAAAAGTGTTGCCACCTTTGTACCGCAAACTCCTCATGGCCTCCAGCACCTGGTCCCTTGTGGAGTAAGTGCTCAGGTCCCATTCTGTGCGGGGGTCACTGCTGTACTGGGACAGCCCTGGGGAAGGCAAGAGCATCAGCATCATGCGAGCTAAGTTGCAAGAGAAGACTCATTTTAGGGAGGTGGTGCCAGGCTTGCCATGGGAGGATGCCACAAAATAATGATAGGGAGTGAGGGTGAGCAGACTTGGTTTCTTACTCCACTTCTCTGCATGGTCCTTGTCATGCAGGCAGCAAGGAGATGCTTCAGATCCCACTGGGAACAGTGGTACCTACCCCCGTGGTGGTATTCTGAAGTGTTTAATAAATTTCCACTGTTAATTAGGGTCAAACTAGTCAGATGCAAGGAGATTGAAGGATTTACGTTGTCCTGATTTCACGTACAACCTGGCCAGGGCTGTATGATGGGGTTAGCATCCTTTAGAACTGGAAGCAGCTGCGATGCAGCATCACCACGGCACCTGTAAACACGACGCTGTGGAGGCTGAGCACCTCAGAGGTAGGCAGAAAATCCCAAATGTATCTCAGCATCAATGCCAGACCTGGTGCTGCCCAGAAGACATTGCTTTTGTTCACTGTGCAGCTATTTCTCACAACCACTAGGGGCCAGAGCTTACTACCAGATGGGAAAAGCTGTGAAAGCAGCAGATAGGACCCCATCCTAAAGGAATAGAAGCTCCTCAGAGTAGAACATAACCACTGAAACAGAACCAAGGCTCCTTCAAACACAGACTTCTCAAGGTCAGGAAACAGGAAAGAGTCCTACCTACTCTTATCTTGTCTTGGGCAATACTGAACGGGGAAATCAGATTGCTCAGAAACTCCTTAATGAGCTTGAAATTGTTGCGTCCGATGCTCCAGGATCCATCCACAAGCAGGACGATATCAGCCATTGCAGATGTGTCGCACTGAAACTGCGAGCCTGGGGAGAGATAAGGTTTGATATCGAGAGAAGCAATTGCGAAGGAGTAAAAACTGCTTCGGTTTTAAGATAAAAAGCAAATCTGCAGTGTAAGGCTGTGTCTGGATGGTGGACTGGACCATCTGCCAGTCTGACACATCCCAGCATCTTGGGGAAAGCAGGTGGCTAAGGGTAACCCATCTCAGCACTGAGAAACGAGCGGTGCACAGCTGTATTTCTGCAAAGAATGGGTTAAAGCTGTCAGGAAGCTTGTGCCTAACATGAGCTCTGCTCTCCGCAAGCTGTCAGCTCCACTACATCTCAGCCCCAGCCCAGCGCTTCCCTTTTATCTGCCCTAAGTCTCCAAGAACTGCAGGTGACTGCTTAATTCCATTCCATCACGAGATCCCCTGCGGGATATAATTATTTCATGGCTTTATATTAAATCCAGTCTCTCCGTAAAAACCTGCTGGTATCACAGATACTCCAACCCTGCCTTTCTCCCCACCCCAGGCCTGAAGCTCAACAGGGGATAAGACAGGGCATGTTGCTGATCGAATGCATCTTCCCCAAATATTTTTCAGATGGGGGATTTTCCATCTTCGTTGGAGGGAAATATATGATCCCATCAAGATTCAGTGGCCTGCAACAAGGTTACCCTATCTCTTTTCACAGCCATAGATTTGTACTGGTCTCAAGGGACCATGTGAGGATGCTCTGGCCAATCCCATTCCCACCACTTCAACAGTGCTGTGACCATTTGCCCTGTCATAGAGTCAACTGACACATCTGAAGGGTCATCATGGATCATTTATCTGTGAAACATGAGGAACAAGTCCAGGAGCAGGTTGGGTAATGAACTCCTCTTCTGACGGCTTGGGAAGGCCCATTGCTCTGGGGTTAGGCTGAAGAACACATACTTTTACATGGATCTGTCAGAAGTAGAGGTAGGTGGCAACATGGAGACAATAGTGGAAAATCAACAAATTAAATCTTCTGGAAGGAATTTTTGGCCTAGCTCCAGTTTGTCTTAAAATCCATGAAGTTCTGCAGAACTCCAAACTTCTCCAGGGATCCCTGGCAGTTCCCCAATGCATGATCTACCAGTGAAAAGCACTGTCAGCATCACTTGTGTCCCTGAAAATCTTGGTGACAGAGAGTGGAATGGAAGGCTTGTATTCAACAAGCATTAGGGAAAACTAGGGAAGAAGGAGCACAATGTGTTTGAAACCCCTCTCACCTCGCCTCAATGAATCCTTGGTGGGTTTTTCTTTTCCGAGAGACTCTTGCTCTGAGTTTGCAGGGGCACGGTGGGATGATCTTGTGGTTGTTGGTGTTGCTTCTGTCACACTGGTCTCTGCTCTGGGCTGGTTTCTTGTGGTTTCTCCTGAGCCCTTTGGCTGTGTCCCCTTCTGTCTTTTCTTTTCAGCTCTGTCCTTTGCTGTGCTCCAAAGAGAAAAAAAAAAACCATTGTCCCTACTGGTGTTATCCCCATGCAACCTGTGGATGAGCTGACTTCAGCCACATTTGGCAGAGGTGTAGGGGGCTCAGAAGGGATCCAAGTACCACAGGCTTTTTGCAAACAAATAGCTAGATAAACCAGAACATCTTCTTCATGCCTCTCTGAGAAGGCTGTTTGCAGGCTCATGAGTTTATAATGATGTTAATAGTGGATCATATTGAAAGTTTGTCCTTCCCATTATCTTTGACAATGAAAAATAATGAATGTTTATAAAACACAAGCTGGGGAAAACATAACATGGCACCTGATACCCAATGTACCCTCTAGACCTCAGTAACCTGTGACTCAGAAACATCCTGAGCAAGTGCAAGTCTTTTTGTATAATAGCCCTGATGGATCAACACATATAATTGCCTCCTGAACTCATGCAAACCTGGTTGCCAGACGCAGGTGAATCTAAGTAGTTATATACAGTCCTCAGCTGCAGGGGAGGGCTCACACCTTCTTATAGCCCATCTGCAGCCAGGCTTGGGACGCAGAGGCCAGGAAATCAGGTATTATTAGCCCCAGTGTTTGGGGAACAGATTGTTCTCATAGGATCTCCTCCAGCTCAGGACATTCTGTGATTCTAAGTTGAAGGATTTGACTGTATCTGCTGAATTTGAGTACTTGCCAGCCCCAGGCACATATGGTTGTGTTTCGTAAAGCTGGACAGTTTGACTGGCATGAGGGGCAAATATTTTTAGGTTGCTTACTGTGTTCTTTTAATTCAGAGATGCGTGCAAGAGATGAGACTGGGCTGTAGGGTGTCTCACTGAGTGAATGAAGCAGGGAGTGCAGGGGGAGGGTGGGGGTGGTTTTGGGGACAGCGGTGCACCCACCTGGCTGTGTCAGGACAGCATTCAGGGGTGGGGGGGTGACCTCTGCCACCCCGCTATGCTCAGCAGCTGAGCTCCCCGAAGAGGTGAGATTCTTTCCTGATGCAGCTCCTGAGTTTCTTCGGTTATTTCTCGTCTGGGATGCATTTTTTAACTCCTCAACTGTAGGAAGGCCAAGAACAGGAAGAGAGAGTCAATCTGTGTGTCACAGTCCATCCCTCATCCCCTGGGTCTTCATCATCCCCTTTTCTAATCTTCCATGACTGCAGCATGGTCTACAGGACATGCTCTGGAGGATGAGCTTGCAGGAGCCACATCTCCAAGAGCTTCAAGAGTTCCCTCAATGGTAAAATGTATCTCTCTCTACTTACTCACAAATTTCCTCTTGGCAAACAGGGTTTCCTGGGAGCCGTTGAGCACGTAGACCTGCAGCGTGTATTCCTTGGTAGGGCTCAGCCCCCCCACCGTGGCTTTGGGAGTCTTGGTTTTCAGCATGACTTCTTGCTCCGAGTCCCCTGAGGTGGGATGAAACCACAGTTCAGAGATTGTTAGAGCTTAAATTTAAGCTGACAGTAGCCAAAGCACTGCTGAAATGCAGGGAATGTCTGCCTAGAGACCTCAGTCAATTCCTATTTCTTTTTTAATATTGTGGATCTCTGATTTTTTTTTTCCAGGGTTTAGAATGTTTGGGTTTTGTTTTTGTTTTTTTTAATATTCATCCAGCACTAGTGCAGCACTTGCCAGCTTCTCAAGGAGTTGCTGAGTGAAAAGCTGGTCTTCAGAGGGTGAAGGCTGAGCAATTACTAGTAAATTTTGCTTATGAAAACTAATTAATGTGCTTGAGGTCATACATGGAAAAGTGAAGAAGTGGCTTAGTGTTTTTGGAGGTCATCACTGGCACTTGGGTCCCGTTTTACTTATCCCAGCCACTCTCACTGTGCTGTCTCTGCAATCCCCATCTCTCCCAAGGGCAGCTGCTCTCTGTGGGGACACAGCTCATTTCTGGGGTTGGCACTGCCTGCGGACCCCTCTGGCCACATCCTGGGGCTGTGGGACCTGTCCTGGGGCAGTGGGACCTGTCCCGGGGCTGTGATGTACCAGCCAGCCAGGAACAGGGGCATTTCTGCACCAGCACGGCACTGAGCAGATGGAGCAAGGCAGCTCTGCAAAACATCAGCCAGTGCTGCACCACGGTCTCTGCACTACACAAAACACAGGGGAAAAGGCAAAGTAGCTCCCTAAAGCCCCCTGATTAAGAAATGTCTGCAAGATTTAAACTGTGGATGTATTTCTGACCCCGCCATCCCTGTGCTCATGCTGTGAGTTGGAGATGGAGCTCCCCAGCCTACGAAGAGGGAAAGCCTCAGGCATGAAGACCAGCGGGGATTCCCTGCATTCCCGGGATGCTCCTCGCTCCTGGGGAGGAGCAGGGCAGAGAAGGAATGCGAAACCTCCTGCTCCAGCTTGGGAAACAGGTGGGGGCTGCGCTAAAAGCGGGTGATCAGAGGATGATCAGAGGGGCTCAGCCGCACGCAGTCCTGCCCAGCAGCTCACTTCTCCAGCTCGCTGGGAGAGCAGCAGCCACTGAAGCCTAAATGCCAGCCTAACGTTGCCTCCAACCCCTTCTCCCTTCCAACACCATCACGTTCAGTGTCTGAAGTCAGAGAGAGCGTGAGCTTGGCAGGACAGGGAGTCATGGGGCTGAGCCCCACACACAAGTGGGGTCAGGAATTCACACCTCATGTCCCTGCAGATGGGGAGAGCTGAGAACACCCAAAGAACCAGACAATGAACTGTTTGTCATCTTCTTTTGCTCATGCAGTCCCAAAGAGCAATAGTTTCTGGCTAAGGCTTTCCCTGAGGATGAAGAGGGATGAATTCCAACTCCTTCTCATGAATAGGTGACATAGGGATAGTGCCTGCGCTGAACGGCACTATGGACTGCTCTTACAGTGACCAGAAAGGCTTCTTGTCCATACTGCATGTACAGCCCCATGGGAAGTTTTGATCTAGGCAATCAACACTTGAAACCAGAACAGCCAGTGGATAATTCCCTCTGCCTTATTTCTAATTTCTTATTTCTAATATCTTAAGGTCTGAACAAAGCTCTTACGTAAGCCCTGTTGTGCACCCACCAAAAGGTGGAGCTCAGTCCCTCACTCACACACAAACCTCTACCTGGTCTGATGTCCCAGGTGCTGGCACGTACCTGCCATGGGCTTTACCCGGACTTTGTAGCCATTGATGTTCCCTTCAGTCTCTTTCCATTTCATCTGCAGCCTGTCTTCCGAAAGAACAGTGAGCTTCAACCGGCCGGACCCTGGGCAGGAGGAGACGTGGCTGTGTGGGTGCAATTCCTCCCTCCGCACATACACACACAAAACCCCACATATCCCATCTCCTCTAGGACAGGGGAACAGCTACAGTGCCAAGGAAACCTTTCACCGTCCCATGCAAGTCCTCAACATCCCATGATGCTGCACAGCAACTCCTGCACCTTTACAAATGTGTAGTGTCCCCCTGAGCTTCTCAGGAGCACAGATAAGAGCTCAATATATACTGGTGCAAACAGGGAAAGCAGCCTGCCATAGAGGGGAGGGCTTTCTCTGCACCTTCACGTCTTGGACGACTCCCCTGAGAGTTTTCATGCAGAATGCTTTGTCTCAGCAAGAGTGTTTAATGCAAACGTTTGAGAGGAGAGAGTGGGAAATAGATGACAGGGCTCAGTGAGACTCTTCAGTGGGCTTGGGCTGCTGAGAAATACAGGAATTCCCCAGGTGACGGATCCCGTACTTCTGCAGAAAGATCATTTCAGAGGGAGATCCAATGACCAGCTGCGTTAAGAAAGAAAAAAAAAAAAAAGAGCAAGAAAACCTGGTAAAGTGTAAATAACATTTCCTGGCAGCACCATAACTCGTGGGCACCAGCTTGTATCAGTTCGCTGCAGGGACCAACAAACTAAATGACAAATCCTGAGGAAAAAAATAATCTCAGACAAAGAGGCAAAAAGAAGAAAGAGCACATTCCCTTATCATCTCCAGATTTCACAGATACCCTTTAAACCCCAGCTAGATGCCCCAACCTCCTTGAATCAACAATTCCTTGGTAAAACATAGCTGTACTGTCATACAAATGTCACCATACGAAACTTTTTCACTTGACTGGATGTAGGGTGGCAAGTCAGCAGATTTATCTCCCCTCCCTCCTGCCTCTGTACCTACAGCTGCCTTTCCAGCAGGCTGCCCTAATTCACCATGAGTGAGCACATCCTCTGCCTGCAGAATAGAAGCGTCTGCACTCAGATGCCCACCCTCTTTTGCAGTTGTTACCAATCTCTTTCCCTTTATCACTACTCATAAAAAAAAAAGCTTAGGGTGACCTGAAGTGTCCGGCTCAAGTCCCTAATCTGGTCTTGCATGATGTCCAAGCATCTCCTACATCTTGGCCATGAAGTCCCAGCTCAGGAAAGCAGTGAGGGCCGGCAGTGAGGACTTGCTTGTCCCAGCTCAACATCTGTGCCTTAACCTTCATTTGCTGAGACTTCCTGCAAGCTGCCCAACAAGCAGATAACTATTTTGGGGAAACAAAGCTCAGATTCACATCTCACCCCCGGCAAATCTGAAGAGGAAGGAAGAAAACACAGGGAAAAGGGGTGAGGGGCAAAAGCAAATCCCAGAATCATGTCCAAGAGAAATGGTAAAAGATCGTGGAACAATGAGGGGAATTCATGGTTAGATTAAACATGGAGCTGTCTTCTTTTGGCCAAGTGTGGTCCAGCTCCTCAGCCATCACTCTAGGAGCCCAAAAGCTAAAAAGGCAAGAATGTCATCAGACAGATCAGAAGGGACAGCATCCTCTAAAGCACCATTATGTGCTGGATGCAAATGAAGCCCAGTGCCATGAAAGCTCCACTGTTTCCCTGCTCTGTGTTGGATGTGAGCTATTTGATGCGGTAACCTTGCTCTCCAGCTCATAGGGAGTTAAGCCCAGACTTAACTGCAGAGGCTGGTCTGGAATATCTACAGCACTGAGACACATCTGTCCAAACTCTGAAGTGCCATCACCTCTCCAGAAATCTTTGTGCTGACCAGTTCCACAGGAGGTTCAAACATAACATGAAGGTGGTTCTTCAACATCAGAAAGGCTACGAGGAGGTGCTATAGGTGTTTTCTGATCATTTATGCTACTATGGGAGCACTATATGTTACAGAAGGAATGCACCTCACACTCTTTCTTATCCAAATGTTGCACCACCCATCACCATATACATCCAGAGCAATCGTTTCAGAGCGCAGGATGATGCAGCAACTAACAGCAGTGATGCCCTTTTTCTTCCTGTTTCTCAACGTCTGCTTGCAGATCAGGTAAGCACCCTTCATTGCTCATCCAGGCTGAAAAGCATGCCTGGTGTGAGAGAGAATCACAATGAACTGCTGCCAGGGATGATGATGGGCTTTGCAGGGTGGAGAGGGATGGAGATGCTCCCCAAATGGGTCCCCTGATCTCCTGCTGCTCTTTGTGTGTGGGAACAGACTGTTTAGAGCTTCACCATCAGACAACAGGGCACAGCAGCCCTCTGGAATCCTGCGTGTAATGGGGAATGACCCCCCACGCGGTGCCACTGCCACCGGGAAGGGCTCAGGCAAGGGCTGGGCTAACACAGGTGACAACCAAACCGCAGGGAATGGCCCAGGGCTCCTTACCTTGGCCCACGCGGCCCCAGACGTGGCTCGCCACAGGCAGGCAGGCAAAAAAGAAACACGTGTGAATCAGCATGGTGAGCAGGACCTGCAGAAGGGCAAACGTCAGGAAGGACAAGTAAAAGTCACAGTTCATTATGTGAAAACTCAGTTTTTTGCAGTCCTTGGTTAGGAGACCATGAGCTGAGATCTACAGCTCTGTGTATCGTTGATAACACTGGAGAAGCACACAATAAATTTTCGTGCAATTCCTATATATTATTTTACATACTTGCTCTCTCCAGTACAGCTGTTCAATGCCTTGGACCAGCACTAAACTATATTATAAACCTGATGGACTTTGACCCGGTAATCCTCCTCTCAGCCTGCTTGGTCCTTGAGATGGGCACTGTCCTCTTCTAGGACAATCTCAACAGTGGCACAATGAGCACAGAGCTCTGCTCTGATCACAGAAATATGCAACACTGGCCAATTGTAGAATCACCGGACAGGCATAGATTCCAGAACAACTTCTGATTTAAACCATACAAAAGTAATTATTTCTGATTATCATGATCAAAATCAATATAGGTACACAAACACACAGTATCTTTCTCATGTCCATGCAATGCACACATTGATCATAAGGTGAAAAGTGGTTTGAGAAGCATTCTTTGACAGACAAGCTCCTCACACCACCAATTTAATGACCTCGTGGCTGCTGTGATAAAGCAATTATGCAGCAGGAGGGAAAACACAGGCCCAGCTGAGTTTATATGTCACCAGTTCAGAAACAAGGGGTTTATTTCTTATTTCACAGTGAAGTTCCCGAGAAGTTACATTCAGGACTTGTTGGCACAGTCTTGTTTTTTTTAGGTCAGAAAAGTTAGTTCAGCATAAAACTACCCTGATGGAAACAGCGTCCCCCACCCTGGTTTCAGTCTTAATATAACAGGTTTAAAACATGCACTGTTGGCTTTTTGCAACACATCATTGGCATCTGTCATTTTTGCGCTACACGCTTCAGCCTTATTGCTTTGGGCAGAACAAGACCACACGCAAGTTTCCTCCGTTGCCATCTGCAGTGACATTTCGCGTCTATTCATTCTGACGGACAGGTATTTAGAGGCTCCTGGCAAATGCCTATTTCCCTTCAAATATGTCAACATTTTAGTGATTAAAAGGAAAAATAAATATGTACTTGAGTCCCGCAGCCATGATCTCCTGAGGTTTAAATTAGTTCTAAATTGCTGAATAGAAAAATATGCAAGTTACAACAGTGACATGTTAAGAACCCTACTCAGTCTGTGATTAGGTTTTTTTCAATTGAAGATCAGGTTATAGGGAACAACTGCAGTGTAACTGGAGCCCTTAGCCATGGGAAACACTTGCTTTTTTTTTTTTTTTTTTCCCCTCAGCTAATAAAATTAAGTCATTTCTTATAAAAAAAACATCAAACGGTTTACAGGTGCATTTCGGGAATCTGACTGTCACCTCAAGAAAAGCAAAGCTGCCCTGGCTGCAGAGCTACAGGTGCCAAACACCAGCAAGAAACCTGCACTTTTTAAAAAATTCCTTGCATCAAAAAGTTCATTTGTGCCATTTTGCGGTGCCACCAAACTGCTCTTGATTTCCTTGCAGCTTCCTGTGGGACCAAGGGGACAACAGAGACACTGGGCTGCTCCCGCAGCCTCCAGCACTCGGTGCCTTTCTGTGTTACTGACCCAGGGGAGGAATTTGGAAACGGCAACACATGGAGCATGTGGCATTTCCAGCCTGGCAAACTGCAGGGACACACACGCACCACTGCCCGCTTGCCCCAGCTGTGTGCTCAGAGGGGATCTGGAGGTTAAGGCTGTCAGAGATCCCCTTATTTGTACAACTAATTTTAAATGTAGTCTCTTTGATTTAAAAAAAAAAAAAAAAAATCTATGCAAAATTTCCCTGCCACATATTTAAATCAGCACAACAAAAACTGGGGATCTGGGGGAATTGTGAATTATTTCCACACTCTGCAAATGCAGTTTGGGGACATTTCCTAATTCCAGAGAGCATCACCACCTCTGCGCAGAAGCGCTGGCAGCAGCAATGTCACCTCGTGGCCCACTCGCTGCCAGACAGGAGCAGTGCCAGGGACAACCCTGCAGAAGAGACCAGTGACCTGCCAGGAGTGACAGCCTATGGGGTGTAAATCTGTCCTGAGGTCCCCGAGTTCTTTGCTACTTAAAAAAAACCACCACATTCGTAAACCCCTTTCTGTTCTGTCATGGGAATCTCCTGTATTTCAGTTCCCCTATTGAACAAAAGTTCTCAGTTATCCAGCCCCACTCTCAAAACGTGAGGCACAAGTTTCACTTCCAGGCTGAGCTTTTGCAGCTCCACACAGTCCGGGAAAGCTCAGTAACATCTGCTGGATACAGACCCACACCACACCTCCAGATGGGAAAAACCCACCCAGACAACTGCTGTTGATAACAAATATTTCTGAGTACTGTTCTCTCTGCCAGCAACTTCTTGCAGGTCTTATATGATTAACCACCAAAAAAAAAAGGAAAAAAAAAAGAACAAAGCCATCACTCTGAAAGAATTTCTAAAACAGTCCTGGCAATATTTAGACCTGATCTGCAGCAAATAAGAATCTTGAAGCTGCTTCACCATGAGAGGCTGAGACCTGTTGCCCTGTGCAGCATCAGCTGCGCTGCCCCGAGCTGAGCTGCACCAGCTCCAAGTCCCCAAAAGAGAAAAATCCTGCAGAAGTTCCCCACTCTGCTGATACCCCAAAACACCACAGCCCCTCCTCAGCATCCCCGTGAACCAAACCCCAAGGGGAATGAACCACAGACCTCTGGAGTGGCACAGCTTTCTCTGGAGTCGGCTGGGAGGTGCGAGGAATCCAACTACATTCTTCAATGGTGTGAGAAGAGCAGCCCCAGTGCCTCGTCTGCTCCTCGGCGTGATGAGAGATTTCAATCCCAAGACGTCAGGAGGGATGAGGAAGGGGAGGGAGAGCAGGGGGAGAGGGACAGCGATTCCCCCACCTCCCTCTCACCACACAGCGGAGAGCAGCGTTTGGCCCCTAAGTGCAGCTAAATAAAGCATGCACGAAAAGCAAGACTCTGCTTCTATGAAAAATAGTGAATAGTTGTGAGTGGCTTTTCAAACTAAATGCTCAAACTCTGCCTAGGAAGCTGCACAACAAGTTCCTAGAGCGCAGCAACAAGTCCTGGCTCCCGCCCACTGTCAGACTCCCAGGGATGAAGTCAGTCCAGCCCCATTCGCATCCCATTACATATTTTTGAGAGCCCGGCTTTTGCACTGAAGGCAAATTGCATTGCATTTGTTTAAGGAAATTAAGCACATCTGTAGTTTTTGCAAGGCCAGAGGCTGAATCATGAACTGGAGCTCGGCGGTGCTGCAGACTCCCCAGCTGTGGGATGGACTGAGGGTGACTGGGAGAGCCCCCAGCTCTGCGCCAAAACCTTTTCAGAAAGATTTTGTCCTCATTTCCAGGAATGGAACAACTGACAGTGGCATTTCTCATTAACATGGAGGCCAGATTTTCAGCTGCGTCTCCAGGGACTGTCAGCATCACTCTCCCATTGCAGAGTGAGCTGCAAGAAACTCACATATTACCATTCTACAGGAAACACAGGCAACTTTGAAAGTCTCAAGTTAGACAGAAAAAAACAAACAAACATACTTTTCAAATACTTTGCACAATAAGCAAACATTTGGTAGTTTATCGCCATTTTCCATTATAATCTAATCAGTATTTAAAAGCATCACAATATACAAGCTGAAGGATAACACCAAAAAGAAGCACTTAAATCTTGCTAAAACAAAACATGGAGTATTTGGTAGCCTGTGGAGAGAGGCTTGTCCCTGCCCTACACATAAAAACCCCAAATTACCTCTCCGGTAATTCTTGATGGGTTTTAATAGTTGCTCAGCTTTGCTACAGTTTACTCTAAAACCAGGAGGTGAGAAAGGAAAGAAGACAGATCTCCTGCACTTCACTTTCACGTAAATTCAGACCCAGAGCTAAAATTGGGCTCTGTTTACGTCAGAAAAATCTGGAGCTGCTCCCAGTGCTTATGTTCAGGTTGTTGCTCACTGATCCACCTTTCCCAAGGTACCCACGCAATGCTGGATCTCTGGGCTTTGTCTGACTTGAGCTCAAGCCCAACATTGCAGATTAAACCTTGGAGCCACCACAGACACACAAGCCCTACCTGAAAAGCAACACAAAACAGGATCTTAAAATAAAAAAAGGCAGGTGGATGCTGCTTTGCTTGTGCACCAAATGGCTAGAAATAACAACTGCGAGCATATTGACAAACGGCTTTAGAGATTGTCTGGTTTTACTTAGGGGCTGGAAGGACCCCAGTGGATTATCAATGCAAACATCTTGCTTGGACCTAGTTCCAGGAATGCTGTGCTCCAAGTCATCCTATCACCTCTGCACCAGCACTGGGGGAGCACATATCCCTTTATACAAAGGAAAAAAAGCAGCCAGCAGTAACGCAATACATAATATGCAGCTGACGCCAGATTTTCCAAGAAAGTCAGCTCCCACTTTAACACAAATCTAAATTAATGTTATATATCTATTTTTTGAGACTTAGCTGGTGGCCAAAAGAGCTGCGCTGAGGGCTCTGCCCCAAACAGGAGTGCTGGAAATCAGCCTGCTGTATATGCACAGCATCGCAGCCTGATCACACGCAGGATGCTCTGTGAACCGGAAAGCAAGAAACCTCCCCAGTTTCTTGTTATTACCTGTTATTCTATGTTTAGCTCATTTTCAGGGTAGTCTGCATATGAGTATTCTGCATTGCCTGCAAATGAAGTCATCCTGGGAGCAGCAGGGCTCAGGGGGCCTGGATTTTAGTGGTTTTCACTCATTTCTGTTCCTTTCCAGAGTCAAACTTGGACTAGGACACTTCCCTTAGGGTAGACACTGTTTGGGGTCTCTCTTAAAGTCTGACCTTTCCAAGAAGCTCAGCTGGGAAGAGCAACTAGCCCTGCCTGTGAGCGTGGCTAAGCCAAGAGAGTAACAGGAGCCTTTGACGTTCTTTACAAGGAAGCACACATCACTGGATTCATTTCCTTATCTTCTTGACAGAGTCGGTGGCACGGCTTATCAGGCCATCTGGAAAGCACATTGTGTTCTCGGTAGACTGCACAGACAGCTCAGGGGAGCTCCGACAGATTCACTTGGTGTCAAACTTCTCGCTGCTCACCAGCCTGTACCACCTGCCTGGCAGCTTGACTGGGGGAACAGCTCGTTCTAAAGCTTGGGTTTATGATGTGCTGAACTCTCCCATTGGCGTTAAAAAGGAGCTGTGAGAGCTTAGACTTAGACCCTGTCAACATCAGGTATAGCCAAGTAGTTCAACACCATCAAAATGTGAGACTTGTCCATTAGAATGCATTTATTTGAAAATATCTTAAAATGCCTCGCTAATAATTTCAGAGTGAATGGTCAAGCTTGGTCCCTCCTCAGAGTCCATCCTTGCTCAGTGGAGTGTCCTGCTGTCCCAAACAGTGGCAAAACAAGACTCCTTTGCTCATTCAACAGCTTCCATGACTTCCATCACGAGAGTTCGAGGTCCTGTCATGATGAGGCTGCTGATGGTTTGATAGTCCAGATGCAAAACGTACATACCATTGACTGAGAAAACAAACTGGCACACCTGCAAGGAGAGGAAGGGCAGGTTACCTTCAGCTGGTGCTTCATGGAAACTTCTGCTCATGACTGAGTAGAGCCAGAGGCTGCAATACAAATCACTTGCTACGAAATCCTCCAAACCCTAAAGCATTACCACTCTATAAGCAACAGTAATAATCACTGTGCTACGATCATAAAAAGAGACCAAAGGGATTTAGACTGTGAGCTAACAGAGGAAAAAAAAAAAAAAAAAAAAGACTCATTTGTGAGCAGTGGTTCATTTCACAGATGGAAATGAGGCACAATATTAACATCTAGCAATTTGGTAGCAAATGAGATTAGGTAAGGAGAAATGAACTGAGCTCTTGAGTAAATGAAACAAATTCAGCCATCCCCTTCCAATCCTGCCTAGAGCAAACATGGACTCATGCTCTGCCTCTGAAGAATCCCATTATTTCAGATATCCATGGGACTTCAGGCTTATGTCAGCTGGTAGAAATTACTACCTTGCTGCTGGGATTTTTATAGGGAACTGTGAAACTCTGCATTTCTTTCATTCACACCTGAAACTCTACACACAAAACCCATACATGCTTGGGTATAAAATGCATTCCAAGACATCAGTTCATTTCTGGAAAAACTGGAAATTACTTGATGAAACAAAACAAGGCATCAGTCTAAGGTCATTTAGCTTTCAGGTACATGGTAAACAGTTCCATGCAGAACTACATCATTAATAGCAGAGAAACACAAAATGCTTTACATCTCAGGAGCTGTAAGAGCAGGTGATTCAAGATAAAGCTCTGCTCCTTCCCTGCTTCTCTCGGGTTATATACAGTTACTTGTTTTTAGTAGCTCAAGCAGAGTTTCAACATCTCCAAGGTTTATCACAAGGACAGCTTAGTTTTGTCAGAGGGTTGTTTGTTTTTTTCTATTTTAGCTGCCTGCAGCCCCCTGTTCTGCCCTGGCAAAAGGCAAATCTGCTGCCCTGCATGGTGCATGTTGCCTGCAGAGAGCATCCTTCATCACAGCACCGTGGAGATCCATGCACCTACTCTATCAGACTGATCGCAAGTGCAGAAGGTGGGAATGTGAAGGATGTGTTCAGCCTGAAAACCACAAGCAGGACATGAGTCCTGCCTCCTGTTAAGTCACCATGAGGTAGAAGTACCTTCATCCCTGCAGCAGCAGCGGGTCCTCCTGGGTCCACCGCCTGGATGTGGCAAGGTCTTCCTCCTCGGACCACAAAGCCCCAGCCCACTGCATCCCCCACAATCTACAAGTAGGACAAAAGGGGTTTAAAAAACAAGGCATGGGCTGGATAGAAGAGATGCAAACAGTTCCTAGTGAGATAGGGAGCTCTGCTCATGATCCTGATCTGTCATGGGTGGGAGAAAAAGGGCTGTGCACCAAGAGAGATTCAGAACCAGAGATTAATTGCTCTCTGCAAAGCTGCTTTCCAGTTAATATTCTCTGCCAGCAAGTGCAGAAGAGCAATGCACAGGCATCATGAAATCGAAGTGCAAAGCATGCACTGACAGCATGTTGAGAACATTTCCAGAGCACGCACACGATGCCTTTTCCCTGGCACAGAGAGCACTTCCAGAGTGGAAGTAACCACTCTTTTAACTTTTCCCACTGATCTCAATCTGTCAGAACAGTTCGCTGTACTGCTGCGGCCATCTGATGCGACTAAAAGAGAAAAGGAATTCCCAAAGGACTTTGCACATTACCCATATAAATAAATAACAGCAACTGCACAGCTAAGCAGAAGGAAATGAGCCATGAAAGGCCTGGGCTGGCAGAGTTGAAGGGCAGGGCAAGAGCGTTCAGCAGGAGAATGAATGGCAAATCCTCATACATGCCACGTTAATCACCGGCTTTATTTTCATTGCTCCTTCTTGCCAATTTCTACAGCACAGTTAATTTGGGAAAACGATCCACAGCTCTCCTGTAAGCCCCCTTGTGTCAAAGCAGTGTAGCAAGACAGCCCTCATGCTTCCTAAACTGGCCACAGTGAGATTCCCCCTTTCAAAGGCGGGCAGCAAAGGGCTGAGAAGTTTTACACAAAAATAAACAAGCACTACAGGTGCTGAGTGTGAATGTTGCAAGACAGCTCCTGCCAGAACCTACGGGTCCTGCCTTGACCAGTACTACAGCTTTAGAAATAATTAGAAAAGCAAAAGCCCAAAACTCAGGTTATCTGCAGCATCCTGGAGATTTTTGCAGTGTGTTTATTTTGTCCATGAAAAAAGCCCATTCTAAGAAAGGCAAGAGAGGCCCTCAGATGCTCCCCACTCAGTGCTGCTCCATCAGATGCTGATGGATCATATTGATATCAACATATCTGATCTGCAGCAGGAACCTGAGATGCTTAAAACCATGCACAAAGGTGACATCTGTGTGACACAGGATGAGTGTCAAGGTCTCAACTGTCACAAGACTTGACTGATTCTATTTGTACGGAGCTGGATGAAACATAAATGGAAGTTTTTCTGTTCAGGAAATGTTCTCTTTCCTGATCTACCCCTTATATATACATATTAAACTAAAGCAGAGGCTGTGGATGTTTTCACCCACAAGAATATTTGCAAACATTGACCCACTGAGGCTCACCAAGGAAAAGCTGAGACGATGTGACATGCAATCAAAGTTCCAACACACAGAGGTCAGAGCAGCAGATAGAGCTATCAAAGAGCAATCAGAGAGATCAGTACTGTTGGCTTAGCAACACCATTCGCTGTGGTCACTTACGGTTAGTGTCTTCTTGATGTAGGGGGCCCCAGGGGACAGGAGCTCTTCATTGGTGATAGGTCTCTTTAACACTAGAGCAGAAGGTGACAGATGCTGTCAGAATCAAGGGTTTCATGCAGTAAAATGCATAACGAGGCAGCCTGGGAGTTACCGTGGGCTGGAGAACAGATGTTAGAACCAGCTGCAGTCACTGCACACAGAAGTTTTGCAGTCACCTCAAAGTTCTTCAAAACACTCACACAACTTTTCAAATTGAGACTCAGAGGTGAGGCTGACCCTATCCTCTTGCAAGTCACCGAGCTGACACTGAATGAGTTGGGACCTGAGGCTTGAACTCACCCGTGCCCTGAAAGAGCAGATGCATCCCATGCAATGCAGAAGCCCTAACCTGATTTGGGGTTGCACTCAGCCACAGGAGGGAACACCAACATAGGAGCAGCGCTGAAATAGGGGCTTGAGTTTCCAGCAAGGGAAGTGATGCTGCTCCTTCGAACCGCTGAGACAATTTTGATCTCCTTGTTGGTCTGGACTGAAAGATGCACAAATAACAGTTACCCAAGGAAGAAACAGACCGGTTTAAAACAACAAACTTCCCCACTAGCCTGACCCACATATGAAGAGTAAGCATGCATTGAAAATGCATTTGAGCTTAGAAAGAATAAAACTAGCTTCAAAGAAAGATCAAGAGCTGAGTTGATGGTAAATTGAGTTATTTTCTTGTGATTGAGACTGCAACCACGTCATGGCATCCACCACAAACAGAGAGGTGGTCACTTCGTGGGGTGCCTGGAGGAACAGCCTCAGCTCTGGGATGCTCTGGTAACATCACCCTCGCTTTCACACCCTTTCCCAAACGCATCCACAGTTACCGGAGAGAAAGCTGGTGTTGCCTGGGTCTGGGTTGAGCTTGCGAAGGCAGAAAGGGCTGTCGGGGCTCTCAGACAGGGCACGAGAAGAGTTCTCGTTGAGCAACTCTGTGAGACGCCGCCTCCGTCGGAAGTTGGTCCAGAATTGGTAGAGCAGGTCACTGTCAAAGAAGTGATGCCTGTTGGAGACTAGGAGAGAACAGGGGAGGAGGGAGAGGCCAAAGCAATGTGAAAAGAATATAGCAAATATACTCAGGGACCCAAATGAATTGCTTGTAATGCTTCTGTGTTCTATTGAGGGTTTTCTGACTGTTTCAGAGTGCTATCTGCAGGGAAGGAGGAACAGCAGGGCCACCTCCCCAAGAGATGCCATTTCCCAGGGGTGCACCACTGAGTCACAGCCCTCTGTCACCTGCCCCAAGACACTCAGAGAACTCCCTGCCTTCTGAATTGGAAGCTTAATTCCTGCAAATAATTATGATCTCCAGCCAAGCGGAGCTGAACATCACATCCTCACAACCCAGCCCTCCAAACCCAGCGGCGGATCCCAGTCCTGCGGCCGGAGGCTTTGAAGAGCCGAAGAGCAATAGCTCAGATTTCAGCTCAAAGCCTCTGTGGGTGGTGGAAGATGATTGCTCCAATTTCAAAGGTCACCAGCTCCAAACATAGAACTAAAAGGTCCCATTGCCATCTCCAAGTGGGCACTTGACCAGCACTTGTTGCACAACATGAATGGGGGTTTGTTCTTAGCGCAGCCTCGATGACTGCGCTCATCTCTCGCTTTCCACCCCGGTTCTACCCCGACCCTCGCTCACCATGCTGAATGATCCCGTGTTCCAGTAGTGCCCGTCCCAGCTCCACCGCTTCCTTTCGGTTCTCCACTTCTCCTTCCTGAACCAGCCAGTCGATCATCTCGCAGCCCAGGAAAGTCCTCTGGTACTTCACCGAGTTCTCCTCCCTCACCTTCAGAATTGAGTCTTCCACGCTCACCAGCCTGGCACAGGGGTGGGACGAGGATCCTGTGATGCCATCCAGCCCCGCCGTCCCTCGCGGGAGCTGCAGCCAGCCCAAGCAAGGCCAAGAGAAGTGGGCAAAGCGTTACAGCCAAGACATCACTGCCTGGGAGCAGTGGGAAGGGAGGGAGAAATGCGGAGCTGCAGTCAGGCAGCTTTGGAAATCTTCATCACAGCGGAGGAAGCAGCTTCAGCCAAACCAGTTCAGCTGCAACCTCGGCTAAAGACCACGGCGGAAAGCCGAGCAAGCAACCGAAGGCACACAACAAAGAGCAGATAGTCCAAACTGATGGAGAAGGTGTGTTTCAATAAACACAAGTTCAGTTTGCAGCAGATGCAAGAGCTAAATCCTGTGTCTCCACGAGAGGGTGCAGTGGCCTCAGCCATGAGATGCTCTCCCTGGTCCCATGGCCAACACCGAGGAAAAGCGAAGTCCAAGGGGTGGACATTTGCCAGAGGCAGGGAGACAGCAATATCATCAGCCACCCGGCTGAAGAACTTCTCCCTCAGTGCCAGTTTGTGAATCTGACTGCCAGGGTTTCAGGATGAGGAAGATGTGAAGAGGTTGTTAAAAGAAACGGGTCCAGAGGGGGGACATCTGTGGTCGAACCCAGTCTAACAAAAGGACTTGTGAGATATCTGGTAAAATGGCTTAGATTTAGAACCAGAAATGAGCAGCACAAGGAAAACTGAACACTTGGAGGCAGAAGGAATTGTTTTCTCTACTGTCTGAGAATTAGTTTTTCCATTACAAATTTTGCAAATAAGCTAAGTGAGGTGCAGGGATCCAGGCCCACAAGAGTTCCAAAATCCTGTACCCCACTGATTTTGATAGAACATAAGTCCTACCAGTGCTAGTGAAAGCAGCCTGGCCAGGGATGCTGGGGAAAACAGCCGCTGGACCTGCCCATCCCAGGAGCACCCAAACTGCAGACTGGACCTCAGCACTTCCCTGTGCTGGACCCCAGATCCTGCCCTGGAGCTGGAACCCCTGGAAGCATCATGACTTCAGAGTAAAGCTGCTGCCCCAGCCCCAAAGAGGCCAGTTGTCCTGTGGCTGTCACAGGGCTCAGGAAACAACATTTCCCGATGCTCCAGCACTTGAGAAGGAGGAGAAAAACCAACCACAGAGCATCAGCAGCAAGCACAGCCAGCAAACCGCATCCCAGCGCCTCTTGCCGAGAGTGATTTTGCAGGGGAAGGACTCACGTACTTCTCATACAGACTCTGCCCTCTCATGAACACCTTCACGTCCTTGCTGAGCGGGAAGGTCCCGTCGTCCTTGCGGAAGCGGTACAGCAGCTTGGCGTCCTTGTAGTCCGAGTGCTCATCACAGACTGAAAGGAGGAGGTCAGGGCAGGGACATTAGCACTGCGGGTGTCCGTCAGTCCATGAGGGACAGACAGAGCTGTGCTGGCTCAGCAGGGTGTTATCTCAAAGTTAGAGCTATGGGGGATGCGTGTGATGTCCTTTTCTGTGTCCCTCATGGCACACAGCAACCAGCATCCCAGCCTTCCCTCCCCAGATTAGATGATTATGAATGCCTGTGCTGGAGGGAGAGCTCAGTCCCACTGACCAGACCTTGGGAAAACTCGAGTTTGATCTACATTTTGATACAGACACTAAAATGTTCATTAGAACTAACTGTGGAGCCACTTTTTTTGGTTTTTTTCCCTGTTTCGTTGTTTTTCTGGTTTTGTTTGGTTGGTTTTGCTTTTTCTTTTTAAACATTTTAATCTTGATTTTCTGGTTTAGACTAAAAGAAAACAAACAGAATTATCTCAATCGCCTATTTGTTTGGGTTTTTTTTAGAAAACTACTGCCACATGTAAGCAGACTTGGAGGACAGGAAGAAAAAACCCCACACTGTATCCAAAACCTCATAAAAATCACCTCTGCCCCCATCAGAAATACTTGTAAGCTAAAATGTATAATGACAGCAACTTTTCCACATGGTTTTGTGCCAGGTCTGCCCGATTCATTTGCACAGCAAACCGACCTCAAGAGAGAAATTTTTCTTCAAAGCTACATGCATGGAACTGGAATAATCGAATCTATATGAAACGCCTCCATTTCATCTTGGGGATGAGCACACAGTCTGTAAATGCACGGCTGTTAAGTGCATGCAATATTTAGCAGATAAATATTTAGGATATGGCTTTGAGATAAAGTTGCCTGCAACAGGTTCCTAGACTATAAGTCAAAAAGAACAAAAAAAAAAAAAGAAAAACAAAAACAAAACACCCAACCCCAAATCACAGTTCAGCTCTTAAATCAGCCAGCAGTGAAGAATATGCCCAGAAAGCAAACAAAACTAGTCAAAGGGGGAAAAGAAAGCTACAAAGATTTCCTCACTAAAGTAATGTAATCCACTCAAGTAAAATCCAAAAGGTGCAAGATATTTCTTGCGAAAATTTTAGCACTTGTTCACTCTTCCGAGCAAACTTGCAAAACTTCATTGCCTGTTTGGTGAACAGCAAAATGCCACAAACTGTTGGATTATCTGAAGTTCATTGTTCCTCCTGAGCACTTGTCTCAGTGTGAACACAGGACACTAAAGCCTGCGACTCATGGAGCAAGAACGCAGATCAGGAAGGTTGTTTTAAAAGGTGAAAGTTTTGCATCTTAACAGCTCCAAGGAGAAACTATTCAGACGTCATTGAAATCTGGAATAAAACCTTACAGGACTGTGCCCATAGAAAACCAAAGCATTTTTGCTATTTGAAGACAGATTTCAACGTGTTTCCAGCATGTAACAGAGTAACAGCTCAAACCGCATCAGACCATTAAGAAGCAGCACAGACAATGATCTTCATGAGATAATTATCGTCTTCTGGATCCCAGCAGAGAAGAGGACAAACAGTTTAGACAGCTAATTGCAAAGCACTTAGCCCAGTGCTGCTGTTACCAGGCAGCCCTGTTTCCATAGGACTAACAAAAATTAATGGTCACAAAGCAAGTAGGAAAGTCAACTTGTGTGCCCTGCCAGAAGTTGTCACAGAAGCAGGAGGGACACGTTCACGATAAGCAATCAGAACAGCACTGGTACCTAGCACTGCACAGGTTTAATTAACTAATGGATTTGTTTGAAACTGTCGTCTGGAGAGATGGAAAAACAATCAGTTTTAAGTATTAATGGTTAACTGAGAACTCACTGCTTCAGCTTTAGGCCTTTGTGATAAAGCACAGCAGCAGTTTATTTTTATTCGAGGCAGCTTAATGTAAAGGGCATTAACCTCAGCAAGCAGCAGATGGTGACGGAGGGTTTGCATTGCAGGGGTGCGAATTCTGCACCCTAGAGAAGAGGGGGGAAGAGAGGGCTGAATTTGCTATGGTTCTCATCTGCTTCCATCTCCTCAGCTTCATCCTGGTGTGACAAACCACCCCCTACTCCAGGCTACCACAGCTCATGTTCCAAAGACTTGGCTCAACCGAGAGCCAGCAGCTCAGCAACAACTGTCCTCCCAAGGGTCTCCCAGGATTGTTTGATACTCCAGGATTTTTGCTCCTGATTGGGCACAAAAGAAAAAAAACCTCACAGGCAGAGAAACAGCTCTTGGCCAGTTTGAAGCACTGTTTTCCCATCGTTATGTTGGGACCAAGGAGTCCCTGGGGATTGCTCTGCAGTGCAGGGACAAGTGTGGACCACAGCACATGACCCGAGTTAGTCCAAAACTGCTGGAAGTTCCAAATAATTTTTAAAAAGAATAAAGCCTGAATACTAAGAGCTGGGCTTAGGCACCAAGGTTTTATTCCCCAGGAGGCATTCCCACAGGATTGCTTCGAGTGGCACGGACTCCACACCACTACTTGTCCCACCCCAGCATGGATGGTGAAACTGAGGAACACTGGGCCATTATGGTAAAAAAATGAATTTTCCTGTAGATGTGAAGCATTTATGATTCAGTTCCTGCTCCCGCACAACACAAGGAGAAGCTAAAACAGTTTCTGTAAGAATATCCACCCCTGGCTGCTGGTACAATTGCTGCAGGACAATACAGGTCAGGCATTACTGAATTTGCTTTCAAACAAGAGGCACTTCATATGCTGATTCCCCAGCTCACAGCCCAAGTTTTTTTTTATGGGGCAGGGAACTGGCACATCCCCCTGAGCAGCTTCACATCCCCACGCGGCCTCAGGCCTGCCCAGCATCTCCCAGCTTCTCACCCATAGAATCACAGCACAGTTTGGGTTGAAGGGACCTTCACAGCTCATCCAGTGCCACCCCTGCCATGAGCAGGGACATCTTCACCAGCTCAGGTTGCTCAGAGCCCCGTTCAGCCTGGCCTGGGGTGTCTCCAGGGATGGGGCATTCACCACCTCTCTGGGCAACCTGGGCCAGTGTTTTACTATGAGGGTCATGAACAGGGACCTGACTATGCTTCCATATTCTGGGCTCGTGTACACACACGGTGACCAGATGCACAACCACCTCCCTGGGGAGAAGCACACGCACCATGGTGGATGATGTAGTGGTCCATCAGCTTCTGCATGAGGCGGATGCCCGTCTCTCGGTCTGGTGCTTCTTTGTGGTCAATCAGCCAGTCTGTGAGCTCCTTGGCCACGAAGCAGTTTGGGTACGTTCGGAGGTGATAACGTCTGTCCTTAATGAGCTTCCCATCATGGAGGCGAAGCCTAGAAAGAAAGACAGCTGTTGAGCACAGCTGCTGTTACAGGGGAATTGGGGTCTAATAACCCAGCATCTGCCCAGCCTGGAGAAAATGCTGATGATTTGGGAGTTCTGGCCAGCACCCAGTGACTTATAAATTCAACCAAACCTCTTGGCTTTGCAAGATTGCATCAGTCAGTCCTCAGGAGCCTCTCCATCATCCTCTTCTCTCCTCCTGTCACTGTGCAGGTTATACAACTGCTTGCATGAGGTTTAGTCTGGAGCAATGTGTCTTGTTCTAAACAAGCCTCTAAAACATACATAGCAGCTAACAGGCTTGTGAAGTAGGACCAAAAGGCAGAGAAAATATAGTACATATATTTGTCATCTTGGCACTATTCTGTGTCTAGCTCTCCTTCCCTATAACCATGAAAGCAGGAATGCAGCTGCTCCCAGGACACAGTCACAGCTCAGGGTGGGAGCAGTAATGGGGCCACTCGTTTCTTCTACGTGTGTCTAAGAAACAAGTGCCAGGTGGATCCCATGTGCTACCCACTGATCCGCATACCATTTAACCCACAGGAGCAGTGGAGAACAGTCTTGACATTTTCTGGTTCAAACTGGGATAGACTGGGACTGAGTTTACCAAAACAACCACCGTCCTATCCTGAAAACCCTGATATTATGGCTAGTCTGGGTCTCCAACGGAAAGGTATGTATGAGTGAATATATACTCAGGTGAGCATGGCTTTGACTTTTAAAAGGACCTTAACAACTGCACAAGCCACAGGGCACAGACATCCTGTGTGTTCAAGCCAAAGCCAACCCAGTTTGGCAGCACATCTGTCCAGGAGCCAAACTACTGCCCTGCAGTCCCAGCTGTTCCCAAAATACCAGCCCTGGAAAATGCCCAGTGCATGCAGCAGACTTGGAGGGAGATATTAATTAAACATCTCCTCTGTAACTCCAGGATGGAGTTTCAAATTATTCATTTCAATTCACAGTTTTGCTCCGGGCCAGTGTGTTTTACAAAGGCATTAATCACTGCAGACTATTTAATGCCTCATGTTCTTTTGTTCTTTTTGAAGACATGTACAACACAGCATGTTGGACAACAGTTTCAGGCACCACACGAGAAGTTTTAAATATCCTAAAAATCTATCAGATAATAACGGATTATCCTCTATTGTAGGATTTAACAAATACTGGGGTCTCAAAAGTCTTAAGATGAAACCTTTAGTTGGATGAAGAAGCAGTAATTGGTTGTTGTAATTAATGCTGAGGCTACTACAAGCCAAGACAATTAACAGATATATTCAGACCTTCCAGGTAACTAAAATACTAAACCAAAGATTAATACAGAACCAGCTCCCAGCTTTGCCTCTGACAGGCCTTCCTCAAATGCTAAGTCTATATTCAGTATTTTACTCTCTTTACGTGGAAGGCTCATTCCCACAAGTGACCAGCAGCCATTCTCCGTATGGGTTTTACCTGAAAAGGCTACAAACGACCGCTTGCTATTTTTAGAGTTTTTAGCTTTTTCCTGTTTGTGGGGGTTCTTTTGTTTGTTTATTTTGTTTTGTTTGTTTTTGTTTCCCATGGTCCACTGTCAAAACGCAACCAGCCACAGCAGCAGCTGCGAATGGCGCAGCTCCCACCCCGACGTCCCTCTGCTCCGGCAGACAACAAGCCATCGTTTTTTATTTACTTTCTTTCCTTGGTAAGCAGCACGTGGGCTAACGCTTCAGAGGCATGTTTGGTGGAGATAAGAAATGTACTATGAGTATTCTGTTGCTATCAAGAGTCTGCAGGACTCTATAAAGACTATATATATACATACATACACACGTGTCTTTACCCACAATAACACATAGACCATAATCACACAAGGCCTGAATAGAAATTGGTTGGGAGAATATTATTTCATCTATAGGTCTTTTTTTAATCCCATTCCAGAATACTGCAGAAAATGCACAGATCTTGTCAGGAAGAAAATTTAAAAGGAAAAAAAGAAAAAAAAAAAGGAAAGAAAAAATATTTTCACCAAACAATACTACTTAAACCTAGGATTAAAAAAAAAAAAAAAAACAATGCTAATTCTGAAACTATTCTATTGGGAACAATTGCCAGGACAGGAATTGAGTGGTATTCAAGCACTGCTGGATCAGCAGCATCTTGAACATTCTTGGTCTGCTTTAAGTTCACAAGTTTGTTCTGTTGCCGCAGACCCAGCGGAAGATGCGCAGCTTGAGCAGCCTTGTGCTCTTTCCACTTTCACCTTGTTTACTGTTTCCCATCAACTACAAGGAGACAAATTTTGTCCTTCAGACACAGAAGGACGTAACACTGACTGCTCAGCTGACACCCTCGATAAACCCGTCCATGGACCATGTTGCAAAAACAAAGGCAGTGAAACTGTGAATAGTTTATAATAGAACTTCCAGATTAAAAAAAAAAAAAAATTAAGGAAGCATGTGTAATACAATATTATGAGCTTTCTTGATGCCAAAACCTACACCATGTACACATTACTTCTTCAAAAGGAAAAAAAAAAAAGGCAGAATAAGGCAAGGATGAGGTGCCTGCTGGAACACGAGAATCGACTCTTAGGAAACACTCCGAGCTTGGCAAACACTGCACCGCTTTCCCATGCGTTTGCTTTGGGTAACCAAGTTGTTTCCTTGTCAAAGTCACTACAAAGACATCATTATTCACCCTGTGTAACCTTGTTGAAAGGCAGATCTGCAGTACTGTAAACAGAAGAAAAAAAAATAATCCCCAATAAAACCAAAGCACAAACCTCTAGGACATCAAGAGTTTAGGTCACTTCAGCTGTTACAAACACAACTTTCATGCTCCTCCTCCACCAGCACTTTCCCAGCAGCATTACACATGTCTACTGCTGGAGACCAACCCAAGCAGCTCCTCGCTTTATTATTTCTGTGTGTTCACATTTCACACTATTTCAGAACCAAGAATCTAAATCTTGCGGAAGCAAAGGACTTTCTTGCACTGGGAAAGGTGCTGCTTTTGCTGTCTCGCACTTGCACAACCAGATCAATCTCCCCGGGGATGTTCCCCATCACCTCCTGCCCATGGGAACAGACCCTGGGCATCTCAAATGCCAAGGTGGATCTTTCAAGGATATTAACTCTGGTTCCCATTCACCCAGTGGTTAAGTACAAATGAATGGCCCTGGAAAGATGCGTCACTCAAAGGATCTTTTCTGTTCCTATCTTTAAAGAAAAACAAAACAAAAAGCTCGAAGTGGCACTGGGATGTTTTATTTTCCTACTTGTGTTTAAATGTATTTATAGGAAAACTGGACTTAAATCTCAAAACGAAATCCCAGCAAGCACAAGTCTGCTTCCCAGTCCTCACTTTCACCAGTGCTGAAAATTTAATAATATGCTTTTTAAGGTCATTCCGATCATGTAGTCTCATCTTCTAAATAACATTAACCCGGTGACTGCCCTATCAAGCAGTGTCCCATGAGTCCTGCAGGGTGACATCCCCACTTTAAGATCCATCCAGTTTCAACAGAGAAGCATCAGACTTCCTGTGGACCCAAGATTGTCAGCCAGGAATACAAATTTTGGCATGTTCAACTACACACCTTTAAGTGAGCCCAATTTCCAGGGCATCAAAGCATGAACCCTTTATTTAACAGCATCTCAATGTAAGTAGCTGAATGAAACACTCAGCACCTTTGAACATTTTGGACAGTAGCTGAAATCACAAATTTGTTCTACATAGGAGAAAACCTTCCTTCTCTCACTTTGTCTGCCCAATGCATACATTTACCAAACACATTTTACATTTAGGAGTGATTAATGCAGTTTAACAGAGTTATTAGAGAACAGCTGATTCACTTGACCATGAGGAATACCGAGAAGAGAGAACACAAGGACTTGCCTGTACTTGAGAAATCCAGATTACAGCAGGGTGTGAATTCAAAGCACAGTAGCTGTTCCAGAATACCTCTGTGCAGATAAGCCATTTGTTGCAATTAGAAATGACTAATTGGGCCTCTTTTACAGAATGCCACCCAGCAACACATAGCACCCACTAAAGCCAGTGTGATTTTCACACAAGTTTGTTTGTCCGAAAAAAAAAGATGGACAGCAGATGTGAGGAATGGATCTGAGACAGCATCCCTCCCAAACACAAGAGCAAAATATCAGTGCAAATTAGTATTTTTGCCTTTTTGATGGGGAGAGACTCAAGATTCAAAACTTCTCTTCCCCTTCCATGGACTAGAAAGCAGCATCCCATGGAAGCAAAGGGACCCTGACAAAGGGACAGCCTGAGGCATCCCTTCATCCCTCAGTTCCTTTAGGGTCTGTTTTATTCCTGGCCATCCCCACTAAGCCTTTTCCCTTCACCCCTTGCTTGTGCAGCTATTTCTGGCTGGGAAATGCATCCTGACACAGACCAGACTCATCTTTCCAGCCAAACCAAACTCGGAGGGATTTGCAAACTTGCTGGGAAGCCAAAGAACTGTAAAGACAGAGCAAAGGTTTGTTTGATTAAATACAATAGCAGGGAGGCAGGGCAGGAAGCGGAGGACAAGGAAAAACAAATGTTTGAAATTTTATGTAGATACAGCAGCATTATTTGTTGATTGAGGTTTATGGAGTCAGGGCAGATCGTGAGGTTCCTTTACATGCTTCTTTATTCCTTCCCTGGGGGAAAGCAGAGGAGCACAACACAGACACTGAGCTGTTACCTGAAGCATCATCCAACTCCTTTGCCTCAGTTTCTTCATTGCTACCTATTGGTCACCCAGGCCCTGGGAAGATTTGTATCACCCACCTCTCCATCCCTGAGAGCACTGGGGTCCTTCCTCAGCATTTAGACCCGTTATTCACAAACAAAGAACAGAGCAGTCATTCTGGATGAAATCCACCCTCTTTTCTCCATGCAACACAGAGCTGGAGCGTTTCAAGAGCAGGTCAGGGGCATGAGGCAGCCAAGGCTGCCCAAAGGCAGATGGGGTTTGCTCCATGTGCTGTTTGCAAAACAGCCCATGTGTCTCAGCACCATGCGTTTTGTGCATGCCAGACTCCGAGCTGAGACCCCTCTCCTCTTCTCTCCACCCACTCGTGCTTCCTACCCCTCCTGTCAACCCTTTCAGCACAGATAACCCGTGTCAGGTTCACCTGAGGTACCAAACTGTACAGGAGCAAGCAGCTCAAGATTGCAACCTGCTGCCAAGGGCTTGGTCTGAAAACTCTCAGATTTTGAGACCTATCTTACCAGTTTCCCCAAGAAGTAGATATATTTTGGGGTTTCTATTCAACTTCGTCCCAGTCAAACTAACGGAAAGATATTCCTTCCCTGCACAAACTTGGCCTCCTCCCTTCAGGCTTTTAGCATCCTTTTTAAAGACTCACAGTACATTCACACTGATAATGAGTGAGGTTTCCAGACAAATGTTGGGAGGAAAACCAAAACAGAACGGCTCCAGATACAAACACAGAAATTCTGCTCAAGAGCTAGAAAAGCCTCCAGTCGCATGCTAAGAGGAAAGTGGGGAGAGGGGAGAAGGGCACTTCTGAGCCCAAATATGCAAGGAAAACTTTTTCTCAGCCACACAGGTTTCCTCACATAGGAGAAAATATTTCTGCCTTCATAAGAAAAAAACCTCAGAAGTTGCTCAACAACTGGGACTGTCAACCAGCAGAAGTCCCCAACAGTGAGTTTCAAGAGAGGGAAGGACCTTACATGTTGCTGTGCAAAACAATCCAGGTGTATGACACCCAGGGGACAACCTCCCAAATCACCCCCAAAAGTCTGAACACCCCCAGAGGTGATGTTGCCCCAGCCAGGGACCAGGGACCTTGGGGGGCTGCTCAGTGCCACCACATCAGGCTCTGGGTTTAGGGGAGGATGTAAAGAGATTAAAAAAAACAAAAACAAAAAACAACCTGTTGCCATCTAAAACCATTTGCCTGGCACCTGGAGAGCAGGAGATGCCCAAGGAGGAGCAGCAGGAGAAGGTTCCATGGGAAAGGATCCGTTTCACCACTGGTTTAGTGGGTGAAGGATCAGCAGATACTGGGACCGAGGAGGCAGCAGCACATGGGGGAAAGCACTTGCTCAAGGTTAAAGCTTTGAGCCTCTTACTAGCAAAGCCCAGAGCCCCAGGGGCTAAAAGCAGCCTGGAGAAGGGCCCCATCACCTCCTACCTCAGTTGCTCTCCAGCAATCATCACCTCTGCCCTGTAGTGCTGCTCCGTGGCTTTCTTCTTCAGGCTGTTGCTCAGGCTCTCCATGCCGGGCTGGGGGTGGCGGGGGGATGCGCCCGGGGGCCCCGCACATCCCCTGGGATGCAGGTCCCGGAGATGCCCGGCCCCAGCGCGGTCCCCAGCCCGGCGGGGACGGTGCAGGTGGGCAGCCTGGAGTTGCTGGTTCCAGCTCCGCGCCTCTCCTTCCCTCTCCGTAGGCTCTGGAGGAGGAGCCTGCTGCAATCTGAGCCTGGCTTTGCTGCCTTCTCACCGCTCGGCTCCGGCCAGGCTTCAGCTAAAAGCCAGGAAGGTGGCACGTCCATCTGCTAGGGACAGCATTTGCTCTGTGTAGGTGACTCCAGCAGGTTCTGGGAATACACAGGCTGTAGGATGAGTGGTTTGATTAGCAAGAAGATGGGCAAAACGCTTCCTTCCTTGTCCCCAAACATTCCTGTGAAGGGTTCAGGATGTGCCATCCTCTGATGCAAATCATGGGGTTTGCTCCCCGCTCCCTCCTGAGGGGCTTTTCACCTCCCCCTAGTGTGAGTTGCATCCACCACTTGCTAAAAAGTGGGCTCAGAGCATCTTCATAGAATCACAGAACAGTTTGGGTTGAAGGGGCCTTCACAGCTCCCCCAGTGCCACCCCTGCTATGAACAGGGACATCTTCACCAGCTCAGGTTGCTCAGAGCCCCGTCCAGCCTGGCCTGGGATGTCTCCAGGGATGGTTCATCCACCACCTCTCTGGGCAACCTGGGCCAGGCTCTCACCACCCTCAGGGGCAACAATCCCTTCCTCATGTCTAACCTGAATCTCCCCTCTGAGTTTAAAACCCCTTGTCCTGTCGTAACACACCCTTCTAAAAGTCTGTCCCCATCCTTCTTATAGGCTCCATTCAAGTACTGAGCCCTCTAAGTATCTTGAGCCCTTCCTCATTGTAGCAGCCATCACAGAGGCTGGATGCAGAAGAACAGGCTGTAATTAGCAAGAGCTGGCACTAATGAGCCTGGGACTCCACTGGTGCCAAGCTGTTTGCCTGTATGGTGCTACCAGCCACGGCCTTTAAAATCTACCTCCAGGCACTGATACCCACCTCAGCTATTACCAGCCATTTTTGATTATTTGAGATATTTTCTGCAGGCCAGAGCTGGCCTGAAAGCAATAGTGTTCTGAAGAGAAACAGGCAGAGGAACTGGGATGTGGAGATGGTTAATTACATCCATCATTACCATCAGATGCATGTGCAATTATATTTCCATTAGTTAAAGTAGGAGTGAAAAATACAGGCTGGCATAAAGGACCAAACCTCAGAAATACAAAATAGGGAGGAAACCTCCCAGAAGAGAACATGGGGGTGAGGGAAGAAAATTGTATCAGCTAAGGGGATTCTGCTTCAATCTGAAGCCTAATAAAGCAGCAGTAAACTAAATGCTGCCTTTAAGTAGATAATCTTTAGCAGCAATTCATCAGCCAGCAGCTAGTTAGCCAATATCCCCATCAGCACAAGCAGACCCTTCCAGGCTTTCAGTCTTTGCATACTATAACATCACTAAATCAAACAAGCTCAGCTCAGCGTTTCAAGGAGCGCAGCTCACAGCAGCCAGGGCTGAGCTCAAAGGCAGAGCTGTGTCCCTTCCACCCTGAGCTGGCAGCGGCGACCGCGGGTCTTGGCACCCCCGAACGAGCGCAGTGTCCTGAAACATCGCCTGTGGTTGTAGGACAGCAGGCAAACCGAGGAGAACCAGTTCTTGCAGTTTGCCATCCTGGCTAAGCTGGTCCTGGGCTGTCTGTGCTTCCAGTGTCTTCCTCACTTTTTCTGACCTCTCTCCCAAAAGTAAATCTCTGAAACATGTTGGTCATCAAATCCTGAGAAGCGAGATTTTTAGATGGTGATAGCTGGGCTCCTGGATTCCCAAGAGGTGGATGCTGAAAGATTTCAGGGAGGAAAACAGATGCCTTGCAGGCTCTTCAGAGAGCAGAGCCCAGTAACACCCAGCTATTGATAGTCACTGATAAATACTGATAAATACTGCTAATTATTGCCAGTTCAGGAGGGGATTTTCACACCATCTCAGGAGAGACCCAGCTCTTGTGTCTGCTGTTCCATAGGTGCCCAGACACACCCTTCCCAGGGCTGAGTACAAGCCATGCAGCTCATTTCTCACAGTGCAGTTTGCAGAATCGCTTTGCTGAGGGCTGCAGGTGCTGTTGAGCTCCTTGCTTGGATGGCTGTGGACGTGGTTGACTTCACCTGATACCCTATAGGTGTTCTGCCCCATAACAGAGCTCTACATCAGGCTTTCACCGATTTGTTGTTCCACCATGTCTGTATCCTTTCCATTGACCAGGACACAGGCAGAGGGCACCACCACCCGGGTGGGACAGGCACCCGACACCACGAGATGTCAGCACTCCTCTGCAAGCATTCGGGGTGTGCATTGGCCTTCTCCAGCCAGCCAAGTACAAAGCACAGACTGAGCAGAGGAAGAGAACGTGAGAGAAGACATGTCTGTGCATGCAGGGATTGGGGCAGAGCGAGAAAGAACTGATAACACAGGGTAACAGCAGATATGCTGGAAATAATGCTGGTCTTCCTCCGGCCAGCATCACCGCTGGCTCTCTGGGGATGAGGAGCAGCAGAGGTGGAGCTGGTGGGGCTGAACAAATCTCAGTCTCGTGCTCCCGTCCAAGTCAAACAGGCGCTGCAGCCCGGCTGTGCAGAGAGCTGCAGCGATGGGCTGCACCAACAAGGCTCCTTCTATCCCAGCTCACACTCTCTCCTGTGTCTTTGCTGATCACACCACACTGTAAATGCAGGAAAACAGGCTCCCCTTGTGCACAGGCTCAGCTGGCGGCTCTTGGGCTGTCTCCTGAAGCCCATTCGAACAGTGCTGATGCTGGTGTGTCTGTTCTAGCCCCCGTTCATGCCCAGTGCCACAATATCCTTCACTTGTAACATGAATATATGCTGTGGAGAGAGCTCCCCAAACCTGCCCATCTCATCACACCAGAATAAGATAGACCCCACCTCCTGCCCACAGTCAGTGTTCATCCCCAAAGCTGAAGCCCGGCTCTCATCCATCACTCCTGCGCCATCCAGCCACCACACACCCCGTCCTTTCCCCGAGCCCAGGGTTACTGTGGAGTTTGCCAAACACCAGTCCCTGCAGGCAGCTGCTTTCCTGCACCCGCTGCGTATGCAGGGCTGCATTTCATGGTAGAAGCAACAGTACAGAGCTAAAAGCAGAATGGTCTGAGGTTAATGTCTCCTTGTTACCAGCAGAAGGGGTTGAGAGGGTTCGCCTGCTGCTCAGGCTGGTCCCACGACCGTGTCTTCTCACTGGGGACGTGCCCAGGAGACCAGGGGTTCCCCCTCTTCTTGCTTTCTGGGTCTGGTATTCTTCACTTCACCAAGGGAGAAACTGCTGCTGGTTTAATCATTGGATATTGAAAGTCTAGTGAGTCTTTTGCTGTTTTGTTATTATAGTAACAAGGTAAAGGATTTCAGCTCTTGCCAGCTTCTTTCATGAAAAGCACAGGAGGAAAAAAGCTCTGCCTTTGTCACAGGGAAGCAGAGAGCTGCAGAAATCTCCCATGCAGGGCAGCTGGCACATGCGACGCCAGCAGCCTGCAGCTGCGATCAGCCATCGCTTCTTCCTCCCCATCGTCCCCACACCAATTTTGACTCAGCTTAGCAAAACAGCCAACATCAACACACTCAAATCCCTGATTTTGCAGGGCCCGTGTTTACCCTGCATGAGAAAGAGCATCCCACGCCACCTGGCAGCGAGATGTTCTTGCCAGAGACCATTTGTCCCCAGCCAGGTGTGCTCACCTGGGCTGGAGCCCGGCCAGCTGGGCTGGGCAGAGCCGGGCATTGTTTGGGAGCCAAGCTCTCCCTGCTGCTTGCAGAAAAATCAAGTTTATATTTGGCTGTAAATCTCACAGATCCACCCCTGGGGCTATTTGCTGCTTAACCCATTGGTGGCAGCACCATAGCACAATGCTGGAGGCCACCTCACAGCCAACACCTCCACAGAAAACCAGTCCAAATAGCAGATAAGCAATACAGGGAGCGTTTTGCATGGAGATCTCTCACCCACCAGCACCCAGGGGAATGGTTTTGTAACCATTAAAACCAGCCTTGTGATTGCTGTGCATCAGGGAGGGGTGTTTGCACCACAGAGACTCCATTTCTGTGTTGGCAGCTGATAATGAGACTGGAGAGCAGCATCCTTAGATCCCAGCAAGTCTGGGAAGATTTATTACATTCTACTTGTAGAAAATGAGCATGTTATTCAGCAATTTCTCATTAACCAGATATAAATCTCAGCTGGAGCCGTCATGTCATTGAGTGACCTTCATTTTGCTCCAGAAAATGAATTTGGATGTTAGAGAATATGTATTGCTTGTTTCCACAGAAAAGGAGGACTGCTAGGCCTAAGTAATCAAGTGTAAGTCCAAATAATCTGGCCGGCTTCAAAAGAGCAAATAGGGGGATCTTTGTTTCCCTTAAAGTTTTAAACAATTACAGCTCAGTCATGGTTCTCCAAAAGTACAAAGAATAGAAATTCAGCTTGAAAAACAAAACACAAAAAACCCCAAAACAAACTCATTAAAAAAAAAAACCCACCACACACACAAAAAAGTCCCCCATAATAAACCAAAACCCTGAAAAACGAGATTATCCCACAACTGCATTGCTTCAGGACCTGCAGCTTTAATGAAAGCATCACCAAATACTTACCTTCATAATGAACTAAGAAAAGTTTTCATTGGGAAAACAAACAAAGAACAACAACAAAAGAAACACTCCTGTGCAACAAGACGAGGAACCTGAATGTTCTTCACTTCCCCATTCCTCAACAGCTAAGAACAAATATTAAAAACCCCTGACCTGGGTCAGAGCCGTGTCCGATGCTGCACAGTGGCCAATTCTAGACCCACACTCTTCCCAGAGGAGAAACCCTCAGGCTCCAGAGGTGGGCAAGTTTCCAGTGTTGCTGTGCCACACCTGTACCAGGTGGGACAGAGGTGACGACCCTGCCCCAGCTCTGTACCACGAGTCTGCGGCTTCCTCCTGGTAAAAAAAGGGCTGTTAGGCTGGTTTAACAGCAAAGGGCCAGGACAACAGGGGTTAATAACAGCCTAAACCTGTTATTTGTTAAAGCCTGAGCTCCAAACTGCCTCAGTCCAGCCTGGAGCACTCAGACGGGGGGAAGAGAGAGTCAAAATCCTCAGGGAGCAAGTAAAATGAAAAGAGTACATGTGTGTGGTTGGGGGAGAGGAATTCACATCATGAAGGGTTAACGCAGCATGGAAGTCAAAGGCAGAGGATGGGATGGGGCTTTAGATAGCAGGTACATCAGCAGGAACACATCCCTAACCCTGCATACAGTTCTTCAGCCCTCCTTGGTGCCAGGTTCCATGTTCCATGCACAGTAGCACAATCCCCTCTAGAGGAAGGATGGAGAAGATGCTCCTCGCCAGCAGCATCCTCTGCGTGAGCTGGTACATTGCCCTGGTCCTTCAGCACAACCAGTGTGAGAGAGGGGTTGCACTGGGACTGATCCAGAGGAGTTTTAGCCCAAGAAGCATGCCCAGCAGTGCCTGGCTTGTGTTCAACTGCTGAGGCAAATGGACAACAGCATCAGGAAGACTTACTGGTCCTGAGCTGGTGCTACTCAGCAACTACTCACAGTACGAGTGTTTCCCACTGGCACCGATATTCAGACGCATTTCCTCTGAACACATTAGCTTAAGTTTTCTTGTCACATCCCCAGTTCCCCTGGCAGTGGCAACCAAGCACAACGGGGCCATTTCACCTCCAGTGCTTCCAGGGTTCTGGAAGGAATGGATCATGAACAGCAAAGGCAGGTGAGTCTCCAACTGCAGCACCAGCAGAGCCCAGGGTGTGCGTGGCCTTTTGCAGATGAAAAAACCCCTTGGTGAAGGCATTTCACAGGCATGGAGATGGGCAAGCCTGTTCTGCAGAGGTTTAATTTAACTAGCTGGGATAGCACTAGCGGCCTACATTACACAATAAGTATTTATTGCACTTCTTTGATATGCTTTGTGCTCTGTACAAAGTTCTAGGACCAGCTTAGTTGGTGGGGGCAGCAAATTTAAGGGACTTGTGAGTAGCATTAGGTTCAGATTCTCTCTACTCTTGCCTATACTGCCATAACACTGGAGCTGAATGATTAAGCCCTGTTTAAGTGGACTAAATCTGAAATTCAAGTCCAGCGTATTGCATTGAGTTACACCCCAAAAGTGACAGCCGATGGCCAGAGTCAATAGGAAATTTGTGAATACGGAGTTAAAATAGCAATTCACTCTTGAACTGTAGCAAGCTTCTATGCAATAACAACACACAGAAAAGGTTTCTATAAAGAAGAAAGTTCCTAGTTTGACCTTGGTCACAACAGCCTTTACATAGTCTGGCACATCAATTTACGTATGTTAACCATCCATGTCTGCAGACCGGGGAAAAAAGTGGGTTTTGCCCTAGATAGTCAAACACTGTCATATTTAGGGCAACTCGAGCAATCCAGTGAAGAACTGCTGCTATTAAGCACTAGCACTTCAATCTGAAGTGGTAATTTTTTTTTCATAAAGACACACTCCAGCCTTTCGGTGTTTCCTGGCAGAAGCTGATTTATCTCTTGCAAAATTCAACAGTCTCAGCAAAGCTGAACAGCCTCTCAGAGGGAGCACGTTTTGGCAGAGCTTAAAGGGAAAGGCAAAACCCGGCTTACAAACTGTGGAGAGCTGATAGCGCTGGATTTTCCTGCTTGAGCAGCAATTTGGTGAAATTCAGAGCATGGCAGAGCATCATTTGAGGGTAGAAAACCATGAAGTTTCATCTCACCTAAACCAAACAGCAACTCGCTCAGCAGAGGCAGCTAACCTTTATTTTCCTGGGTTACTGGGGAGATGCAGCTTCTTGCTGACAGAGCACAAAGAGCTGGAGCCAAGACAGACGAGCGTGTCTTGGCCTCTTTGCAAATTAGTGGCTTATAAGATGAAGGATTGCACGGCACGTACATCAGGGCTTTGGGTTTTACTGCTTCCCAACAGGACAACCCAGCTCCACTTGACTTTCCTTACAGGACTTGAGCCTTGTCCCGATGCCGGGTTTGTACTGGGTACCCGTGTACTGGTCTGAGCTGGGGGAAGGTATCGCCCCACAGAGAGCCAAAAGTGCTGCAAAAGCACTGAACCTACAGGAACAGACAGAGGTGAGGAGGGAAACCAGGACACATCCCCACTGCCTGCTCTCAAGACACCTCAGAAAGCAAAAATTCCTTAAAATCAGGGAGCTGCGAACCCCAGGAAACCCAGGTGATCATCTTCTGAGCCTGCAACTGGTAGGAAGACACAGGTAACAGTTGTATAATAGTAAAACAGCTTCAGCTGAACTTGCTCATTACTGGGATCTGAGCACAAAGACAGCAGGGAGCTGGATGTCGTACCCATAGCAGTGATCTGTTCTCCCTCAAGTCAACCACTGTGACATTTTCTGATCTACAGGCTCCACTTTTTCTATCCGCTTTTGCTGACTGGGCTCAGCCTGAAGTGGAGAACACCCATTATCGCATTCCATGGTATCTTGTGCATTTCTAGGCCATCAGCTGACAGAACCGAGGGCAAAAACCCTCCAGAACCAACAGATCCCATTTACTGGCAGTTATCTCTGCTGAAAACTTTACATCGAATACACAGAGCAGCCCTGAACACAGGACATTATGGCAAGAAGGGACACAGTGTCTCAGTGGAATAATAACAGTGCTGTTACCCAACCCAAATGTCCACCTTTTGTGTAAAAATAAATAAATAATATATATATATATGTATATATCAATACAGTTATTTCTACAAGGCAAGCAGGATTCAGTCCTGCTGACCAAGAACATAATAAAAGGTATTTAAAATTTATATAAAGCTCAGCACACTCACGAATCACCTGGAGTACTCACGTGGCTGCCTGGCTAACCAAGGAAACTGGAATCTGAAGGTGAAGCATCACCAGCAGCTGAAGGATTCATCAGAATCTCGCTTCTTGGAAAGAAAAACTGCTCTAAAAGTCACCTTTTCTCCTCTGGTAAGTGTCTTTGTAGACAAGCTAATAAAAAGCTCTGAGTACATAAATCTATTTGCAACCACTTGCATTTCTATTTTATAGCTCTCTTTAAAAAAAAGGAGGCAACTGATGTTGTCTTAAAACTGTTCCTGATTCAAATAGATCTGAAATTAGTATTTAGACTATAAAACTGCACTGAATTACAAAGATGACACCCCTGGTTTTGGCTCAGTCGTCCCTTCTCTCTCATTACTGGCAGTAAAGAACATGAATGACACCAGCACTTCAGGAGATGTTCACGCTGTTAACAGCACTTACTCCCCTCCAACAACACAATTCCATACTCATATTGTAACAATACTTTCCTACTGTCTTAATTACAAAGCATCCCATTCTGAGTTGACTCCATGATGCTAACTCTAAGAACTAACTACATAAATTCTACTAACACACATGGGTTTAAAATTAACTGAAGTTTCCTGAAAAAGGGCTGAACACCATTCTGCTCCATATCTCTTTGCTTTATTATAATGCTCCTTAAAAGATGACACTGCAGTTCAAGTCCGGTACCACTCTACAGAACAATGAATAGTGTTCACCGAAATTGCCATTCCTGTGAACTTCACAAGAGACACATCAGGAAAATTAAAGATACAGCACTCCATACTGACCAAGGTTCTGCTGGCATGAAAAAGGGCTCTACAGCTAGAGGTCACTAAACCATTACAATCAAACTCTAATAAGGGACATCAAAATGTTTTTTGATTTCTGTTTAAATGACTGATTGCTCAAGCCTTTCTCAACAGGGTTACTGAAATTTAATATGGCCAAAGTAAAGTGAGAACTGCAATACCTTGGTAGACTGCTGCTCTTCAAGAGGACCACTGTATCTTTAAATGTATCCTGGATTAAACAACAAAGGTTTTACCTACACTTGTTAAATTATTGCACAGATCATTACACTGATAAATACATTATGAACCCATGGAATGTTATACAGTCTGGCCTGGAAAATAAAAGCAGCAGCATTATCCTTGAGGTTTCAACCACGAGGGAGAGCTGGCCAAGCACTTCTTGAAATGGAATAATTATTAACAGGTTTCAAGCCACAAATGAGACATTTTAAAACAATCCCTAACTCCTAGGATTAGGTTCCTGGGAACATTCTCTTTCACTCTTTTGGAAGTGGCACTTAGTTTGAATGTCTTGAAGTTTTTCTTTTATCAGCCTACCTGGAGGAATCCAGCTGCTCTGTATTTTCCAAATTTGAAACCATACAAAGAAATAAAACCGTTTGAAACACAAGGAAATTTAAACCAATATCCAACGGTTGCAGTAATCACTTCACCGACTGCGCTCTCTCCTGGCAACGGGCTTGTATGACTTAAAATTGTTAATTTGGGATAAAAAAAAGTCGAATTCATGAACACTTGCTCCACACGTGCAACCTGATTGCGTGCATCCTGCCAAACAGCGGAAACTTCCCAGCCATCTGCTCTCAAAAAAAGTAAATCTAACAAAACAGGTTTTGCAAAAGAAAATGTCCTCATTTCATCCTCTCCTCTGGAAGACACTGTAAAACATTCACATTCAGACAAGTCATTGAAAAAAAAAAAAACAAAAACAACAAAACTATCAGCCTGTCAAACCGAGACCAGTTGGTGTACTAGTTAGGTGGCTGCAGTTACTAAAAACCAATCTAACGGCAGAAAGTGTATCTTCCATTAACACCTTTCTAGGAGTCGTAGCATTTCTTGCGTCTCTACAGCACCGCAAAAAGAGAGACAGCAACTGATTTGTCATTGTCTCCTCAACTGGAAGAAAAATTGTTACCCAAGGCCTCTGCCTGAGTAGGGCCCTGGCTGTTTAATTTAAAACAAAGTCTCAAGAGATACAAAAATAAAACCAGAAGGATAAAAAAAAGGCTCATGCCAATTGTGGCTGTAAGTGATGTATAAATAAAGGTTTTCTCCTAGGCAAACCACACAGCTGAGCAGAACATTCACATCAACATCACAATACTGCTGATTGAACGGACTGAAATCAAACTTATCCTGCTAGGAGCTATTTCAGGAGGTCTATGAAAGAGAAACCGTAATAAACTTGTATGCAGGAAGCTAAATCAGCTTCACATTGCTCCAGACAGACCCCAGCAGTCGGACAGCGCAGCCCATGGGCTGCGTTTTGCTGTCGCTGCTGCCGCAACGCTTCCCAAAGCCGAACGGTGATGACAAGGAGGCAACAGAGGCATGTGCATCAAAATCCAGTTAGTCGGACATGCAGTTAAGCTATGTCGAAGGTCTAACTCGAGAAAAAGCAGAACAAAATCCTTGTTTTACAGTCAGGCTGTAAACGTCTGCAAATGGTACCAGCAGCAGGACTGGAAACCGAGATCCCTCGAGCCTTCCGGTCAGCAAGAACGTCTCAGGCGCCTTGCAAGACTCAGCCTAGAGCAGGGCTTAGGCTGTGAGCAGCCCCAGGTCCTGCTGCACGAGCTTCAAATACCACGGGACGAAAAGAAATAACAACTCTTGCAGGACAGGGCTGGAGAAGACCAGAAAAATATTCTGTTCACCACCTGAAAGATCCTACTAATAGAAATACACAATCAGGCTATAAATACAGCTACTTAGACTTAAGCCTTTAAAATCTGCTACTTTTGAGGTGATTCATAGGTTTTCCGTAACCTCTTGATATTACTTTCCTTCCTTAACCTCATGATATTACTACAAGCTCAAAAACCGCTGTGAAGAGAAAAAGAAATAAAGCATTAATTGAGGTAACTTTGACAACTTAAGCTGGTTGTTTCCTTGAACAAATTAACTGATTTTCAAAATAAAAGGCTTTTTAGGTACATAGTAAGATCTACCGGGTCCACAGTAAAGAACACCATGCTGGTAGTAAAGCAGACTACGTAACAATATAATGATTTAAAGTTCTCAAGTGAGCTGATTGGTTTTGGGCTGAGTGTACATTTACACCCCACCTCCCAAAATCAAATGGGATACATAGGAGACCTTTGTTGTTAGAGTCACAGATCTTCTGTAGAAGTTATGGTTTGCGTCATGCAGAACAATTCGTTGCATCAAAACTGAGACAAAACTTCTATTCCATTCCTTAATGCTGACAAGGAGTTCCTAATGTTTCCAAAAGAGTGTTTCTCGAACAAGATCCTTGCAAAATATGCAGAGAAATACATGATAGAAACAAAGATACAGTTTGACATACTAAAGATTAATTTGGAGAACATCTGCTTAATTTAAATTTTGCTATTAAATCCAGACATCTACTCATCTCGAAAGGGGCTTGCTGCCAGCCCCTCTCCTCAACAGTCTCATATTTTCCACCCATTTTTTTCCTTACTGGAATCTTTTTCAGAATTTGTTTCACTGCCAAGTTGCCAGACAGATGTCCAAAAGGCCATAAGCAGCAGAAAGATTTCATTTTTATCAGAGGAGATAAAATAAACGGGTAGAAGGAAGACAGAGAAAAAACAGACCCTATAAAATACTCAAACCGGGGAAGGGGGTGGGTGAGGAAGGAGAAATCACAGCTTTGAATTTCGTCTGTGAGGAGAGCTGGACTGTGCAGAGACTGAACCCACCGAGCAAGAAAGCCGTTGTGGATCTCCCTTGATAGCTCAGGTCAAAACTATGAGTTAATGCAAATAATTATTTAGCTCTAGGCTCCTTATGAGTTCTAAGGGGAGAAAATAAGTTTTTAAATGCTAAAAAACCTCATACATTTTAAAAACAAAGCTCCAATAGAAAGTATCTTAAAGACTGTGTTGAATTGCCAGATTTAATATGGTCAGAGCAATCCATAAGGCATTTGAACTAGACCTGTTCAACTGCAGTTTACTTATTTAATGGCTCTTTTCAAGACACACCCTGTCCTTTGTTTGCATTAAACATCTCAAATTGTATGAGGGCTGGATGAACACCTATGAACCTACACATGCAAGGCTGTGCCATGAAAGGGTGCTTGCACTGATTGGTTTTTTCCTTTGAACATTCGTGTCAAGAAAGTCACTTCAATAGTGCAAGGAGAATATATTTATCACCATCTTTAAAAAAGGGAGAGCCACCTTTATGTAATAAAAGATTCAGATGCTACTTTTTTTTTTCCTAAACTGGGATAGAAGAAAGGAGAACGAACAGGAAGCACAAAAGTAACAGATGAGTAAGGTCAACCAAGATATTCCAGCTGCGTGTAAAACTTTCTCCCCTCGATCAGCCAGCACAGCCTCTCCTTCCCAGCTGTGCAAAACCATGTTAACAAAGTTCTACCAGTTCTGGTTGTCCCACATATCATCAGATGAAGATGCTTTTTTTGTTGCCTTGGGAGGTTTTTTGGTCTTGCTCTCCCCTCCTGTGTTTTCCCAGTTGGTCTCCCAGTTTTCCCAGCTGTCGCTGTTACTGTTCTTGTTGTTGGAGACGGTTCCCGAGCCCCACACGTCCCAGCTGTCGGAGCTCTTCTTCTCGGTGGAATTGTCCACATAGGTCCAGCTCTCACTGCTTGGAGATTTATGGGCTTTTGGAGGATCCGAGTTGCCAAAGGTCTCCCAGAAGCTCTGATCCACAGCATTGTTCTGGTAGCCCTCCCCTCCTCCACTGTTCTGGTAGCTGTCGGCCTCAGCAGGTCTTTTATGAGGGGGGTGGGAAATACAAACCAAAGGTACAAATAAAGTAGTTATGACAAATCTAACAAAAATAAATGACCACAAACAGAGAAAACAATAACACTACTTTGCTTAACAAAAACACTGAGGATAAGGGAAAAAGAACTAAATACATTGCTCCAAGTTGTATAAGCTTATATTCTAATTCACAGATTTTTGTTAACAGCCTTTTAAATACTAATAGGTCCAGGGGAAGGGATACAACCTTGGAATAATTTTAAAATGAAGTTGTCATGCACAATTTTGTTCTCAGTTTAAAAACTGTTGTAAACGAAGAGATGTAATTCCTCTGGTATTACATACAGGAGGACTACTAGCAAAGATAGAACAATTTCTTCATATTTAAAATTTACCTGCTACTACTATACTGCAGAGAACGTACAGGAAATAAAATTACGTGTTTAAAGAGACACAGAAAATAATAACGAAAAAAGTACCTTTGAGAATGATCATCTGGCTTGCCAGAAAAAAAAGTGGTGACGTCTCGCCATCCCTTACTGCCAACTCCCTGAACCTGGGGGAAAAAAAGGATACTTCATTACTTTGGACTGAATCAACACCTCTTCCAAATCCAACTGCAAAAGCTGCAACACATTCCGTCCCTTGTTCAGATAAAGAGAACACATTTCATCCAAAAAATTCACTCACAACTTAATCATGTTGATGGGCAGGTACGTGGTTGATGTAAAGAACATACATTGACAGCATCGTGCTGCTGGGAGATGTGAAAAGTGGGTCAAGTTCAGCTTTTTCACCCATTGCCAGTAACAGATTTTGAATTCTCTCCTAGACTTCCTTGGCAAATAACACTGGAATTACTCCTTACATAAATTTAAACTTAACGGCAGCACTGATGTTTTGACGTTATGACTAATGTAACTAGTATTTATATTTCTACTGTTCTACAAAACTACCTCCACCCCATTTCAGTAGTACTATTTCACTGCCCATGTAAAACGGGACAAAAGTTGGGTTCCAGAATAAACGTGACTGCTCGGAGAATCCTTTGGGGGTTATTAAAACACAATGACATCAGATTAGAAACACAAATTCTGAAGTCACATCCATGCAAGTAATTATTCTAGGTCACAGATACAGAGGATGAATCCCAGAAACCAGATGTCAAGTTGCCAGGCTCTAAACAGAACAAGGAACATCACTTATTTTATTCAAATAGTCCCAACATTTAAGGCACTAGGGTGGTACAAGACAGAGATTGCAGATACACAGTGCTAGAAAGACAGACTCTGCTTACAAGTTATTAAAACAGGTTGTGCTGGACTTTTGTACTCAACAGCTGTAGAGAGCACTTACCACATTACCAAGCATCGACAGCAAAAGAAGACAAAGAAAAAAGGTACAGAACATTAATAAGTTTAACCACACAAATATACCATGAGCTGTCTCCATATTCTCTAGCAGATATTTTCCTTCTGTGTTTGGGACGCTGTCTGTCCCACAACTCTTCGCTGTGCCCCCAGTGAAACTCTTACAAGGACAACATCAGTTGTGCAGCTTTCTAACAACCCAAAACGACTCCTCCATACCAAAAATTCCACTTCCAAAATTTCTGTATTCAACACAAGGAGACTAAAGCTGTGTTGTGGTTTTGTTTCACTATGAACTTTGCATAAGAATGTGGAGACTGGCTCAGTGTTTGGCCTCCTCCAAGGCAGGGAGGCCACATCATACCTTGCTGGCCAACTGCGATACCCCCACGGTCACCTCCTCCAATATTTTCCCCTCTTTCACCTACGTGAATCAAAGTATTGATAATTAGTCATAAAACAAAGTACTGTTGAAACCTTTGGACAAGCTTACTTGGGCTTAACAGCTAAAAAAACAGTGTAAAAAAGACCTCGAACTGAAAGTAAATCAAAATGTACAAAGTTAGCCAAAGCTAACTAAGTTAAGAAAACTACATATAAAGTCCATTGATCTTTAACGGAGTGAACCTCAGTCATTTGAAGTTCGTGGGAATTTTCTACTGATATACTACAGTCTGACAAAGGTATCATCACACTAATGCTGTGCATAAAAACACCAATACAACCTGAAAATGTGACATTTTATAAATATATTTTAATAGATAAAAAAAATGTGGTTTGGAGAGGTTAAAAACCTAGCAGATCCATTTTATTCCCTATCTTCTATACATTCTTATTTAAATACTAAAAGGGCTCTGAGCTTTGAACAATTGGTGCCTTTCACCAATTAATAAGTGGCAGCTGTAAGTGACTTTCCATGACAATCTATGTGCCAGGCAGTGATCAGCGAATAATTACTTCAGAGAGTGACACCTATTTAGAACTAACAGTTACAACATCCTAAGGGAAATAGACCTTTTTTTTTTTAAAACTATAGAATGCAACATTCCTCATTAAATTGACCTACAAAATAAAAATCAGCTCAAGGAAACGCACCCTAAAAATAACCCTGAAAAGAATTCCGCTGAACTGAGTTGGGGATAATTCTAGGGAATAGGAAAACAGTCTTTTCCTGTGATTTGGAATGCTATGTAAAGAATGTTGAATTAATAAAGGTAAGGCAAGTGAAATTATTTTGTAATGTGATTAAACCATTCTTTTCAAATCCAAAATTAATCCGTATCCCAAAGTGGTGTCACTGCTTCTCCTACGAGAGCACCATTAGTCTGCTTTACCAAAACCAATACAACTCAGGAAAAGATACATAGGTGAGTACAGCACCTATCTCAGAAATATATCAACATTTTGGAGCTGAGCCAAAATTCTAGAAGGACAAAACAAACACATGCCAAATGGGAAAGAGTTTTTTCCAACATATGAAACAGGCAACATTTGACATTAGGGAGAATCTTTGCCTAAAATCTGCAGTCTCAGTGATCTCTCCTCAGACTGCCTTGCTTTTTGTATATGCCCACTAGTGATTATCTATGTTTTCTCAGGTCAGCCTGTGTTCTTTTTTTCCAGCTGCTGTTGGAAATGCCATCAGCCACATGTTCTTCGTCACTAACAACTGTAAAGATGAAAATCTGCTTCAAACTAGTTTTCTAGAAACAACACCGCAACTAGAGCGGCTACACAAAACATCCCTTTAGAGCACACTTTGCACATTAATGCGTGCAAAACTTGGTACTATTGCAAGAACATGCTAATTTAATAATAAATTGGCACCATTCATCTTAAATTTATACTTTGCCCCAACTTCTGCTGTTCCCAAGGAGGCAGCAGCTGAACTACAGCAGCTCAAAGATGCTTCACTGAGTTTCAGCAGTGCTGGCAGGCTGGTGGGTAAGACACTGGGAACTTAACACTTCAATATAATACTAATCATTCTTTTTGTTAAATATCAATTTTCATATCCATTTAGGGTGCATTTTCATCTTGTCCACTCTTCCAAAGCATGAAATCTAGGAAACAGTATCTAACTGGGAAGAATGTAACAGACTCTTGAGGACATTGGAAAGATTGGGGGGGTGGGGAAATCATCCTCATTATTTCTTTGCTAACATACCAACCTTTAATTATTTTATGTTTCCCCTTTGCTACTGTGCTTATATGAGAAGAGAGAAGGAGGCTGCAAACTGGGCACTTGTGGTAGGAGGAAACGATCATTCCCTAAGTCAGCACAACCAAATTCTGCAAGTCATATACTAGTTCCAAAGTTACCTTTTCCTGTGCAGGTTTGAGAACATTTTCATTTAATGTCTGACCTAACTCTGATGCCTATTTAAAAGCAAAACAAAAATAAAGTCAGTTATATTTTCCTTTAAAAAAAAAAAACAAAAACAAACCACACACCAAAACCCACAGCCGATGTCTTTTCTGCAGACTAATTTCTTGGCATTATCTCCAAAAACACGTGAAGCCTTAAGCTTTGATTTGTACAAGCAGAACGAGCTGAAAAGCACACACAGTACAGTGCTGCAGGAGACATTAAAAGAAAAGAAATTAAACCAGCTGCACATGGCAATAGGTTGTTGGAGCTGCCCAGAGCCCAAGCCAAGGCTGAGCTTGCCCTGAAGCAGAAGCGATGGTTCACCCAGCACCAGCTGAGATGGGCCCTTGCTGAAAATTTGGAAGAACGGACCTCATCCACCCTTATTTTTCCTTACTAATGGAATTATTTGTGGAATTAGATCTTCTAAGCAAATTTTCCACTAATTCTTCTGTCTTGTAGTGCTGCTATTGTCATCTGTTAATGACAGCCCAATTATTTCTAAGCTCTACACAAGACGCAAAGCTCTGACAGAAAATTTTTGTAATCTTTTCTACAGCTCCAGGTTTGCAGGGAGATAAAACAATGAACTTCAGAAACCTATTTCAATCCAGAACAAGATGCATATGGATATTGTACTTTGAGGCATCTCACAAAAAAGTAAGCCCAGAGTACAAGCCGCAAAATTACTTTCATAAGACAATGTTGACAAGGACGCGGGGTCTGCAAATGTTTCATTGGAAATCATTCCTTTCCCTACTACAATAATAAGCCTTTGATTGATTTAAACTTTTTTTCAGAATTGCCACATTACACCAATTACATTCTGATTTAGCCCAATTAGTCTAAAAGGGCCAGTTTGGTTGCCAAACATTATTCCTAAACATTAGCAGAGACTCACAAATTTCCACTTCCTTAGGGTTTTATCTTATCGATACTCCTGAATTTTCATTTCCCAAGGGTTTTATCTTCTCGCTCACACTGGCTGGGGTGTGAGCCGGCACTCCTGTTCTTCCTGGGAATGAAGCACCTTGAAAATCTTTCCTCTGCAGATTCCCAGGTGTTTAAAAAGCCTTTTTGCTGGGATCTCCCTCTCCCCAACCACCATCATCTCCTCGCCAGTTCAAAAGTTCTTTGAGAAGACAAAGGTAAAGGTGACCCTGTTTCCACCTAGTAAAAAAGGTGATTATGAATAACTTATGGTTTGTTTCCATTGGACATGAGGCTAGAAAATGTTTAAGAGAAAACAAGAAAGGGGATTTTTCATCTTTGAAAAAATCCCTCAGTCTATTAAACCTGGCAAATTGTTTATGCTGTATAATAAAGAGTATACTACACTAACAGTTCAGATGTGCTAAGTGAAGTCATCGCTAGAATTAGGAAGAATTCCTTTTTTATTCCATTTACTCAACCACAAAATTTTGTAAATACAGAAAGGGAAGATTTGGGTGCTTCTTTATCTTTACTATTGTTGAATTTAGGACAGTGTCCTGACCACCATTACAAACACTATATAATGGGGCATTTATTAAAGAATCTGCCTTCAAACAACACCCCAGGGCAGCTCTTGGTATCGTGCACTCCTGGCTCAGACGTACAGAGATCCTGACCTCATCTGTGTTTGTGACGAGCACGGACAAAAGCACAGCACGTTTTCCGAGAGTGAGAGCTTGGGTATCTCTATGCAATTTAACCTATTTTAAATAGGTTTGAAGAAACATTACCATGTGAAACACATAACATTATTGTAAACAGATTTGACTTAAGGCAAAAAAAAGAAAGACAGCTCAAGAGCAAATGTACATATTCAGCACGAACAGTGACAAGGAGTCCATGCACAAGAATATACGTGAGGGTGTTACCGGCTCTGGCTGCTGCTTGTAGCCCCAAAACTTTACCCAGACAGCACAAGAGAAAGAGCAAGGAAGGTAGAAGCAGCTTTTAGCAAAAAATTGGCAGCATTTTTTCAGGCAAGTTAAGTAGCATGAACCTTTTTCAACTTTAACATCTACTGCCAAGACAAACAGTGAATATGTTTGCGCACTGGACACCAAAGGTACTTTTAAACAATACATTACATCAAAAAGATGTTCAAACTCTTCAACAGAGGAAAAGATCAGATGTCTGAGGAATAAAAGCTAAGCTTCAGTAGCAGCTTAGACTCTGGGCACCACGTTGCTGTGGTCCTTGTCAGTAGATGCAATGAGCTTTTCACACTCAATATCATATTTACACTTGCTAATAATACTAAAGAAAGAAACCGTTTTCTAAAAGGGAAACTACCAGAAGGAGTGAAATAAGATGACTCGTAGAACACTTGTTTTTTCTTACATAAGCCAAGCAGCAAATACTTTAAAGCTTCCAAGTATCAAGTTTGGGTGCTCTAACAAGACATTTTGGTTGCAAAACACGCTCAAGTTTGGTTTGTGATTTGTAGTATTAACATCTTACTCATACAGCTGCTTGAACACCGACACCTGCAGCTTCGCTTTTGTTTGATATGCACATCAGAAAGCATCCAGGGCAATGCTCCACGTACAGGAAGAGTTACAGTTCAAAGTAAAATCATATCATATCTGAATACACGTAAGCCCTCTCTCACTCAGAACTCAGGCACATTAAGAATACTATTAATTCACACATTCTTACATTTGAATTTAAAACTTTCCCATGCAAACAGATCTTGCTTATGTCAGAGCTCTGTGTAATTCAGGTCCGACTGTCTCTGGTTTAGCCCTAATTTGAAAGAGGAAATGCTTTTGTATTTGCTACTTTTTAAATACACACAAGCAAGTTAATAACAATATTAAGCAGTTCACATTTGTAATATTGTGTTAGGCTTTAGCAATTGAAAGATGGCTTGTATTACATTTTATCACAAAGAATACTACTTCCAGATAGACCACATTTAAGGTTCACAAAAATAAGGGTATTTTAAATCTGTAAGCATGAATTAAAGCATTCATACTCCTGCTTCTCCAATGTATCTGACAGTTGTACACAGCAGAGTAGCACTGTTTATTTCTCGCTTAATTTGATCACTGCAGTTGATTGCAATTCCCACAGAAACAAAAACTAGAACCTAAAAATTACTGTGTACTATGAAGGATAAACACACTGGTCTGTTGACAATCAAGTCTAAGTGAATTGGTGCAGGCAAATACAGAACATTTAAAGCCAATTACAGTCAATAAGATAGAGCTAAATCTATAATCACCTTTTGACTTGCTTGAGATCCAAATCTGGTAGCCTGTGGAAAAAAAAAAAAGCGCAAATATATTCAAGTTTAAAAATCAAAGGTTTTATTCCCAGTAAACACACACATTTCCAAATGTTCTCTGAGATGAATGGACCTGTACCAGAATTCCACACTGAACAGAGAATATCCCTCTGGTTTGGGGCTACAGTTTGTTGAATGACTGTCACCTAAATGCAAACCTGCAGAACACGCAGAGCGTGAAGACCTTGCCTCAGTTTTTCCCAAAGTGCCCCTCTGGGCACAAGTTCTGCCAAACAAGTTTCCCATTTAAACTGACAAAAATGCTGTAGTTAGAGAGCAAAGGGAGGGAAAAATATAAAACCATGAGCAATTTGTAACTTGGTCTTCAATTCCTGCTCAGGAATGCAATTTGGCCTTACTTGGCATAGAATGAAATTTCTGCTTTATAAACAAAACATTTTTGTTGAGTTCTTTCTTGATGCTTCCATCCAGTGGACATATTTACAAAAACAGCCAGAAACATGAGGAATGGTTAAAGCAGAGATCTGCATTTAATGTGCATCTATTTTATATGCCATATTTAAAAATACACAAAAAGCAGAGTTCAGTTTTTCTTGGTAATACTTTTAAAGATACATTCCTATTAGAACACTAACAGAGCATGAATTACATTGAAATATCTTTAGTTTACTTACACCCTCTTTAGCAGCGGAGGCAATCTTGCTTGCTCCAGTTGTAAAACTGCTCCATCCCTTTAAAGGAAGTGAGAACGTTGTAAGCTACATGTGAATAATAACAGTGAATAACCAAGTGTTCACTCTTACATGTTTAATTAAGTCAAAATCTTCTCTAGTACAGCTTGTCCTGGAGTCATAAAAACTAGGAGCAGCTAAAATGTATGCCTGAAAAAAGCTCAAATCTCCTCGCACATAATAATGAACGAAGAAACAGATACAGGTTTTTTTCCTTGCAGATCATCACCAATTAATTTTAAGCTGTGCTGTAGAATCTTTTAAATATGGCTTTACAAATGCAAGGTCATTATCCGTGTCTACCATTGCCTTTTATCAATTTCATTTCTACCAGTGTGTATGTTTTGTTTAAAGTGTGGATGTTTTGGTAACATATTACCTTTTGGGTAATTTCCATACAAAGGCTGTAAAAAGGAGAATCTTTCTCATTACCCCTTCTATTTAATTGGACTATTCCACATATTTAGGTTGAGGGAACATCTTTTTAAAAAAAAAGCAGCAAAAATATTTTTTGCCTATCCTTTTGAAGTCTCTGCATTAGTTATTTTTCTTGTCCTGTGCTGACAGACTAAAAGATAATTGTTACTATCTGAAGAACACAAAGTGATGAGGTGATGTATCTTGTAGTTTTTATGAGTCTCACAGGACTCAAGATGAACCTAAACTGCAATTCCACCTGTTCTTTACGGGATGAGTTGGACAGTGTGGTCTGTGAATTCAACAGAGTGTTCTCCTTCTGATAGGCAACAGCAGAAAATAACGTATATACGTAAATACGGCACCCAAGAGGAAAAATGATCACACACCGTGGAAGGAAAATTGGTTTCCTTTCTAGGATGAATACACATGCAAATATTCACTCTCACCATAATAAACGATGTAAAATTGCACTGCAGTGTGTGCCTGTGGTCACAAGATGGCATTTGAGTCACGTTCCAATGACATCTCAGATTCAAATGATGGTTAACAGTAACCTGGACAACACCGTGTCATCCCTCCCTTGCTGCCTTAGCACATCCGCAATCCATTACAGATGTGGGTTCCAATCTGAACTCTCTGGCCTACAATCTATGACATACCTAGAAAATACTCCGCAGAACTTTATTAAGCAGCCTGTGGGTTCACCTGGATTACCACAGAAAGGCTCAGGCGTTACCTTTTTCTATTATCTTTTAGTGAAATTATTATATTTAAATCAAATGAGCAAACAACAGAAACTGGTGTGGATATTCAGACTTATTCACACTCTACAGACTAATGGCAACTAACCCTGGTAGGAAACTTTATTTTATTTCAAAGTGACTCCAAATCCCAAATACTGCACTGTTACTCTGCAGCCAAAGCACCAGTATGTCCCCCACTGCCTCTGACTTTATTCCCATTTTCCTTCAACAACGCATCCTTCATTATCTCTACTTTAATCACGGCAACTGTTCAACCATATGCTGTTATCTCTTCACACCCCGTCACAAGTATTTCAAATGTTTTCATCGCTGCTCAGGGCTTTTGGCACCCATGTACACACACATTTCACTTGTTTTCCATTGAACACACCTAATATGGTTAATCTATTTTGAGCATTACCAGCCTAACTACTATTCCCAACAGGTAATTACTTTTTTTCTCCAAGCCATGTTGAGTATTAGTTCCCAATCCAGTGCTAAATCCTCATTTCCTTATTTCTATGAACTGACACCAGCCATAATTCCTAAGTTTTGGTCAAGTTTTGCCTTTTAAAGTGTACCAGTATCTTCTTCACTCTTTGAGAATACAATCAACACTCTACATCTCTCTGGGTCTACTTGCAGTCTTTAGTTTTTCTGTTTATATCATCCCATAACACGACAAAACAGAACGAAATAATAACTGCGGTCACAGAAAGCTTCAAGCATTTCCTTACCGAGTACAATGAAGACATCGCATTGTTCAGGAAGTCATCCTCTTTTTTTGGAGGGTTTACTGTGTTTCCAAACCCCACATAGCGATTCTCTTGGCCACTACCATAAGAAAATGAATAAACGGTACCTGTATTAGCATGAATTCATTAAAACAATTACACAACACCTGAAATGCATGAAAGAATGATAATTGTTTAACAGACTTTAAAATACACCTGCAAAAAAGTCCTAACGCATCTGGCACCCAAAATATAAACCCACTCACTTCATAAAGACATAAAATCAACAAGGATCCACCAGTGAATCCTTGCAAATCAAAGTGTCTGCTATGCAAGCTAATGTGGCCTTAATAACTCTCCAGGTTTAACAGATCATAATACCAGAAATCTGAGTAAATCCTCATAAAGAGATACATGAAAATGGGAAAAAGAAAGACAGAAGTAAACAGAGTCAGCTTTAGAAATACTTCTGTTTAACTCAAATCACTATAAGACACCATCTACACTAAAAATTCACTTGTTAGGAGCCCTCCACAGTACCATTTACAGTTACAAGATCTTTCTTCAATGCTATTAAAACATTTTTGTAATACAAATGCATTAAGAGTCCCTTTCCTTCCTCTTACCCTTTATCATATATTATTAACACATTTTTAACAGTAAACAAGATGTAACCACTAACTAGTGACTCAGGATCACAGTTGTGCAGCTGTAGTATAACACCCGAGGACCAGGCACTCCAAAAGTTAATAAATATTGCATTACCCTTGGTAGGAGCCGACATCATCATTTAACCAGTCTTCAAAAGCCTTGTCAGAAGAGGCAGCTGCAGCCTGAGATTGTCCAGCAGAGCTACAGAAAGAAAATATTTCAGAATTTAACTGCATAAAGCAAAACGCAGTAGCTCAGTAGTGCAGTCGGATGTATATCCTCATAATACAGGTGCAAAATTGATTATTTCTTTTGTCCACCAAGCGGGAAACTCTAATGCAACCACTAAAAGCCACTGGAGTACTGACTGAGTAACACAGGAGTAGACCCAGACCATGCTACTCAGACTAGGAGTAGAACTTGCTGGACAACAGCCAGGCTTGAAGTGCTTGTTCTCTTGATTTACAACAAAACTGCTGCGATCCAGCTCTGATGCTTCCCATTAGTAATTAGCACCATAACGAAGTCTGTTTCTCCCTCCCTGGCACTCAGTCACGAGCTGGAACCGCAGTGTGGTGACCGCACTTACGTGTGACTGACACGATGATGAGTCTCAGGTGTATGACAAATTAAGATAAAACCAGCATGGCTTGTCCTTTGCTCTTGCTCACTTGTCTCTGCCACAGTTTAAGACTCAGGCACAGGAGGTGGGAATGATTAGAGAAATTGAAACCCTGTTACACCTTGTATTCCTTAACTGCCACAAAACAAATGCTTGTTCAGGCAACATCATCAACAGAATAAAACCAGCAGACATTCAAACTTCAGGTTTGGATCCTGCTATTGCTATATCAACATTAGATAACAGAATACACACCGATGAGTGGAAGAGAGAGACATTTTAGGCTGAGGTGGGGTCCAGTTTCTGGCAGAAGACGTTTCAATGGACCACTCCTTGCCTTCAGCTACTGTAGCTACCTAGAAGAGGTAGGAAAACAATCGCAACACTGGGTGAGAGTTTTCATACAAGATATACACTGGTCCTGTCGAAGTGAGGACAAGTCATTTTTCCAATCTTCTGCCAGCTACACAGATTTATTCATTTGTTTTCACAATAAACTGTTTTTTTTCTAAATTTCAGGCTAGTAATGTTGAACACTGCTTTTACTTCGGGCAGCTGATTTTAGGCAACTTCTTCAAGGAGGCAATTTTGGTTTGAAGAGGAAAGACTACATTAATAGAGGTGTAAGCACTAATCACAGAACAACAGAGGAACAGAAAGAGCTAGATTTATACACTAGCATAGAGTGGCTAAAACACCTACACAAGTGTTCTCTCTGCTTCCTTCAAACAAAGGACCTGAACTTCATCCCTTCATCCCATACCGCTCCTCCAATCCAAGTCTTAGCATCAGCAAGTTAACATAAAATTTCCAAGAGCCTTGCCACAGGAACTCCGTAATTCCATTTCACATACTAAAGGGCCTACAGCACAGAATTTACTAATTCCTTCCTTTCATCAAAATATTCCACTTTAGCCAATTGTCTCCCATTCCGCTCTAAAGATGCAGAGACAACACACACAACCAACTTGAAAGCTGCATAAATATCCCAGCGAGCACAGAATGTACCTTCTTACCACCTCCGTGACAGAGTCAGCATAAAAATACAGGTTCCTTGTAAATCTCTAAGCTCACAAGTTCAAGTTGTTTGTCATTTCATTTTTGAAGACTGCAAAGCTCCACAAAATGATAATGCCATTACAATCACTATTTTATTTGTTCATAGGCCTGCCAGTTTTTCAAGAACCATTGCAGACGTTCAAAAGGTTGCTGCTTTCCTCCACAACTTCAAAAACAGGTGCTCACAAAGTATTTTGATATTTTCAGATAGAAGGGAGTGAGAACATGCACACAACTGAACTCACCTGATCCCTAAAAAGAGCAGCAGCTTTGCTGTTGTACTTCTCTTGCATTGACCAGCAGGGATCATAGTCATCTTGAGACTCCAAGAACTCTCGAAATTTCCTATTACCTCCAGCCTTCATTTTCTCCAGCTCAATATCCTTCCATTTGTCCATGGTTACAGAACGTACAAAACTGAAAAGCGGTTTGTTAAGACAAGCTTGTTATAATTTCCTGCTATATCAGCAAGACCACCGCACAGCCTTCAGATATAGCTAGAGACGTTACTTTCTAGAACTGGGCACAACACAGCAGCTCTGGTGCAGCACACACCACATCTAGTTACAGACAAGGTACAGAGAGTATCACTCACTCTGGAGAAGAACACGGAGCAAAACTGGCAGTGAAATATTGGAATTGACACATTTTATATCCTTCTGAGGCAAAACATTCTGTTTGCAACCATAATGAACCCTGAGGTACCCAACCCAACCCATCGCCTGCTTGAAAGGCTGACCTGAGGTGAACTCCCAAGCCTCGGTGTTTTCCTGAGCACTCAAGACATATCCAAATTCCGTAGGTCACGCTCACCCACTGGGGGTTAAATGCACCACATTCAAAACAGACCTGTGAGAGAAAAATAATTATCTCTAACACCGATCTCTAATGACCGATCATTACTTGTCCATGGGAAGTTTTCCTGTACAGCTCAAAAAGTCAAATAATGAAAACGTTACAAACAGAAAATAATTTTAGATGGGAGAGTTCTTAGTGTTTGGAAACACCTTCCCTGGCAGCATAAAATTCCTTCAAATATTTATTTATGTTGCATAAAAAGAAATGCTCAATAACTTGCCTGACTTGGAACATAAAAATTACCAGAGTGACTACCAAAAACCAGTGAGGTAATACAGTTGAGAGAGATAAAATTAATGGGCAGAGAGCTCACCTTGATTTCACTTTCATATTGTCTTGAAGGATAAGAAAGTAACAAAACTGAATTACTGAAGTTTCTTTCGCAAAATAAGATACAACATTGAAAGTCTGGAACATTAATTCAGTCATACTACAGCCTGGCAGTAAATGCTAGCAGATCTAAACAGAGGTGTTTCTTAAAATAGCGATACTGCTCATACAGTGCAACAACTTAAGTTCTAATGATTGGAATCGCCATTCAAGGTTTAATACATTGATAAAAATAAAGCTGAGCCTGTCCATGGGCTGTCACATTCAAGGTAGCGTACAATCAACCTCCTTGAAATAGATCATTTTAATTAAGCTGTGCCCAAGACATCATGTGTTCAACAGACTCTGGGGGGTTACAGCATTACTGGAACTTCTGAAAGACATGCCAAATATGCAGCAATGTATCAGAATACATACAAAACCTACTGGAACTAAGACAAATATGAGATATTCAAATGTATATGTTACCATTGTAGCACTAGTATGGCTAGCTAAAGACAACAGCTGTAGTAAACCACAACATATATCAGGAGTAGGTAAAAAGAAAATGCAATTCTATAAAACTAATCTAAAGAAGATGAAAATTTTCTCACATTGTTCTCATCTTGTGCTCTGACTTCCTTGAGAACTTTCCTTGTTCTTGGACTTGCCATGATTCTACAAAGGGAGAAAAACAAAAAAACAGTCATATTCAAGAATCGGATATTGATAAGTTGGTCCATACCTTACAAGCTCATCTTGATGGAAAAGACACTAGAAGATACCCTCCCGCCAAAAAAAAAGTATTAATGATTTTTCAGAAGTATTGAGTTTGCTTAGCAAATGAATTCTAAGAAAATAAGGCAATTATTGGGACATTTACACAAAAGAGAATTCTAATTCCAATAGTTGTGTCTCACTGGCAGACCACATCATCTTACTCTACTTTTTATGAGTCATGAAATACAGGAGCAGGGAGCAGTGTCAAGCTACAGATAAAATTCACAGTAAGAAAATTAAAAATGTGACTCACACATAGTACATTGCCTAAAAAAACTCGAAGTGTACAAAGCACTCATCATTAAAAGAAATACAGTGTCGGGTGCACCATCAGATTGCAATTTAGATAGAAACTGAATTCACATTTCCAACCAATTTGCCAGTATGATATTTAAGTTAATTTTAAATAAATAACATCTCTTCTTCCTTTTTACTTCCAGTCCATCCTTTCATTTCTACCCCAGAAAACTGACTTCTGAGACGTAATAAAAGACAGAGAAGTCATCAGGCTGACTAGAAAATGCACCAACTATTAAATGTCAAGCTTCTTGGTCAGTCAAAAATATCAGGTTGATGTTTTCATCAAATACTGGTCTGAGGGGCAGAAACACCTTTATGCAAGTATTTGACACTTGTTCACTGTGCTATTTGACTGAACAGTCATAAACCCTTAAATTATCCATAGGATTAACAACCTTGCAATAATTTTAGAGGGTAAATGATTAAGTGTTACATACAATTGCCACAACCCAGTAGGGGACAGAGGGACTACACATCTTTAATTAGGAAAGCTATTTTAAAAAGAAAACTGCTACAGGTAAGAAAACGTTAAATTTGTATGACTGTAACAACATCAATTTTTTAGATATCATTAAAGCACAACAGCCTTCCTGTGAACTGCAACCACAGCGGTACAGTAAATACAATTATATGCACCACCAGCTAAGACAACATGATTCATAAAGGAATAAGCTCAACGTTGTACCTGTGTATTATCACCGTTAAACACAGAAGTTATTTGTGGCAGAACTCACTTCCTTTTATCTAAGCGTTTATTCCTTCATAAACATCTTGTTGACAAGCACTTAATTCTGTGTAATTTACACGACAGTGTTTTCACTGGCATTTAAAATATGCTGCCTTTCGATATGAATTAATTTGTACTAGACAAAAACAGATAAACTGTGAAAAAAAAAAAAGTGGTTTAGACTGAAAAGGTTACTGCAATTATTGGTGAGTAAAACCTTCCAGTCATCCTGCATCCAGTTAAAACTGAATTATTTTTATCAATAATCAAATGGAAACTGTGTAACTTTGAGAAAACAGAAACAACAGCATTCCAATAACAACATTTAATTTTGTGTCACTTACTCATGCCCATGTGAGGAGGGAAATGGCACTACATTTAAAATATATATGCTCAGATCCTAAACAGAGCCCATAAACACATTTACATGAATCAAAGTCCATGTCTTCAATTCTACTATTTGTCACTGGCAAGATAAAGGAAAATTCTCCCTTTGCAGTACAGAAATTAAGTAAATAGCTTAGAAGTAACGGTGCACACTTTGGGTCACTCTCTGCCATATTATTACGTTCTCTTTGTACTCTATACTTCCCCAACGACAAGTTACACGGCCCCCTCTTTGGCTGGCCGCCTGTTCCCTTTACTGCTACCCTTCCTTTACCATTTTTTCCTCCTTTTTCCCAGGTTTTCATTCAGAATGACAAACAGAGACAGACTATAATATATCCAAAGGTATTCCAGCCTCAACAGCATGTGATCATTCCTGGAGCTGAACAGGAAAGACTCTTCCCACTCCAGTTCCACGAGCTAGCAATTTTTTATGGAGCAGAAAGAGACATTAATCCTACAGCAGACAATACACACACCATTTCATACAGTACAAATTTCAGATCTCCAAGCTGACAAAGCAAGAAACTGCCTTTGGGTCCACCCTAACTTCTTTTTTTTTTTGAAAAAAACCTTTTAAAAGAAAGACTTTGGCCAATTGCAATCTGAACGCGTGCCCATTCCACAAGCTGCCTGACCAAACCACATCTGTCTGGTGGGAAGGCAGAGCTTCATCCACACCACGTCATCCAAGAAAAGGAGGAGACCATTAAGGCCACCAGCTTCTTAGTTCAAGTTTTCATTGGAGTATATAAATATTTTGGACTAGGCATTTCAAGGTGGAAACAGACCAACCTCACACTCTTATTTCCCAAACAATCTGCTTCTAAAACAAAAACTAGAGATGCACCATATGAGTTTCCACGTTAGGAATCTTCAGCTTGTTAAAAGCAAGCAAAAAGGCAGTTGCAACACTCGATACTTTTAAGTGGAAGTGAGCTGTGATAGCACTTTGCTTCTCTGATGTAGCAGCAGATTCACACAGCCAACCTGTAGAGTACATGAAGATAAAGCAGGTGACGTGGTCTGCATGACTTCATGGTCCTGCAGGCTCCCTACGGGTCTCACCAGGGCAAAAAGGCCACAGAGGCCTCATTAGCCAAAGAAACACTTTGAACCAAACGCTGCCACCCACCTCCATGGCTTCACTTTCAAATATATACTAGAAACTGTTGCATATTTTTAAAGCCGTGCAGGTTTGCTCTCTCCGCAGCACCGCCACCTTACCAAGAGCTCCACGGGGGATGCGAGGAGGGCAATTTCTTCACGCACACCTGCGCTATCCGGATCCAAGCTGAGTCCTGGGGGCCTCCCTCAGAACATGGCCCGATTCCCAGCGACCGCACCAGTGACTTCTTTCTAGGAAAAAAAAAGTTACATATATATATAAAGAAATGGATAAAACAGGGGATGGAAATGCTGCCGTGAGGAGGAGTTTAGGCCTCCTCCCTGCCACGCCAGCTGGGCGCCAGTACCTCCTGCTTTCCCTTAGGGGTGACAGCCCGGGGAAAGGTTCGGCGCTGATGCCGAGCAAGGACTGATGGCGGCGGGGGGCGAGGGGGCACGAACCGGCCCGAACGAGTGGGCCGGGGCCCGGGGGAAAACTGCAGGGGCCGGGGGACGCACCGGCGGTCTTGACGCGGCACCGGCGGTCCCGCCCGGCGCCTCACGGCGCAGCCGCTGCCCCCGCCGCGGCCGCGACGTTGCAGGGCCGTGAAGGATTGTGGGTACCCGCCTTAACCCGCTGCTGCCCGGGGAAGGAACGTACTGTGGGCCGGGGCTTCGGCCGAGGCCCCGGGGCCGGGGATCCGGCCCCGGGGCCTCGGCCGAAGCCCCGGCCCCAGCGCGCAGGAAAGAAACGCACAGAATATTGAATTATCAGACTTTAAGGGTTTCTTTCAACCAAGGAAAAGCGGAATAAAGCTTTACAACGAATGTCAGTGTGCACTCCACTTGCTTTCATACTGAAAAAACAAACAACCCACCCAGTTTTGGAGGTTTAGAACACAGGGGGGTTTAGTTCTGAGGAAAACTTAGCCATAAAGCTGAATTATATCGAATTGTAGGGTCTTTTTTGTTTTAATCAGTTATTTCTATGAGGGGCGGGGGGGTTGCTGAGGCTGCATGTTTGTCCAAGGTGGGGTGGGGAGGTTGGGGGGCTGGTCTGAAACCATAAACCTCGTTTCACCTGGTCTCAAAGGACAATTTCCACCCATTGTTCTCCAGAAATATTCCCCAAAGCTGTTGTAAGGTGTTGGGGGATGGAAAGAGCACCTGGAGATGCTCTGTGATGGTAGGAGACGTGTGCCAGGAGAGTACATTTATGCTCTTCACTGATTTCTTTTTAATAATCAACTGTAGACGCTTCAGAGTGATGCTTTAACATTTACACAGGAATCCCACCGAGACAATATGCTCCTCATTTTGAGTGCAACTCCTCGCCTGGCCTTTGTACTTAATAAGTAGGCTATTATCTTACTATCAGTGCATGGGAGATTAACAAGAGCCATTTTCATTACCATTAATGGGAGCTACATACATAACCCCCTTGCATCAATGAGAAAATAATGGGCCCTTAAATGTGCCTGTGTATGAAGGACAGTGGGGGTGTATGAAATACAAAGCAAACTCGGCTTAAATAATTCCCTCTTCCAGTTAAGTTTTCTGATAAGCACCATTATTTTCCAGGAAACATGAATTAATGGGCAATGAGGCTCCCATTATACAGACGCTGTATTATGGGGGCTAATGAGAATATTTATCTTAGTTTTTCCATATAACTGGTAGATAGTCCGGTGATTGGTGGTGGTTCTGCAGTGGGTCTGGAAGGGCACACGTTGCATGTTCAGTTCTTGTGCTGGCAGCCTCAGGGGAGCAGTGTTGGGCAACATTTTCCATCCGTGTTGGTGCAGAAGTAGGAGACAGATTCCTCCCATGGCCTTAATTTACCAACCATGCATGTTCACGTGCTGGGCAGCAAACTCTTGCACTGGCAGCTCTGTCCCTTTGGGAGCAAAATCGCTATAACTGAAGAAGCACAAAACAGCACTTCACGGTAGTGGCAATAATATTGCGATTTCTCCTGAACCAGGAGTCATCTTCACCCTGTTATGTACAATGAGAAGCAAAGAGTTACCTACACGAGTAAAGGCTGCAGGATGGGACTATCTGAATTTCCATAGGAATGAAGGGAAGCCACAAACATTTGCCTTTCTTAGCAAGCAAATATAATGCACGCCATTCCCTGGCACATCCAGTTTGCTTCGTCCCCGGAATTTGGGATGGGTGCATAGCTCTCTTCCCATCTCTACAATGTGTGATGAATATCTATTCTAAGATAATGCCAACAAGAAACATTTACAAAGGCATCCTGCATTGTATTCCCTACTTCTTCCCTTTCTCTAGTTGTGAATTGATTCTAGCTTGAAACTACATTACAAATATTTTTAGTACAGTTGCCATTGTTATGATTGTTATGCCCACTGTCAAGCACATATGAAATGTGACAATAAGGATAAAATATAAGATAGGCACAGTCTCTGGGCTGTTTTCTGTGCTGAGATTTTTCAGATAGAAATAATTTTACATGGCTGTGGAAGGATAATACTGAAACATGTGAAAGGACAGTCTGATTTGAGAGCACAGAAAACAACTAGAGCCCAATTCTGCAAAGATTTCATGAACATGTGCGTCACAACTGCAGTGAGGAAGACTGATAGCAAGTGAAAGCTTATTAAGATAACCTACCTAGTATGCAATTTTGCTTTTAAGTGAATGATTTTGAATTATGGCTTTGAAACTTCTTAGGTTAAAAAAAAAAAAAAAAGTCAGTCTTTGGAAGAGGATTTAAAGCAAAGAGTATTCGTTTTCACTTTTTCCTGTTTTACAGATTTCCTGGACCCTTTCTAATCTATTAATAAAACTTGATTTTAGCTCTTAAATATTGCAGTCCCTGACATAAATGAAGTGACACTAGCACTCAGTATAAATTACACATAAATAACTGAAAAAATATCTTCTAGAACAGCTGACAGCAGAAGCATGGGGTTGGGGATGATTCCTCATAACTCTTCAAATATTAAAGGAAAAGGAGAAACAACAAAACCCTGTTTTGCCTTGTTTTTTAACACCTGTGTGGGCTGAATACAATACTCAGTAGTAGCAGCACTTGTCGTGGACTGAGAAGCTGTGGATTTTTATTGCCTTTTTCTCTCCCAACACACCTGAGATTAGGCACTATATCAGAGTAATGTGCAGGGTGTCACAGCACTTAAATTGAGGGGGAACAAAAGGAAACCTAGATACCCTTGTTAAATAAATCTATTTAATAAATCTGAAGAGGAAGGAGCAAGGAATAGACCTGTTTGCGTGATAAATGTCACCATTCAAGTTCTGTGTTGTCATTACACATGACTTATGTAACTATAACTGTGTGAATAATAATAAAACCCCGAACTCAGACATTTTAGGCCCATGAGTAGCCTTATCAATTGATGGGAGTGTGATAGCCCCCTTTTCTTGGAGGGTTTTTTGGTATTTCTGTGGGTTGCGTGGTCTGGTAGCACCCTGTGAATGGTAATGAGCAGGTTGTCACCCAAAACACCAAAGAATCAATCTTGTTTTCAACTTAATGGGCTTGAGAAATCAGAGTGACTTTGGGGGGTGTCTTATTTTTATAGATCTTGACAGAGGCTGATTCCTACTAACATTATGTCACATTAAAAATATTAGAAGAGGAATATGTAAAATATTTTCTGCCATGGGATGAAACATCAGTTGTTATTAAATGTTTAATTTTTATTATGTATTATTATGCTGAATAAGATTTTTAAATTAATTATAGCATGCAGAACTATTGATATTCATTGCATTTGGCAGCCACAGCACAGCAGTCTTACCCAGCTACAACAATATTGCCATTAGGTTATAGAAATGCCACATGCACTTAATAGAATAATCACTTTGCTCTCATTGTGCAAGGGAACCTTACTTTGTCCTTCCTCTGCAGCTAGAAACCTGTATATAAGGGCTTTTCTGATACATTTCTTCATTTAACTTGACACTGGCAAAATCTGTGATTAGCAGTACAGCCCTACTGGTGATCAGGCAAGAGAAGCTGGAGTTTAGGTAGGAGTTTAGTCCTGTGGCTAAAACAAAGAGTCCAGCCTACACTTTGGATCACACAGCGCAGCCGCCAGCGCTGAATTTCATGTCCAGCTCTTCAAAGCACAGACAAGATCAGGACAGTAATCAACCCCCATCCTCCCACTGCATATTTATGGGAAATTCACTTCTGATTTGAGCTCACCGTGCCCACTCCTCCATGCATTTTAATGTCTGCATTTCTACCCTCAGTCAGGTTACTAAGACATCTTTTCATTATGTTTTTGCATAGCCAGAGCTGAAGAAAAGCTTAAGCAGCCACTTGGATTTAGGGACCCTCATCAGAACTTCTGCAGATGCACATTTTTTTCATTTCAGGAATGAGACAAAATTTGGAAAGTCTTCATATGAGGCAGCAGCAAGCCTTACCTCTGATATTAGAACAGCAAACAGAAAAGCAAAAGCTTTTCTTTAACAAGCAGCTATTACTACATGCAAATTTTGCATTAGTGTCACATACATGTGTGTCACATCACAGTTTGTGTCATTGTCACTCAAAGCCACCAAAGTGGCCATCTAGGATGAAAAGGCCCGGAAGTGGTGCCGGCTGCCTGTATCTGCTCTGTGCATACACAGAGTGAACCTTGGGAGGCTGGTTCAAGTGGCTTATTTCCCAGACAATTAATTCTTTCTAAAGTAAATGTGTGTAAAAAATGTTCCTTCAACCGGGTGGCACCTGACACTGCTGACTTCTTGATACATAATAGTTCTCAGTGGCTGGGATTGGAAAGAATGTCATGGAAAACACGGCAGAAAAGTGGATTTCTTTTGTGTATGGATGTGTTTGAAGCTCTTCTGACTGCACGTTTCATACGTACCTTGGGCAGTACTTACATACGTCGGCTCCTGACACTGTACACTTGTGCACACACTGCTGTGGATGTCCTTCGAAAGACAGTCTAAAATAAACTTGTTATTGGTTTCTTCTCCATCCTATCATATGAGACTTGTTAAATGGGCTTGGGGAAGTTCATAAGCATTTGAGAGGAAAAAAATGATTCCCAAGCAAACGGGACAGCAGCTTGTCTAAAGGAGAGCGCCCAAAACTGGAGACTCCTCTCACCCTTCAGGCTCTTTTTTTGTCTCATCATTTGAGATATGCAACTGTTGCATGGAAACCTTGAATAATCACTGGGTATCGATACCCATGGACCTTGGCAGCTGCGTTGAATTATTCCTTGGTCACACTGCCTAGTGAAATTGCAGCTGGAAATGTGGCTGCAGTCATGCCAGCTCCTCGGGTTGCAGGGGCTGTGCTGGGGTGTCAGCTGCCACCACTCGCTTTTCGGGAGGGAATTAACCCTTCAGGCTCCCCGTCCTCTCCACCCAAGGCCCTGCTTGTGAAAGCACCTGCCTGTTTACCCAGGAACACTGACATGCAATCCTGAGTGCTACTATGACCCTAATTTTAGCGTCTCTTCCCAAAGTAGTTTGGTGATTGTTTTGTGTTCTCAGCCTTCAGGTTGTAAATCTGACTGACAGGGAATTTCGGGGGATAGGGAGGCTCCTCAGCGCTGCTCTGCCGAGGTGATGGTCCATGGCACAGGACACCCCGTCAGACTGACAAAAATACCAGCATGTTCCAGGGTGTTTCTGTCTCTGTGTCTTTCCTTTATAGTCATGGAGAAGTAGAAGAAGAATTATTTGAAAGGCTGCTTTGTGGGATGTTATGGCAGAATTGTCAAGGCATCTTATTAAAGCTGTAAAACTGTGAATTTGAACCTTGGCCCCCACTCTAGTGGTAAATGGATGCCTGTGTGTTTGATCCAGGAGAAGAATGATACCAGTCATGTTTCCTTCCTCCGAGCCCTTGATCGCCCAAACAAGGCAGCTGTATCCACCAGACATGGGCAGATTGTTCACCTTGCTGTTATTCTGATGTATCAGAGAGCTCGGTGAATCTCCCCTCCACCTCTGCCATTCACCAGCAGCTCAGCAAAGTGATGAGAATTTGTCGTACAGCTCAGCAAGTTAATATTAGGGAATTACAAATGTGCAATATAGATGATGGTGGTGTAGAAATGCCAAAAAGCCTGATTAGAAGCCGCCTCCCCTCCAACATCTAAGGCTTCCCAGGGATCAGAGAGAAAATGGCAGATTTCACACAGCAGCTCTGATAAATTTTACAGATTGCCCTGGGCTGGTGGGGAACCATTTCAAAGCATAAAAGTCATTGAGATTGTTTCCTTCTGTAGCGATGAGAACAATTTTTAAACCATTGTGCTTTGCTCTCACACGGCTGTTTTTCTCTGCGATGTATTCGCTGGGCTACAAAAGGAGGGGAAGAGCAGAGTGTGTTTCCCTAGGACATCACCAGCTGAGGTTGAACCACCACAGTGCTGCTCAGTTTGTGCTTCTCTGCCTCTCCGGTCCCTCTGGAGAGGAGGAGGACATGTCTGTGCTATTGCCAGCTCTCTTAGGTCTTCTACTTTAATAGCCTTGGCTTCAGCTGGCTTCAGTCCCAGAGCAGCTGAGCTCTGTAACGACTCTCTAGCTATTACCCCAGGGTAATGGGAGCTTTAAAAAATTAGAAGTTTAAAATTAGAAGGTCAGAAGTCCTCGCCTTTCTTTTCACGATCTCCCTTTCTTTCTAGATGGTTCACCAATCTTTTTCTATGTAAAAATTCCTCAGTAAGACACATGGGGATATCACAAAGTCCAGTGATTACAGCAAGGTGAGCAGTGACAGCTTCTGGTCACCAGCCTTTGGGTCCTGTCACTGCATCCAATTTCTCCTCTGAGGAGACAGGACAGAGGTTAGTGCCCTTTCCTCCTCCTGGAAGATGATTTATCCTAATCCATTTGTATTCGTGTATGTTTTAAGCATCCACAGTGTCCTATGGCAGGGAGCTTCACAGCTCACCCAGCTCTTAAGTGAAGACTTTCCAGTTGCTCATTTTGATTGTGTCCCCTCTGAAATATTGCTGTGCGCGGTGGAAAGCTGCCATCAGTCAGATGATGGGCAGCAGGTTTTACTTCTCATTTGTGATAGAGAAATATGATGTGACAAGCCACCTTGGGAAAGCTGCTGCCTGTCCTGAAGGAGGGGAGTGTGCTGGCTGATGAGCTCATAAGGCCATAAAGCTCCAGGACAGGCAAGTTTTGCCTTTCAGATGTGGCATGGATAAGGCTGGAATACTCTGACACCACCGCATTTGATCAGACATCTGTAAAGGCGCTGAGACCCAGATGAGGTTATTTAAATGGAGAGAAGGCGAATATAAATGAGTGGAGTGAAATAATGCACCCCACATGTATCATGGGATGTAAGACCATCTATAGCTTTCAGCAGCTGTGACAGTTACAGGGTTTTGGCTATGAAGAGACATGTCCCCAGCTAATACGATCAGCCTCTGTTGCTCATCTTGGTCTGTCAGAGCAAGGAGGCTGGGGGATAACAAGCTGTGTTAAGATACCGCTGCTTTGTTTCAAGCATGCTAACTTTGTTTCTTGATTTCTTCCAAAGTAAACCTGTGACTTCTTGAACTAATTTGGATGTATCAGTCAGGAACAGGTAACAAGGTCCCACTGTTACAGGTTAATCTCCCCTAGCAGAGCAGCTGGATCCATGCAACTCCCTCTGCACATCAGTTTGGATGGGAAGAGGTTCCTCATCCAAGCACTGGCTAAGAACAGGGACATTTAGTCTCTGGAGCATCACTTGAACCTGAGGAGGATTCCCAACTGGAAATAAAGGGTTTTCTGGAAGTCTGCAGGAGTCTTTTTAACTGGCCGGCAAAGAGTAACCAAAACCACAAACCTGTTGTCAGGAGACTCAGATTCAATGCACCTCCACTGGTGTACACAATCAGAAAAGGTTGGAGACCACTGTATTGAAGCAAGTTTCCCAGTTCCAACATGTGAGTAGCCCCACTAAAACCAGTGAGACACTTGGATGCTTAAAGGCAGAACCCCTGTGTGTCCAGGCCTTCACCAACGCAGATAAGAGAACATACAAATGACGATTACAAGATCAGGCTCTGGGAGTTGCAAGTCTCTCTCTTTGAAATACAGGTTGCTTATCCCTGTGGTTTCACCCATCTTAATAAGCAAAGGAGAGTCGGTGTGTTTTCTTTCAGATGCATGTGGAGTCCCAGCCAACGCAGGGTTGCCTTTTACTTAGCTTATCAAGATAAAAGTACAGGCAGAAAAAACCCTGTTTATGTCAAACCTGGTCTTTCAGCAGCGATACCTTTTGCTGTTTCACATGAAGTCTCCTTTGTAGTACAATTGAGTTGGAAAATAGCAATGCTTATGGGAGGCTTTTAGAAGCAGGAGGGAGTACAAGAGATGCAGAAAACCTAAAGAAAAAGCACAAAGGACAGGTACTAACCTGCAGGGCCACAACCCAGCCTTTCCCATGCTGTTCCCAGCAGTTTCCAGAGCACGTACCACAAACCTGCCTCAGCCCAGCCTGCTCTCAGCAGCCTTGAGCTCCTGGTTGAATTCTGAACTCAGGTTGTCTGACCCTACAGTGCAGAGTGAGACCTCCCCATGCAGTTTGTAAGGAATGTTTCGTCTGCATTCATTAAAAAATAAACTGGTCTTTGTTTCTATTGCCTCTGCCACCCAAAAGCCATCTTCCTGGCTTCCTACCAAAGTTTCTTCAGTCCACAGCTTTCTGGGTGAAGTAAATTGGTTTCTTCTCTAGGTGTATTCATTTCACCTACAATAAATGGTGTTTTATTGTATCTGACTGCATTAATTGATGTCCTGGTTATGCACAGTGCACAGGTCAGATGATCAATATACTTTCCCATTTAAAACCAGTAGGATTTGTGATCAATTCAGAGTCTGTCTCCTAATGTCAGGTATTCAGAGTTTGCTTGTTTATTTGTTCTGTTTCTCCCTGAGGCTGATTTGAATAACAATGATGTTGTTAATATAAGGTTTTTAACATTCATAGCACTTTAAGACTAATCCTGCTTCCTTGGGGTATAGTCAGGCAATGCTTTCCTCAAGTAAAATGACGGAGACTGTATAATTTCAGATACCATCTCCTCACACTGCCGTAATAAAAAGCATGGCTTATTTAAAAGGAAAGTGGAAATGGTCACTCAGGGTACAAAGTTTAACCCTGATTTGGAGGCAGAAGCGAAACCCTGACTTGTTTCAGAGGAAGAAGCAACAGTCTGAGAAGAACAGAGCAAAATGTCATTGTGCAGCCGCTGGAGACTGCAAAGAGATGGCATTGTCATCAGATGAGTCTCTCCCAAAGCTTCTTATCCTGTTATGTTGAGCTTAGCAACATGTCTGTCCCTGTCACAGCGTGTGCTGTGTGTCCTGCTCCTCAGGCAATCACAAGCATGTAGGGCAGGGAGCAATGATGTGATCCTGTCTCTTCTGGACCCTGCTTCTCCTTTTGGAGGGGAGGCAACGGGGAGGACTTGGGTGTGTAAAGGGGGTGGTTGTGTGTTCATGGATTTCGTGGAAATACAGAATAGTTTGGGTTGAAGGGACCTTCAAAACTCACCCAGTGCCACCCCTGCCATGAGCAGGGACATCTTCACCAGCTCAGGTTGCTCAGAGCCCCGTCCAGCCTGGCCTGGGATGTCTCCAGGGATGGTTCATCCACCACCTCTCTGGGCAACCTGGGCCAAGGCCTCACCACCCTCATTGTAAAAAAATTATTCCTCATGTCTGGACTGAATTTCCCCTTTTAGTCTATTTGCAGTTGAAGAAGATTGACTTGGTTTTCTACAGATTCACAGTCTGGTGAGCGGTTCATAGATGATGCTCAGGTAGAAGCTCTTGGAAGGAGAGATGCTCCCCTACATCCCTCTGCTACTAGTCAGCTGTGATTCATACACAAGCCTGGGTATATATGTTAAAACACCCACAAGCTTGCATTTTAAAGAATTCCCTGTCTTTCTGAGTTTGTCTTCCATGTGCACTTTCACTGACAAATTTTATGGGAAGAACCTTTGTATTTTAGGTTAATTCTGGGCTTCGTGATTTGTAGGGTGAGCATGCCAGCACCTGCACGGAGGAGGGACGTGGTGGGCATATGTGGAAGGGGGAGAGGGGCCCCTGATTCCCATTGCCTAGGATGCCCTATAGGCTCCATGTCCTATAGACACAGCTTGCTTATCCTGTGAACCCCCCTGCCCCGCCACACACCGGGCGTCCCCGGCCAGCGCCCGAACCAGCAAAAAACGGGGGAAAACTGGGGAAAAAACGTCCCATCAAGGGAAAAAAAGAAATCAGGGGCTGCCCTACGAACTCCTCGCCGGGGGAAAAGGAGCTGCCCCGGCTGCTCTGCCTGGTTCAGCCCCCGGGGGATGGCTCTGCCCGGGAGCATCCAGCATCCCTGCGAGGGCTCCGGGGGGGCGAATCCCCCGCCCCGCCAGCCCCGCCAGCCCCACCAGCAGTCGGGACGGCAGCCGCCGGCGGGGCATTGCCCTTTTAAGCTGTGGCCCCACTTGCCTCCTCCCCGGCTCCCGGAGGGGCTCCGCCAGCAGCCGCCACCTCCCTCCCTCCCTCCCTCCGCCCGTCCGTCCGTTCGTCCGTCCCTCCCGCTCCCGGCGAGCGGCAGCTGCGGGCCGGGCCGCGGAGCGCGGAGCCCCCGGGCTGCCCCTGCCCTCGGCTCGGGGACCATGGGATGCTGCACCGGGCGCTGCACCCTGATTTTCCTCTGCACTTTGCAGCTGGTAAGTGGAGGCGCTTCGGGAGGAGAGAGGTGGGGAACGGCGGAGAACGGGGTGTTCGGCTCCCCGGGATGGAGCCGGGAACAAAAGCCTCCCCCGAACGTCCGCTGCCCCGGGGCTGGTGAAGGCTCCGGTTCCGAGGATGGTGGAGGGATGTCAGGCTGCGCTCCGCGGACACTTTGCACCGCGGGGGAATTTAGTGATGCCTATAACTCGTAGAAACGTTTTTTTTTAAAAAAAAAAGTTCTCAATTCATAAGTTTGTGCTTATAAAATATAACTAAAAAAAATCACCCCATCCAAGGAGTCCAGGCGGTTTGGTGGCGATGTTGCAAACCAAACCAAACTTCGTATCTGCCGAAACCCGCCGGTACCTTCAGTTTTCATCTCCAGCTGCGAGAAAGGGCTCGGCTGTGTCCCTGTGTCCGTGTGTCCCTGTGTCCCCGTATCCCTCTGTTCCCCCCTGCTCGCCTGCGCGGGAGGGGTTTATGTTGGCTTGGAAGACCAAGACCTCCTCGGGATGAAGTGCTTAGATATAATGTACTTATATATGTATTTATTTAGGAATACATTTCTCGGTGTGCGGAAAGTGTGGTCCCTGCTGGGTCCCTTGTCCTCATGACATCTGCATACATGATAACATGATAAACAAAGGTCTGGTTGTTCCCTGAGTGTCTGTGCATCCAGCCTGGATCTGGAGGGTCCCCTTCTTGTCAATAGCTAATGGGCTTCAGGGCTCCTCGAGCCTTAAAAAGGAAATGACAGCATCCATGTATTTAATTTCATTTACTTCTTCCAAATTTGCTTTATTCTGGGGCATTAGCAGCGTGCAGGAAAGGGCAGGCTTCCTGCTAAGTTCTGTTGAATAGTCAGCCAAGGGGTGAGTCTAGTTAAAACTCTTTGTTTTGGAGTTGCTGGCTGTGACAGCAGAGCACTTTCTGCAAAGGGAGGGCGAGCGGGCGCTTTGCTGAAGGTGGGAGAGAAAAAATGAGAATCTGCTCGGTTTTCAATGTAAACTATCAGCCTAAAATTCAAGGGGATAAGGGTGGGAGTGTCATCCTGTGAACGCTGACTAGCACCATCGGAAGATGTGGATGGAAGATTTGACTCGTAGTTAAACAAATCCCAGAATAGAAGTGATGGGGTTTTCTTTCACAAAGCGTCTTGCTAGGCATATTTATGAGTGAGTTGAATGGCTGGGGAGTGTATTTAGTCTCCTGGATTATTTCTTTTGATTTTTCACCTATGATCACAGAAGAAAGGAGCTGTGCCCTGTAATACATCAGAAATTGGCATCTCAACACTCACTGTCTCTTAAACCCATCACTGTGTTGTTTGGCTTTAAAGCACACACTCACACACACTAGAGGGAAAAAAAATAAGAAAGAGAAAAAGCCATGAGCTGCTGGTGCTGTTCTTATTTCTGACAAGCGTGGGAGTTTTCTCGTATCCAAGATACAGGGACAAAGAACCCCCAGCATTTTATTTTCCTTAAGACCCTCCTCCTTGAAGAAAAGAATCAGTTTGGCTCATTCTTAAGCAAGTTTGGATGCCTTGGCCTTAGCAATTTCCCATGGCACTTGCTGGGTGAATTGGTAGAGCTGGAAAAATGTGAAGTGTGGGGAGGGAATTCCTGGAGCCGCGTTGCAATGGGGGAGAGGGCAGGACACCCTGGCCGGTTCCCAGCAAGTGAATGGGTGAGGGTGAGATCCACCCTGCTACTTTTGAACATTTTATTTGTTATATTTTTAAGCAAACTTTGTAAGTAAATTGTCACATCGCTTCCACATCAGTAGGGCCAAGTGACCTGCAGGACTCACTGCTGCTTGGGGGTGGAATCTGTTAAGACAAACACTGAAGTGATCAGGCCAAGATCATCAATAAATTATAATGACGTGAACTTCCTTTGTTCTTCTCCTGTCTCTGCTCTGCTTCATTTGATACTTTGAACCCTTCACAGTCTTCTCGATACATTGCCAAGCTCCGTGTCTCCCACTGCCAAAGTCCCAGGGGTGAAATCCCAGCTCCTCTCTTCTCTGTGGAGGTTTTGCCTCTGACTTAGACAAGGAGAGGATTTCAGCACTGGGATTTCCCACTTGAGTTTTGCAGCATGCCCTTGTGTTTCTGTACATGTTCTCCTGTCTGTTCCTCAAGGCTTCCCTAGGGCTTTTTATAAACGATGCATGGAAACACGAAACAACCCCCTCCCAAAAATCAAATTAGGAATTTGGGTTGCAATGCTTCGTAGGGATCGTTTTATTATTAGCTGCAAGTTGTTGACTGTGTGGGGAAGTGTTTGCACGTGGCAGCCTAAATGTTTCCCTGGGAAAAGAAGGCAGAAAACAAACATATTCATCACTTCAGTGTGTGCTCCCAGTGAAAAAGTTTGTGATCCAGTGGGGGAGCAGAACAACGTGTGAATTCAAGGAGCCGCTACACAATGTGAATACCAACGAGATCCTCAGCTCCCTCAGGCTGAGAGCTGCCGGGGAGAGAGGAGGAGGAGGAGGAGGAGAGTCGTGTGCATCTGTCTGAAGAAAATCAGGGTTGGCTCCCCAGCGCTTTGCTAATCAAGGGGGGAGGGAAGGCTGTAGTTTGAATAAATAATTTGCCGTGTTCCAATTTTAGGTTATTGTTTCCTTGAAACGTCCACGTTAGGCGCTTGCTCTGCTGATCGGTGCTGCAGGGAAGCTGCCAGAAGTTTCTGGCTCTGTCTCCCCCTGATCCCCATGTGTGTCCATGTCCCCAGTCCTTCCTCTCTTCCTGATCCATCCCTGACTTCAGCAGAAGTTTGGGTGAACGTTGGCCCAGGTCAAGGCCACCCTGCAGATGAGCTTATCCTCAGCCACACCAGAGAGGAGATCATCAGTGAGGTGATGGGTGTTTGTAGCCCAGAATTTGTGCATCCTGAGGTGTTGTGACCTTCTAATTCTCGCAGTTCACCAGCCCTTGCTCATCCCTCCCATCCCTCAAGCAGTTGTATATTAACATGAGTAAAACTTAAATGAAGCATAGGCTGCCCCAGGAAAAAATCAGCACTCTGTAAGAGAGGCACTGCAGAGGGTTATAGAAATTAGGGTTGAAAAAGATTTGTCAAGGGCAGGATTTCTGAACCCAAGGGATATGAGACTGTTGCACCCAGTGGGATTGTGGTCTGGGTGGGTCACGGTGAGAAACCACAAACGAGGGCTGGGTCTCCGGCAGAGAAATATTAAAAAATAATTGATTTGCTTCTTTCCTCTCTGCCAGCATGAGATTGCACCCAAATGGTGTATTTTCTGGAGAAGTGATCGTGCACTGAAGGCACTATGTGAATTTATTTCCACTGAGCATGGAAAAATTCCCTCCCTCCCCATGCCCTGTCCCAATAAATCAAACAACTGGAGTTTCTTTACATTCTGTCCGTGGATTGAGAGCTCAGATGCCAAGCAAAGCCTGGAGACAATTTTACAGATACATTATAAATCCCCCTAGAATAAGAGCTTCTAATGGAAAAAGTGACTAATACTTCATATGAGCACAGAACAAGGCGCCCTGGGACGGGACTAACCAAAAGTAACCATGTACCTTTATTTATTTATTTTCTCGTGCTCTCTTTCTCCCTCACTCATTTCTTGGCGATGCTTTTGCTAATCTCTTACAGAAGGGGGTGACTGGTTTTCGAAACATTTTGAAAGCAGCACAGATCCTTCTCTAATTCCTGTCCTGTAGCTAAAGTGGTTGGGGCAGTTTGATGAAGGCACAAAGTGATGAGGAGCAGGCAGGGGGTGCATGGCAGGTGGGGTTGCACGGCAGGTCAGGATTTGGGGGAAAAAAAAAAAAAGGTATGAGATAAAATAAGTGGACCTGATGGGATTGGCAAATGTGAGCTGCAAGAGGAAGGGTGGTTGAGCATCTTCCCATTCAAACTGAGGAGCACAGAGGATTGTGGCATCTGGGGGCTGTAGACACGACTTGCTTGGCTTTGTCCTCTACATCCCAGGGACATTTGGAGCTGGTGGCAGGGTGGGCAGAGCAGGACCCATCTGTCCCCTCCCCTGCAGCTGCCCCTGGAGCTGGGGCAGTTGGATGAGTCTCTCTGAGCTCGCACAGCTGTGGGACGGCTGAGCATGAGGCACTGGAGGGTGCAAAGGGAGCACAGAGTCCCTTTGCTCATCACTCTGCTCAGGACCCTCCAAAATTCCCTTGTGCTCTCCCCAGCTGTTTATCTCCTCCATGGTTTGTACTTAAATTATAATCCCTCTAGGGAAGGGACTATCTTTTGCGTGTATGCACAGCACCGTGATGGCTTGAACCTTTCCTGAAGTCCTTGAACAATACTCCAGGCTAAATAATAACGTAAGTCTGAAGACGACGTTTGACAGATGCTGTCTTCTCCATGTCTGTTCCAGACAAAGGAAAATTAAAGCTGCACCAATAATAGGGCTGGTCAGCATTTTCCACTGAAGCTGACTTTCAGTAAAAACCTGGGGATTTGACTAAATGGATATTTTTGTGAGAAGTATCTGCTTTCCATAGACAATTCTGAGTTTTTCTCCCAATTTTTGGCCAGAATATTTTGGCGAAAAATCAAAAATGTGCTGGCAAATGTTTGCTGTGCTGGCGAACATTTGTGATTTTGGAGCTGTGGAGCTCCAAATGTTGAATTTTTGCATGAGGTTTTTTTCTCTTTCCTGAGCAGCTGGAGTCAGCACCGCTGCAGCACAGCGGACTGAGCCCCCGGGAGCTGGGGGTCCGTGCTCCAGCCGTGCCCCATTGCAGATGGTGCTTTGCCCACATCCTCGATTCCCATCGCAGCAAATGACTCACAGCAACCACGTTCCTTTGTGTCCTCTAACCAAACCCATCGAGCGCTTTCAGGATTTAAATTTGGCAAAGGCCAAGCCAAAAAAGCAGCTGAGGACAAGGGTGGTATCGAAGTCAACTCTTCTCGGAGAACCGGGGCTTTATTTCAGCTGACACAGTGTATTTGCCTGACCACTGTCTGATTTCTCCCGGCCACTTTCTGCTCCTTTGCCTTCTCCTTTTCCTCTCTCTGAGCACCGGGGTCATACAAGAAGAGAAGGAGATGTTTTCCCCTCCAATGGGGTTAAGGGAGCTCTGCACTCGCCAGCCCTGGCCTGACATTGCTCCATTTTCTGCTAAGAATATACGGAAAGTCGGATCATTTTTGGCCGGGGTGTAAAATGGAGCCCTTCCAAAAATCTGCTCCGGGGGCCCTCAAGTATGAACTCTTGGAGAATAAGCTGGATAACAAAGGCCAGATTGTGATCGCTTTTCCTCCAGGAAAACCCTGGAATAGCCCATTGCGTTGCGAGCACTTAAGAAAATGCAGACGATCAGCGAGTAGTAAGTGGCCCATTGGGTTTGAGGTCAGTAGAAATGAACCTTTCTTTCTTATTAAAAAAAAGTTTATTTATTATTAAAACCCCCTTTCTTATTAAAAACAAACAAAACAATAAGCCCCCCAAAACCCCAAAACAAACAAAAAACCATAGATGATTTGTGATTCAATGTCCTTATGCTTGTGGCGTTCCCTTTGACCCCTCTCCTCCTGGGCTGCAATAGATGTGAGGAGCACGTCCGATTGCACAGATTGTGTCTCTGGGTTTAAGTTTGGTAGAAAAAAAGGTTTTCAATAAAGTGGAAACTTTTTCCTGGAAAGTAGCACATTCTTCTCCCATTCCCTGTCTCAAAAACATGAAGAGGGGGGAAAAATGACTTTTCTGGGCAAAAAATTGAAAATATTCTGGCATTTAGCAAAGTTTGCTGAAAATGATGGGGTTTGTTGTGCCAAACCCCAAATATTTTGAACTTTTCAGAAGCATTTCTTTAAAAAAAAAATTGAAAAGTCTCACTAGAAAGAAGTTGGTTTGTTGTTTTATTTTTCTTTGGAGTTGTGCACTCTGGAAGTTCTTATCTCCCAACTATCTCTGATGTCATTGTGTCTCCCCTAAACCCAGCTCGTGTTGGGGTTCAAGGGGAGAAATCCTCCAAGAGGAAGCACAGGGTAGTGCTGTGCTGAGTTGACTCATTATCTGCTCATAGGGTGGTGGTTTTGTGTGGCTTTGGTATTTGTGTTGTGGAAGGAAACTGAATGAACAAATGCCTGCCGAATTGCCAATCTGAGATATTTCATAATCATTCCAGAGTCATGATATTACCTTAACGTTCACGAGGTTTCAGAACAAGAATAAATTATTTCTGCTTCGCTCTGGTTTCTCCCTGGGTTAGCTGAGCCCACATCTCCAAGTCCTTGTGAAGAACAGAAGTTTTATTTTGCTTTATGATCCAAGGTTTCACAGACTAGAGAGGAGGGAGCAGCAGTTCTCTGCTGGGGCAAGATCAGTAGATCCTCCCTTGACTTCGTGGTAGCTCATTAACATCAACTGCCTTTTCCAAGGGATGCTTTTGAGTCTCACATCCACACGGACTTAAATGCCATTTTCCTGGTGTCTGTGGCTTGTTCTCAGCACAGCTGCTCTGTGTCAGGACATTAGACACAAATATGTTGTTTATCAGGGAAGTGCAGGCCCCAGATATTCTCTCAAAGGTGAAAACCCATAGAGAATTAGGAGAGCAGCTTTTCTGATCCCTCTTCATCCTGGGTGTTGTTTGGGTGAATCTGGGTTTAGTAATTGAGGTGTCAGATTCCCTGACACCTTTCGGCTGCAAGGATGATGGTGTGGAAGCGGTGACCTCCGCTGCCATCTGCCACAGCTTAATGAAAATATACTGTGGGAATCAGGGCAACAGCTTGTCCTCGTCACCTGCTTGGGGATGGCAGACGTTGGGAGTCCCTGTGCCAGCTTCCTTTGCCACCTTTCAGCCACTACCCAGCCCTGCAGGCAACTTCCCACCTGCTCTCCAGGCTCTCAGGCCAGTAAAATATCTGTTTTCTACCTTCCCCACCTATTTTTTTTTCACCATTTTTTCATCCGATGCTCAAAACTCCAGAGAACCAGGACCATCATCATATTTTTTCTGCACCGATGGAGCAAACACATGTATGTCCACCCAGGTCCTGGTTGCCACCTGGTTGCCACCCCATCAGGGCAGCCAGTGGTCCCACTGCACTGCGATGGGTTGGTCAGGATGATCCAGGATGGACTCTCTCCTTCACTATTGAGCACTTGGAAAACCAGTTACCTGGTCAGATATACAAAAGAAGAAGAATTTAATCATATTGAGGATAGTTGGGTTACACTTCTCCTCAAGAGCTAAATATACTTAATAAAAATGAATCCTGGTGCTCAGATGAATACATAGTTATGGCGATTATACAAAGCCTTTTGTGACCCCTCTCTGGGGAACTGGGACCTGTCCGATGGCTGTGGTGACCCTGGCAACAGCCTTGTACCCATTAAAGCATCTGATGCTGTATTATGTTTTCCAAGTGCTATTCTCTGGAGATAGTTCATCTGTAAGCACCGTTTCATCTGAACAGGGAAGGTGAGATAGAGGACACTAAAGAAGGGGATGGAGCATTTTATTACCCACATGGAACTTATAAAATATTGAGTGTAACCTTGCATGGAGTGCTTTGAATGGTGTGTTCATCCATCACAGATAAACAGCCTCACCTCAATTAACAGTTTGTCACTGTCTATCTTCAGCTCCACCCGAAAATTACCTCTGTAGTATCCAGAGCTCAGCCTCAATACCAGGACGGTCAACCTACCTGGAGATCAGGAGGAATCTAAATCCTGGCCTTACTCAGCTTTCTTCATATTTAGGAGGCTTAGACATTACTACAGTACATAGACAGTACTACAATAAGAGCATTGCCCTGCACATTATAAGCGGCTTCTTTGTGTTGGAAGTATATTGGGTTGTACTTTAAGGTGTACAAGCAAAGTTTTCCCCTACATAAAGCTCAGCAGATGGTCCTTTTGTGGAGGTATGGGGCAAGGTCTTTCCTTAGTATTACTGCCATGGTCCAAATACTCAGGAGTGCCTAACTCCACGCTATGGGCCTTGGGAGCATCCTTTCCTCCTTTCAGAAATGCTGGACCCTTGATAGCCCATTAAGAGGGTAACTGTCCCACTTTGGTGGATGCACCACATCCAAATGCTCCAAGGACCAGGATGCAGTCATGGGAACTTAAAAAAAAAAAAAAAAACAAACAAACACTTTTCTGCTCCCCTGAGAAGGAATTAATTATTGAGTGAAGCTGACTGGAGGAAAACTCCTCCTGAACCAAAGACCCTCCCTCAGCAGGACAAGACAGAGCTGGCCTGGCCTGACTGGCTTTGACCTTCATTTAAAGGCCTTGAATTGTTAATGGGTCCACAGAGACAAGGTCTAGGTCCATAGGCTGGTTAACCTTGTGGAGGGTGACCAAGATCCGAGTCCTCAGGTTTAGATGGACTGGTGCACCTTCCCAGAACTCAAAACACCTTTGAGGTTCTGGGCCAAACATCTCCTGTTTAACTGCACCTGCAGCTCTTCCCTTGAGAACGGTGCAGAGAACATCCAGATTTCTGGACAGATTTGAAGACTGTGCATTTAGATAGCTTGCATGAATATCTGAGCTACTGGCTACTTAGCCAAATCAAACCCGGTTCCTAATTTCCCCTGGTACTGTCAATCCGTGAACAGCAGATTTCCACGTGTGAGATGAGAACAGGCTCTGGCATCCCCAGCTCTGGCAGACAACACGCTTTTTGTGATATCATTGTGGGAAAGGCAATACACCTGCTTGTATTGTATATGGAGGGAATTAGGGGAGTAATCTGATTATCGTAATTACTCAGAAATGCTAAATATGTGCAGAATACAGTTTGGCTGATTAGCCTGGCAGGTTGCTGGGAGGAGAGCGGGTGTTGGGAGAAGTGTAACGGGAGTTCACAGTCTGTTATGTGGCCTTTGCTTTCTGGGGATGCGGAGAAAAGTGATCATGGGGGTTTGGAGATGTGATTACCAGCCTTAAAACATTGCTCCTTGTAGCCTTCCTTGTGTCTTTAAATAACCCTGCATGGTTTTATTCCTGACCTCGCCAGAGGCTGACGCCTGCCACGAGCTCTTCTGAAGAGGTTGACTGTCCTGCTCTGGAGACACCGGCCACACTCAGTGTGCTCAGGATCAGTCCTGCTGTCGGTTTAAAACAACATTAGCTGGGAAGTTGGCTATGAGCAGCTACAGAAGCGTCCGGGCTTCCAGGGCTGCCACTGAAATGGCTTAAAACTGAGTTGTGTGACAGCCTGAAAGAATAGATAGGGTGATATAAAAACTCAGCCATGGCCTCAGACAATAAAGACTGTGTCTCTCTTCTGATGAATAATGGCTCTTTGTTTTATTCCTCAGATGACAGGGCTGTTACAACTGCTGAGAACTATTCCAGTGCTAAATATATGGCTGTGTAATAAAGGCTCTGCAATCTATGAACTGGGACTGAATGGGTACTTGAGTGGATCATTTAAAGTAGGATGAATTTCTGAAGCAGCTCCCAGTGACGGGAGGTGGAGGGGCAGTAAACTCCATTGCAGATCACTTAGCCAAAGGATGCTTTCCTTGCGTGAGACGTAACCCAGGTTTCGCGGCTGCCAAGTTTTTCCCTCGTGGTGGCTCCCATGGCCGTGTAAAGCTCCTCGCTCCCAGTTTTGGACACTAACCTGCAAACAAAGGGCATTTCAGATGGAGCCACAGTGTTTGGCGGTAAGACACTGCACAGATTTTCTAGCAGAAATCCTGGAGACCCAGTCCTGGCAGAGTCAGCGGGAATGCAGCAGGGAAGCCCTTGTTCAGCTGTAACCCGGGGCTCAGAGCTCGATGGGATTTTGCTGGATCCCATCAGAAATAGCGATAGCCTGGAGCCTGCTGTGATAAGGAAGAAAATACATTTCTTACCACTGCAGTGTTGTCGCGCTCGTGGAAAAGGCGATGCACAGATATTGTTATCACTGCTCTAGAGTTCAACTCAGAGTCCTGCTAGATTAAACTTCCTTGAAGTTACTTCATGTAGCGGCAAGGATTTGAATTTCCATTATGTGAATTAGCACTTTTCTGTTTTAGCTAACCCTTGCAGACAGACCCGCAAGCAAGAAGATCAAAAGAATTGTAAAAAAGTGGTTGGAAAGTTTGGAGTAGGGACAAGGCAAAGATGCCGTCATTCCAGGGATGAGGAGTCGTCTGGCACCTCCACGGGGTGCAGCAGGGAGGCAGGACCATGTGCAGATGGAGCTTTGGTGACAAATGCTAATAGAGGGCAAGGCTTTGTCCCCTTTCGTGGCCAGAGGAGACACAAGAGTTCATGAGTGTCCCACATCTGAGCTGCTGCCCCACGGTTCAGAGTTCATCCCTCCAAGGTCACCAAATTGCAGAGACGTGACCGCTAAAGATTTGCTGCAAATGAACTTTGTTCTCCAGAGCTGCCAAAGCAGCATCTATTGACCAGCCTCTATTTTAAAAGAGAGGAGGAAGGGGGAAAAAAGGGAGAAATTCAGCTTTGCTGTTGAATAAACCATGAGCCATTGAGGAGTCAGCAGGGGAGGGGCAGGGGCAGCGCGAAACGAAGGGGATGCAAACGTCATGCGAAAAATGAAGCTCCGGAGGAGCTGGGCCATTGTGCAACACTCTTGGAAACTTAATTGGAGACTCAGTTGGTGGGAGGCCAAAAAATGTATACAATAAAATCGAGACACTCAACCGGACTGAAAATGCAAACAAATTGGGTAGCACAACAGAAGAGATAAATGATGCTCATAAAAAAAAACAATGGCTGAGTGACACTGGATAAACAGTTCCATATAATAACGCCACTGTTTGTCTCAGCCATCCTAATTGGGAGGCTGGGCGGCATCCGATGAAAACTCTGCGTTGCACATTTTCCCTTTCTAATGAGGAAGGCTTTTCCCTCCCCCCTGAGAGCTTCCCCCTGGTCCCATTTAGCAGCAAAGTGAAAGGCCTGGTTTCATTCCACTTTCCCACAGCAAACTCATCCTGGCAGGAACTGCATTAAGGAGGACAAGTAGAAAATGATAATAAATTGAGGACTTGCTCTTATTTCACCTTGTGACAAATCAATCCAGTGGGTGACTCGAAGAGGGTGATAAGAGCATGGACTGGGCTGCGCTTTCTTTTTGACGCTTGGTCATGTGGAAAATAACCCCATTCTAGCCCTCACTCAAAAGGGCTTTCCTTTAAAAATAACGCTTTTTAAAAGGCACTGAATCCTTATTTACATTGTTGGAAAGCCAGCAGCTCGTCTCCATCAAATTGAACGTCATGGGTCTCATTTCATCATCTACTTGGACTGAAGAGCAAAAACAAAGGGGATGCTGCACAAAAACTGATATGGTCAATGCCATTAGTACAAGTGGGAGATATTGTTAAAGCATAGCTTTTTTTTTTTAAAGCATGATTCTGTATTGCTAAGAAATCCCTGATAAGAACCTTTTGTTTCATGGAGATCCTCTCAAGTGTAGCAGGAAAACACAGCAATGCCGGGGGATGGCGAGCATGAGAAAAACATGGGTTTAGTGACTTCCATCACCCGACACTCCTGAGATGCAGGTGACAGCTCAGATGTCCTCTTGGGTCACACAAAATTGGCTTTGCCTCCTGAAGTGGCTGGAAAATTGAAATATCCCTAGTTTACATGTCTGGAGGGAGGCAAGGGAAGCTAGATTTGTTACCTGTAATTACTAAGGTAATTAATCAATTATTTAAGTATGGCTGATTGGATTCCTTTCATTGAAGCAATCAGAAGATGGAAGTAAATAGTGATTGATTCATTTTCTAGCAGCTTTCTGGAAGTTCTTTATGGGGACTGTGGTTATTGTAGAATTCCTGCCATACCCCAAAAGCCTCTGACAGTCCCTATTTGTAACAAAATAGTCGTTTTCCTGTTTGTTCCAATTTAAAACCCTTCCTGTCAAAAGCATTTTACTGGAACTAGAACCTGGACCGCTAAATGTTTTTCATGTCCAAAATACTCTTTTCTTCCCAGTGCTTTTTCATTTCATGCTTTGAGGACAGGCCTGGAAGTTTGCTGGTACATTCATTAGGGGAGAGCTGGGCTGTATTTCTTCACTGATATTTATTTTTCAGCTGAAAAATGGCTACATGTTTTTTTCAACTATAGTTTTTCGAGATAAATTTTCTTTTGTCCTTTTTTGTTACTGAAATCAGCACATTTTTATGTTAGGTTGTGGGTTTTTTTTTGCAAAGCATAAACAACAGAGTGTTCCTAGTGATGATTAAAGCTCAGCTATCACAGTATGGGTCATTTTATACTGAAGACAACATGCATGAAATGCAAGCACATCACTTGACCCGCTTGCAGCCCAACTCCTAAAATACCTCCAGCTTCTGGTTTGCCTGGAAACTCTGTATATTACCATGATGTGCAGAGTGGAAAGTCTCCCGGGTCTGTTTTGATATATAAACCCAATCACTTCTGCAGTATTAGCTCATCTGCTCTGCCCTGACTTCCCAGCTGTTTATTAGACTGAAGTTACGGCCTCTGAGCAAGGAGGGTGAGGGAAGATGAACAGCTGAGGGGAGCATCGGCATCGCTTGCTGGGCACTGTGGGATTTGGTTGGAGCATCAGTCAGGCTGAATTTGGGGGGATGCAGGCATGGCAGTGGGTGAGTTTACCTCTCTGTTTCTAGAAATAATGGGAAAGTGAGGGGGCTGCTGCTGCCACCGGCACAGGGAGGTCCCCAACCTAAAACGCCTCCTCTTTTTATGGGCAGGTGGGCATCCAATAAAAGCAGCGTTGCAATGATGATGCGGTTTCTGCTGATGAGGGATGATTAGTGTGAAATGTTAAAGAAGCTTTTCACAAATACAACCCAAGCGTCCGGCTATCTATCCACTGTGTAAAATGAAGGGGTTACTTCTAATTCCACTATATAGATGGGAACAACCGTGCTGGAGGGCTTTGGTAGAAGGAGCAGGAGCAGAATCAAAGCCGTGAGACTGATTTGCTTTTGGGATGACACTGGTTTGTGCTGCTGGGTGTCTGTGCATCGATGCCCAGATGCCTCCATGTTGTTCCCACGGGATCTCCTCTCATCAGCCCCAGGCCGCAGCTGGACGGACGCTGCCTCACGGCAGCAGATGCTCCGGCTTCACGGAATGAGGGTTTCTGTCTTTCTCCAGGAGCTGCTGCTTATGGCATTACAGGGGGGGCAAAAAGCATCATGTGTAGCTGCTGGCAGGTGGCAAGGGAAAGCTGTAAAATGGTGGGAAATGCATCCCTTTGGTTCACATGTTGTCTCTTCTTACCCACCCTCCCAACTTCACAGTGAGGTATGAGGAGGCAGAAGTGCCAAGAGAACTTCTCTGTGTCCTGGTGAGGGGGATAAAGTCTCCATTGCCACCTTGCTTTCCATGAGAAACAGTTGCTTTGTGAAAAAGGGTCTGTTTGTGCAGTAATTTCCAGTGGAAGTTTCAGGGTGGCTATGCTTTCCTCCTGCCACAGGATGATTACAAATGGGCTTTTCTTCTAGGAGCAAAGTTGCAGCAAGACCATGGCAGATGCCAGTTTTCTAGATTATTAATAATAACAATATCATTTTCTTTCTTCCCTACTTCTCACCCACCCTGCGCTTCCCTTTTAATGAATTCCCTTCTATCGCTGTAGACTCCTCAGTGACACCAGCCTGATTTGTAATGTAAATAGGCAGCCCAGTGTAAAGGCGAACCTGCAAGAGCACTGCAGGGCTCTAATTATAATTTTCATTAAACTCCTTCTGTTTATGAATATCCAAGCAATCTGGCATTGCAGCAGGAGCAAGAGGAAATTAAAGCAACACTACCACTCAGCTACAGTGTCAGGGAGCAGGGACCCAGCTGCTGAGCAGAAACTGAAACAGGGCTCCTACAGACAAAGTTTTAAAGGAGATATTTCAGCCCTGGCATCCTTCCTCTCTCGAGCTGTTTGCAGAGCTTGCATGTTTTTCCCCCAGAGGATCTGGCTGGTGCAAATGTTTTACGCGTGATCTATTTGTGACCTAATTAAGGGGATCAGCTGCTGGGGCTCCCAGTGCAACGTGTGGGAAGGAGCTGGGGGAGAGCGGGATGGGATGGGTGGAAGGTGCGGAGCAGGGGGACAGGGACCATCAAGCAAAGGGGAAAGCAGGGAGCTTTATCTAGCAAGGCTTGCTGGGGTTTTCACAAAAGATCAGTGACCCAGGGACCATTTGTCTGCACATTCTGGGGAGCATCCTGCTGAGTTCAGGACACACAGAGCTCTGCAGAAAGCAGGGCTTTGGTGGCCATGCTACACGGACACCAAGAAACCCTCATCCTCATATTCCCCTGGCTTCAGGTGCCTTTCTGCAGGAGTTTTGTCTTTAAAGAGGCATTTTTGTAACCCCAGGTGCCAGCCATGAATGAGACTTGCAGGGGACATTTTATTCATAAAGCTGAAGGCAGGGGATGTTCTCAATGTCCCTCTGACATAGCAAGTCTTTCTCAGGCTGTGTGTGGGCAGGACAGAAGGAAAACTGAGCTTGGCTTTTTTAGCCTGAAGCAAGAGTTTCTCCCTCCTTTGGGAAGCTCCCAGCAGTGTATTTAATGTCAGAATTCAACTTCAAGGTAACCACAGGCAAAATAAAATTGCAGTTTGCAGTAAATGCCTATAAAATAGTAAACATAACCATAATTTTGTCTAAACTGAGTGAGTCCAGCTAGTATCTCATGGGCTTTATATGTTCTGTGAGTTTTAGTCCAACCTCTGAATGATCTGAAGTCTTTCTAGTGCACTTGAGAGTTCATGGGAATCTCTGAACTGTTCCCAAACTGCTGCTCCCGCATCTGGGAGACTCTGGATTGCCACATCATTAGAAGACAGCCTGGGTAGTCCTGGCCCAAATAGTCCTTCAGTCCAGCCTTGTACCTTCTGTGCAAGCCCTGTGCGTGTGTTTGCTTTCTCCTTGCAGCAGCAAAACTGAGTGCTTTGCTAAGCAGACAATGCTTAAGATAGCAGGTCCAGAGGGTATAGGCTATATTCTCTATACAACACACCCCTTGGTTATTTTTTAAGTATTTTCATTTTTTTCCTGCATCCCTGTCATGTGAACCAGCCCAAACTTTGGACAGCCTTCCTGGCTGCGCAGAGGCAGGGATCACAGAATATAATGCCCTGTTGGTAGGAAGTAAATCTCTCTATTAGAAAATTAAATTCCTGCTGATCTCCCAACACTGCTCTGCTTCATGGCCTTTATAGTGTTTAGATGGCTTCATAAACGGTAGCAGATCTCCCAAGGGAAATGGCTGGTGAGTTAATGGCACATCTTTAATATACTTTACTCAACAGGGAAATTTGTGCTACTGGTGGGAGAAGGTCCCCCCGCAGTGCTAAAGCTGTTTGTGGGCACCAGCAGGGATGTCTGCCCATGGTCATTGGTACAAGGTGGGATCAGTCCTCCCTCCAAGAGCCAAGGGAAAGCTGGGACTGCCACAAGTGCTGAGCCTGAGCCTGGGTAAGGCTGAGCCTTACAGAGCATCTGGCTGATAAGATGTCAGGCACTTGTTGCAGAAACTCATTTTTTTTATGTCTGTTGCAAATAGAATCATGTCCCCTCCGTTCCAGTGCCCCATCTCTCTGCTGCAAAGCTGGAGAGCCAAAGCCAAGCTAGGAAACTAGGGAGAAAAAAGCTGGGGGGGAGACAGGGGAGCATTGTGGGCACAACGGATTGATTTAATTATGTTTGGGAAACTTAGGTTTAAGTGTTGACACAGGTTAGAAATAAAACAAGTTTGTCATTCTTGTCAGAGTGCTTTTTTGCTTGGATCACAAAAGCACCTGCTTATTAATTTAGCCTGATTGCTAATCTTGGCAATCAGCAATCAGAGCAGCGTTGGGTACTTAGATGCTATCAGGAGATGCAGGAGTGAAGGGAACAGAGCAGCTTGGGTGTTTGATGCTGCTGCACAAACATCTCCTTACATCCCCGAGGTCTGAGCCCTGGGGCAAGGTGTGGTGCAGGAAAACCAAACAGGACAGAGGCTGTGTGGGGTGCACAGAGCACAAGCTTCACCAGGCACTTAACTGACCCTGATATTAGAGAAATTTAGGCAATACTTGGCAATAATTTTACTGAAATGTTTATCCTAGGAAGCAGCCTTTTTTTCCTGGGAGCTGTGCTCTGAGCACCATTCAGAAAGTCAGTGCTGGGCATATGAGCTGGCTAATTAACTGTTCTGCTGCTCACCTCGTTGAGAAGGTTGTGGAGCAGAAGAGGGGTTGTCACACTTGTGCTGTACCTGGGGATGTGCCGTGGTGGGGACCACAGACTTTAGAGTCTCGCTAGAAAATACACTACCAGCTACTGCCTCCCACCCCAGCCGCCCTTGCATATCCCGGCTGGTTTTCCCACTAAAGGTGGGAAAAAGGGTTTAAGAGGTTTGTGAATACTTGTGTGTAGCCCACATCTTCAGCTGAGCAAGGCTGGTGGCTGTATGGGATGTACTGGGAAAGCTCAGTCCTTTCTGAAGCCAGAGCCTCAACTCCAGACACAAACATCATCTGCATCGCTTCAGTGCCAGCCTCATCCCTTATGTTCGGCAAGGATTGTGCCTTTCCTGGAATGCTAAGCAGCATTCGGGCACATGGGACTGAATAACACTGTATCTTTGTAGTTAGGGTGTTTCTGAAAGGCATTCAGCAGCAGAAAGCGTAGGGATCAAGGTCAAAGCAGCGGCACCCCTGAGAGCATCACTGCCAACCCGCAGGATGATACCAGCAGAGGAGAAACCACAGCACAGAGGTGCCAGGCCAGGGAGGAGGAGGAGGTGGTGAGGACTCAACACCACGGTGTTTAACAGCAGGATGCTCTAGGATTCATCAGTTGTGCTGAACCACAGCCAGGGGTTACGTTTGCCCAGGCTCTGCACAGGATGGCGCTGGGGTGGGAGAAGTCCTGATGCTCAGCTTGGTGCTGTCTGAAAGTTGTGTTTGCTGGGGGGGTAGCACCCCAGGAGTGGCCAGACCCTGCTGCAGGGCACAGACCGGGCGTGGGGCTCAACACTGGCCATGGGGACTTCTCCAGCAGGGACCTTTGGCAGGCACTGGTCCTCCAGGCCATCATGCTGCCCAGAGTTTGCTTCTGAAACAGAAACGATTTAAAGATCTAAGGTCTGCTGTTGGAGGCCTCTTTAATGGCTGTGTGAATAAAGGGGGTTTCAGCAGCTTCTGTGAAGAAAACAGACCAAACCAAGCAGAGAATGGGGCTTATTGTATCCAGAGTGACCAAAGGTGTCTGAGAAACAAAGTGACAAACAGAGACCTCCTGTGCAATTAGTCTCTTGACCTCTGTGGTTCGGCGAGGGATGCTGGGAACGGAGCAGTGGATCACAAGGCCCCGAGGAGGGTTTCCTTGACAACACTTATTGAAGAAAAATGAGATTTCATGTGAATGCACCGGGCATTAGCACGTGAGATGCTGACTTTAGAAGAGACAAGGACTCGGCACCCGGCAGAACGAGCCCCTCGGTGAGGGGGATGTGAAGCAGTGGCTCAGGGAACTGCTTTTTCAGATAAACTTAATTAAACAGCTATTACAACCATTAATATTTACTTAGAGATGCGGTCACTCTGGTAAAAGCAGACTTATTGTTTAATAATTTTTCTGCTCACAAAATCTCCTCCACCTTGAATCAGCTCTGGCACAGAGGGAATTTTCTGCTCGCTGCTGATAGTTTCACCCCACTGCAGCTTGGGTTTCGGATTCTTGAGATCTAGCATTGTTTCACCATTTACAAACACAAAACAACTGTATAGAAAGACTATGTATAATAATATAAATATCATACTAATATCAATAATAATAAATAGAGCAGACAGGTGTTTAGTATTGTCTAACAAACTGTTTGAAAGAACAAAAAATAGAGATATTTGTGTTCAAAACCTAAATAGATATATTTTTAAACTATACATTTGAGACTTTTTAGTTTCCTCCTGCTGTTTCAGCTAGCTGCACTTCAGTTTTCATCCTTATATCATGTCTCACAGAGGCAGCAGTACTGTGACTTTGCCCTGAACTCCAGCCATCAACCATTGCCCAGCCAAAATATCTCAGGAAACCAATACAAGTTTTTCCCCAAGAAAAGACCCGTGACCTTTTTCAGTGAAAGTCTTGGCTGCTCCGATGGTGTTTACGCAGTGGACAAACAAAGAGCATCTTCTTAAAAAGCAAAGCGGTTGGCAGAAAACCAACCACTGCATCACAGCATTGGGCACTGGCCAGGAGCCCTGGACATCCCGGAGCGCGGTGGCTCCGATGGCTGCAGCTGAGGCTCCTTCTCACTTCAGGCTGGAGAGAAGGTCAATACAGGGGTTTAATTAGTGAATTTTGTCTGTATTGAAGCTGTAGATGGGCACACAGGGGTCCAAGGCAGCACTGAGCAGGGGTGCTGGAGCAGCCTGTGATGCTCTGTGTCCTTATAGCAGTGAAAGACAAGGAAAAGCAGAATTTTCACTTTGCTTTTTTATAGGCCAGTGGGAAATTGTCTAGATTTCTGGATAAAACGTTTATCCTTCTTTTTTGCAGGAGTATCTTCTTTAAGTCCTGGCTGGTCTATTGCAGTAGGATCAGCCTTTCCCATTTATTGTGTGCTTCTAAATTTATTTCAAACACTTAACTTCAAAGAGAAATCTCTCATTAAAGCTGAACTTGGAAAATGTAAAAGCGAGGTTGCTTGCAGGAACAGATACATATGGACACGTGTGCGTGTGTAGGCAGGATGTGTTTTTTGCGTATCTGTACCTGTCATTGGGCTTTCTGAGCATCTTTCCTGCACCTGTACAAGTCATGTCTGCATCTTGAAAGTGATATTTGTTGTTCTGTGTCACAATTGATTTCAGAAATGTAGTGAAAGACACAGATCCAAACCAAATAAGATTAAAGGCTTTAAAAGCTTAATAAACTAAGAAGAGCAAATCTAGCTGATAACAGGGCCTTGATAGTAGGCTGTAAAGGATGGGGAGTTAAAGGATTACAGGTGACTCCGACTTGTTCATCAGCATCACTGGGTGATAGGACTCTGTAAACTGCAGAGCATCTTCTCTACCTTTCTTATCTTCCCTGGCTGTATAAATGAATGATAGCCCAAGAGAGGCCTTTGGCTTGTTTGGTTTGCCTGGCTGACAATTGCTATTCTTGTTTCTCTCCGATCAGCAGAAATGTGCTTTATTTCAGGAGAGAAAAGTCTGCCATAACTCTTCTGATTTTAGCACCACAACAAATCATTTAATTTAAAGAATGAAAGGTAAAAATGTTCTGCAGGCTAGAGAAGCAAAAGAAGCAGAAGGAATCCTATTTTTAATAAGAATAGTCATAAAGAAGAGAAATTTGCCCTCCTGATGGAAAGGTCCTGTCAGCTTCGAATGGGTTGAAACCTGTGCCACAATCTGTGAAATTTCTCTTTACAGCCAATACCTCTAGAATGTAATAGGCTTTGTGAATCATCGTAAAAAACGCTACAGCAAGGACTTTACCCTGCAAAAACCCTGCAGCACCAAAGACGGCATTTCCCCTGCTCAACCAGAGGGATCCAGGAGGGGTTCGGGACGAGGGTGCAGATATTTTGGTACCTGCAGGGCGGGGCAAACCCTGACCCTGCCATTTCTGAGCCTGAAGGAACCAGATCTGGAGGGCACCATGAGATTATTTACATCCCAGCCCCAAATCAAGATCAGCTCCTCACAAACGTCAGTCCTGCTCACCTGCAAATCTCAGCAGAAATTAATGGATAAGCTCTGCACATAGACCTGGAGTGTAATGAGGGCAACGGTTGTTTATCTATTTGTTTTTAGCAAATATTTTCTTAATTATGTGAGGTTCCTGGGGGAAGAGGAACAAGCCCCAGGTAACTTCAGGCTGCATTTCTGATGGCTGGATTGCAGCACAGACTCACTATCTGCTTGTCAATAATACAGTGTTAGAGTTTCATCAGCAAATACGCTTGTCATAACACACCTCTTGCAGAAAACTGCTTTTATTTTTATAAATGGGGAAACAGCTTGTGTGAACTCACACATCACACAAAAGCAGAGTGGTCCAGCTCCTGCTCCCTCCACCGAACCAGCTGATCTCTGCGCCAGTCACACCTGCAGCTCCCAGGAACACAAAACCATTTAAAAAAAAAGCGGAGAAAGTGGCAAAGGAATGTAAATCAGAAGAGAAATAACCTGGAGACAAGGGTGACTGCAGTAAGGAAGAGGGAAGTATGACATGAAGGTAATTTCTGGGATCTTGGGGGGAAAATCCAGTGTGGCCAGAGACTGGAGACCTCTCCAGGAGCTCCCAGTCTGAACCAGTGCAGATAGGCAGGTCCATCTCCAGGACAGCTGGGTACCTCTCACTTCACAAACCAATGTCTTCCCTGGTCCAAACAAGCCAGGAAGCATCATGAAGCTATGGAAGGACAAGCCGTTCCCTTTTTATCCAGCCCTAATGGCAAATGTTGGTTTGTGAGAAGAAAACACTTGTCCAAACGTGGATGCCTGAGTGGGAAAATTCCCGGCAGAAGGCACAGGAGGGAAGGATCTGTCTTTATCTCCCATTTCAGGGCCTGAAGGCAGGAGGTGAAGCTGAGCAGAGCGTTATCTCTGCAGAACACCCCCCAATTGAGTCCCCTCGCTAATTGATGCTCTCTGCGGCACGTACTCCTGTGTTAACGTAACGCACAAAGCCAATTAAATGCCTGATTGGATGAAGCGGTCACAGTCAAGTGACCCACTGCCAGCCAGTCAGGAGTCCAAATTTCCAGATATCGTTAAGGTATGTGCGTTAATCTCCTCCTAAAAGATTAAGCATTTAACCTATTGCTGCTGTTTCAGATGAGATACAGAAAACCTGCTGTGCTGGGGGTGAGCGGGCTGGACGCCAGAAGGAGCAGACTTGCCCTGTCCCAGCCCCGCGTGTGGCCACACAGCTCATCTCACAGCATCTTCCAGGTGGTTCAAATGGATCAGAACCAGGCAGCGTGTGTTGCTTCAAAAAGAAGACTCATTATTTCGCAGAAGAGAGAGATTTGTTGACAACCATTCCCTCCCCACTCCCTGCACCCCTTTGCCAGTGAAGAGAGGTGTCAGATAGGGAAAGCTGCTTATTGCCATGTGGACTGATATCCCTTAGCCAGGGCTGCTCTAGATTCCTTTGAAATACTGATTTTTGTTGAACTTCCAAGGTGGAGTTGAGAATTGCAATGCCTTCCTAGCCCAAGAGAGGTGTGAAGGTGATTTCCCTGCTGACGCAGGAAGAAGAAATAATGGTCATTTAGTAGATGTGGCTTCCCTCATCGTGGCTTGACTGGGACCTGCAACCACTCACATCCTTGAATGCTTCAAGCCATTCCAGATGCTCCAGTGCTTGGTCCCCAGTTGCCATTCAAAAGCCAAGCCAGGAAAAGATGTCACATAGCTGATGGCACACAGTGGGCTAGGATGATCCATGGTTCACGTCTAATTACTAGTTGAATTAATGACTATCGATAGTAAATTGTAATGATTTATTTAGGTGTAAATACATATGAAATGCAATAATGCAACCCCAGTGTATTACTATGATACTTAAACACGCTTAAAAATCTTACTGAGACAGGGAAATCTCCTGCTGTGCCTTGGCACTAGCAAAGTCACTGGTCAATGGCGGGAGGTTGGATGCTTTACTTTAGTGAAGATAAGCAAAAAGGTTTCTCTGTGTAAGGCTGAGCACTGGGAAAAAACCTGCAGGAACCATTCTGCCCCCTCCACTCACTGTTTCACTTATAATGTTTAAAGGCGGGGAGGATGTAAAGGCTCCATGCAATTGCATGTTTCCTATGCTCTTTCAGCTCGGTGCATAACACAGCCCTTCCGATCCGGGTGAGCTGCTGATACGCAGATGACGGTTACAGATCAAAACCACATCTTTATGCAAATATGATTTAAAAATCAGGCCCAGCACTTCAGCAGTGATGGAGTTGTATTTCTAGAACATAGTACTAGCCTTGAACCATGTTGTTAGTGTGGGAGAGGAACACAGCCTATCCTCTCAGAAATTCAATGTGTTTGCAGAATTTCTGTGCTGGGTGGCAGCATTTTATGTGGGGTTAAGGTGAAGGAGAGAGTTTCCTCCTCTCTGTCACTTTGATGGATGTGTGCTGGAGAGCAGAAACATGAGGGGTGTCAGGAGTGATGCTGAAGGCTCTGACAAATGAGCTCCTGAAAGTCCTGCTGCAGCCATTTGAGCTGTTCCCATCCTGCTGCTCAGCCCTGCCCACTGCCAGGGCCACCTCCCCATGGCAAAGTGTTCAGAACGGGGGACGTGTCCCCACACGGGCACCAGAGCTCACTGGTCTGCATTCACTTAGCTGTCAGAAGAGATGGGATGAGTACGAAGTGGAAGGGGGGCATTTAGACACACATTCTGTCCTACTGACCTGGTTCACAGGCAATAAATTGCTTTGAGAAAGGAGCAGTATGTTCAGCTGCTGCAGTGATTTGCTCAGGGAGCACGTCAAAACCTTGAGAATGAACCCAGAAGCTATAACTCTTCTTTGCCTTCTCCCTTCCAGCTTGCTGCATTAGAGAGGCAAGTGTTCGATTTCCTGGGCTACCAGTGGGCCCCCATCCTGGCCAACTTCCTCCACATCATCATCGTTATCCTCGGCCTCTTTGGCACTATCCAGTATAGACCTCGCTACATAGTGGTGGTAAGTAACACCCATTTTGTTCAGAGCTATTGAAAGCCTTTCGCAGCCTTTGCTCTGGTGGGATATGGCAAATGATGAGGAACTGAGTAAAGCGCTTGGGAAATCAGGCATGAGCATTGGAAACAATTTAAGCAGGAGGTGCTGAGCTTGTTCAGAAGGCTGCACTTCTACTGTACTTCCAACTTGGAAGATTTCAGATAATTATTAGTAGTACAAAAGTAACCCTGAGATGCTGCACAACACAGAGCGGGAGAACTAGATGCTGGACAAAGGTACAGCGGAAGCTCATCTGTTCCCTCCAAACTCCTGCCCCTGTGTCTCTAATCAGCCAAAGAACCATCTGCATATGGGAAATAAGATAAAACAATTGCGGTGTTGACTCAGGGCATTTCACTGCCCCCAGCTGCATCGCATATATATATAAGCTAATTCTAGTGACTTCCTAATATTTATTACTTCTCTCTCCCCCCTCCATTCCCTTCTAGTACGCCATCTGGACTGCAATTTGGGTCACCTGGAACATCTTCATCATCTGCTTTTACTTAGAAGTGGGAGGGCTCTCAAAGGTGAGTAGAGGATTTATGGGTCAGGCCCAGGCTTTGTGTTTGAGGAGGTGGAGCTGAGTTGTGGGATGTGTAAGGTCTGTGTAGTAGATTGAGTGTATGGGCTCACTTGGACCAAGGACTTTGCTGTAGTTCCATACCTGACCAGCTCCTGATGTTTTTGGGTGGTGTTGTTTGTTTTGGGTTGTTTTGTTTTGTTTTCCTAATGCTGCTAAAGACCTAGTGGCCAAACCAGACAACATATTTCCCATTGCACCATTTGGGAGAGGCTTTTCTCTCTGCTGGATGGACAACTAAGCAGAGGCATGCTGGGGAGGCTGCTGCATCTCCTCTGGATGTGGCCTCACAGGTGGTACAGCTTCCCTGTCTTAATTCTTCCTTCTTAAATACAGTAGTACTTATTTACGGCCCTTGGCCAGGGGTGTTGTGAGTTAATATGTGAAGCTCTTTGAAGACTAGATAACCTAAGTATTGCTGTCTGCTTAATGAGGGGTGAGTCAGGAATAACAAAAATGGGAGGCAGGTCCTGAATTAAGCCTGGGCTGTAAGCAATGAATTACTGTTGCTGTATCTTAGCAGACTCAGAGCAATTATAGGATACAGGTTCATTTTGGAGCACTCTACATCTGGCCTAAATTCCCAGGTCATACATCTAAGTTGCAGTCATAATTGGAACTGCGCTGTGGTTTTCTTATCAGGCCTACAGCAAGTTGTGAGTGACAGCATAAATCCTTTGCAGATAAGAAAATGTAACTTCCTAATTCCTCAATCTCCATTTCTTTTCTCAATTATCCATAGAAACTTTGAGAGAGTTCTGGGCCAAAACAGTGATTACTCATGGTCTGAAAGCTCAGCCTGAGACGATCTTTGTGTTGGCTGTGACCAAGTGAAAAAAAGGATTTTATGTAACTGTTCAAAAGCTTCCTTCTGTGGAGGAAATATTGGCTTGATAAACTGCCCTGGGAGCTTCTCTGACAGCCAATGTTTGCTTCCAGCCAGCTGATTACTTGTGTTTACTAATCCCAACCTGCTGTATAACACATTGGGTTGCTGTTCTGCAATTCAAACAGAGCAGCAAACTCCTTTCTCCGCTACAGAGGAGCTTCAGCTCATAACCTTGCTCTGTGCTGTGGCTCATTTCAGCAAAGCCAACAGAGAACCTTTATTTAGCCTATGGGGTGACTCTTCTAACTGAGAACTTCTGTACTGCAGCCCAGTTCTATAAAAGTTGTCATCGACTCAGTGGATTTCCCTCTAGAGATGCAGTGAGAAATTCCTGTTGTTAGTTTGGCAGCAACTGGCAAAAATGTGAGAGTATTTGTGCTCATTTGGTGGTAAAATTCTTTACAGCCTTGCCTGTGTTCTTAATGAGTTATTTTCATTTAAAACGGCTGTCTTGTAAGAAAAGCTCATGAGGCTGCTTTGTTTTCTCCTTCTCCTATTTAACTGAAGTTATTTGGGGCTATGTAATGGCAAAACAAAACTTCACATGGTAACAGAAGATAGACTTAAAACAGGAATGAAGGTTTCTGTAGGAAAGCATGGAGATTTGCAGGATGGACTCAAGAGTGATGTTGCTCTCTTACTGCATCTCTAGAAACCTGATCCAAAGCCGGCTGAGCTCTGCGGGGTCTTATTGACCTCTGTAGTCTTGGGATCAGACCCTGGAAGGACAAACCTCACCTATGGGGGTTAATGGCAGAGGAGCATGTATCTCTGCGGGACCTTGGGAGAAGCTCTCCTTTAGTTCCTAATAAAAAAATCAAAGTCAAAGCTTGTAATTAGCCTGGCAATAAGCAGGGAATTTGTAAGTATTAGAAGAGCAGCTTTGGTGGAGCGAGGCTGATGGAGCTGGTCAGGCAAGCACTAACTCATTGACTACTAGACTAAGCATGAAGATGCTGGGGAGTGTTTTGGACGGGGCTGTGCTCCTGTGCACGTCCCTCAAGGGGCTGGTAGCTCTGAGGAAGGTCTTGGGTGCTGTTTTTTCCTTTGATTCCTGGCGAGCAGCATTCCTGCTCGCCCCTCTGTATTCCTGACAAGGGCAGCCTGCCAGGGAGATCTCTGTCAGCAGCCAGCTAATTCATCATGACAAAATGCAGAGAGGGCAGCGAGCTAGAAAGAATGGAGTTTGTTAACTTGATGACTGGTAGTGACAGCCCAGTGCAACTGAAACAGGTGATAACTCAGGTCAGGTGAGAAGGAGGAGAAAGGATCCAAGTGCTTTTGCTATAACAAGATTAGAAAAAGCCTGGAGAAATGAAAAAAATGTGGAAGCAGTTGTGTGCACTTCTTGCAAATAATTCTTTGTGCTCTGGGGCCTGGATCTGGATGTGCAGTGGTGGGGGGAACGGGGTGCGTGCAGGGCTATGAGGGGAGCTCAGACGCTTCTCCTCATGCCCCCTTTGCTTTGGGTGCCCGGCTGATCAAAAAAATAGAAACCAGGGGCTGCATGGCTGTGGGGTCTGAGGTGAGGTCCCATGTCAACCCACGAGCAATTTGGCAAAGGGGTTAAGAGACCCCCCAGTTATAAACTCTGTGTCATCAGTAGACTATGGACTGGTAGGTGCATCATTGTCGAATTGCTGAATCACTTCCCAACACTTCCCGACGTGCTTATTTACCCTCCAGGTTCCTCCAGCAGTGTTTGCTCTCTCCTGGCTATGGAAACCCCAAGAATGGCTATTCTGGCCAGACCTGCTCAGGGTAGTTATAACTATTTGCTAACCATCTGCCTCCTAACCTCTAGTTATAACTATGATGAGTTATTTTTATTGAAAAGGAAAACTATCTTTCCTGCATTGTGAATCTATTCTCTACTTCCTGGAAGGACTAAACTGGCCTGATTTTTCTATCCTGTCACTTTTTTATCTTGTAATTTCTTCTTAGTAGGAATAAGAGTGTGGAATATGGAACAAGCAGAACTTCGTTAGGTGGCCAGACACAAATGGATCAGCACAAGTGTCTAAGAAGCCCATGCCAGCTTTCCTCTAAGTGCTTTGCCAACGAGCAGGCAAGAGATGGAGCAATCTGGGTTTGGAGGGTTGCTTCTCAGCACTGGCAGGGAGATGATGTTTCTCTGAGCAGCTTTTGGCAGCATCACGGTGCTGACTTGCTCTGCTCATCCTTCTGAGCACACTTGGGGGAAGTGCAGCCTCTCCAAAAGTGCCTAACCGCTGCTCATGGGGGGTCACAGCTGAATTTCCAGATTGCTGTTCCTCCTCCTGGCCTGTGTCTGTTCCATCACCCTCTTTTCTCTTTGTCTGTCTGGCCATTTGGTTAGGTGAGTTGTTGGGAGCTCTCTGAAGTTTCTAGGCTGTGCTTGAAATAACATGTTAAGCTACTCCCTGTTTGCTTGAGTGTGAAGCACAGTCCCTCCTGCAGCCACTAGGTCTGAGTTAATTATTAAAATCCTGCTGTTAAGACATATGAGCATCTGTCTGTCCAGCTGCCACTCTGATTGACTCTTCGTCATGTACTTGAGAAATGTTCAGAGAGGTTTGAGGAATTGGTGTTGTGTATTTCAATGTATTCCTTTGTCTTTTCCCTCTGGAATTACTCATCTTGGAAGGATGTGTGTTGGGTTTTTTTACCCTTTCTTTAGATTTTCTCTTGACTACCCAGTGCTTTGATCTGAATCCAGAGCCGTGGTGTGGTCTAAATCTCCTCTTGAAATGGAAGCAGCCCTTATTAGTCAGATGGGGGGGGTTATTTATATTCCAGAGAATCTGGATGGCATTTTGGGATGACTTTGTACCTGCAAAAATAATCTGAGGATGGATAAATGCATGTGTGATTACAACTGTCCCTCAACTCCATCTGAATTTTGAAACTGGAAGCCTGGGATTTGGCCTCTAAATGCTGTGGCATTGTCAACAAGCCTGCTGGGAAACAATGAAAGTGGTTCTCTGTTGGCTCAGGGTATCCAGCTATTCAGCACACATGACTAAAAGATAAACGTTATGTTTCCTGTTTTGATAGGAAATATTTAGAACCAAAAAGACTTAAAATTATTCTGCTCTAGGGGCTCCCATACAGGGTTCGATTTGTTTCCAGAGCCATTAGCTTGCTGGCTTGCCTAATAATTAAGGAAATCTGGGGGGAGGTGGTTCAGAAAGCTGTTAACAACAAGAAATAAAATCATCTCTGATAGCATCCCTTAGAAAGCCATTTCAGAACAGCTTTCAGAAAACTGTTTAAGAGGAGCACAGCTGGCTCGGTGGGTGTCAGGGGTAGGTGTGAGCTCCCCATGGGACACCGTGGGGTGAGGCTGGGAAGGGAAAATAGCCTATAAAATGCAGGTACTACAGTTTTAGTGCTGTTTTCTTCCTCTCACGCTGATAGCAAATGGATGGCAACCAGGTGCTGCAACAGTTTGGAGTGATATGTGATTTTCTGGCTGGCTTTCAACATGCTCCTGAGAAGAAGCTGGTGTCACTCTTTGCTCATATTTCTCTCCAGGCTGAAGGTTAAAGAGGAAGCGATAGCCCTTAAACAGCAGCCTGTCGAGAGCCGGGGGGAGTGTGGTTACACAGATCTCCCCCTGCGGCAGGACTCACTTCTGGGCATGATTAACAACCTGCATACCCCTTCTGGGAGCATTTCGGTGTGTTTAGACTTCAAATGTGCTGCAGAAAGGTTTTGGGAAACAGCTGTTTCCTAAACTTTCTTGCAACTGTTTCTCTCCTGATTTTAGCACACTGCTTCTATTTTGTTGTTTCATTTATCTTCAACCACCTCCTTGCAAATGAAGCTGGCAAACCGCAGGAGACACCCTGTGAATTTTTTTGCCAGTCTCCCAGCAAGCACTGAGCAACTGGAGCTCAATCAAGTGATTTTTTTCCTTGAACGCTCTTTTATTGTGCCCCATCAGCCCAGGTATCCTCCAAGGACACCCAACCAGGGACACAGGCAGAGGAATGACATCCCTTTGGATGCTGAGACCCTTTCATTCATGCTGCCCTCGTGCCCTGCAGTGCTCAGACAGACGTTTGTTCAGAAAGGTGTCTCTGTGAACGTGAGGGCATCCACACTCCCCGTGTGCCATCAGAGTCCATTTTACATCTGTGAGATGGATGGCTTGTCTGTAAGTTGTTGTGGTGCTTTTAGAATCCAAATGTGCAAATGTGCTCAGTTTTTCCAATCTGTTCTTAACTGAAGTATATATATACACACATATATATATATATATATTTTTTTTTTTTTTAATGGAGCTGAAGTGTGACTGTAGGCAAAGAGCAGTTCATCCTGGTTTGGACCTACTGTTCCTCCACCTGCCTCCCTCCAGCCCAGCACCTGCTCTGCTTTTTCAGGCTTAATTCACAAGCAAGCTCAGCTTCTGCAGCAAAGTTAAGCCAGAGCCAACTCTATAAGGACTGACAAAAGGGAGATTCAGGAAGGAAAGCAGCCAGTTTCTTACTTTGCCAAATCCACATCGATGCCTCTGGAAGGAGCAGAGAAGGCACCAAAGGGGCTTTTTGCATCAGTGAGGCAGAAGGTTTGGGAAGGCGCCATCTGTGAGCTGGGAGAGGGAAGCTCCGGGGACGGAGGTTAAGAGTAGATCCCGTGGAACAGCTTTGTTTCTGTGCTGACTGAGGGAAGCCCCAAGCAAATAAGCAGGAATTGAGTCCTTTTTGTGAGAAAGATGATTCTTCCCTTCCCTTCCCTGACCAGTGGTGTGTGGCTTGTGAGAGGGCAAGAGCACAGAGATCTCTTGCTGGGGAAGATCATATGTCTCAGAGCATGCAAACTTGGGAGAGAAAGAACAAGTTTTGCAGAAAAGATGTGATGTAGTGGGTATGTGGGATGCCTGTGGGCCACTGAAGAGCAGTGCCCAGCAGAGGGAGCAACCCAGACTCTTCTGCCAAAACTGTGAGAAGCTGCAAAACTGTTTCTAGAAATGCAGATAGCACAGCACCTTGTACTGTCTGCACTATTGTGTACATGCCAATCTAATAATTATTCCCTATAGCCTTTAAAATGCAGATAGCTCCCTTTAAACTCCCAACTGTTAACAGAGTTGTTCCCTGTTGTCTTTGCTATTCAGGCAGCTTTTGCACCGGTGCCACACTTCATCTCTGTGCCCTTCTCCATCTACTGTAACACACATCCCATCTGTTGTGGTGATTGTGTCGGCAGTTTGGCAGCTGTCTTCTCATTTAATTGTCCACATTTCTTAACATGTGCTTCCTGCAGCATATTTTAATAACGGCTCTGCAAACTGTTTTTGAGTATCTGTGGTGGAGTGGAGGGAACCACACAATGTGCATAGAAGGGCAGTTGGTTTCTGGTCACAGGTTTTCTGGCTGGCGTTCAATTTTTCTGCTCTTGTAACTCAAGTTTGCTTCTGGAAACAAACATGAAGACACAAAATTGTATCTGCAGGGCTGCCTGGCCAAGATCCCTATATTGGCTGTGGAGACAAGTCTTCTCTCCAGAGGGTAATTCGGAGCAGAAGCCTGGATTAGCTGCTTTGAATCTGTTTTTCCCTCTTGACTCTACAGGGAGCTGAGTCAAAGGAGCTGCCATGTGATGTTTCCCGTGTTGGGAAGCTTGAACATCCCAAGCTCTGCTGCTGTTCTGGGAGCCACTTCTTTCCTATAGGGACTGTGTAAGACCCTGGCATGAGCAGTGTGAAGTAATATATGGATTGGTGCTAAAACTTTTAGTAATGGTTAACTGGGGTGTCTATATCCAGTACCTATTTCTACCCTGTAGAGACACACAGATTCTCTGCCTGATCCATTTTATAATGTGTCCTTTAGAATAAAACTGTCAAGCCCTTGCCCCATTTTGTGGTCAGAAGGGGGAGTTGATTCTGCATCAAAGTGACCGTGGGGCTGCTGGGGCACCCGGCACTCAACACCGTCTGTGAAGTGATGTGGCTGATCTGAGCTAGTTCTGAGCCATCTTTTACCATCTGCAGGGAGGGGTTTGCCATGTCCTGTAAGCTCAAAATCCAGAAGCTCTCATGGGTGCTCCAGCGAGTACCACTCTTTTTCCCAAATGTGAGGAAAGTGTTGTCATTTTTATTATAAATGAGCTCCCAGTTGCACACCAAAGTCCTACACTATGTGTGTAACCCCCACCATGGCATGTTTTAAATTATTGAATTAGCAAAGATGAGAAGAGCAAAACAAAAAGCCTCTCTTGGGGTAGAGATGATAAGGAGTTGCTGGGGAGGTGTTTAAAAGAAGCTGCAATAATCACCGAGAGGTCAGCTCAGCTCCGCTGGGTAACCTCATCTCAGGCTGACAGTCAGTAAGGTCAGCAGAAGCACCACATGTGAAGAGTGTGGAAGGAAATTAGACAGGCATCGTAAAGGAACTTGTTAGATGTGTTAAATGCTGGGAACAGAGGAAGAGCTGTTGGGTTTTGAAACTCACCTTGGGGTTATGAAGTTCATATTTCTCAGTTCTGTGTGCTGGGGAGCACAGAGACCCATAACACATGATTCTGTGACAAGGTGCTTAGTGCTGCCTCATTTAGCTTTTTCTTCTAGATTTGCAAGGTTAATCTCCAAACCCCAAAACAGAGCTCTTTTCTGGGTACAGGAACCACTAGCGAAGTGGTTCCTCCACCTGACAGCATATCCAGCACTCTTATGGAGATCTCTGAAACTTTTCTCTTTAGGACAGTGAACTCTTGACATTCAACATCTCCCGGCACCAGTCATGGTGGAGTGAAAATGGTCCTGGCTGCGTAAGGAAGGAGGCGTCAATGTCTGGCATCAAAGGGCTGGACAGCCATTCCTACGTCTCCGTGATCGGCTGCGCCCTGGAGTACCGGTACATCGAGGTCATGCACAGCTCCTTCCAGATCCTGATCGCGGTGAGTACAAATCATTGAAGAGATGCTGTTGTTCTTTTTCCTGGCACAGAGGCTGGTCCATATTTTCCATCCCGTTTGGTATCATCTGTTTACAAAAAGCCTCTGTAAATTTTATTTGTTCTCCTATTCTCTCTTATGAACAATATTGCTTGAAAGAATTGGAAATGGATCCCAGCAACCTAACACCTGAAGCGATGCATCACATGCAAGCATACAATAACATATTGTTCTGTGTCCCTGGCCGGGGGTGGAAATTCATGTTTTGACAAGGACAGAGACCCTTCTGAGCAAGGATTTATCTTACTCCACATGCCTTAGAGATGGGGGGGAGCACATATGTGCACATTTGTTGTGAAGAAATAAAAGGGAGAAGATCATTATCTCCAGAAAATGAAAGAAACTTTAAGGAAGCAGAAAGCAGCATGTTTTCTTTCTGCTGACACCTAAGATACATGCACTACATGTTTCCATCAGCTCTTTCCTCAACAGAGTCTTCCACAGGCTTTTTAAAGTACTCCACAGTAATTCAATGTCCTTAATGTTCGCTATGAATTGTTTCTCACTTGTTTGCAAAATTAACTGAAACAAAATGGCCATTGTCCCCCTTGCTTCGTGGGTACTCTTGAATTTTGTAGCAGCATTAGAGTTAGCAGCCTGCATCTTCCTAATCTGCTTTGCTTTGTTATTTGTGGTTAAAGGCTTTAAGTACAAACGGACGTGGGCTGGTGAAACGTTCACATTTGAGCTTTCAGTTTTGGCTTAAAAAAGGGTAACATGCCCTGATTAAATGTTGAGGGGTAATGAACAGAGAAATTCCAAGCTGCTGGAGTGCCAAGTACTTCTCTGCACACTTTTTGGTACAACTTTCTACTGCATTTCCTATTAGATGGGATGATCCGTGTGACCCAGTGAACTGCAGGGAGGGACAGACCCTGGCTTCTTTCTTGCCATGTCACAAAAGAAGCAGCAGACAGAGAAGCTCCTGTTTCCTGAGCTGGATTGACTCCCTGGCATGTGTGCTGGCTCTTAATATTTGGTTAGTTCCCCTTCAGGGAAAATGATCTGCATTAAACTGTCCTGAGAGTCGCTTTGATGCGCATGTATGAGAAAAGCAAACCCAAGCATGCAGAAGAATAAAACCTCTTGTCTTTTAGAAAGGGCTGTTGGCTGGAACAGGATTGATGCTGCTGGTTCTTTCCTGAGTTTGACGACACAACTGACAGACTTTGAAGTCAGAACAACCCAAACTTTTAAAGTGCAGGAGTCTCTTACTGTTATTAGAGCATCCTCCCAAAATGCCTGGGCTGGCACCAGCCCCTGTGCCCGAGGTTAAAGTTTCAGCTAAAAAGTGGTCCTGACTTTGTTTTATAGCAACTCACTAATGTAGGCACATAGTCCTGAGCTAAGAAGTCATGCTGATATTTAGGAGTCTGTGTCTCCGGCAGTGTTTTCTCCTTTGCTTCTTCCCAAAGGCACATGACAATATTCTCTGTGCATCTGCAAAACACCACAAAGGGCCAGATGGGGAGACCGAGGAGGGAACTATAAGATAAAATAGGAATTAAGTAAATATTTTCTTTCTCCCTGAGATTTAAGTTGCAGTGGATTTTCAAATCCTAAACCCTGGAAATGAGGCTAAAATATGTGTATGCAAGAAAGCCATATGGGCTGAGCAGTGCAGAGTGAACTAAGTTTCTGCTTGTCCTGTAATAGAGTATTGAAGCCCCAGGCCTGTAACTGCTGCCATCTCTGAAATGCTCATGTAATTTTGTCATGTAGAGGGAGAAATAGAGCTCTTCCTCTCTGCATTGCTGAGGTAAGGCAGAAATCGAGCCTTTTCACATTCTCACTCAGACCTCGCCTGCAAACAGTCAGGCTGTCCTCTCCCTTTTTAGTCTCTGAGGGTCAAACTCTTTGATCCCTGCCAGGATCTTTTTCTGTTCCCTTTATCTCATTTTAAGGCAGATTTTATTACAGGCTGCTGTCCTTCCCAGAGCGCCCGTGCCGCAGACAGGCAGGGACACCAGATCAATAGGACAGAAAACATGACTGGGAACTTGAAGGCTCAGGGGATGCAGCGAGGGACGTGACCCAGTTCCCTCCTTGTCTGCCGTGCATTTGGAACCAGAACAGTCAGTTCCCTGTTAAGAAGGGCAAGGGACAGGCAAAACTCTGTTTTCTGTAGTTGTTTTTTTTTTTTTTTTTCATTGTTTAATGGTTTCTGGAAGTTGTGAGTGGGGAGGTTTGTGGGGGTTTTTGTATGGTGGGTTTTGTTTTGGGTTGGGTTTTTGGGGGGTTTAGTTGGTTGGTTTTGGGTTTTTTTGTGTGTGTTGTTTGTTTTCATTTTTGTGTGTGTGGTGGTGGTTTTGGTTTGGGGTTTTTTGTTTGTTTTGGGGTTGGTTGGTTTGTTTTAATTCCAGATACAGTAGTGTGAAATGCATGTTCTTTAAGCACTGCCCAGCTGTGGACCTTTTTGCTTGTTTTCTGGAAATACCAGTTCCTTGAGACTACTGAGGAGCTGTAGAGCACCATATTGTGTACCTGGGGTAAGGCTGAGTTCATCTCACCAAATTCCATCTCGCCTGCCAAAGGGGAGGGAAAACAAACCTGAACCCATATGGTGAGCACAGTGTCTGCTGTCAGGACTCCTGCTGACTATATTATCCTGCTCCTGGGCATACATTTGTAGATACATAAGGTCTCAGTCTGCTTTCGCTCTGAGCTTTTCTGTACTTCTTAAAGGCAAAAGCAACTCCTTTAAGCTGGAATGGGATCAGATTTGCGCACATCACTCACCATGCATGATACAGGTGGCTGTAGGTTTTCTCAGTGCTTTAGCACAGAAGATATTGGAGGGAAAAGCTTATTACAACAACATCTTAAAGTCTGTGCTGGTACAGAAATGCCACTATAAAACTAATCCTACCAACCCAATTAGGAAATGCAACAGCAACTAGTTTGTCAAAAAAAGAAAAAGCGGCTTTTTTTTTTTTTTTAATTTTATTTTTAATCCTAGCAAGGATTCATCTTGCATCTCCCCAACTCGCAGCCAGCAGGGAAAGGAGTGATTTCTGGTTTGGAAATACCTGGCATAGCTCTGGGCTGTCCATATGGCAGTTCTGGGAGAGGGGAGGGTTTGGCTTTTCCTGAGGCTCTGCAGAACGGGATGGAAATTGGAAATGTCTTCCCAACCGAGAGAGCTCGCTGCCTGCCTGCCTGTCTGCTGTTCACTCAGACTGACAGCTTGGAAGGTTCCCAGGAAGGCGGCGATACAAGCCCTGACAGCAGATGTTATGTGAGAAGCAACGCACGAGAGATACTTTGCTGTTGGCAGAAGCAAGATTTTCAGTGGCCGTAATTGCATCCAAAGAGTAAAGAAGGTCAAGGAATCAAAGGATTTTGGTTGCCTCTTTTTGGCCATCTGGCCACACTAGCTCTTTCACAAGCTGACTTTTTGCTTGCTCATAGCAGAAATCTCTTCATTTTCCCCCTCTAGTGTACACAGTTCATTAGTTCTGATTAGAAGTGAGACCTGGAATCCATTTGTGCTGAAGATGGAGACTCTGCACATATTCTCTGTAGTGGAAAAACCAATGGTGAGTTTTTCTATTGAGAGAAGAGCTGAAGAGCCCAGAATCTTCACTAGGACAGATGTAGGCTGAAGCAAAGACTTTACACGAGCAACACCTAAAATTTGCCCTCCCATCCTTCTTGTGTTTTGCACACTCACAGCCACCAGCTCCTTTTCTGTAGATCTTGCTGTAATTCAGCCCTCCTGGCTCCAGCACTTCAGTTCAATGCGGCTGTTTTGTGAACGCTTTTCAACTCACTATTAAAAAATTAACCTCAGATGACTGAAGGGAGAGGGATGTATAGACTTTTCCTTCTTCTCTTTGGGCACGTGTCTCTTCCCATGTCTCCTGCTCTGTTCATTTGTCTACAGAATGCTCAGGACACCCCAGCTCCATCCTCTTTTGCTGGGCAGCATGTGTGTTCCCAGGCTGTCTGACAGGCTGACTGAACACACCTGCCTACAACATGTGTTCCTAATAAAAACCTTAATCGGATACTTGTGCAGCCTGGAGGAAGCTGGTACTGAACATGTAGAACAAGTAAAGAAACAGCAGAGGAGGCTAAAGCCCAAGAACATTCTTTGGGGAATTAGAGCAATAGCTTAGTTTCGTTTTACATCACTGACGTTTCCCCTCCTCTTCCACCTCCCCTACATAACTTGCAAAGGTCTAAGAATTATCATTATTTCTCTGGTATAGTAGAGCTTAAGCCCCTCTTTTGTATTGAAATCGGCAACCAAGATGGAACTTTGAACAAGAGTGAAATTACTGCCAAATTCTTGGTCTTTGTGAAGCTTTCTGCCACTTTGCATGGCTCTATTAACCCGAAGTCCCTGCTCTGAGGTGTGATGGAAAATCTGGGGAAAGAGAAAACCTTCCTGGAGTTCTCTTGGAATCAGGACACACGTTCAAGATGCATCTTGCCTACTTGGATGTTTGTGTGTATGTAAATTGCATGATTTTACCGTATGTCCTGTAAAGTGGAAAAGTCTGGATCTCCAAACCCAAGAAAGTGTGGCCGCACTCCTGATTCGATCCCAGGGTGAGCACAAACACACTTGTGTTGGAGACCAGCGTGTGCAGGGGGGTGGTTCGACATCCTGTTGGATGCTGGGACTGCTTTAATCTGAAGCATTTTGTTTTTCCAAGAGTACCTCTAAGTGATGACATCAGTAGCTACCCCAACTCAGCCGATGAGCACTAATTGCTGATTACGCAGCCAAGGCTACTTGTGATGGAAGGACACATCTGGGACCACCAAACCTGCCCCAAACTGCAGAAAGAAAAACAGCTCCCTGGCTCATCTGTCAGCACAATACAAGCACTGGAAAAGAAGAAAAATCTCTGACTGTTCTGACTTTTTTTAAATATATTTTGTTTGTTTGCCTTTAAAAAGCAATGTTTCTACTTGAAGGCAATTCTAAAAGTCGTCTGGTAAAACTAGATTGGCCATTACATGTGGCTTTGTGGTTACCATCATGCCCAGAAGGAGATATATATATATATATATATGTGTATATATATATATGTATATATATGTATATATTTTCTGCACAAAGTCCTCTGTAGCTCATAGAAACTTACTATGAAGCAGCCCAGGTTTCAAAAATGTGCAGTGGGAATGAGTGGGAGCGACTTCTTATCCACTGAGGTACCAGGACGAGTTTCCATAAGGCTCACCCAAGACAGAGCTGGCTTGTCTTTCAGATGATTATAGAAAATTGTAAAAGAAATACGAGGTTTAGCTATGCTTTCCTTCCAACATGGTGTGTTTTGTCAGGGAGAGCAGGAGAAATCACAAATGCGTTATAACTCCCCAGTAGAAATCTCATTATCTTGCCTTTTGTTTTCTGGTGTGATGTATTTTTCTGTCAAATTAAAAATGAATGAACTCCACTTTTCAAGCCCTACTATGCATCATTCTGTCTTCCCTTGGAGTGAGTCACTGTATGTTACATTTTAACTCTTGTTCAAAAGAATTGAGTTCACAGTGGAAAACAATTACGTCTCACAATAACTTTACTAATACAGTTACTGTCAACCAAGATCTCGCTAAGTGGGGTGTTATGTAAAGATGTAAAATGAAGGATGGGGAGGATATTTGATTAACTTGAAGAAGGTAAAGCAAAATAAAGCCCTGTTGGAGTGAGGATGCTTAACTCCCATAGTACCAGAAGTTTGTTTTTCTATTCAGGCTGAGTGACAACTCGCCACAGAAACTGCATGAGGCTGTTCTGATGCTTTAGAGCTTCTGCAAACTACCAGCTAAGGACAGACCCACCAGACTACTTTAAATTACGGTTTTAATGTTCACTGGTTTTCTGCTGCAGAGATTTCCCTGAGCAATGGGTTGACTTGCAGGTTGCACCATGCCAGCATGGCTGTTCTTTGAGAGGCACCTACTGGTTTATTGCTCCTTCCCTGCTTCTAACTGGTTCCCAGGAGCTGACAATTTACTGCTAACCTATGTGATTTGTGAATTAAGACCACTGCTATCGTCTTCTGCCCATTTATTTTGCAGGTGCAATGCTTGTTCAGTCCATGCAGAAGGGTTTATCCTCCAAAGACAAAAGTAACCATAGAATAAGACTGGGATTTCTTCCCAATGCATTTTTGATCTCCAAGCCTAAGTTGCTAAAGATTTCAGTGTCTCTGAATGTTGCTGCCAGTACATCATCATTTTCATGGTTAACTAAGTTTTTGCTGTTCTGAAGGTGAGAATGGGTCTTGCAGGGTTTTAGTTTGGACTTCGCAGCAAATAGGACTCGGCTCCACCTGTACAGTAATGCTGTGAAGCTGACAGTAAATATTGGCTGTTGAAGTTGTGCCAAGTAGGTTTTGACCAGTCTTGCAAGACTGATGCTAAAATGATTTATTGTCTCTATTTTCCAGCTGGTGGGCTTTGTCTACGCCTGTTATGTTGTCAGTGTTTTTACAGAAGAAGAAGACAGCTGTAAGTATTTACCAACAGATAAGCAAAGCAAAGGCTTTATTACATTTTATTCCCCTCTCAGATGTTCATCTATCAGGAATGAGTTGCTACCAGACTTCTTTCTATCTCTCTATGTGATATGGCACTACCTACCTGTCAAGGATCAGCTATTTGTACTGTGGGATTTTTTTTCCTCAGATCAGCATGTGTTAGATGCTGTAATTCTGTTACTCTAAGCCCAAAAAAGCTTGGTGTTGGCTGTTGGTTTAGAGAAACTGGGCAGCTGCTTCTGTCTTCAAGCTTCTACAGCTTAATGCCACTGAAATATTACCATTGTAATTAGGAGCACCTACAACAAGGAACACAGCCTGGTACTCAAGCAGGTCACCTGCTGAGCATCATATGCCACAAAGTAGAGCATGAGATTTCTTGCCAAGAACCAACCTGACCACTTAATTTAAAAGCAGAGGAAGCCCTGTATTGTAATTACAAGATGGAGCTGACTCTCTCACGTTTGGTATACAAAAGAGGATATATTTTAAGTGTTATGACATGTCAGCGAAGAGCAAAGGCTCAGAAGAATCACGTGGGTGGTTGGGTTTCTGGGATCTATCCAGATATCTATAACCTGGTTACTTTGCCCTTCTAAAACTCCCTTTGAGAGCAATAATTTGGCAAAATAAGAATGGACACGTAGGGTTCAAATAAATGTGAAGGCTGATTTCTTTGGCAATGTGTTGCTTTTCTGTGAATTCTCAGCATGTTTGAAGAATGAGAAAATCAGTTTACTCCAGGTAAGGATCTGATCCAACAGCTTTGTATCCAAGTGGCACTTCTTCAATACATTTATTAGGTTTGTGTAAGTAGCTTTTTGTTTTAAAGAGCAGCTGGTGTGGATTTCAGCTGAAAAACAACAGCTTTGAACTGAACACTTGGAAGTATGTGACGAATGTTACACTCATGGGAGTGAGATGAGATAACGTTGCTTTTCTGACTTGTCCTCGTGTTCTTCTGTTGCTTCCCGTGTGGCTGAACTCACTCTGCTGACTTTATCGATCATTTGTTTGGAGCCTGGCAGTGCACTTAGCCAAGGTGTTACGTTATAAGTAATATTTTAAAATTACCCTATAGCTCTTATAATAGCTAAATAGCTTGAGCTCTGAGCCCCTTTTGACTATTGTGAAGTAACAACTTGACAGAGCTCATTTTTATAGTGGGGATCTGTTAGGACAGGCAACCGCATGGAAGGAAGCATTATCTAGAAACAGAGCTGTTAATTTCAGGATTGGTATATTTTTTTCCCACTAACAAATTCCTTTTCCCTCCGTTTCCCAGCTTGGAGTTAAAATGCCAGCTTGAATAATTAACAATGACAAACCATCAATATTTCACACTCACAGTGGTAGATCCTTCCAGTGACCCGGACAAATCTGAGCTGCGTTTTAATTTTCTCTTCCATTTGTGGTTTCCTTTAAATGTTGCTTTGATATGCAGCATGAAGTAATTATAAGTGCTGAGGCACATTAATCAGGAAGCTCATGCTAACGTGATTGTCATGAGAAAACACAGCAGTGGGGATCTACTAAAGCTGAATTGTGGGCAAGAATATTTTAGATGTGTTAATGCACTGTAATATCTCACAACAATGAACCACAGTTAAGAGTTTTTTAAGTAACTTGGATTTTGAGTGTTTCCATGGTTGGGTGCTCAGAAGACAGGACTTTTGTTCAAGGTACTAGATAGTTACTGAAAACTGTGATTCTTTAAGGTTTCCTAATTCAGACATTCCACAACTGAGCTAATATAGTTAGTATCTGCTTTTCAAAACTGCAAACTGTCTAGATTTTAAAATACTCAAACATATTCAAAAGTGGCTGAGGAAAGGTCAAGTCTCACTGGAACTCCTGGAAATTATCCCCCAAGTAACTAAGAACCTCTACAGGTTTTCTCATTAAGTGACAGTTGTTCCAAAATCACAGTATCAGCATGAATTGGTTAGATGGAATTGGTTAGAATATGTTGTCCCTTGGTTTGTAAATATATTTTAAGAGGTTGTTTTGGGTTTTTTTTCCAGTTCCAATATCGTTAGTAAATATATTTTCTATTGTTTTTTCACCCAAAAAATACTAAAACTCTTTAGCTAAAATTTAAAATAATAGTGCCACCTTCAGGAAAGAAAAAAATAATCAGGCATTTCCATAGTTCCTAAGACTCCCCAGTTATTTTTAAGTGGCTTTGGACTGGAGAGCTTTCACACTTCCAAACAAAATGCACTAACTTGGCACCAAAAAGTGATCTAAGCTGGATCTCTTGTAAAGGTTTTTGCAAGGTGTGGTAGGTCAGTCACAAATCACATCATATCATACCCTGACTGACCTGACTGGGTTGGTGAGCTCAGTAATTTAGACCTGGCCTAATTTCAGGGAAACTAAGAGAGTCTTGGAAAATTCTTCTGTGGTTACTAGGGGAATTGACACTTGAAATTTTCCTTGTTTAGTTGCATTGCCCTTGTGTGAATGCTGGAGAAGGGAAGCATTGTTCCTACTTGTATACAATTAAAAGAAATGGAGTTGGCAGGGGGGAACGTGAAAAATATCTGAGCTGAAGCTAATGAAGTATTTGCAGTTTTCCAAAGCTGCTGTTGTGTGTCCTGGGGGAAAGACAAGTGGGGCAAGAAAATTCCTATTTTACCATTAATATATGGCCTTCCTGGGGATTGCTGTGCTGCCAACTTCTTCTGGCTTTGCCAGCTCCATTCTCTCGTGGTGGCAATATCCAAGGAGGCCGAGCACACGCTGGTGTTTTTCTGTCTCTTGTGAGCTCTCTGCTTCAAGTCTTGCGCCAGCTGGATCTCCTCCTTGGCACAGGGGATCCCGGAAAAGAGGTCTGCGCAGGCAGAGACTTCCAGCAGGCAATCCATACCTGAAACATCACTTTTCTGTTCTCTCATTTATTTTTGTGTTATGCCATTGACATGCACCAACTTCTTTCCATTTCCTTTCAACTTTCTGGCCATGTTTGTTTGTTTATTTGAGTTTTGATTTTTTTTTTCAGTTGATTTCATTGGTGGATTTGATCCATTTCCTCTCTACCATGTCAATGAAAAACCCACCAACCTTTTGTTCAAGCAGACATACCTGTAAGTATCATCTCCTGTGCTAAGAGGCCATGCATGCCTCTTAGTCTGATGGCTCAAGGGTGCCACAGGTTTGGGTTTGTTCCTCTGGGTAGGCTGATTTCTCCAGCAGGCTTTTCAGGAATGGAAGGAATGAACAAGTGGACACCAGAGGGGTGAAACTACTGTCTTTTAGATCTGTGGACAGACAGCCATTAACTGAGCTCTGACTTATACATCTGTGCAATTTTGATCACTGACAACACCTTTGTCATCCTCTGATAATCTCATGGTAGCACCACAAAATTTGACCCCGTCTTGGGTACAGGGTCTCCCTGTACCTGCTTGTAGGGAACTCATAGGGTACAAAGCTAATGTACTGGTGAATTAAATTAAACCAAGTACTAGATGGTTTGTGTGCTGGATGGCACAGGTTTGCTCTTAAGGTGTGGGGGTGTTGTTTTTGTTGTTTGTGTGGTTTTGGTTTTTTTTGTTGTTGTTTTTGGTTGGTTTTTTTAATAAATTCTGTTGACTACAAGAACAGCAGATATTATGTGTGGGGCATCCCAAGAGTTCAGCTCAGAGCAGCAAGCGGAAAGGGGACTCATCCACAGCAGCTCCTCTCATACCACCCATAGACCCATCGCTGAGTTCCAGCTGCCACCCTCTGATAATCCCTCCCCGCTGCTGAAGGCACAAGATCACACTTTCACACAGTCCACTTAAAAGCTGGTTCTTAATAAGATTCTCAAACATAAAGGCCAATGTCATCTGTTTAATGCAGCAATAAGATATGCATTTTTCATGCTTTCTAAATCAAGCTGCAAGAAGGCAGTTCCACGTGCAGACATTTTTTAAAGCAGCTGCTAAAGGAAGTTGGTTTTTAGGAATAATATTGCTGGAGAGTCCTGGCAACAAGAAGGATGTGAAGATGGGGGAGAAAAGTAGGGCTGAGAGACGAAAAACTGCCCCCAAATAGATTTGTAGATGTGTCTCTTTAATGTAGCACAGACTTACTACCCACTTCGTCACTACAGCACAAGACCAGGAGAATGAGTAATTTTTGCAAAGCAGTTAAATTCCCTATAACTTAGGGGCTTCTATGGCATTATTAGAAGGGATGCTACAGGAGATTAAATATTGATTTCCCTCTCATTTTGTCACAGTGGGATGGAATTTTCCATAGTCTGCAGACACTGCGGAGCTTTAAGCAGCTCCCTGATTTACTGGGTTGGTGCAGCAGCATGCTGGAGAAACATCACACTTTTACAGGCTGGGGTTTGGGCTGCATTTTTCTTAAAATGACAAATTCTGTTTGTGAAAGAAGCTAGTACTTATAAACAAAGTAACTGTAACATGAACAGAAGCTAGCAATGTAAAACTTCCTTACACGGGTCTTGGTAAGATGGTAAGCTACTAACGAAGTACACAGATAATTTTGTTGTTCAATCCTGGTCTTCAGAGCATCACTTATCATTTGAGAGCTTCTGCCAGCACAATATAATATTTATTTCTGGCTAACAGGAGGTGAAAACAGCTGCTGAGCAGTAGATAAGGTGACCCGCTATAAATTTCACAGCAGCCACCAAAGAGCAATTTCTGTTGATTTATTTCAGCCTGGCTCTTGCCTTTCTTCCAGATGTATGAATGGGAGGGAGAGGAGGAACAGATACTCGATTCTCAGCTAATGATGCCATGGAGTTCCATGGAGTTTTGCAGTCTGGGGCACTGAGTGCCAGATGCCCTTGACCTGCTGCAAAAATCAGTTCACGACAACCAAAGGCTTTTTTTTTTGTATGTCCTGTTCAAGAAGATGCAAAACAACAAATACATCCAACTGCTCTTAAGTTTAAATTTATAGAACAGCTAGGGGTCAGGAACATGGGCTTTCTAGTTTTAACTCCTGTTTGTTGAAGGAAATGCTGGATAAAACCAAACCTATTCTACAACTACTGACTAGAAGCTAAATGCAACCATGAACCCCCATTTTCAGATGGCATCACCCTATTGTCAGCAGTCAGCTGCTCTCCTGATAATGCAATTCCCTGGTGCCACAACTCTAACAGAATCACTTTTCTTCATCCCCTAATGGCATTACCCTATTCACCCCAGTTTTATCTGTCCTTTTCTGATGAGATCACACTCTTTCCTCTCCTCCCACTGTGCTCTTTTTCCTTGTCCTGGCTTGCATTTTTCCCTGGTCTCTCTTCTTCATTGCTCCAAATTTATGAATTTTCATAGACCACAAGGCCCCACAGAACAATGACCTTGACCTAGACCGATGAGCAGAGCTTAAGCACAAGACCAACCCCTGTCTCTTGGCCAGAGGCACGAAGCAGCTGGACCATGCAGCTTTAGACTAGACTCCATGTAAGGGTCATCGACTTACAGATTGCAAGCAAGTTCTTCAGTAGATCAACTGACAGGGACAAGAACACAAATAACATTCTTAAATTCAAAAGAATTCAAAATCCAGACTGAAACTCTGGGGAAGAAACTAAACTCCTTGAGCAGTGTTTCCACCCCAACCCCTCCAAACTTTGATGCCCAGAATAGTTTACAAAGGAAACCAGAGCAGGGAAAAAAAAAAAATCTCACTTTGTTTTGAAGAGAGAACAAACACACAAAACAAAGTGCTTTTGCTTTTCTTTTCTAGGTAGACTTTTTCCCAAGCAAACACTTTGCTGAATAACAACAGGAATATGCAAACTGTTTTGATCAACCCGAAGCTGCATGTTTAAGGTGATGTTTCAGCCGAAAACATTCGCTCATCCTTACTGCTGCCTGCAAAAGCAGATCTGCTAATACTGCTGCATCTACACCAAAAGCACATCACCGCAGTTTCAAGCAGCTACTTTATTTTAGAGATGACCCCTAGCTTTTAAAATTCCTAACCAAATTTTACGCAGCTCCAGATGCTGAGGGTACATAGATTTAACCCTTTGGCTCATATCTGTTCCTTAGTCTAACTGCAGTGCATTCAGGTCTGGTACACACATAATGTTCTTTCCAGGCTTGAGGACCACTTAACCACATTACTGCTGAGCTCTCAATCCTGCTCCTCATCTGTAGTCAACTGTATTTAAAAACCCTGAGCAAGAAGAAAAGAATATCACTTTTGTCCTACTCATTTCCACACCATTTCTGTTCTTTTAAGTATGCGACTTAGTATGTGCTCCACACTGATGCTCTGTCTTCATTTTTTTCCCCCCCTCCAGGCCTGCGTAAATGAGGAGGAGCCAGAGGATGGACCAGCCTTGCACAGCACCAAAGGTGCTGCGGGAAACAATCCCCTGGGGCCCGGATCTTTGGCAGAGGAAAAGCAGGATGGTGAACTCCATTCCATTTTTTGTTCCTTGTCTTCTTTTCAAACGCAATGAATGTACATTGAAGAATGGCCATGCGGTTGGTTTTTAATTCTCTAAGTGCCCTGATGAACCTTTTCTACCATCGCCTGGTGGTACAAGCCAAGAAATGGCCTGAAAAGCTTCAGGCAGAACAAGTTCACCAAGAGCATCTCTCCAGAGATACAGCTGAGGTCAGAGCTGCTTCCTTGTGCCAGGATCCATATGGAAGGAAGCACTGTGGAACACCCTGGGACATGTCCTATGTTTTTTAGTTAGCTTCTTCCCCTCCTCCTCTCCCTTGTTCTGAAAAGAGCCTAAATCCCCTAACACAACTTCATCTCCTCCTTGCCTGTATAGAACTAGGTGGGAGCTATTTACATTTGAGTTATTTAGGCTTTTTTTTTTTAAAGTTATAGATGAGAGCTCTTCCCTTCTTCCCCCATCCTGTCTGTTCAGGGCTCCCTTCTTCATTCTTTATACATAGTCAGGATCTAAGCAACAGGCACTTGTCCTGGATTTCAGTGGTTTGTGGCCCAACTCCTGTAATACTAAACAGCTAAAGACAAGCACCAAGTCTTTAATCAGCATGGAGCTTAGCCCCATTTCAACATGCCAAGCCATTCACAGAGCAGCTGGAGCTTGCTCTGGGTTTGCCCATTTACATTAAATTAACACTGGTGTAACCATACACACAGCCAAAACCTGCTGCGGGACACTGGAAATGCCCAGTTCTTCATGGATCACAGATGCTTTGGTACCTGCCTTCCTCACCAGGCTTATTCCAGACACAAGTCTGGCAGCACCCCGATGGAAGGGATTTTTGGGACACAATTTTGAGGGGAGGGAATGGGCGGAAGAGGGAATAGAAGTGTAATTAAGTCGCATTAATGAGCTGCAGCAATTAATTAAAAAAGAAGAAATCCAAACACAATACACAAAAAACAGTTTTGTTAGCGATGTCTCCCAGCACGTGAAGCATCAAGTGGAAAAAGGGCACTTGTCAGCATTCCATGGCTGGTACCTTCCAAGCGCTGGTGTAATTCCTTATTGTCTGGCATAATCTGGCTGAGATTGCTTGGCATTTTTGAGGAATGCTTTTCAGAAGAGTCAAGCTAGAAGCCACACAAGGGAGGGGAAGTGAGAGGGAAGAATTAAAAGAAATAAAAATATTAAGTGCTAAGTCAAAGACAGAATGATGCACTTTTATTTTTGTCCCATTCCAAAGGCCACAGAAAGCAAAATCCTCTTCTATAAATCCAAAAATATAAGCACTACGAGAACATTTTTGTTTCTGTGTAAGTTCCATTCCAAATACCCGCTGCAAGCTAAAGTCCTGGGTTCTGTTCAGGTGCAGCTGTGAGTCAAAATGCTGCCTTCTAGAGGAATTTTTCCTTTTAGCCAGGAGAAGCCACAGCTTCTTGACTGCACAGGACAGACAGCTGAGAGCTGCTGGTTTGCTATTAGTTTCATCACTTGAGGAGGAAAGAGTTCAACCCTCTTTGAAACAGCTCTGCCTGGCAAAACACGCTCCCTCCTGTATCAGTCAGTGCTGCGGCACCACTGAGTTAAATTCTCAGTGGAACAGAAGCTACTGCACCATTTAGACAGCACCTTCTCCACCTCTGCTTTAATTCAGTTCATTTCTGTATTACATTCATTCCTACCTGCCCACCTGATGTTCCCTGGAGGGGCAGAAAAAGGAAGGGAAGAACATGCAACTCTAGTCAGTGAGACTATTCCATGGAAGACTCCATTTATTTGGGACTTTTGAAATTAATCTTCCTTTTCCTCATCAGAAAACACTGACTTTACACTTTTTGGTTTAATACAATTTCTTTTCCTCAGAAAGAAACGTTGTCCTTCAGATACCGGCATTATTTATTGGCCTTGAGAGCAACCAAAAATTCAGCACAGATGGTGGAGAAAGCACAGATTCAGTTTGAAACATTTCCTTAGTAGTTTCATGAAGGGATTCTAGACAGCAATATGAAATCAGAGTAGCTGAATTATTTTGAGGTCTGCATGTTTTAATACTATACCTCTCAAACTGACCAAGCCTTGATGCAACATACACTAATAAAACTGAATAAAAACACTTGCCAAGGACTCTAAAGAGACTAAGCATCAAACTATGCACTTAACGGCATGCCTCTTCACTTTAATACACTCTGGTAAACATTAATTAAATTAAAACAAGTCTAATGACTGAGCAGCCGCCTAACATCCACCTTATGTTATGATGAACACAGGTAATTAAGTATCTTTTAAGAGAAGTAAAATAAAGGTTCAGGTAAGCTTATAATGTTTAGTATCAATGACTGACTTAAATCATTAAAAAAATAAGTCTGAGAAGAAAGAAAGAAAGAAAATAAGGGTAGGGACTCCCAGTTGTTTGCATCTCCATCATATTGGAAGAAGAAGGAGCAGTTGGAGGTTTTGCTCCAGTGTATCCCTCAAGGCCAGGTCAGGAGTGCCCTCTATTGGGAACGGGCATCCCCTGAGATGCAGCTACTCAAAAAACAACGTGTACCTGGTTCTGAAGGGTCATCTTCCCATAGAAAATAAAATTAAACAAACAAACAAACATACATACATACATCCCCACCTTTCCAGATATGGAAAAGCCATAATTTTCAAAGTGCTGAAGAAAAGAAGCCCCAGAAATAGGTCATATATTTACAGCCTTATAATCCTGTTGATGCTCAGGCTGGGTTCCAGACACACTAAGCTACAATTTAGGATGAAACATCACTATTCCAACACACAGTTGCTTCTCTCACTCGTGCCTGGGTAGTACTGAAGGACAGAACTGATTACAACCTGATGCCACTCCAGCATCCTAAGACACCACCACACCCCCTCCCCAAAAAGGCATTATACTAGAATCAGGTACTCAGGCCTCTGTAAAATAAACAAAAGAAAGCTCTTTATTCCATTAAAAACAACAGTTAATTTTAAAAACACGCATATTCCCTTTCCCCTGCAGCTCAGAAGCTATAGAATTAATAAAATGTTCTCTTTTTGGCTACGTGATAGGATGTTTCATTTAAAATAAGAATCATCAGTTTAGCCAGCACACTATATTCCTAAAAGTTAAATTTCCTTAGTTATCTTCTTGTAGTACCCAACAGCCAGGGAAGAGGCTCTGTAAGAAGATTCCTTGAGATCATCGCCTGACCAAAGAGCCCTTCATGTTCCACCTGAGGCAGGCAGCTGAGAGTAAAGATGTCACAGAGTCTACAACAGGGAGGCTTTTCACTTAGTTACGTGGATTTGAGCATTACTGAAAAATTCTGTCAATCGTTGACAATTCAAAAGGGGGTGGGGGAGACAGCAAAGAGCTCAGAAGAAACCAGATTTTCCCCCCCCATGATACATTGCTGCTGAGTATTCTAGTCTGAACAGAATGCATTTTGTATAGAAGTGCTCCCATTTTGACTCAGACTTACTGAAGGGAGTCATCAACCCCAGCAGAATAATCTCTAAACAACTGCTAAATGAGAGAAAAAGAACCAGAGACAGCCTACTGAAAACAGCCCTTGATTTCAACACAGAGCAGGGATTCATTGTAGAATGCAAGAATTTGGAGGAGAATCTGTCAACAAAAGCTTCTTTTTGGAGGACAAAAGAAACTAGCAGAGGTTTTTCTGGAGCCGTCCTAAGCAAGATCAGCAAGAGCACAGCAAACCAGCAGCTCTTACTAGAAACACCGTGCAAAGGAGGCACATTTAGTAAATTTTTACACTTATGCCAAGCTACCCTGCAAATAAGATTGCTCCAGCATCAATTGAACTATTTACTTATTTTCTTTCTCTGCAGTGTTATGAATGAGTTGTATAGACTTATCTTTCCCTTTAGGCTCGTCACGGTTCAGGACATAAAAGTCCTCACGCTTTCCCGGATGACAGCTCTGCAGATGGGACACAGCCTCAAATTGGAGGCACATTCTCCACAAGTTACCAGGTGGCCGCAAGGAACAAACACAACAGACACGTCTCTGTCCATGCACACTTTGCACATCCTTTCCTCTTGCAGGCGGAGCTGTTCTTCTGTGCTCATCCAAGACTCATCTTTAATAGAAGGAAAAAAAAAAAGAAGCTCAAACTTAGTATTAGAACAGCTCCAGAGTGCCAGTCCTGTTATCTTAGGAAGTCAGACTGCAACTTGCTCCTAATTTTGTTCAGGGGCTGACTGAAGATGCCAAAGGCATGTCTCAGGCAAATTTCATTTAAGCTGAAAAGCTACAGCTATTATAGACTCTGCCTTATCTACAGCTGCTGGACTGAGCAGGGACAGAGATCAACATCATTTTACTGTAATATGTAAATTTTCCCTGATGAACCAATTTTTTTTGCATAACAGTCTGTGTCACAGTGGAACTCTCATTCCTGAATAAAGGCCTCTGTGCTCGGTTACCATACTAGCCAGCTCACATTCCATCAGGATTCAAAGTGAATGAACACAATGGCCACTGATACCATCACTATAAAAACCATCCCGGTTATGCCCAGGCTCAATTTCACCACCGCTGTCCCCCAAGTGCACCTGATTCCTTTTGCTGCACAGATCGCATTTCTTCTCTTGAACTTGATGTTTCAGTCTCTCTCTGAACAGCACCTGTATAATCAGGAAAGATGATATTAAATGCTATCCCTTTCCTCCCTCTTAAAAAGGTGAAATATCCCAGATTTCGGTAGCTTTAGGTCAAACACCTCTTTGCTCTGCTCTTAACTTCACCCACTCAGCCTGGCAAAGCTGATGTTCTCTGCAGTGCTTTGTGTATTTTGACCTCCCTACCAAGACATGTCCCATCACAATGTCCCCTCAAAGTTGGCTTATTTATCAGACAGAAGCCAGCAGCTGCTCATTCATCCTCCTGTACTACTAATTAATCACACTTTCAGTTTTGCGGGAATCTTTTTTTCCCCCCCTTAGCTGTAGAAGTGGCAGACCATGACATGGAGAAGGGAGCTTTGGAAAGCAGGCTTGCTACCAGAGAAAGCCCATGTGGAACCACATCTTCAAATAAACCTCACTTGGCAAACAGACTCCACAAAACAGATAACACAAGACAGGCATTGATGAGTAGAATATATATTATCCAAACAAACAGGAAGCATGGCTATTTCTGATCAAGTCACTGATTCAATTTTAAATACTCATCCATCCTAGATGTCTTGCTTCCAACAACTGCCCGTATCTGTCCGCATCAGATGTGACTTTGTGCACCAGCCTCCATATCGTGCAGCCACCTGCTACTGCAGGTCTAAGGGCAACAAAAATACTGAGGATATCTACACCACAGCCTATTGGAGGCAGGTATAGTTACTGACACCCCAGCAGTCACAGCTCCTTCAGATTTCTTTAAAGCAGAACCTCATCTTTCAGCTTCTCAAAGAAAGGCATGCTTGGGCACATTAGTACTCTTAATCCCAGCCTAGGAAGAGAGAAGGCAGACCCGCAAGACACAGCAGTGCTCAAGATGAAGTGGATAAGAGGTTAAACCACCACCGAGCAGGCGGGTGTGCGAGTCGGGCGTACCTCTGCGCTCCTGGGCTCTGCTGCTCTCCTCCCAGCCTGACTGGAGCAGACCAGAGATCAGCTCAGGCGCAGACAGGTAGGCAGTCCCCGTCAGCACATACTTATTCTGCATCAGATTAGCCACCCACATGGGGTCAGAGCCCATCTGCAGGACATTCTGCATTATGAGATCATGCAATACCCAGTCCCTCCAAGGATCTGTAAAGCAGTGAGCAGATACTTTACCAAAAAGGCAGAACTTTAGGCCCAAAGTATGCCACTCCCTGAAGCTGCTATTTATGAAACAGCAATAATATATTCTAGAACATTCCTCGAGCTGTCTATATATCTAGATCAATGTCCAGATTTACAGTTTCTACTTCCTACCATAATTCACAAGAAAGTAATCCAAAGTAATTTTATAAAAGCCAAGAGACTCATTTTGGATGGTTCATTCTACTGTATCACTGAACCAAGTCTTCCATGTTTGGCCCCAGTCCAGAATCCTTATCTTCGTTTTCACATCCCAGAAAAGAAGTTTCAAAACTGCTTTGATGAAGATCAAGTGGAACATCCCAATTGAAGTGTCTCCTACCTCATAATCTAGCTCAACCATTCATCAGTAAAGACCTAAGTGGGAAATTCAGTTGGCAGTCCCTTCAAAGGCTGAAGTCTTTAAGCTCATCCTATTGGACAGGCTTTTCAAGAGACAGAAAAAAACAGTTTTCCACAGTTACAGGAGCCAAATTTCACCTACTTAAATTTCCAGGACCAAATGATGAATGGGAACAGATCCCTGGGATCAACACTTTAATGAACAACTGGACTAAATGTTCACTGGTCTCCTACGAAGCAGGTTTGAAATGCTGTAGTCTGAAAGACTCTATGGATGGACAATAAGAGCATGGACAAGTCAAAGGATAGTTAGACAGGAACCCCAAAGTCACATGATTATCCAGACTAGCTAAATGTCTCTGGTCTTAGACCAAGAGGTCTCACAAGGGCAATTTTGCTTCTTGTGCTAGAGACAATTCATGAAAATAAAGTGAAACAGCTTCTAGGATATCAAAACATCTCTCAAACAGCATGTCTACAGAGTGCACAGTGACTGGGCAGGGGGTAGATGATGACTACACCACTTCCAACAGAAGACAAAACACCACATAATTATAGCACTGACCTTGGAGAGCAGAGGACTCTTGTTCAGTCTGATCCCAGGAATCTCTCTGAAAATGTCACAAAATAGTCACAAAAGAGAAGCACGTGTTCAAAACTCCCCCTATCTACCAAACCCCCTTCCACTCTACAGAAAATTTTCATGACTCACTGGAGATATCAGGGTGCTAGAAAAGGCCTCCTGAACACTGCTAACAAATTCTCTCCCCCTTGATCGCAATAAAAATTCACACCTATAAGCAGAAAGATGTAAATACATTAGTACAGGATCCCTCAAGTGGAAGCAGCAGTAGTAGCTTGAATTTTAGAAGCAAAAGGTGCTATAAGGTTATGAGTAATCTACTATATTCATTAAAGAAGAGGGAGTATCATGGTCTTTTTTCGTACCCCTCCTTTCATGAAGGGCAACAATACAAGGCTCAGTTTGCTTCCTCCCTTAATCCAGTCATCACGTTTGGCCCAAGATAAGCTCAGTTCCAATGTTCTTTAGAACAGATCATAGGAAACGTGGCAATAGACCAGTTCACAGAAAAACACATAGAACTGCTGAAGAAAAACAAGGTTTACAGTACCTTCCTTATTTTACCTCAGAGCAGTAGAAACCAAAGCTGTTCTTTGATGTCAAAGTGATTTTAATTGAACTTTTAGATGGTGAACTCTAGGTCAAATTAGAAAAAATCTCGGGTCTGAACTATGCCATTCTACCTGAGCTTGAACATCTGGTTTTACTTTTAAAAAGCAAGATGGCCTAAATACTTAGGTTTGTCACTTCTATTTGTACAGTTCTTTGTAAAAAAACTAGTTACAAGCTTAGACAATCATCATCCAGTAGGTTTTGTCATTAACACAGAACACTGGAGTGATAAAACAGCCTTTGGAACAGAACATGTGGCAATGCCTGAGAAGAAGCCCAAAGGGACTGAAGCCAACTGTCCTATAGTAAGAGAACTATCGTACATATGCAGAGACACCAGACACACATCAGCTGCTTTTTGAGGAGAGTGGAAAGGGAGAAACAGGAGAGGAGAGGCAGCTGAAGATATGAGTAGGTCTTAGGCCAATCTTTGTTTTTTCCACACGCAAGGGGAGAGTGAGAGGAAGGCACTTTTGGAAGACAGTACAGACTAAGCAACCAACCTAGAAACCAGTTTTCTATCTTGACCCACTACCAGGATCTAAGATGGTCCATTGCTGTGCAACTTTGACCTTGAGGATTCAAAGCACCTCTCCAGATTTAAAGGGATTTCCAGAAGGTTACAGACCATTGCAACAGTTTCTACAGTTAAACTTAATTGAACATAACCTGACTAGCTTTTCACCTGCTCTAGCTAGATAGAAAAAATCTAAAACTAAAGTAATAACGGAGCCTGGAAGCAGCACTTATTACCAGTACACCTGTGACTCACCTCTCAACTGGGGGTACTATCTTATGAAAGAAGAAATCTGTGTGGAATGCACAGCACATCTTTTGGTCTTGCTATGAGGGACACTGGTCAACTAAGATTGACTTACTCTGGATACCATTTGGCATGTTCCCTCCAAGGATCATCTCTGAATGACCAGCTCCTCACAGCTCCATCACAGTAAAAGCACTTCACTACATCACCTTGTCCTGAAAAAGAAATCAAGAGATTATTTGATATCCAAGACACCGAATGCTTTACTAGCCCTGGGTGAGAACCTGGGGAGCGATTCAGCACAAAACATGGGCTACCAGACAGAACACAAGACAATTTACCAACACTGTGCAGGTTGTAAAGGGGCAGGAAATGCGACGGGAGTTTGAAATCCCAGAGCTGCAGCTGATGGAGACAGTTCCAGAACTGGGTCACAAGCTGACAGGCAGCGTGACTGTGAGCACCACAGCTCCCCTGTGTGCACATTCCTATGCAACCCCCTCTTGCCTGTGTTTGGAGCTGCCATTAACTATACCTATAAACGCATTTTGTTCCTAACCATAATCTGCGATAACCAGCAGCAGGCACAGCCAGGCAATGTAAAAACCTTCTACCTCACAGGTAGAAGAATTTGCCCCAGCACAGTCCCAGGCTATCCATCCTCCTACCGTGCTTCAGTTCACAGAAATCACAAGAGGAAAAATAATAAAAGCCAAAAACAGTAAAAAAAGAACTGTCTACAAATGCCCTGTCCTAAGGGCAATGAAACTATGTCAGTAAAGGCCACCAGGGAGTTTGGCTTCACCCAAGTGCTCACTTCCAGAGTTCTTCCGATCACCTTTTTATTTCTCTATTACGAGTGCAGAGTCCCCACAGCAAAAACCCCAGTGATAGCCAAATGGGCTGACAACCTACAGGTTTCACCCAGATTTGGGTGGTTTTTTGAGAACAGAAGGCTTCAGTGCAAGGCAGAGCTGGTACAAAACACAACATGTAAAGTAAGTGCCTCAAATTCTTTTAGAAATGCAATTAATAAATAGGCTAAATGGACCTTAAACCACACAATTTTCTGCCAGTAAAACATCTGTTTAACACACGCCCCTTTTTGCACTCCTGCTGCTAAGGGAATTGACTTATTGGGGACCCCTCAGTATCCAAACAGGAGGTAACATTGAAGTGAATTCTGCACAAGCAGCCAGTGAAGCAGCAGATGCTGAAGGAAGAATGTGGTTTCTAAACACACGACACAAGTATTTGTACAAGCAATAAAACATGGTGACACCTTCAAAAGTTAACTTGAATAAGAGTTAAAAACATTTCCGTGGAGTACCTACCTGTATAAAAGAACCCTGCTCTAGCCAGTTGCTCCGGGTGCATGTCACTATATTGGGGCCAATTCCGAAACGTTGATAGTCTCATCTCCTCTGTCACCATCTCAGGGTTTTGTGGGGCTGCCTCCTCACTATCTATCCCCTGCAGAAGACTGAGGAACTGCCCATCCACAGTGTCAAAGATTTCCTGGAGAGGAAACATCTCTTGGTTCCCAGCATCCTCACCACGAATGAATTTACAGGACGAGAAGAACTTCAGGTGCTCTGCTACCGGGCAGTCGCCGGGTGCCCAGTCCATCAGGACACCGCCGCAGCAGAAACACTGCACTTGATCTCTCGGACCCACAAAGAAGAAGCCAGCCTTGGCTAAATCTCGAGCAGACACAGGGGCGGTGTGTGGCCATTGCCAAAAAGTCCTCAGCCTTCTCGCCTCGCTCCTCATGCTGGGGTCAAACAGCTGGCAGGACGCAGCCCCAGGCTCCAGCTCCTCCGCCGGCGTCATGTCCCCCATGTCCTCGTTCTGAAAAGAATGAGACAAAAAGATAATGAGGATGAGAGCAGTCAGCTGAATTCCCGGGACCAGGCGGCACCCATCCTGCGTGATTTGTCCCACATCCCCACAGCTCACCCCCGCGCATGTTCCAGAAAACTCCTGGTCTTAACAAAGCTGCACTTGAATTGCAGCCCAATCAGAGATCCAGTGCCTCTGTACTTTGCTGTTGGATTTTTTGCTGAGTCCTCATTAGTGTCCGAAGGGAAGAGACTGGAATTTTCTGAGCCCCTCTGCCAGTTTACAGGAGAGATGCTTGTGGGAACACACAGCGGAGGGGAGAGCAAAACCTCATCTCCCTCCCCAGCTCAGCCAATCCAGTTTTTGGCATCTGATCAGTGTCATAAATCCCCAGTCATTTTGCTCAGCCTTTAAATTAACATTTAAAACACTCTGCTTTTTAGGTTTTTTTCCCCCAAACCCAGATTAAAGGCATTGCCATACCAGAGCAGAAAATAGCCACACCCAGAGCGTCTCATAATGTTCAGTTTACAGCCAAACACTACACAGAATATCAATAGATTTTTCATAACCTTATTATACTAATTCAACAGTGAATATATAAAAATATCTCTATAAAAGATGACTTCTCCAGGACACAGTCTAAAATAATTAGGTCTGGTTTCTACAGGGAGGTGTCCTTAAATCAAAGAGGTGACACTTTCTGCCTGTGGTAGTTCTGTGTAAGTGGAAGAACAAAATTAAAGTTATTTAGTGCCCAATTATGGAAGCCCTCATCCTGCTTAAGGTAACAGCCCTTCGCTGAGCAAGTGAGCTGAACTGCAACTCACCTACTGCTTCCAATACTTTCTCTAGAGCTGGCAAATACACTTTCAAAAGGTCAGACAATTACACACCTGAGAATCAGGATTGATTTAACTGATCATTCTAAAGTAATTCCTTTGGAGTGAAGTCACTACACACGTTACTAAGTGGTAGGTGCAATCAAATCCTTTTTTTCTTTTTTTTAAATGAAGCGTCCTGAAAAATCCCTTCGGCACCTAATTCAATAGGTCACTTCATCTCAAGGGAAGTGCTGACTATCTTCTGGTTATCAAAGCTAAAAATTACAAGCACATGGACCTAAAACATCACACAGGCAAATACTAAGTTGTTAAAAAATTATATATATATGCACACCCCTAAAAATATATGGTGTTTCAAAGCTAATACAAACCATTATTAACAAAATCACAACCATTCTGCAGGTACAGCTGCAGAGATTTTACGTGGCCTCCAGCACCTCCAAAGTACCTGTTCCTTTTAGTTAAGTGCTGCAGTACATTTAAAGGAAGAAAACTTACATGGCATTTTAGTTGCAAGACTTGTAGCCAAAGTTAAGAAAATCTGTCCTCCAGAGGTATTATAAGTTTAGTGAGATTTTTAAAAGCAAAAGCAGGCTTGCCCAACCACATGCCTCTCACAATAAAAAGGAGCAAGAAAGTTCATTAGCAACTAGAATTTTCTTATATAATCATATTCACAGAAACCAGAGTTGCAGGAAAACACAGCTTCAAAAGTTTGGTTTTAAAACTGTGCTTTATTTAATACAATAAAGTAGTTACTCAAGAACTATGCTGCTGATATAAAGAAAAATCCATACAAAAAAAAAGTAGTCACTGATACAGAGTAGAATTTGCAAGCTCAGCAAACTTATAATGATTCAATTTTTCAGCCTGCACAGCAGATTTTGCTCTCAGAACACAGAAAGGGACAGAGAGACTTGTCCATCTGGTTTAGCGCTGTTCTCATCTTAGGCCCGAACTAAATGAAAGCTGTTAAACTACGATAAACACCCTTTTCCACCTAGAAGGCAATGGAGTTATCTTAGCCTGCCTCCCGTTGGGAAGTACACATCACAGCAAAACACAGAGAAATGTTTTTCCACCCAAAAGTTTAACAGCTGAATCAAACTTTTTTAATAAGAGATGCAACATAGAGACCAACTATATTTATATTTTGTTTATGAAGAAACACACTACAGTTTACCTGTGTTAAAGAGGTTTGTATGCTCTACAGAAGATCCATTAACCCAGGTAACAAAGCTAAAAAGCTCTCAATTTTAAAATTGGTATTGTCAATAGTTACACCACCACTAAAAGCCAATATTCTCCCACAACCCACTACTTACACCTACACAGTAATACACTTCCAAAGCAATAGCAACAGCTAATAGCAACAATTCCACATGAGCAGCACAATTAAAAAATAAATATATAAAAGCAGAGAGAGAAATTTACCTGCAAAATGCTTAAAAAAAACCTGAACACTTCCAAGAACTAAGACTCTCCCAACCCTACAAGATGCTCAGAGACCTTCCCTAAAGCAGCAGGAACCCTCCAGGCTGTGAGTGGCCCCACCTGACACGGAGCCCATTCCTAACGCTCGTTTTGCCCCAATTGGTTCATTTTGTGCTCAAATTCTCCATTGGTTAAACAGCCCTGATTTCATCTTTGTAAGTGAAAGTCACCAGGGAAAGATACAAAATTACATTCAAACACCTTCCAGCTTTTATTTTTTTTTAATTAAATATGCATTAATGAAAATCCCTAAGCAGTAGAGGGCAGTGCTTATGTACAAATTCTGTTTGGGTTTGGCGTTTTTTTTGTTTGTTGGTTGGTTTTTGTTTAGTTGTGGGGTTTTTGTTTTGTTTTGGGGCTTTTTTGTCTGTAACGAATACATATGCAATTGCACATTATCTTCTGCTCCACCAGTCCTGTTCTTTATAAGCCTATATTAATTTCTTGAAGAACATATCCTAAAAAATAAAAGACACAGAGTTAACCAAACGGCTGCTCCAGAGGCTGTTTGGGACTCTGCTGGCTCGTAGGCATCACCTTTTACAATCTGCTGGGTAGTGCTGCTGCCCCACAGCTTGTTGTCAAGGTTAAAGCATTGCCAAGACCAAATTCCACTTGTGACTGTTAAAAAGAGAAAAGCTGTATAAAGGCTCGGAGGGGCCAGCTGAAAGGCAGTTAATTATAAGTTAATTTACAAACTTTTGACTGATTCTGGCAGTTTATTTTTTATGTTTCTGAATGCCTTTTAGAGCTGAAAAAAAAATGAGTTTCTTATTCAAAGGTCTTTTTTTCTCTTTATTTGGTTTTCTACCCCCCTTTGCTTTTGCCAGTGAACATGAAACACCATGGAGGGGAAAAAAAAGGAACAAAACTAAACCACACCCACTATTTGTTGAAGTTTTTTTGTTTCATTTTGGTTTGGGTTTTTTTGTTTGTGTGTTTCCCACAATGTTCTGAATACTTAAAAAATATATGTAAAAAAATCAATGCTGCCCCAAATTGAATGAACCCTTTTTCAGTTTTCTGCAGATGAATGTGATGGAGAGAACTGGATGGCTATGTACAATTCCTACAGCGAGCATGGAAAACATGAATTATATTCATTTTCTTCCTTCTTTTCTGAGTTGGATCTGGTTGGTTTCCCCAGAGATCAGTTGTGTTTCTTTTCCCTCTCTGCTCCAGCCTCCCCCTCTCACTGATTCAGATAATTTCGTGATTCCTCCCAGTTCTGAGGTGGAGCCTCACGCTCGTGCTCTGTTTTCTCCCCCTGCACAAAGCCTGGCAGGAGGAACAGGACCAGGAGACGTGACCTCACGTGAACCGGGTGACATCGCTACTTCAAATTGTTCATAAATATAACTAGCAGCTCTTCGGAAGAGATTCCTATCGACTTGTGACTAATGTACGTTCCAGCATTCAGCCATTAATTACCTTTAAGGAAGGATTTGTCAGGCATTGTCATGATGTTAATGGAGCTCATCCTACTTTTTAATTGGTGGAAAATCAGCCATCGAGAAACATGGAACACCTGATTTCACAATTCTGCTATAGTTTGGAACACATTTTTATTGCAGCGATGTGCCTACCTGTCTGAATATTGCTTGGACAACAGGCAGAAAGATCTGTTCTTCAGTTATTGACACTAGCGATCATCTGTTCTTTCTCCATGCAAATTGACTTGGAATAGGTTTATTTTGTCCCTGTATCAATAATCAATAGCAAGATAGAAAGATGAAGAAGAAAGACAATAGACCAATCTGAAGGACACTGCAAAAAGCTGAAGTGAAAAACAGGTGACTGTATTCTAATAATTCAGCAAAGAAACTGGCCTTACAATTTAATGAAAACTACATGACAGCAACAAGGAAGAGCTGTGGATAATGAAGACCAAGAGGGAGACACGGGAGGGTCCTTGTGATGGGTCTTTGCTCCGTTGAGCTCCTTGCTACAGCTTGTGGGTGAAGTTGTCTCATGAAGAACAGCACATGTGACAACGATGTCAGACGAGATGCGTTCACAGGCCACGCTCCTTGCATTATTTCGCTTCTCATGTTTTCACGATGTGCCAGCGGCATGAAGAGAAGAACCAACACTATTTCTCTGTGTGTCTGCTTTTATTTTTCACCCTAAAATGATGGAAATTACGATTGGATGATCCTTGCTTTGATTACATTCTGCAAGGGTGCAGGAGGGAGATGATTCCTGCATGGCAATGTTTGATTTTACCCCTATGCCCATAGCAGATGGGCCTGCAAAAAATCCCTGTAAAATTTAAATTTGGGGGAGGGGAAAAAAGTGTTCTATAATATACGCATTAACACTTCTGAGATTTCAGAGACTGTTGGCAAAGGAAGAAAAAGGTATCCGTAACTTTTTCTTAGACTAGAAGAACATACCACCATGTTCTCCCAACAAAGCCAAAAGCGAATACCTGTGTTACCCCCTCAGTTACACTTTGACTCTCCAAGAATATCCTGAGTTTATATAATTCTGAATACTGCCTCTTAATTAATATATTTCAACTAAGACTTCTTGTCATACTGGTTTTGTTTCTAGAAGATTGTGTGCTTCTCAATGGAAAGACAAGATCATTCTTAAAGTTACCATGAAGAAGGAATAACTCACGTTTTCCTAATGTAAAAGAAAAAAGTGCTCCCACAAACATGGATTTAGGCACATATATATATATATATATATATATATATATATATATATATGAATAAGCACCTGACATGCTCTGTCTTTGAATCTCAAATAACAGGTACAGCCTAATAGCTATTGTCCCCTGTACTTTGGGGTGCTGAAGCAAACCCAGCTCTAACGTTCTGCCCACACACACTCATGGTTGGGATGATTCATAGTCACATCGTTTCTATATCAAGACTAGTGAACATCCCCAATCACATGGGCTGGAGCAGGGCCTGTCACCCCAGTACCCAGACGAGCTTTCCCCTCTCCCTTCCAGCTGTTCCGCTCTCCAGCTGTGCCGCTCACTTTTGTCTCATTAATTTTTGAAGCCCTATTCTGTAAATCACCCTTCCAGCTCTTCCAGGAACTCTCAAGAGCCCAAACTTGCTTTGCCCATAGCTATACTATATGGCAAACAGAATTAAGACAAAACATCCTCATTTTTACCTGCTACCCAAGCCAAAGAAAGAACTAGAAGCATCTCCATGTGTTGAGGATTGATGCAAAAATGCCTTTTTCCTTATCTCTGGATGACTAATCAGAAAAAGGACAGAAGAAAGTGGACCATTCATTTCAGATGTTTTATTAGAATAATAAATACAAAGTAACAATTTCCAAACATGTAAACACAGAGGAGACTCTGATTTTAACTGCATTGAAAGGATGATTGCATTGTTTACCATCTTTCATGAGGGCTAAAATTTGCCATTTTTACCCCCAAAATTGACAATGGAGAAGTTCCAAATAAGACTTTGCAACTTCTGGAACTAGTGTCTGGTGTGGCAGAGTCTTCACTACTGGGGTCAGAGCTCCAGCTCCGTGTGAACGTAGCAATGGGACTGGATATGAGCGTCACACAAGGTGTGACCTCAAGTTATTACTGCAGGCAGTAACACAATATATTATATGTACGTTGAAGGCCTGGTTTTGTCTTTCTCTCAAAAAAACCCTTTATTTCTCTCACTGCACAGAGTGAACTATCATTTACTACGCTTGTTAATCAGCAGGACAGTGAAGCCTCTGAGTGTTACCATAACACAAGTAATAAGAAAGCAAAACAAAGTTGATTTCAGTTTCATGACAAAAACATTTACAATTTGGTCATCAGAACTCAAACACATTTGTGGTAGATTGTTATACAAGTTTCTGTAATCAGAATATATAATATATCATAAACTACAGGACATCAAGGAGCACAGAAACTGCCCTTTTGTTCTGTGTGGTACCTACAAACTTTACCTTTACTAAAGGAGTCTAAGGAGGACCTAAAAACTATTAAGAAGTAGCAACAGTTGGGGTCATTAGATGTTTCACACATTTAGAGGAAAACAACAAAAAAAAACCAACCCACAATCATTAACGAGGTAGAACTCAAATAGCTGAAATAAAAGGGCATTGCTTTCATTTAATCTGATTTCTCTTTAAAGCAGGCCTGCCTAAAAATTACAGAGATTCAACTTGGGCATAAAGCAGCACTGAATTATTACAAAATACTGCAGCATCTTCCACCTGAAGTGCACTAACCCATGACCCTAAGAATCTCATCTAAATGCCTTTTTAACCCCTTCAGGGATGGTGACTCCACCACTGCCCTGGGCAGCCTGTTCCAATGCCCAACAGCCCTTTCCAGGAAGAATTTTTTCCAAACATCCAATCTAAACCCCCCCTGGCACAACCTGAAGCCGTTTCCTCTCGTCCCATCACTTGTTACTTGGGAGAAGAGACCAACACCCTCCATGCTCCAAACTCTTTTCAGGCAGTTGTAGGCAGTGATAAGGTCTCCCCTCAGCCTCCTTTTCTCCAGGCTGAACAGCCCCAGCTCCCTCAACCGCTGTTGTTAACAGGGCCAAGATTTCACCCAGGTTCTTGAAGGAAAAAAGAAAATTAATTAACCGGATAAGAAACCATGGCGAGTAGAGCTTCAGCCAGGCTGGCGGGGACCAGAGGATCCGCGCTGCAGCTCCTACTGGCCCAGGGGCCGGATCCGCAACGCCTGAGGGGCGGCTGTGAGGGCAGACCGGCCCCGCTCAGCGCCTTGGGTGAGCCCGCGGGCCGAGGAGCTCGTACATGGCCGCAATGAGGGGAGGAGACGGAGGAAAAGGAGCGGGAGAAGGAGCGGAAACCCTGCAGGCCGCGCTCGGCCCCGCCGCCCGCGCATGCCCCTTCCCGGCGTGCCCCGCGCGTTCTCGGCGCTGACGTCACCGCAGCCCGGCGCCCGCCGCCATTGGAGTTGGAGGCTCCGGCTCCATCCCCTCGGTTGCGGCCCGACGGCGGCGGGGAGGCCCGGGCGGAGCAGCCCCGGGCGGGGTGGGGGTATGTGAAGAGACGAGGCCGGCAGGGTGAGGCGCGGCGCGGTGCGGAGCCGGCCTGACCGTCCCCTGGGCCCCTCTGAGGAGACGCCGAGCGCGCGCGCCAGCGGCCCCTTTCCCTCCCCCTCGGCCCCGGCCCCTTCCCCGCCCCGGCCGCCGCCTGAGGGGAGAGGCCCCGCCGCTCCTCCGCCGGGCCCCGCAGCTCCGCGCCGCGCTCAGCGGCTCTGCCTTCTCCCTCGGCTCCCTCCGCTGAACCACGGGGACCCCGTACATGAATTATGTCGGCCACAAGCGTTGACCCTCAGGTAAGCGGCGGAGCGCGGCGCGGGGCGGCCTTCCTCCTCCCCGCCGCGGGCGGGGGGTTTCCTTTGCAGGCCGGTGCCTGCATCTGGCCCGGGAGAGGCTTTTCCTTTCCCTCCCAGCTTCTTTGCACCTTTCTCTTACTCGTTCACTCCCCCCCTGTGAGCGCAGAACGTTCCTCTTGCCTTTCGAGAGCCGTGGCCATTTCTGAGGCAGGCCAGCGCTGAGAGATGGGTGAAACACTCTTCTCAACCGCAGTTCAAACAAACCCTAATGTGCTGTTAGCCATTTTTTTCAGCCTCTTATCCCTCCTTAAAAGCTGTGTGCTTTGCTGTGACAAATTAGAGGTTTTTCTAAAATTAACTTTTTTTCATTTTCTCTTCTTTTCCTTCACCCAATCGTGTGCCGTGGCTTCCCAGAGGCTGAAAGGACAGGATAATAAAGGTGAGGTTCATGCTGAGATCTGGTCGTTTAAATTGTTACTGTAACAGATGAATTATGCAGGTACTTGTAGGTGAGCAGAAAGATATTGCTCTTAATCCCTATAGATAAAATCTGGAACAAAGGAAGTTATGCTTTGTTTCAAAAATAACAAACTGTTACTCATACGAGCTTGCTTGCATCCTACTTAATGTTGCTGAGTTTACAGTTGGAAGGATTATGTGTTAGTATTGAACACAATAATGCTCTTCATATCCTTTAAATAAAGCAAATTTATGCATAAAGTCACAGGGATATGCCTATTCAATATACATTTTTACACAGTTTTGCATGGTGTCTTGCCATATGATTACAGTTGTGTTACTGATCTGTTGACTGATATATCTACTAGATGTTACATATAAGCCTACAAACAATTATTTAAGAAATTTTAAAATGAAATTAGTTAACTTCAGATGAGATAATAAGCTTTTTATGATCAGTCCTGTGCTTCTTTTGAAATTAAATTTAATAACAGGTTACCTGAGAAAATACCTTTATTATTACTGTGTTTGTTAATAAATGTGTAACTGTTTAGACTTAGAAACTAGCAATATTTTTTTAACTAATAAATGCTTTTTAATATATCCAACCTGCCTTAAAAATCCAGCTACTTAGAGAAAGTTTCAGACTGTGTCCTGTGTTTGTAAATACTCTTTTACCTCCACTCTCCCTGCCAAACTTTGCAGAAATATTCTGCTAAATTCCCATACTTGTTTGCTGGGTGTCCTGTTTGGTATAGTGTTACTTTTAGTTTAGCTGTTCTATGAAGTAGTTGCTTTATTTACCTATCACATAATGCATTTGACCTTGTTTTCTTAAATTTAAAGCAAACAACAGAAATTATTTGAAGTGACTTAATAACAGCTTTAGGTTTATGTATCTTTCCGTAGTGGGGTTTGAATGCTTTTCACACTAATTCAGGCTTAAGTGGGCCTTTGATTGTGGCAGATATCTCTGTTTTACACCTGAGAAATTTAAGACTTAGATTTTCCTGAAGATATCAGGGTATCAAGGCACTTAGCAGTCATTATTTCATAATTAAATGTAACCTCACCTCATCTTATTTTAGCCAACTTAAATTAAGCAAGCAGTGAATAACGTGCTGGGAGGAGAACTGTGAATTAGTTTCTCAGAGTTCTAATTATAGACCAGAACAATAGATGTTGTTTCCCAATATTTTTCACAAAATCCTTGTCCATAATTTATTTTTTTACTTTACTAAATTTTAGTTTTATAAACAATAATATAAAGAGAAACAGTTTTGGGGAAAGATGTCATCTCTTGATGTTTTTATGAGTCTGCAGTCTGTGAAAAAAAGAAATACGAATTTTCATAAAATAGGTAGAAAACTTTACTGAAGTGCTACTGAGCAGTGTTATAATATGTTGTAACCTTTTTCTTTTAGTACAAAATGGTTCGTTACATCAGAAGGATACAGTTCATGACAACGATTTTGAACCTTACCTTTCTGGGCAGTCAAATCAGGTTGGTATATTTTTAACTGAGGTTTTTTCTCAGGCATGCTGTTGGCACTCGATTCATAGGATTGTGTTGAGGGAGCAAATTCCTTAAATAGAAATGGAAAAAGAAATGACTGGCATATTGTGTTACTTGGTAATACAACTAGCATTTGTGCTCACAAAGCTAATATTACTCTGCATATCCAGATGGCCACAAGTGAAAATGAAGTTAATGCTCCAACTAGTGTCTGCTGATTGCTCCTCAAATTGCAGGTTATTGATACGGTTGGACTGTGACAGACTATTTGATCTTAGAGTTCTTTGGGAGATGAGTTGAGTGTGAGAGTCTGAAGGTTCTGCTTATGATCCCTCCTAATGTGTATAATTTGTATAATCCTAGAAATGAGTGTAGTTGAAATTGGTTTTGATGCTTTCTAGGTAGCTTGTAGAGTTGTCCCAATTGCTTTTTTACACTTCAGCAAGTATTGTTGTTCTTTCAAGTCTTCTGACGTGTCTTAACAATTAAAGATGTGTTATTTTAAGAGCAAGGTACTGTAATGTAAACTCAATATAATCCAATTCATTATAATGTATGTTAAATCAACATCCATGACTTAAATACCACGATAATTTAAAATACCTTGTAATTGAAGTAAACTTTGGCCTTACATTCAAATCTTTAAAGTGAAAAAATTGTATAGAAAGTGGAGATGCTGCAAGTTTTCTTTTGCGGTTTCAGAGAGACTGACCGGAGGTACGTTATTATTTCTGGGCAGAAAGGCAAAGTGTTATGTTTTAAAAGGAAAATTTATAATTCAACCTGAAGCTGATAGATGCCAGTGGTGACATCACTGAACTTGCTTGCAAAAGAAAATTATTCTATATGCTAAAAAAAAGTAGCACATGATGTGCTGTTCTGTTTCATATGTGGAAACTGTGATTCAATCTTGACCATAAACACCAGAGCAAACAGTATCAATTCCTGCAGTGTGTATCAGGGATCTTCAAGATGTATTAAACATTTTTGTTAGGCAGATGGATGGAACTGTGTTACAAGTTTTGGATTGTGACAGCTTTTAAGAAGATTACAAACTTTAGCACAATATAGATATAGGTGAGCTATGCAGGCACCGCTGTGGAAGCTGGGACAAGTCTCTGACAAGGTGAACTCTGAGCTCTGTGAGTACCAGCTCCCCAGCTAAGCTGCTGCAGCACAGATGTGTTCTCCAGGCTTTTATGAAGTTAAAATGATGTAATGGGGAACATTCCCTGTTCTCTGGAATTAATGTGCTGTAGCAGCCATGAAAGCAGGGAATTTGTGGGAAAAAAAATGACGTAAAATTCTCCTTTTTAATGCAGAATTAGTTTTGAAAGAAATTGTGGTTTTTACCTTTCTCTAATTTTTTTTGAAATTCCACTTCATCACATTTGTATGTAATTTTTAATTACTTATGATAAAGTTATGTTTTTCTAATGTGAAATATACTGAACTTTAAACTTCATACAGAAAACATGCAGAACCATCTATTACAGATTAATTCTAGGAAATTTGTCTTAGCTGCCAGCAAGCCCAGTTATTAGGTTTAAATAGAAAAATTACTACGACTGTTAGAATTTCCGTAATTCTAATAAAGTTTTCTTATGTGAAAGTGTAGCTCCATTTACTGATTTATTTGTGCTGCACTAAGAAATTGGCATGCTACAAGAAACAATTGTGCAGGTTGTCTTACAATTTCAACTGGAAAGTGGCAGTAGCATTAATTAGGGCTGTGAGATTTTGTACTGAAGACAATCATGTTTCTGAAAAAAGTGTTTTTATCTAGTTATTCAGTCAGATTTATTGAGCCCTTTAAAATAAATGTAAAATATAAGTGACTTAGAAGAAAATATTTGAAACCAACTGGATATTTAAAAAAAAAAGTAAGAAATTAAAGAAATACTTAAAAAAATAAAGTCCCAGCTGACACAACAATAAGTTTGACATCAAAATCAGATGTAGGTTGGTAATATTTTGTTAATTTCATCTTTTAAAAATACAGATTACTCTTTGAAATTAGTTTTGAGCATGAAATATAATCAAATAAAATGTAATTGTCTTCCTTGTGTTGAGAAGTGCTCTTAAGTTGTGCTGCCTTCCTTTCTTTCCGTAAAGGTTCTAGTATCCAAGTAGCAGTAGTTAATACAGATCAGATTTGAGATGTGGTAGCTTTGTGGTACGAAGCACACTAAAAGTACTTTTAAGTGCAAAGGGAGTTGAGTGTTCATATACAAAGTTATACTGAAAGCAAGAAAGGCATCCCCCATGTAACGTCATCCAGAACCAAAAGATAAGTAACATAAGTAACAGGGAATTCTTAGCGAGAAGTACTAGGAGGGATCCCTTCCTAATTAAAATGTGGTTAGGTTTGTTTGTTGTGATGCAGAAAGGTCAGTGATAAGTTTGTTGAAATAAATGTGCTGCTGCAGTGAAGGACTTCTGTCAGGGTTTCTTTTACACACCCTGGCATAAAGCCAGTCAAAATAGATTGGGTGTTTTGTAAGCATGTCTGCTGAAACTTGCCTGTAATCTTGTTAGAATCCTTGTGGAAACTTTACAGGCTGTGTGACAGGAGGTGACACTCAGGAATTGTCTAGAATCCTTTGGCAGAAATATTTTAGGACAAACCACCTGCTTTCTCCAAGCTTATTCTTTTTTGGTCTTAATAAATTCTAAATCTGTAGAGTATATGAACATAAGCTCTCTAAAGAAATATTTATGTCTCCTCCCTGTCACCTGCACTTGTTTTTACATTGTTCTTATCACTTTAAGATCACCACATCGTAATCTCAAAGTAAAGTCTTTCAGAAGAATGTTTTCATATGTTAAATATTGCTTATTTTAGTTTGGGAGTCTCAGAAAATGTATTGTAGAGGATCTTCTCATAGGTGAATTGTGAAACTCTTGTTAATGATAGAATTTGCATGTGAATAAAGGGAGTGTGAACAGTGGCGAAGATAATTTCTTTTGAATCAATAACATCGGATTTAGGCTGTTGGCATCTTTGCAGTACTGAATGTAAATCTTGGAGGCATTTTCTGGTACTGTTCTGTATCTGGAAAGTAAGAATATTGAATTACTCTGGCTTTGGGATGTCACGAAAGGGAGTTGTTGAAAATTGAGCAGTAAAAATGATTCTGTCTATCAGCTGGGTATTACGCTTATCTTCAGCAAGGAGCTTTTTTACTTCATTTTTTTGAATCAGCTGTGAAATAATCTGATTTTTGGAAAAATGACTGAAGCTCTAGAACAGTTCTGCTGATTTTGCAGATGCATTTTTTTTCAGGTTTGAAATCTTGCAGTTTGAGAGAGATCTTAGTTGTTCTTAAAATAATCTTTCTCCATGAGTAAGGAAAGGCTAGCTGCTGTTTGACTCATTAACAGGAGATGTTGACCTTCCCTCCCCCTCGCTGGTAATTACAGTTAGAATGTCAGTTTGGAAGGTCTGCAATATATATGCTTGAAGTTTATTTAAAGAGGAATAAAACCTATTTTAGAATATTTGTTCCTTTGCATTGTTGAATATGAGAAACACAGAACACTTCAAAAATCAGGTGTCAGCAGAAGATTTAGAGTGGAAGGAGGGCTTCTTAGCTTGGTCTAAGCAGCGGTTAATAGAGAGGAAAAGCTGGAATTTCTGAGGGGAATCTGCTGGTTTATACCTGGTCAGTCTCTTATTTCCTAAAGTGGAAAAGGTGGCCTGTTTGGAAGTACAGTCAGAAACAGGCTTGCACATTTGTAACTTTACTTCTGAGGGAAGAGCAGACACCTGCAAAAGGCTGAACAGGGTATTTTCTCAGACAGTTTGGGTGGCATATATCACATGCCATATTTGCGTCTGTTTGTCTCTAGTATACCAATCAGATTAATTTCAGTTTGTAGTTGTTAGGTCTACTTATAGAACACTCAGCATGTGTCTTAGGATCACAGTGAGATCACACGCTATGTCAGAAGTAGCCTTTGCATGTTTTACCACGTCAGGTATGTTTTGCTCGTTGGGGACTGTTGGCCCCTCAAAACAATTCTTTAGTGATGACTGTGATCATATTTTCTGTTATGGGTTGTCATGTTAAAGCAATTTAGTTTAAAACTTATCCCATGTAGTGATCTAGAATGCTAAATATCCTTAGTTCTGTGAGAGACAAAATATCATTTTCTAAGTTCCTTGAAATATTTTGGAGTATCAGTAGATTAAATAATTCTAGAAGAAGCCACTAAATAGCCTTAGTAATGTAACTAAGTTTGTGTGGTTTCAAAATCTCGAGTACTAACCTCATTGTGAGCCACTAGTCCTGGGCTGCATCATAAATGCCCAGAAGACTGCATTTTAACTCTGAATCTTTCTTCAAGTATGAGCCGAGATCTGTAATTAGAAGCTATATTACATTATCTCTGTTCTTTCTATTTGGTAATGAACAGTGTTGTAGCTATGTTTATATTGAGTGGTTTTATATCTAAAGTTACCTTTTTTTTTTCTTTAACAGAACAGTAGCTATCCATCAATGACTGATCCTTATCTGTCCAGTTATTATCCACCATCTATTGGGTTCCCCTATTCTCTCAGTGAAGCACCATGGTCTACAGGGGGAGATCCTCCTATCCCGTATCTCACCACCTATGGACAGCTCAGTAACGGAGATCATCATTTTATGCACGATGCTGTTTTTGGACAGCCTGGGGGCCTGGGAAATAACATCTACCAACACCGGTTTAACTTTTTCCCTGAAAATCCTGCCTTCTCAGCATGGGGAACAAGCGGATCCCAAGGACAGCAGACTCAAAGTTCAGCATACGGGAGTAGTTACAGCTACCCACCCAGTTCACTGGGCGGTACCATTGTGGATGGACAAACAGGATTTCATAATGATACATTAAATAAAGCTCCTGGAATGAACAGTATTGAACAGGGAATGGTTGGACTTAAGATTGGTGGAGACGTTACAACCTCTGCAGTGAAAACAGTAGGTTCTGTTGTCAACAGTGCCGGGATGACAGGTGCCCTCTCTGGTAATGGTGGATCTAATGTCAACTTGCCAGTATCTAAACCAACCTCTTGGGCTGCTATAGCAAGCAAGCCTGCGAAACCACAGCCTAAAATGAAAGCAAAAACTGGACCTGTAATCGGAGGAGCATTGCCTCCTCCACCTATAAAGCATAATATGGACATAGGTACTTGGGATAATAAGGGTCCTGTGGCAAAAGTTCCTGCCCCCCAACAGATCCCTTCTCCTCAGTCTGTTCCGCAGCCACAGCAACCAATTGTTCAACCTGTTCCAACTCAACCTCCTCCATTGACTCAGCCGCAGTATCAGACCCCTCAGCAGCCACCCCAAAATCGCTGGGTAGCTCCTCGCAACAGAAATGTAGCTTTTGGCCAAAGCGGAGGAACTGGTAACGACAGCAACTCAGTTGGCAGTACCCAGCCTAACCCTGTTCCAACTGGCGAGTCCCATCCCGTTCTTGAAAAACTGAAAGCTGCTCATAGCTATAACCCTAAAGATTTTGAATGGAACCTTAAAAATGGGCGTGTGTTCATAATAAAGAGCTATTCTGAGGATGATATTCATCGTTCCATTAAGTATTCTATTTGGTGTAGTACGGAACATGGCAACAAACGCCTGGACAGTGCTTTTCGGTCCATGAATAGCAAGGGTCCAGTCTACTTGCTGTTCAGTGTCAATGGCAGTGGACACTTCTGTGGAGTAGCGGAGATGAAATCACCTGTGGACTATGGCACCAGTGCAGGTGTCTGGTCTCAGGACAAGTGGAAGGGAAAATTTGATGTCAAGTGGATCTTTGTGAAGGATGTGCCCAACAACCAGCTCCGACACATCAGGCTGGAGAACAATGACAACAAACCCGTTACAAACTCCCGTGATACACAGGAGGTGCCCTTAGAAAAAGCAAAACAAGTGCTTAAAATTATTGCTACTTACAAGCACACGACCTCCATCTTTGATGACTTTTCTCATTATGAAAAGCGCCAAGAAGAGGAGGAGGTGGTGCGGAAGGTAAACTTATTAAAAAATTTATTTTATACACAGATATGGGGAAAATGAAATGTGAAGGCTGCTATGGTGGAAAAATGTAAGTAGGAACTCGAAATGTTTTTCATGCATCTCAACTTGATGGTTTTGTGTGTGTTTAACAACACGAAAAACAAACTGATGCTCATTTGTCTGTGACAATTTCATAGCTAAATGCATTTCAAAGCAGAAAGTTAAGCAGTAATGCAGGTAAAGGGCATGTTCAGGTTTTGGGATTTTGATTTATTTTCTATCTTAAAATGGTTAATAAACTAGAAAATAGTTTCTGTTTCAGAATTAGATTTGCAAATAATTGCCGCTTAAGTTTTTTTTGCCTTATACATATGAGGTATTCTAAAACTGTTTTACTAGAACTGGGCTATCAAAATGGATACTTGTGCTTGCATTTGAAATTTGTACATCGCCTTTAAGAGCAAGAAACCTTATCTTGTTTGTTTAGTTGACGTCTCTGGAAAAGAAAGAGTTGCATAAAATTATTGCAATAGTGCTAGAAAGACTACGTTTCTGCTGCTACAGTCACATGTATTATTATTTGGGTAAATAAAGGTTTTCAGTTCTCAGGTCTAATCTGTCTACTAATTCTTGAAAAGAAGTTTTGAGTGAATATGTAGTAAGAGAAATTTGGGCAGTAACAGCGAAAGTGTAGTAAAAACTTCCATATGCTTTCATGGCTCTCAGTCTGCCACAAGAGACATCTGTCCCTATCCATCCCATGACCTCCGTTTCAAAAATTTCCTTCTCTAATTAAACAGCCTAGAAGTAATGAACTGACAAAATAACAGGTGTTGGGATGTGTAGTTACTTTTTTTGTATAGCATTTCAAATATAAAGCAGTTATTTGACAGGCTAGTTTAATGCAGCTCACACTTCCTACAAAATGTTTTTGAAGCAAAGACTTCATGCATGTTCCTGGAGCTTAAATTGAAGTTGCCATTTTAAAGGTTTTAATACCATTGAAAAGTGCAGACAGCATTGCTTTAAACTGTCTCCATAGAATGTACCTGTAAATTATGAGAGAAAAGTAGATCAGTATCTTAAGGACTTTTAAGCTCAGCGTTCCCAAGCTGTCAGATACGCTGTGCGCAGCGTAACCTCAACACAGCAGGGAAGGAGAGTTTCAGGTTTGCAGTTTTTCTTGTGTACTCCCTGTGGGGTTCCACAAGCTAAAACCTAAAAGTCTTTACCTCAACACTTCATTTCTTCAGTAGGCAATTAGCAATTCAAAGTTTAATGCAACCTGTGTCTTGAAGAGAGGTATTCCCTGATGTAGGAATCTTGAATAAGTCAAAAGGCCTGGGTTCTTTTGTCCAGTGTTTACAGTGTATGGGGAGGGGGGGCTGATTGTTTGGTGGGGTGTTTTTTGTTTTTTTTTTTTGTTTTGTTTTTCTTTCCATGCTGAGTCTCCCTATGATTTGCTGCTGAGTCTAGAGGGGAGAATAATGTGTGCATTTAAAGAGTGAGGGCACTGGGGAAGGGATAGGAGTTCCAGTCTTGACCAGTTACCTTACTGGCCAAAGGAAGATCCAAGTGGCTCAGTACTGAACACTGTGCTCCCTTTGCTTTGCAGCAGCTCAGGGAGCTGATGTTCTACGATTGGGCTGATCAAACTTTGGGTTGTTCCAATACACACAACTATTTCCCACATTGAGTTCAAGTGCTGATACAATATTCTCACCCAGGTCACTGCTTTATAAGAGGTTCAGTTTTTGTAAGTAATGCATTATTTTTCTGTCTCATTTAAAACCAAGGCTCTGCCTTGTATGACACATTCAGAAAATAAACTCTGGAGTCTAATTTAACATTTCTGAGATTGCTCTAAATAGCTTAGAAAATAGGATGATATACAGAGAATTGAAATACACCAAGGAAGGTAATAGTGCTAGAGTGGTAAAGCAGATCAACAATGAGGGAATGAAAAATAAGATACTACTTGTCGGGTTGTATTCTATAAAACTGTTGTCTGAAGAATTAATATTTTTCTCCTTCATTGACTAATTCTAGAAATCCAACTAGAAAAGTTTTTTTGCAGACTATGCACACGCTTATTGTCAAGCAGTTTGTGCTATTGAATTTGAAGCCTTCCTGGTTTGCAAAGTTAACCCACTTATGACAATAACTTTTGAAGAATCTTATTGCCAGTTAAGGTATCTTATGACCTAATTGACATTTTCAGAAGGTTGTTTGCGTATGTGCCATCTTAATTGATTTTCAAGTTGCTATGTTTTTTTTCTAGCAGTGTTTATTTTCTTTAAAGATGCTTTCTGTGAACATTCGTTGGCACAGAACTTCTAAGGATGGATTATTGTACTTCCTCCAAAACTAGTTAAAAAAATTATACTTTATAATACTAATTGTGTTTCCTGATATAAAGAAAATATATTTTTGTGTCAGTAGGTGAATGCTTTCATTCCACTGACCTTATCAAGTAGAGTTTAGTAGGAAGATTGACAGCTGCTTTAGACTGAGGTGAAGGGAACAGAAACTTGACAGGGGTGAGTGTCTCCAAAGTGGAAGCTTCTGCAAGTCCTGTGAAAACTCATTTTTCCTGTGTCTGAAGATGATACTTATTAATGTCATGAAACAGAAGTACGGAACAGGAAGTCCCTTGTGAGATATTGGAGATTTCCCCTGGAGAAGAGAAACTATGAAAGCTCTGGATGGATCTTCAGAACCAAAATGAGCGAAGTTTTGTTAGTTGCTTACAAAACTGCTTGTTCTTTCCTGCAGTAGTGCTAAATTGCAGTAAGGAAGAGAATTTGAGAGGTAGAGCTTCTAAAAAGCAGCCATGCTCTAGAGCACAAAGAACTGTTGCATCGGTTTCCTCCCCATCAGTTTATATGGTTTCAGACACTTTAAAAGGAAGACTCAGATTAGCCTCTGAAAGCAAGCAGCAAGGTAGGAGGAACTGCTTATAAATAGCTCAATAAATAGTGCTTTTTACTGAATTATGAAGCCTGAGCATGCTGTCTGGGTACTAGGTGGAAGTCTGAGGTATTAGCCTGTCTTCTGTTTCTGTGGGATTAGGCCAGAAGAATGGAAAACTTTGATTTTTGAAAGTAAGTGAAATTATGAGGGTTAGTGGGTGACTACACAGAAAACCAAAGTTCTATGAAGTGACAAAGGGAAAGAATGGGCTGGCGAGCCTGGGAGGAGAGTGAGGCACAGCGAAGGGGATTTGCCATCTGAGACGTGGGAGTAGGATGGAACAGTTAATTTTTGGAAGCCTGAAAATGGGGTTGATACAATTCAGGTTAAGATTCTTTCTAACCACCTTTTGTTTGAAAAGTCCAGCAGCCATAAATCTTTTTCATTAAGAACATACACCACCTAGTATGTTCTGATACTCTGCCCCTAAGAGATGACTTGCTTTGATAGTTCATCATAAGTTGTGTATAAAAGAGGAATATATTTCAAGAGAGCTCAAATCCTGCTTTTATTGGATGTGACTAAACTCTGAAGTCATTTGAATCCTTCAAAATCATCCTGGTTTTGTGGAGTTCAGTAATCTACCATCTCCTTTCTGCTCCTGTTTTGGTTGTGCTGCTTCTGCAGCCGCTAAAATAATCCAGCACGTAGAATATTGCAGGTCCTGTTTCTGCTTAGGAATTGATACTCCCAACTTTCTTACTGGGACCTTCATCTGTTCCTTTTGAAGTGACTGTTCCACTTGAAGTTGCATTTAAATATTAAATTATAAAATCCTTGGGCTTGTCAGGTATATACAATATATTTATAAAATGCAGCAGTAATGCTTTAATAAAGTGTGTAATTGTCTGGGATGAAGTTAGTGCTGTTATACTACTAAAAGCTTTTTGCTTGTTTGTTTGACTAAAATATTTCTTAACTTTTTTTCTCTTTGCAGGAACGTCAGAATCGAAACAAACAATAAGAATAAACATATACAGTTTGATATATACTAGAACTGATACTAAATTCGACTATGAGAAACAAAATTAAAGTATACTGGTGCTGTATCCTGGCATCAGGACAAACTAAAGCTTTCAGCTCCAATATATCTTCTCGTGCAGGGGAAATTAAGTTGTCTCATCTTTAAGTACATTGTAGTTTATTTTTGCCCAGGTGGATCTGCATTAATTTGTATCTTTTTTTTCCTATGTAAAATTCTGTAGAAATCATTAATAAAAGTGTGTCTGTTTTTATTTTTTTTAAGTTTGTAAACAGTTCTATTAACCTAATGTGGACCTATACATGAGCATACTAAAGTGTCAATGCTTCCCAAAGACTTTATTTTGGCACAAATTATGTTCCTAGCCAGATATACAGATTATGGAGAATACATGACAAATCTTCCTTTCTCCTCCTCCCAAGCCTTTTTTCTTCATGGTGGAAGTAAGAAACCATACACTGATTTTTTTATTATTTTTTGTTTGTTTGTTTTCTTCCCTCCATTTAAAAAACTTTTAAGATACTGTACTTCACAATTTTGAAATGAAAAAACTAAATCTCTGATCACTTTGTGCAGCTGCTCTGCCTCTTTATTTATCTGTACAATTACACTTTTGAAACTGCTAATGCGCCATGTTGGTTTTTTCTGTCTAGTAGAAAATCAACTTGTCAGTGAAGTTGTTTCTCTGGCCAATATTTCCCTCTCACGTTCTGTTGAGCAGTGCTTCAGTGTGCATTTGTTATACCATATCCTGCCGAGGGTGAGCGAGACGCTTTCTCTCCGCCATAATTCCGCTTTACGGTTTTTGTAGCTTAATTAAATAATAATGTGATGCTATCAACATTGCAGGGGTTTTGGACAATGTGTTGAAACCTGTTTCAGCTTTCAGGTGTTATTAGTTAATTGCAGATCATTTTTAATCCTTCCTGTCATTACTCCCTCCCACCCCCCAAATCCTAATGCCATTTAAAGTTTTTATACCAATAATGCTGAGCTTTAACGTAGGAACTAATAGTATGGATAATATGATGGATTATGCCTCAGATGTTTAAAATTGACAGTGTGTATGTCTAATTCTTTTTTTTTTTCTGTTGGATGAGTAAAAAAACCTGTTTTAAGAAACTGAATTTACTGTCATGTTTTTGTGGAGTGAGGGGACCGTCGGAGAACCTGTCACCAACCGGAGTTCCAATTACGCATGGAAATGGTGCTCATGTCCGCTGCTCTAGCACACTGAATCTGCACGTCTTTATCGTAGAGGATCTTTTACTATATTAGCAAGTATCTTCTGAATACTATTTACTCCAAAAGGACCTCCAATTTAAATAATGTTTAATCTGTATCATTTAGACTTGTATCTAGAACGTATAACTCTGTCTCTGGACTGTTCCTGCCTGTAAGGGGTAATGGACAGCATCAGATTAACTTTTTCCTCTAGGAGAATACAAGCCTTAATAAACAATACATATTTAGCAAGTTTGATGTCATTTTCATTTTTTTCCCCCGCTCTCCTTTCAGTTCTCTTCCTATGTTACAAACCCCCTTCATGCTGACTCGCGAGTTAAGTCTGAGTTGAGAAGTGTTTTGATGGATTCACTGAGGTGTTTGCGAATTGCTGAAGGGTTTCATGGGACTCTGCAGAAGACAGTTAAGCTGCTTTGAGTGTTACCTGAATGTTCCTCAGAGGAAATACCTGTCCACACAGTGGCTTTCACTCAATTTTCCTTTCTCCTTGGGCGACAGAGAAGCTGAAGAACATGTTGGAAGTTGCACCGTAGGTTTCAGGAGGCTTTACCGCAGGTGTGGGTCACTGTGATGAGAACTTTCCCTACAGAAGCCAAGCTCTGAGCAGCTTTTACAGCACTCGGCTGCATTTTGCGGCTTTAACTTGAATAATTTGACTTGATATGTGTCTTTAACTGATTTTTTAAGTAATAGTGCATTTTATAAACACGTTACCATCTAATAAAAGCACCTGCTGTTGCTTTCAGTTGTTATGTCAGGACACTTAAAACTGGTGATTCCTGAGCCAAAACAAATTAAGCTCCATCTGGCTCCTGAAGAGGAAAGTTAGTTACACAGCTTTTACTTTTTTTGAGATAGAAAGGAATATCTTTGTGATACACCTGTAGACTTCAGGTAAATATTTGCTCAAAAACCCAACAAACAGCAAAGACCAAAAACCACCACTACCAAAAATAAAGAAAAAAGTCCAAACAAAACCCACACAAATTGAGAGGCTTCAGCTGAAACTCGTTTGGCTGTATTGTTAAGGAACGCTGTGTCTTGACCTGCTGTCTGGCTTTGTGCGTAGCAGAGAAAATGTATGAGAGCTTCAGCCCGTAGAGGTTTGTAAGAGTGCAACGCTGTGTCTGGGTTGTGCAGCAATATCTTGAGTTGAGGTTGGGGGAAATTTAACAGTGGGTGAAATAATCACTTTCATTATGGCCATGTTGAGTGTTATCAGAACCAAAATGCAAGCCGGTCATTTAATTTTCAATCAACTGTCATTTCAATTTAAAGAGATGCCCAACTTTGTTTTGTTTTGCAGTGTGCACTGAGGGGGCATTAAAAAACTGGCAAAGATTCTACAAAACTATCAAAAGCAAAATAACTATTCTAATGATGCTACTCTCGTTCACCTGTTGAGAAAAGTAGTTGAGGGGAGCGAGAGGAGCTCAGTTAAAGTAGCAGATAAATGCAAAATTAAGCACAAGTAAATCTGGAGCAAAAGTGTGTTTTGATCTAATGCTCCTTCTCCTGGTGTCTCCGTTCCTTTGAATTGTTCATGTTGAACAATCTGTTTCACTTGGAAGAAGCTCTGGCTTTTTCTGACAACAGTGCTTCAGCATCTGCTCGTTTTGAGGAGAAAGCTGTTCGCTATTTTGGGGAAAGTGCAGGTTTTTAATTGGAATTGGTGATGCTGCCCAAGAATAATGCGAGCGCAGCCAGGGCTGTTCCTGTGATCCCACCTCGGCCGTAGCCTTGTCCGCGTTTCCTTTGAGGAGGAACAGCTCTAGTTCGGCCTACTTTTAGAAGTGAGGGAGTCGAGTTAAAATGTTGAAATGACTTAATTGGAGTGTGACTTGGCAGAGGGAGATGTGGGATTTCATGAGCCGTGTGGTTCAGCCTATGGGCAGTTTCAGACCCAACATCGTTCTCACGGTGCTACTCCCGGTCACATATATCGGCACGTTGACCTCACATCAGGGTGAACAGGATTGTCTTGTGTGTGGATGTTACTGATTTCACAGCTTTTCTGTCTTCAGAAAACTTCTGTTGAACAAAAAACCTTGAAAATTGGCTTGCACGTTGCATGTGCGATGATGTATTGCACGTTGCATGCGCGATGATGTATTGCACGTTGCATGCACGATGATGTATTGCACGTTGCATGCACGATGATGTATTGCACGTTGCATGTGTGATGATGTATTGCACATGCAATGCGATGGCAGTCTGTAATATTTTTCATTTCGTAGCAAGAGCACAAGCAGGGCAGGGCTTTAGGAATTACAAGAACAGCTTTTGTTCCCTGGTATGAAGCTGGATTAATTTCCCTGTTTCCTGCAGGATCATAATTTCAGGGCACCTTTGTAATCCCTTGGGAAATCCTACATAGGAGGGTGCTGATTCCACTTCTGGATCATCTTTTTGCTTCCCATAACATCCCTGATCCCCCTTTTGTCTCATTCCTGAGGTGAGTTACCGGCAGCACCAGGAAGACTTTGGAGATATGCTTTCTTCAACATGCAGGACTTTAGAGAAATGGCATTTACACTTTTACTGAATCTCCTTTAAATTGGAGCGTAGGCGGTTTTATGCCATCTGTCTGTTTGTAAGTTATTCAAGAAATTATTTTTACCTGGGATGTTACCATGACAACAGACAGTTGGTGAAGTCTTCAACCAAGTGCATTTCTAATGTTGTCCAACTGCTGCTAAATCAGGAGGATCTGGTGTTTTGCTGTGGTTTCAATAACAAAGACTGTGTGAAAAAGGTGTAAATTCTTGTTTTGCCAAATCTGCATTCTCCGGGTATTTTTAGATTATTAATGCAATGCATTTGACAGTAATACATACTGCAAAAAACCTTCTCGATTCCAACCCCCTCATTATTCTGTGGGGTGAGAACAGGAATAAAGTCAATTTTATCAGTAAAACATAGAACGTCCTGAGTTGGGAGGGACCCACAAGGGTCGAGTCCAACTCCTGTCCCTGCACAGGACAAGCAAACAGTTCACACCATGTGTCTGAGGACATTGTCCAGTCTCTTCTTGAACACTGATAATGATATATAATATATTATAATGATATATCAATCCACATGTATATTACAAGGGAGCTTTTTTTCATGTGCATCTTTAGTGTAGTCCCTCAATTAAGGGATTGCCTATGCTGCTACTTTCCCATTTACAGCATTATTGTAAATCGCAGCACAGTTTTAATTTCTGTGCTCTGCTCTTGCAGATCTACAAACTGTAACTTCAGCGAGTTGGTGACTGATAATATCTGACTGTCGTGGTTCTGCAAACCTTCTGAAGAAATTAGAAACCACTGGTGCAGGCAGAGTTCTTGCTGCTCCTGCTCTCCTGTAGCAACACATTTTAGCTGGAAACACAGCAGAAAAACTGAACATCCTGACTTTTGCAGCTGAAAGCAATTTGCTCAAACAGTATTTATCCTGCTTCTGATGGAAAGTTGCAGGAGGTGGATGTCATTAGGCTAATGAAGAAGCAAAGCAGATCAGTGTCTACACCTGGCCAGAGATTCACCTTCTAATTAATGATGGCAAATGGCCGGTAGTGAGCTCAAGTTTGAAGTCAGACCCAATGGTAGAGCAGCTCCCTTTTCACCTCCTCTGGGCTGAAACTTCTGGATAATCAGCACTTACAAGAAAAAAAAGTGAATTTTGGAAGGTCTGGGGATTTACGGAAACTGTGGCTTTCTTACCCTGTTGGTATGTACAGAAATCCTTTTCTAATGTAAATGTGTTTCATAGAAATTTGTAAAATATCAACAGACTAGGATTATATAGTCTCATTTTCAGTGGGAAGAACTCTTTGGAGGTCTGAAACAAACCAGCGATTTTGTAATCGCAAAAATGGCCAGCAGAGGCTTTTGGCCACCTTTAAACAAGCTGATTATCAGGAGCCCTCAAGAACACTTCTCTGGAAGGGTGAGGTATTTTGATGATTTGGTCTGTGATAACCTTATTTCACAAATCAGTGGTGTTTATTGCCATCTGGCATAAGAAACTAGAAATGTATTAAGTGCTGGTATCTGGGAAACTTTTTAGCCCTCTGTTCTGATGTTTTACTCCTGAAAAGCCTTTTTTGTGCTTGAATATGTGAACATTGTGATCCTTCCACTTCTGCTGCTGGGGTTTGAGAAGGGCCAAAGCCGGGAAGGCAGGCGTGGGTTAGGACAGATACAAATGGCGCTGTTGCGGACGTCGATTGGGTTGCTCTGTTTCAAGGTTGCGTGATTTAGTCCTTAAAGGCAATATGTTGTACTTTCCCTGGGGCTGGGGGTTGAGGATGGTGCCTGGTTGCCCTTGGGGAGGTGTTACGAATGAAGGAGTTGTTTTTGAGGACTGACTCTCTGGGACAATCTTGAATTCTGAGATACTAAACCAGTTTTCCTGGCAAGTTGTGGGGATTTTTTTTTTCCTACCCTTTTCAGTTTCTGTGCAAGTGGCTGCGTAACTTTGTGGAGATGTCCCTTTAAATCAAAATATTAATTTGCTGAAGCAGAACTGCGTGCAGCAGTTGGACGGTCATACACTTCATCACACCGGCTTCAGTGCTTTTTAGTTAAGTCTTGTTTTATAGATGGTACCTGCTTAACTAAGCTAGCCTATTTCATGGTGTTTGGTCTTTGGAACCAGGGTGTTGTAGTGACTTAGGGCAGATCAGACAACAGAAATTAGAAGTAAAAGGAACAATTGAGGTGGTGGATCAGCGTGTTTTATCACGCCGGTGGCTGTGCAGCATCTTAAAAGTGAAGACGAGGGAGACTGCCTTGTGTCCTCTAGTTTTATATATTTAACCCGCATAAAACAGAAATTACAACTAAAGCATTAAAACTATAATAATTCATTGTTCACCTTGACAAGGAACAAGAGTTCCCAGTTTTGAGCCATTAATCCATAAGGATGTCTCTAACTGTTCCTTGGCTGTACCCTTGGTTCACATAACTTGACAGTTAATTCATTCTTCATTATCAAGGCTAGAAGCCCCTAGGTGGGGTTTTTTTTGGTCCAAAAGCTCTGCCTTTCTAAAAATGCCACTTCAGACCTGGGGTGGTGGGCAGTAAGTCAGGAGAAAAAACAAAAAGCATTTTTTACCAGCTGGGAGTAAAGTCAACTCCAAAAGATTTCCCGATGCTGAGCAAGGAGCAGCACTAATGAGCTCCCATGGGAAATGGAATCTACCCATGGTGAGTCAAATACGAGGTGGGGAGGAAGAATGATTTTATGAGCCAGGTATCGCTTCAGATTTTTCCTTAATTTACTGACCTTGCTGAGGATGGGAAAACACCGCGTGTTGCTAATTCAGTTATTTTGAAGCATGTGAGAGAGGAAGATAAATCATAGAAGAATAACCTGATGAAATTTAACAAGGACAAGTGTAGAGTCCTGCATCTGGGCAGGAACAACCCCAGGTTCCAGTATAGGTTGGGAGATTACATATTAGAGAGCAGTGTAGGGGAAAGGGACCTGGGGGTCCTGGTGGACAACAGGATGACCATGAGCCAGCACTGTGCCCTTGTGGCCAGGAAGGCCAATGGCATCCTGGGGTGTATTAGAAGGGGGGTGGTTAGTAGATCGAGAGAGGTCCTCCTTCCCCTCTACTCTGCCCTGGTGAGACCACATCTGGAATATTGTGTCCAGTTCTGGGCCCCTCAGTTCAAGAAGGACAGGGAACTGCTGGAGAGGGTCCAGCGTAGGGCAACGAAGATGATTAAGGGAGTGGAGCACCTCCCTTATGAAGAAAGGCTGAGGGAGCTGGGTCTCTTTAGTTTGGAGAAGAGGAGACTAAGGGGGGACCTTATTAATGTTTATAAATATATAAAGGGTGAGTGCCATGAGGATGGAGCCAGACTCTTCTCAGTGGCAAACAATGATAAGACAAGGGGTAATGGGATCAAGCTGGAACACAAGAGGTTCCACTTAAATTTGAGAAGAAACTTCTTCTCAGTGAGGGTGACAGAGCACTGGAACAGGCTGCCCAGGGAGGTTGTGGAGTCTCCTTCTCTGGAGACGTTCAAAACCCGCCTGGACATGTTCCTGTGCGACCTCACCTAGGTGTTCCTGCTCCAGCAGGGGGATTGGACTAGATGATCTTTTGAGGTCCCTTCCAATCCCAAACATACTGTGATACTGTGATACTGTGAAGAACATTCATAACAGATTGGCAGACAGGATTTCTTTAGGCAGTTTTAAAAAATTATTATTAGTCTGTTAGGTTTTATTTTAAATAAAAAACACAACCAAAGATGTGAACCTGCAGATTGCAAATTGCACAGAGGTTCCTCCTGTTAAATTTCAAAAGCTTCCTGGTGAAATGACCGTAACCATCCTCAGAAACACAAAATCATCACATGTTCTGGGGAATATGACCTGTGTTAGCACTTGAGAGATGACAAAGCCTGTGTTCTCAACACCAACTGGTGCTCTAGAAAATCAGTAATGAAGAGAGTAAGTAAAAAGATACAAGGCATTTATGAAGCAGCACTTTCGTGCTTTTCAATCATTGAACACAGGCAGATTTTTGTTCAGAAATACTCTAGATATTCAGGTCATTGTAGTCAGAAGCCTGTTGAGGTTGCTCTGCAAGTGGAGCATGAGACCCCCCCATCAGTTCTGCAGTGTGGTCAGAAAGGCACAGCTGGGGCCGGGGCAGCTGAACCTGAGCTAAGTGGGGGAAAGATGGCAAATGTGAAAGCAATTCTGTCATTTTTGATTTTTTTCTTTCCTTGTGGTTATGTCAGGGATAAATGGAAAGATAGGAGGAGGGAAAACAGGTCATATATGGTCTGTGTGGTCATCAGCTTCAATCAACACACCTGCAGCGAGCAGCCCACATGAGGCTCGTGGCTATTAAACTGTCCTCAGTTGTTGTTCATATAGAAATGAAGAAGCCGTTTGAATTATTCCCAGGAACTCAGCTGTGTCGTTAGTCTGGTGAAGTTTGTCCAGAGGCAGAAAGTGTCTTCAGCCTGGTGACTGCAGCAAATGTTCTGTCCATTTGGGAGATGAGTTACAAGAACCATCACTTTGCAGAGAAAGGGGGACTTAGAGGCAGTACCTCTCTCATAACAGACAGTACCTCTCTGCCACCTCAGTGCATGGGAAATAAGTGTTGTACAAGCAAAACGTTCATCTGCAGATTTGCGGAGCGCACGGAGGGAGGGATGTGGGAGCAGAACTCCCAGTTAGCACCACCTGGCACAACTCGGGCTTCCTGGGATGCGATCGCAGCCATGCGACTGTTCCATCCCCACTTCCATGGGACTGGTGCGTGCTGCTGGCACTGTTTCTTCTGAAAGGAGTCTTTGGTTTTGTTAAAAAACAAAGCAGGAAAATGAGGGAGAGAATACAGAAAGCAGAGTTCCAGTAGCTCTGTTCAGAAAAACAGGAGAAAACTGTTTGTTTGGGGCATGAGGGGTTATGGAACATGATGTTCAGAACCAAAAAACAGCTGCTTGCCCTCGGGAGCTCTCTGTCTTACCTGCTGCCTTTTGTTCTGTTCCAGCCAAGCTGGCTGTATTGCTCCATCCCAGGAATCATTTCCTCCTGACATAGAAGGTTTCCATTAATACCTTCCTGCTTGCATCTTTGTTTCTGGGCAATTTCCAGAGCATTAAGCCACAGCACATCCACTTATTCTGGGACTCCCCGTCTCAGTCATTAGCTTCTTTTGCAAAGCCTTGTCCACTGTGTGCTGCAGACTTAATTGTGCTCTGCCTGTTGCCTCCACTTTGACTGCTGTAGCAGTTACAGCCTCAAAGAGCCCCATCAGATTAACCACAACTGTGCCTTGCTGAAACCACCTCGGTCCCTATTACTCAAGCTGTGCTTTTTGCATTTGATCTTTTAAATGCTTTGTAATGCCTTTCCCACCACTGACGTGAAGCTAATTGGAATGTAACTTCCTACAGCACTTCTGGATCTTTTCCTGTAATGATGCCAAGAGCTGCTCTGTCTCTGGGGTCTGCACCTGAACTTGGCTGTGAAATGACAGGCTTCCAGGAGGTGAAGTTTTGCATCAGGATTTTGGTAGTGCAGGTTTGGGGTTTGTCTGACCATCGCTTGCTGGCTGCACTGGGAAGGGGGAAGCCTTTGGTGGGAGGAGTTTGGGAGCCAAGTTGCTGCAAGAGTTCCAGCAAAGCAGGTAGCAAAATGCAAACCCTCGTGCTGCCCGTGGACAACATCTCCAGTACAGGACTGCCAGGCAGCGAGATAAAACCCTTCCCCCCTTCCTCCTGCTTCCACCGGCTGGGTTGCAGTGTTTTTCTGCTGCATCTCAGTTCTCCCCTCTTCCCTTATTTTATTTACAGACACTGAAGAGGCGACTCTTCATGTCTTGCACTCCCAGCCTGCAACTTGGTTGCCCCCAGATTGCACAGCCTCGTGCCTTGGCATCAATACTGCCTGACCTCTCTTGCTGCAGGACCCTGTGCAGAGTCCTTTATGGGGGTTCCAAGCTATGAGTAACCCCTCTAATAAAAGGGATGATGCCCAGTTACATGGATGTAAGTCCTCTCCCCTGTGAGCTGATGTACAAGCCTTTGACAAATTATCTCGAGTTCATACCCTCTCCTCCCCCTGCTTCCAATTAATTCTTTTATTTTCTCATTTTCTCATTTTTTCTTTTTTTTTTTTTTTTTCTTTTTACCCTCCCATGTGAATGCAAGAGATTTGCCACTTCCTATGAGGTGATTATTGTAGATCTCATTTATATCTCACTCCTTGTTTGGAGGGGCTGTTGGGAAAAAGGTGAGCTAGGAGCAAGCTTCTTGTGTCATGCAATAGCTAAAATCAAGCTCAGCAGTTACAAACAAGCCTTTGATCACTTCTTCACACAAAATATGACCAGTTCTAAATCAGCTGGTGTTTCCATATGGGAATGGGTATGAGCTTTCCTAGAAGAAGGTGGTGGGGCAGACTGGGGGTCACCACTGTGCAGTGGAGTGTTAAAGAGCATCCAGGCTCCATGAAGGCTGGGTACCGCGGTTCACTCGGGAGGGACAGGGCTGGGGAAGGGAAGGCTTGGGATGCTCTGGGGCTGGAGAGGGAACATGTTTGTGTGGCTCAGTTGGGAAGCCTGTGGAAATGAGGAAAAGGAGGGAGAGCTAGTTGCTCAGCTAGGGGAAGACCGTCGCCTTCCACTCTTTTGGGGAGAAAGGGCTTCGGAGGGTTTGCTTTATAGCAGCACTAATTTGCAGAGCAGCAGGAAAGGTTCTGTTCCTTGTGTGCTTCCACCCTTGTCATTACAGATGCCAGCTCTCAGCCAACACTCAGCACACCTGTGGAAGTGGCATCCTGTCTCACTGTCTGTAAAATAAATTCCCTGTGCATGAGTGGGTCGGCTGGTGTTTGGAATATCAAGAGAGGGGCCGGGGGATGGAGAGAAGGAACCACAGGATGGATCTCATAGCACAGAGGAATAACGCAACGCCTGCTGCTTTGCATCTCATACCAGGAGCTGCTTCCCCGGGGTCCCTGCAGCCTGTCGCTGAGATGGAGAGCGAGTGCCACCTTGTGCAGAGCTGCAGCCATGCAGGAGAGCTGGCCCCGGGCCCCGGGCCCCCTGCCCCCTGCACAGGGGACAGAAGGCACCAGGAGGCAGAAGTGATGGTGACAACCTCGCCCAGACACTTCTCTGCAAGGCCGAGAGGCTTTTAGAGCTCAGTGAGAGTGGCAAAGCCACTGGGGGACGAGGCGATGGGTTAAAAAGCTGAGGGTGGAAGCACCTGGTAGAACATCACTTCTGGTTGGTTCCGTGGGTGCCAAGGCACAGAGGTGGCTCTTGCCACTGAGAAAACAAGACTGGATTGGCAGAGGGGGAGGCAGAATAGCCTCCCCAGTTCAGAATGAAATTTAATTCAAGCCACAGTCTTTAAATCAAATTCATTGCTCAGCACCTGTGTGGATTCAGGATCCTGAGTCCTTCATGGGTGGTTAAGTGACAGAAACACCACCTGGGAGCCCGAAGTGCTGGGTCGGCTGCCGGGAGGAGCGCTGCCCTCTCCTGTTCTAAGTTTCTATAGTTCCTCTGGTCCCAGGTCCTGGCACAGGTCATGGTGAACCTGGAGGAGAAGTGACAGTGGTGCCATCCTGCGGTCACCTGGCCCTTTGCAAGAGGGAGCGTGGTTTTGTCCCGCTATTGTTCCCTCTGCTTCTGCAGGAACTGGTTTTATCGCAGTTCTCCCTTTGTAATAAAGGTGTTAGAAGTTTTAATAGGTATTTCCTGCTTAAACCGGGCAGCAACTAATGATGGGGTTACTTAGAGGGTTGTGAGAGCAGCCTGTGAAAACGATCTCTGTGCTGTCATCGTTCTATAGCCACTCTGTCCCAAGAGCCTAAAAGATCTCCTCTTCCCTCGCTGGAGAGTGTGGCAGAGTCCAGGTCCTCGAGCGAGGGCTCTGAATCCTTCCCTGTCTGGCTCTGCAGGTCCCCTGGGCATGTCTTTCGCAGGGGTTCCACAAAGCTGTAGACACAGCTGTATAATAGATATATAATCCCATACACATCAGGTTATTGCTGTTTTCCTCTGTTTCTGCAAACATACCCAGGAAGGTGTGCAGTTCAGTGAAAGGGAAACTATTAGGAGGTGAAAGAAAATATCTGTCCCTCTGGGATGTCACCTGGGGCTATTATACCTCGGTAATGCCATCAATTAGTTTTAAGCAGGCTCGGGACAAACTGTGGGAGGAAGTAATCCCAAATAGGATTATTTCCATAGGGTTGGTGAAGGTATATCCCATTGCCATCTCCCTGGAAAAAAAAATGACACCTTGTGTTTGATCACTCCTACTGGGATGTCTCTACCCTGTCCTCGTTTGAGGAAGACAAGCCTGGGCTGTTATAGCCACTGTGCTCTGTCATTGCCACTCGAGCTGTGGTACCTGCCCAGGTCTCTGTGGTGACACAGACAAACCTTTCGGGCTTAGGAAAAGCCATGAAGGTGGTTGGGGGCTTTTCAGTTCTCCTGAGGAAAATAGATGTGTGATGCCACCTTCTGTGTGAGGCTGGAGGGACCAGTGCTGCCTTGGGACTCCTGCTAAGTATTCTCCAGTGTCTTTTCTAGGCAGGAATTTCTCCTCTTTCCCACATTGTTCCAGTGCTTCTCTCTATCCTTTCCACTAGAAAGCTCTTTTCCTAATACTTGAATCATTCCTGCTACAGGTCAGGTCTGTTACTACCTACACAGCTATGGAAACTGGGTGGTTCCCTCCCCTTCCAGCAGCCTTTTCTGCACTTGACTCTCATCCTCTCTCTCCTCACCTCTTTCCTTCTTAGGTTTACCCACCCACATCATCAAACCTTCCCTCGAGATCCAGTCTCTGCCCAAATTTGTTTCTCCTTATCCTATTTGCAAGCAGTCCCTGTATTTCTCCACGTAGCTCAAACCTGAGGCCTTCCTGGCACACACAGTGGGATGACGGGGCAGCTCCATCTGCCATATGGTGATTTGAGAGCAAAGATACATATTTTATTTTAACCTGCCCTTAATGACTGGGCTTGTATAGAATGAGGCAGTCATGTGCAAAGCCATTCCCTGGGCCATTGTCATATTAATAAGGAGTGGAGACCGGTGCTTTGTGTACATTTACAGGGACAGGGTGTGTAGAGGGCTAAAGGTAAATCTTCCTTCTCACCCCTGCTTGGACCCAGCTGTGCTTTTCCCTGGGGAGAAACTGTGTAGATCTCCTTGGGGGGGCGGTAAACTGTACAGGGGAAATAAGATGGTAATTTGTCCTCTCTAGTGACTCCACCATGGAATGGCCTGATACAAAACCACTGTTGCAAAGACCAGCTTATATTCCCTGAGCTTTTTCCATCAGAAAACTGGACTTCACTGATTTTTGGATAAATCCTCCTTCTGAATGAAAAGGAGGTGGTGCCTGGGAGTGGACAGGACTTGGTGCTGGTGCTCTTCTTGCTGTGTGACTAATGGTGTTGCTCTGGGGGCTTTTTTTAGTCTAAGCAGCCTGCGGGATGTGTGACCTCCCAAAGGAAGTGCCCCCAGCTGAACCCTGAGCACATCAAGCCTCCCAGCCAGCTGGGAATCACTGTAGGATCACTGGCAACCAAGGCTTTGACACAGGACTGAGCCCATACATCTGCGAACATGGGATCCCACTCCTGAACAGAAATCACACTGGAGGAGGGAGGGTGGGGGCAGTTTTGTCTCTGTGCAATAATCCTCTGCTCCCAGGTGACTGAGCCTTGACTTACCTGAACAATCAGGGTCAGTATATGAGCAGAAAACACGCAAAGCAAAACTATAGCTGGCTCCATCACCCACCTCTCTTGCTTTTCCATCTGCCAGCCAGAGCTGACCTGACTCTTGCTGGCTCGTGCTCTTGTCTTCCTTGATTTCAGGCTGGTGTGAAAGGCTCGTTGCAGTGCAGGGGCCTGTGACTGTGCTTAGTGGGGTGTGTGTGAATCCCCTTGGCTGTGCTGCAGCCTTGGACTCATGTGCAGGCAACAGGGAGCACGGTCAGGGCAGTTCTGCAGCCTGGAGCTGCTATTGGCAGGAATGCATCTGGTTGTGTTGGAGGGGGCTTTGTGTGGGGGAAGAGGGTTACTTCTAAGTGCTCTAACTTCCTAAATCCCCTCTTGGCTAAGATGAAGGGAAGTATAATAAGCACAAGGAAGGAGAGAACCTCAAGGCAGTCCTGTTTGCTGAGGAGTCTGTGCGACTCCCTGCTCTGCTAAGCCGAACAGGGATCTGGTCCAGGATGAATATCTGGCTTGTGCCATCTTGGCACAATCAGTCTTGATCCTCAATCCCCTTCATGCCCCAATCTGGGGACCAGGCCCAGTCCCAGTCCACCCAGCACAGCCTCCCCATTACCTGTGTTCCTTCAGAGCTGTCCTTGGCCCCTTGGTGGCCCCTGGAGGGAGCCACTGGCTTTCCTGCCGCACTGCAGGTTGCCTTGGAATGACTTGCTCCCTTCTGTCTCTTAATGCCAATTTTAGGTTTACTGGGTTCTGGCTTCCTGCAGTTGGCTTCTTATCCCTCACTACCTGCTTTGCAAAGAATCAAGGACTTGTTCAAGAGCAGAACTGACCCAGGGCTGGAAATCTGCCCCCACAATTTTAGATAGAAAAGGCCAAGGTGGTACCGATGTCCCTTCCCCCAACACTGAACCCAGTCACCACATAGCCCCTGACTTCTAGTGGGGGCAAACGAGGTCAGAATGTGTCCTGTGACCTTGCAGCACTTGATAGACATGGGAGCAGGCAGATCTCCGACACCTTGGTACGTGCGCTGATCTACTGGGAAACAGGGAAGGGAAAAATCCAGATTCTCTTAAAGATTCTCTGTGCCTCTAGAGCCCTCTGGGTGAAGCTGGGCCCTTCTGCACCTCGCAGCCTCTTGCCCTGGGAGCTTCTGCAGTGGCACGGTACCTGGCCTTGCTGGAGCAACGCTCAGGATCAGGTCCGCAGGAGAGGAACGGGATGCTGCACCGCTTGATGTCGCCGTATGGGCATCGCGTGCTGCCTCTCGCCAGGGTTGGAGGCAGGACCTGTTCTCAACTGCTTGGTTGTGTGACGCCTCTGCTGCAGAACAGCCCTGGGAGCGGGGACAGCTGCCTTCTGCATCACCACGCTGCTGTCCTCTGAGGACACGGCCTCTGCTTCTTCCCTCTCCTCGTCCCACTTCCCCCAAGATCCCTACCTAGAAGTGCCTGCTTTTCACAGGTGAGCATGAAATCTAGCGATCCCACAAAGTAGAGTAAGACTTTTCTTTTCCCTCTCTCCTAAACAAGGAAAATACATGGCTACCGCCATCTCCGTTGCAGACAAGGTCGTACGTCCCACATCAGACACTGCAGGGGTAGAGGATGGAGATGTCTATGGATGCAGTTCCTTGGACAGACGCAATGCTGATAAAAGTGGAGCAGAGATGAAGGGGGGGGGTGTGCAGAGTTGTGTGTATGCGGCTGAATCCAGCTATATAGCTTTTTGCAGCCAAATAATTGTATCTTCCCTTGCTTGAACACAGCTCTTGAGGAGGCTCAAACTCAAGGCTCGATGTGTCTTTAGGAAGCTGAGAACACAAGTCTTACAACAGAGGTTTATTGAGGTCTAAAGCCTAACCTAAGGACTGGTGTGGGCTATTGCAGTCTCACTGGAGGCCATAAAAGAGGACATATCCCACCTCGCAGGCTGTGGTGACAGAGCCTGATGGGGCTGGAGGTGCCACTGGGGCAGTTGTGGTGCTGCAGCCCATCGCATGACCTGACCTGTCAGTCTTTTAGAAAAAAGCAGGCTTGTGATTGAAATCTGTGAATAGTTGAGTTGTAAAGGGGCTATGAGAGCGGTTGGGCAGGACAGGACCACAGACCCGTGTTGCGGCTCTGCAGCACAGGGGGGCCGCATGGCCAAGCCCCTGCCAAGGGAGGAGCGGTGCAGGGCTGCAGGGGCAACGGCAAAAATAAAACCGAAAAAAGCAAGTGAAAAAATAAAGCCGAAACACCCCCCCATAAAAAAACCTTCCAAATGAGTGGTTTTTTTTCAGGGAGCTTCTGAACGGCATTGCAGAGGCCAGTGCTCCTTTTACAGCGCTAGGAAGGGGGGAGTCCCTTGCTTTGAGGGGCTCCCTTTGCATGGGAGGGGGGGTTCCTCGCTCTGCAGTGTGGGGCTGCTTGTCACCCCCTCCCCTCGCCCCGCTCCTCGGAGCTCTCCTGCCCGCGCCCCTCCCGGCTCTGCCCGCATTGTCCTGCCGCTCCTCCTGCCCTTTGTACGCCGGGAGCCCCCGCAAGCCCTGGCGGTGCCGGAGCGGGGCCTCCCCGCACCTCCCCCCGTGCCCCCGTTAATGCGCGGAGCCAGCTGCCCCGCCAGCCGCTGCCGGCATTGTTACTCCTATTTGTCAAAAGGCCGAGGATGCTCCATAGATCGCTCCGTGGCTGTTGTTAAGTGTAATTAGAGGGTTTATGTCCCCAATTTCCATGAAAATGAAGCTGTGAGGCTCCTCTCTTGGCATTCACCGCGTGCCTTAATTGTATGGACATTAAATCAAGGTCCGCTGTGAACACGCAGAGAGGGGCTCGGGCTGTCCCCGCTCGGAGCAGCGCAGGCGGCGAGCGGGGCTTGCGGGGAGAGGGGAGGGGAGAGGAGAGAGAAAGAGAGAGAGGCCGTCAGTGCAGGGTCCCCCCCGTCGGGATCGCCGTCCTTCCCCCCCGCCGCCCGGGGCCCCCTCGGCCGGGGGTGGGGGTTGTTTGGGGGGTACCGCTGCCATCCCCCCTTTACTCTTCGCCTCGCCGGGGTCAGCATCACCCCCCAGCACCCCCCGGGGCTCCACCGGCCTCCCCGCTGCATCGCACCCGGCCAGATGCTGAGCCCCGGGGGCAGAGGGATGGACAGACGGAAACATCTCGGCCCTACTAGCGATAAAAGTGCGGCTGGTAATGATAATAATAACTAATAATAATAATCACAAAAGCCGATAACGCCGAGGACAGGTCGCAACAAACCTTCGGCTGCCGGTGCCGAGCGACGCGTCCCGGTGCGGAGGCGGGAGCGGCGGCAAAGCGGCCGGTGATGCCGCCCGGTCCGCCCGGTCCTGCGAGCGGGTCCCGCCGCCGTCCGAGCCCCGGGGAGCCGAGGGGGTGGCTGGCGTGAACCCTCGCTCCCTTCCCAGGGCAAAATGAAAATCCCGCTCTTGTGTTTCCGCTTTGCTCGCAAGGCAAAGGAGCCGATTTCAATCCTCTCGAATGGAAACCGGCGGAGGCTAAAACGCGCGTTTCCCATCTTTCCGCTCCGCCGCGGTTCGGCACAATCATCGCTCCACTTAAAAAAAAATGCAAAGAAAAAAAAAAAAAAGAGGGATTGAAAAGGTGTAAGGCAATTAAAACGTTTTCGTTGATCGCCGTGGACTTCGAGGAGCCTTACAAATTTAGGACGATTTCTCTCTAGATACCGCGTCTGAAAAATCCTCACCCCCTCCCCTTTCTCCCCTTCCTTTTTGTCAAAAAAAAAAGGAAAAAAAAAAAAGAAAAAAATCGCAAGCCCTTTAAAGTCGCTTGTACAAGGGGAGGAAAAAAAAATCCTGATGCTCTTCCAAGTTAGCAATAGAGCTGGGTCGCTATCCCACCATTGTCGCCCAAACCCCGTAATTACAGCTCTTAGCAGATTTACCCGCTCCGGTGGAAGCTGCGCTCGGCGGCTCCGGCGGCACAAACTCTGCTGCCTCGCTCAGATCCGGCGCAAACGCCCTCCCGTGGCTCAGGACGCTTGTTTTTGTGTAGGCAAGCTGGAGAGGAACAAGAAAGGCGCCTAGGCTCTCATTATCTTTGAATTTCGGACTTTTTTTCCTCTCTCTCTCTCTTTCTTTTTTTTTCTCCTTTTCCTTTTTTATTATTTTTTTCCCTTTTCTTTTTTCTCCTCCTGCCCTGGAACAATGCAGAAGGACCTCATCAGAGTGAAAACCAGGCTCCTGCTAGGCTTTAAAAGCAAGATGAACTTGGTGCACCACCCATCTTTCTCTTCTCTTCTCCAAAGCTCTTTAAAGGGGTTATGAGGCGTCTCTCTCAATTTATCCCTTTTCTCTTGATCTTCCTAGCAGAGGGGTTTGGGGTCTAGTCCTGGCTGTTTCAGCTGATCTCATCCAGTCTAAGGGATTAGAGCTTCTTCTCCGCATCCCGGCTCTCAGCACATCTGCTGATTGGGTTCAGCACAAGAGGATTACATTGGGACCCAATGACGTCACCGCTAGGACATAAGTTCTCCTCCATTAACCAAATCCTCATCAGCAAGATGTCCTTGAAACTGGAGGAGTAACATTCAGGACTCCATCGCCACCCGGCCCCGGGTTCCTCCCGTGCGGGCTGCTGGGGCTTTCGGAAAAATATTGTTTAAGCTTTGAGCACTTGCAGCTGCATCAATAATGCGCCGCTCCGGGCTGGAGGATCGAGGCGGTATAGGAGAGCGCGTACCCTATAAATAGGGTTCTGCACCTAAACTGTTAATCAGAGGAGCTTTATATATTCTGTTGCTTTTGCCTTTTTTTTCTTTTTTTTTTTTTCGGTTGAGAAGGGAGGGGGTGGGGGGGCAGAGGGGGAGGGGAAAGCTGCATCCTACACTTATATTTCCAAGCTCAAAAAGACATCAGCGATAATTTTCTTTAAAGCTGATATGGATGTAATTTTAAAACGTGGTGGGTTTTTTCTTTTTTTTTTTTCTTTTTTTCTTTTTTCTTTTTTCTTTTTTTTTTTTTAAGAAATGTGTAGGATTGCACCCCCGTTCTCTCTGAGAAGAGACAATGTGTCCTGAGTTATATAAAGTAAGAGATTCTCTTTAAATATACCATACGAATTTTATATTTGGGGGGTTTAATGCTAAATTTTTCTTAATATTGCATGAGCACAGGCTGTCAGGAGCGAGGACCTGCAAGGAAATGGCTCTGACTTCCAAGTGACAAACCGAGAGAGTATTTTTGGTTTTTAAGTTAGGACTTCCACCTTGGAAAACACTGAAAGCATCTATAGGTTTGCTGCCTTCTCTACCCTATGCTGGGTCACCCAGGCAACTCTCCCCACACACGGTCCCTCTCGGGCGTCCTGTGCTCGCAGTTTAGCTGGTGTTTCATTGCAACCTTCCACCACATCCATTTTGTGAGCTGGAAAGCAGACAGGGGTTTGCTGCAGCTCTTGTTGGTTAAATTCACAGACCTCATCACGGGCCGGCTGTTACAATGGAAATGGGCACCGGGATTTATTTATTTATCTAAGGTCACCGAATTTCATCTCTAGGGAGAGAATATGTGTTTAACAACAAGCAGGCTATGTCCAGCTAGGAGAGGTCCTGCTTAGAAACCTTGCGTATGTTTAATTTTTTGATAAGCAAGCCACTTCTTGCCTGCTAGTTATCCATCCCTCCCCCTCCAGACACACACACCTCCCCAAAAAATGTGTATACACACACACTCACACTGATTTTTATGATGGGAGGTGCAGGTCTGTAGGTTTCTACATGCCCTTATTCTGCATCTAGAGTAACTTTTATGGCCAGCACTGCTATGCGTATCAGCTAGAATAGCTTGCAGGCAAGGATTTATTTGCCTGTGTGTACTTCCATGCACGGTGGTATTTTCTTTTTTCTTAGGAAGGGGCTGAGGTGGGGGGAGGCAGGACACAATTATTTTGATGGAAAGCGTCTTGCTCCAGCTCTGGAAGTCTCCCTCTGCCTCAGTAGTGTGAGTATTTCCAGGACAGCCGGCTAATAACCACTGGTAGGGACATCTATTCCCTTCCCCACTATATCAAAACAATTATTTTGAGGATGGCATCTCCCTTTCCGAGAGCTGTGCCATGCCAGACCACACTCTGAGGGGGAAAATGCCCCCACATAGAAGCTCGTTAAAAAAAAAAGAAGTAGTAGCTGGTGGGCCACGTTTGGCTACTGATGAATGAGTAGAAATACTCTGCAGTGAGGTGAAATATCACCTTCCGAGCTCAAGAGCCATATTTAAAAGGCAGACACAGCTCTGAAAGCCTACATCCCTATTTGCGTGCATTTTTTTCTTCTTCTGTTATAATGCTGCAGTTTGGGACAGAGGCACCAAACCGGGGAAAATCAGTATTTGACATTACCCAGTGAAGGGATTTTTCCCTTAGCTTTTCATCTTCTGAAACTTAAAAAAAAAAAAAAAAAAAAAATCTGCTTATTTAGAGCCTATTCCATATTGACCTATTTACTCCGCCAGACCAAGGCTCTCAATCTTTTATCGATTTAAAAGAAAACAACCTAAACAAATTAACACGGACGAAACCGCGCTCCTTACCCCCGAGGCTTGGCCGTTCGCACGGGGCCTGGCCCCGGGGGGAGGACACTCGGACCCGACCTCCGCACCCAGCCCCGGGGTGCGCCCGCCCAGGGCTGCCCGGAGCCGGGGGAGCTCCGGGGGTGCCCCTGCCGGTGGGGCCGCCTCCCCCCGGCTCCCCCCGGCCCGGCCCCGCTTCGCTGTCCATGGTATTGAAGGAGCGGAGCCGGCAGCTGCCGGTGCACGGGGGCTCAATGATTCAATTTGGGGGGGGTTGGTGGATTGTTTCTCCCCATAAAGAAGGAGGGTGTCTTCCTTCGTGGCCCCTTCCTTCCTCCTTCCTTCTGTCTGTCTGTCTGTTTGTCCCCCGGCCGCGCTCCTTCACCTGCCTCTTTTCCCCTCATGAATCCTTCTCGAGAACCCACGGGGTTTTATTTTATTTCCCCCCACCTCGGAGTGAAGTGGGGTTGAGGCATTTGGAACCCCCGTTTTAGTGATTGGCGGTGGGGGGAAGCATCCCTGCTCAGCAGGGTTTCATTTCTGCCTTAAAACAAACCTCACCAACAGTTCGGTCCCTCTAAAGTTCTCCATTAAACACCCCCATGAGCTCATTCCCCCCTCCCTCGGCCCTGCAGCCTCTTCCTCAGGCTTTAAAATCGGGCTGGGGTTTGGCTGCTATGTTGTTAACACTTCCAGTGAGACATTTTGTCTTAAGCACAGCCCTTCCTTAATCTCTAATGCAGCATTTCTGCATCCCGGAAGAAAATAGTCAGATGATTTGCAAAGGGACATTTTTTTTTTCTTTTTCATTTCTTTCTTCTTCTCCCCCTCTTTCGCTCTCTGCCTTTTTAAACCTACCACCTACTGTTCCCCGAACAAAGAAATCCCAGAGACAAGCAACATGCCTCCACTTTCCTTCCATTTCCAAACCCCGACTCCACCGTGCATAGATGACATTAGAAAAATGCACAAGATTGAACCTGAAATCAACTGCAGCACAACAAACTGTAGAAAACGTACACTCAGCCCAGTCCCGGGCAGCGTGACACACACACACTGCGGAGAGCTCACAAAACACCCGAAAAAATTCAACTCACTCCTCATTTCTGCTGAATAAGTCAGTAACAAAACAGTCTTTGTCTGTTTATTTGCCACTGAGATGCGGCCCAGGTACGGGAGCCGTCCTCCGCGGCCGGTACCCCCTTGCTATCCCAAGCACCATCTCTGAGCTGACCCACAGCCTGAAGGAGAAAGCAAAATCTCTTTAAAATGAGGCCCCGATCTCTTTCAAATCTCTGAGAAAGGTTTTGCAGATTCTAGGCCTCTGGTTCCTGCCCCAGAAATCTCATTGCATAAGAAAGAGATCAACACAGTTTGTTCCCTGCTATAATTTCAGGCATTCTTCTACATATTTTTCTTTTTCTTAGAAAACAATTCATTTTCTTAGAAAGTAATTACACTTACAAGAGATTTGGGGATCAGATTTTTCTATCAAGTCTCCTCTCTCTCTTTCTTTCTCTGTCTCCTTTTGGTCTTCTTGGCTGCTGCAGGGCTTTTTTTTTTTTTCCTTGGATCTGTAATAAAAAAATATAAATAACCCCCCTCCATCCCCTCTTCCCCTAGAAATATGCAATTTGCTGATTTGCAAAGCCTCTTCCTATGTGCAGGAAAGCTGCCTGCTCTCCCCAACACTCGCTTTCCTGGCCTCCCAGCTCCTTGAGAAAGGAGGAGGGCCTTGTGCATTACAATTCCATTCAATCTCATTCATTCTTGCCTCTTTCTAACGGTCTTTGGACAGCAAATCCACACCAACGGGGGGTCTGAGCCCCCTCCTCACGCCCCCCCCCAGCCTTAAACACACACAATAGCCGTCAGCTAACAGCACAGCAGCAACTTTGAAACATTCAAGCTTCTGAAGTGAAGAATGCCCGCAGCTCCCCAACCCCCCACCCCCTCCACTGGTTCCTGGGCTTGACATTTTAAAAAACATATAATGATCTTAATTTTAAAAAGGGAAGGGGGGAAAAAAAATCCTCACTTGGGTCACACATGGTTTCGCAGGGCAGAATTCTGGTGTTAAGGATTTCCTCTGCAGGAGAGGATTGCTCCATCACATAGCTAATTACCTGCTTCCCCTCTCAGTGCTCCGCGCTGCAGAAAGGCGATTTTTTCCCCCTTTTTCCCCTTTCCCTAGAGATGTTTATTTGCTTGTATCAATCACCAGGATGGTTTCCAGCCTAATTTTCCCCAGTCACCTCGCCAAGGCACAACTGGGGGCTGGGAGCTGCTGGGAGGAGGCTCCTTGTCATTGTGTGCCTGCGGTGCAGCGCGGATGCTGCGCTTGTGCGAGGGGCTGGGAGTGGGGACCGACATCCCCCGGCGTGGGGAGGGTGGGGGCTGCTCCGGGCGGGGAGCCCGTCTGCATCCAGGGGTCACCCCCACCTCGGTGTCACAGGGGTTATGGGCCTCTTCCCTGGCTGAGGTGACACAAGTGGGGACAGGGGTATATCCAAGTAGGAATGAGGACCCTCTCCCTGTCTCTGCACAGGATGAGGTGTCTCCTACCTTGGACAGGCTTTGCACAATTGCCTCACACCGCCACCACCTTCTCCTTTATCTATTTTCTCCTCTTTCTGTTTTCTAAGTGAAGAAGGTTGCTTTCATCATCTCTTACCCTCTGCTCACCCGCTCCTTCCCTGAGGAGCATCCCTGATCCCAGCAATGCTCCCCAAAACCCCAGGACATTGTTCCAGGATGGGTTTTGTCTGGGAATGGGGAGCAGAGACATCCCTGCGCATGAAACCCCACTGAAATCACGGTGTCTTTGGTTAAGGGCTTCATCGGTGGTGGTGTGTGGGTCCCAGCCCTCAGCACCCCCAGCTCACCTGAGTCTTCAGGCACTGCCGACTCTCCCCACACAGGCTGGAGCTGCTGTCCCCTCCCTGGTGGACAGGGACAGGCCCAGAGATGCTCTTGTCCCTCAGGAGCCAGCCTGGCTCTGCTGGCACGCCCCAGAGATGGAGGATTCTCGGTCAGGATTAATGGGGAGCAGGGCAGCTTGGGCACCTCCTGGTCTGGTTTGGCTTCCTGGAAGGGGAAAGGAAAGAGGAAGGGGAAGGGATGTGCAGGGGGGGGTCAGGGCTCTGCTGTCCCTGTTCTCTGCCACATTGGGATTTGGTGGCAGCATCAAGCATTGAAGGGAGAGGGAAACCATGGCTTCGTTGTACATTTTTCAGGGAAACGTCCAGTCCTAGAGGCAGCCTGTGGCTACTACAATTCTTTTAATACAATTAAAAATCAATGACACTCCGTGCACGCACACAAATAAACATCACCCCTCTGCATCCCTGCTTCCCTGCCCACCCCCTCTTGAGGCTGGTGGGGAAGGTATCTTCTCCAGAGCCTGTTCATTACTGCTCTACTTAGGTGGGGAATTGCTTAACCGGTCTCTCTCCAGTAAATCATATTAACTCCAAGCACAGCTATTTATAAAATGTTCCACAGCCCAAGAGTACGGCATCCAGATCACTCGAAGAAAATTAGGCGATTAGGCGTGCATAATCCAAGCCCAGTGCGTCTATGTACAAAGCCTCGCCAGCCGGCCTGCCTTCAGCTATTCACTGACATTAAAGAAATCACAGTTTTTATTGGAAGCCCAGCCTGGGCCCGAGTCCCAGCCAGGGACAGGGAAATAACCTTTTGCAGGGCAGAGCCTTCCCGGATGACTGGGAAATAAAGCCCAACTTGGGAAAGTCTCCCCTCCCCAGCCCTGCTTCTTCCCTTCTGCAGAAGGGCCTCTCCACACATCTAAAATGCAGCACTCCACGCTGGGTTTCTCCCCCCCTCTTCCTTTTGCGACCCATTAAACGTCTTCTATACATTTCCTCTTCATCTTGTCAAGGCCAGTTGCTCTATGACTGCTGGTTTCCCAGGCAAATCACACCAATTTCTGAGTTGATGTTGAAGGTCCACATTGGCTCAGCAGGGATCCCAGCAAAGCACTCATCCATGGAGCCGGAGGTCAGGCTCTGCCCTGCTTTGCCAGCTGAATTATTATTATTTTTTTAAAAGTCATGTTCCTCTTTGAACATTTACAGATCTGTTGGCAAAAAGGATAACAACAATAACCAAAGGAAGGGCGTCTTCACTGCAGTCGTGCATCTGAACCTTTCTGATAGTGAGGATGCTGAACGAGATGCAGTTCCTCCAGCTTTATTTCAGCATAACTCTTCAAAACAAGAGGTTTTTAGGAGGACACTAAGGGGCTGCACATGTGCAACCCCCCCAGAGTTTTTCCCTGAGCACCAGGCAGCTGCAGGCGCCCACTGCACGGTCTATCCATGCATGTCCAGGGTTGCGTTCACATTTTAAAAACATAATTTGCTGAAGTGAATCTGGATGCCTCATCTGTGCCTTGGCCCAGGAGCATGGGCACACGTACAGCCGTGGGCAGCGTGTGCTCCCGTGCGAGCGCTTCCCTGCACACCCCAGCCCTGGATGTTCAGGATGTGCTGCTGGGGAGGTTAAAACAAAATAAACCTGATTCCTGCTTTTGCACTCTTAGGCTCTTTTTCCTTTTCTCCCTTCCCCTTCACCAGCTTTAGCATTTTTAATTAAATTACAAACCTCAATAATGTTTTCCTAACTACAGTTCCCTGCTTCCTTGTGGAGTAGCGTGCGGAAAGGTATAATTTTGCAAACAGTTTCTTTAAGAGCTGGGCCTGAAGTACCATCAGCAATGTGTGTGAATGGAAAAAGAAACACCTCCACAAAAGAAGGGATTGTTAATGGAGGACAATCCAAAGGGGGCCCACTAAGGCCTGTCCTTTACAATAACGATGGAGGGCGATGATTTGAATGCAGGGGGCCCTACTTTCAAATCTGGACAAAAACAAAATGGTAATAAGGGTTGAATCCCTCACTGGTCAAAGCAGTGGGCAGCAACTGGTCTCTTTAACTCCCCCCACCCCCTCCTTCCCCCAAATCAGACCCCAAACAAGAGGAACTCTCCTCCTCTTTAACTTTATTTCCTTGATTAGCTCAAAAAAAATAATCGCCTGGGTGGACTTAGGGGAAGTTTTTTAGGGCTGTTTGAAAGGAGAGGGCTCCTCTTTCTGCAGGTGCTGAGGGGACGTGCCTCGCTGCGGGCAGGTAAGCACCAAGGGGCTTCTCTTTCTTACCACGCTCAGGGGTTTCCGAGGGCTGCCCGGGATTTCGGAGGCATGAGCTGGGATGCAGCTCGGTTGGGCCCTTCCCATGCACACAGGCTGTGTGTCCGGATGCTCTGCAGAGATACTCTTGCCTCCCTGCCTGCCCTGCCTCCAGATGTTGCATCATTTTGTGGGGTCAGTTCATTTTATAATGCTGCTCGTAGCTTCTTCATCGTGGAGCCAATTAAACCCTTGCATTCCAGGAGGGTGTGTGGGGGGAATTAATAATCACAGAGCTATGTTTAAATACCGCTCGCCACTTATTTAATGGGATTTCTGAAAAATGTTGGTAAACGGCTCTGGAAAAAACAGGCGCAGGCTCTGACTGCACTGAGGGCCGCGAGAGTGGGGGGGTCTGGCCAGGAATGGGCCCTGAGCGCTGAGCAGAGGGTTCAAGGGCTGTCCCCTCACTGGGGACATCTCTGTCTGCTGCTGTCCCCCTTCAAAAAGCTCCCCACGAACCCCTTCCTCCCACACCCCATCCCTCCAGCTTCACCTTTGTTTGCAACCCACTCCAACTCAGCCCAGCCGTGGATGTTTATCTGGGCCAGGGGAGGCAGGAGTGGGGTACTCAGAGCTTCCCCCTGTACCTCATCACAACCCCCGACCCCCCAGGCCCTGCACCCCTGCCCTGCTCCCCACTGCCTGCCCAGGACAGCCCCACGGCCAAGTGTGGATCTACCTCGGGGAAGTAAAATGGGAGCAAATGCCACCCCAGCACCCGTGGGTACAACCGCAGCCCCTTTCACACATGTGAAATGCTGCCCACTTGTCAAGGACAGCTTTATAACTCTGTTTGCGTGGCTATACTGAATGTACCAGGTTATATATATATGTATATAATGAATACATAATGGGGATGGCACCTATATTTATGTGGCCAGGCTGCATGTCTGTGTATGCTCTGCATGTGCTTGTGACGCCCTGTGTGCTCCAAATCTTTCCAGCTGTGTCTGTGCAACTTGCACGGCTTATTCAGTGCGTGTAACGTGTATCTAGTTTGCGGAGATATTTCGTGAACTATATCTTTAAATCCCCATACTGCCGCGGGTACCGAGCCGGCACCTCTGCGCTGCTGTCCGGCTGTCCGGACACGCCAGGACATGTCTCCATCTCGGCAGCTCCGTCGGAAGCGTCCGCAGCCGGGTTTTGTCGTTTCACGCCTAATTTCGGCGTTGTACCCCTCGGCTTCCCCCGCGGAAGCTGCGCTGGGGCG